>NC_092814.1:71151840-71751840 GCF_023375885.2 Dermacentor andersoni
ACATTTGAAAATGACCGATATAGCAATTACAGAAGTGATTATGCAAAGCAGACTAATTAACTTTCTAACCAAATGAGTCATGCGATCGGTCCCTGTGGAAGAGCCGAAGCGCGCCATTCGAAGAGCTTATATTGGTTTGCAGCAATGCAAGAAGTTCACGCTGCTAATTTTCACAGCGTGATGAATTCCGCCCAGTTTCACGCTGAAATCTTACCAAACTAATAGCGCAAATGTCGCGCCCTTAGCAGACGCCCATGAATGACGTGACTGCTTGCGCCTCATCGGCGGGCGAGAATAAAATGAGCGTCCTTATCGAGCCGCGAACTCGCTCACTTCACGCTCATCCGACTGTGAGGCGCTACTAGCTATGTCACGCACGGGTGTCTGCTAGGGGCGTGAAATTTGCCGTCTTCGTCTGTTAAGTTTCGCTGAGATTCAGTGGGAAATTGGCTGGAAGCTATCACTCTGTAAAAACTAGCAATCTCAACTTTTTTGCCGTTCTGGAAACGGTTATGAGCCCTTTCGAAGGTGCGCTTCAAGTCAATAACATGGGGTCAATGACATGGCTCTTTTGGTTAGAAAGTTAATCAGTCAAATTTGCATAATTAGTTCTTTAATTACTACATCGAGTAATTTTCAAATGTGTGCCTCTGTGGCAAGAACAATCCAGTGGAAATAATTATATTCTTTCATTTTTCTTATGTTCAAGAAACCTGGAACGCACTTCGTGAAGCAACCGGTACATTTATTAACAATAATGAAAACCTGATAGCCTCAAATGCGCAAGAACGCAGGGAGCAGCTACACGATATTTTGGTTTTGAGGCACCGTACCTTGGTCGGAGTGCACGCTTTCCTGCAGCCACTGGATGACATTCCGCTTTCCACGGCTGTTGGCCAGGGACAGTGCGTAAGCGGCCAGAGCCAGCCCTCCTGGTGAGTCTCCCTGTCGTACATGTTGTTCCACAAACGCTGCTGCTCTCTGTTTTGAGAGTTCTGGAGCCTTCGAGGAGAAATTAGCGCAAAAATGGTGAAATCAGTGGTGGCCTTTCACAGAGAGCCATTCACAATGCTTCTTTAGTGCAGGCACCAGAAAGTCGCGACATGGTTTTACAACGCTAACGGCTGCCGTGCAACATGTCGCCGTCTGCGTACAGTCCTCACAACTCAGCCCAAGACTCCCCTGTTACTTGCCAGGATTGTAAGCTCCACGTGTTCCGATCCCGTAGAGCGCTGCACAAATCTCACCAATTTCAAAAATACGTAAGCACCGCATAGGCATCTGTCGCGGCCTGTCTCTCATATCGATGGTCAGGAGACATGATAATGACAGACCATAGTACAAGCAAGCGACCTAAATCTTCTGAAACATATTTACCTTTCTTGTACTCTTAATGATGAATATTATGGCTGCATGAAGATTCAGTATGGAAGCCGCGAGATATAGTGGCATTGTAAACGTAGTATAATCAACCATATATAGATTAATATGTGCGTAGAATCATTGGCCCGACATAAAGCTGTCATTCGTGATATCACCTTATAGCTTTTCCGCTGCCGTTGAAGAATCCTTCACCGAGAGAGTGGGGCCCGTATCCATAAAGAAGTCCTTACGCTTGAACTGTTCGTAAGAAGTGGTGCCGGCGAATTGTCATAATGGACCTATTATGTGGGAACGCGACAGGCCAATGACAAATGGCTTTTACGAACAAAGAGCGTCGTGCATTCAGCCCCAGATGCTTTACACTTCACAAACGCGCATCGGTCGTGTCACAGACGTTTAATCTTGACCACGTTTGGCTCCGGTAAATCACCAAGAGCACTACAGCATTATTTAGTGATTAGCGAGGTATTAAGTCCTTTCCAAAGTCTCATTTAAGCGTTGATAAACTCACTGTTGAAAAACTTACCCTAAAGCCCTCGGCATCGCACTCTTCGAGAGTGATGAGCACATAGGCCGTCAGCGCTGCTCGGTGCTGCAAGTCTCCCTGCGCCATTGGGTTCGAAAAATTGTTGTACCCTTTGTGTCCACCGATAATGAGGTCAGTGCAAGCAGTGAACAACGTGCAGCGACGTACCGCTGTCACCCTGGTAGTGTTTAATATTTGCACAATTTAACTCGGCAGAGTTCACGCGGAATGTGTTCTAATCGTCTCCATGATCGTGTCCATAATCGCGTCCAAGAGCACAGTGAACCGCACTTGCTAATCATATTGTACATACCACAAAATTCTCCCAATAATAAAGAATGACTAAATTTCCACAGCGGACGCAGCACGGTGTTATTAAAACTGCTCTTCGGATTATTATTTGCAATCGGCTCATTCCAATAACCTGTCCTACATTTCTGCCACCTCCACTAAGGAGAACAAGACTTTTCCTGCCTCACAAGGTTCGCCTCTAGTTATTTTTTTTTCTCTTTGTTTATGGAGTAGCACAAAAAGGTAGGCAATGCTTATTTGTTGTTTCGCGATAAAGATGAGTCAATACGAACCACTAGTCTTCGGTGATACCGGGAGTATTCATCAGGGAATTCTCCGTCTCCGCTCTGCTTACTGACAATGTACCGCAGTCCGCTAGTAATAACGGATTCGTCGATCATGATGGCCTTTCTAGCCTGGCACAAAGTGCGAACCACGTATGCTGTAAGCCTGTAAAAAAAAAAAAAGAATATATATATATATATATATATATATGCAGGGTATTTCCGCGAACATTTTCAGAAACTATTGAGAGGTTGTCTGTGGCAGATAGCATAATCCTAGTTCATGAGCTGGTTTGCTCGAAGAGGCGGACATGCGCAAAAAATTGAAATGCATAATCGACTAACTAACAAAAAGTCTGTAATTAAGTTTTTAACTAATTACCTTATGGCCCACATTGCAATTTACAAATTCTAGCCGTGGAGTTCGCAAGGCGGATCCACCTGGAACGAATTCTCAGGATGACACCAGTTTCGACGTAATAATTCCCGAACTTTGCGGAGAAATGCACTGGCGTTCTTATCCGTTCCGAGTGGATCCGCCTTGGGCACTCCACGGCTAGAATTTCGAAATTGCAATATGGGCCATAAAGTAATTAGTTGAAACTTAGTGAATTTTTGTTAATTAGTCAATTGTGCATTGCCATTTTTTGCCCAAGTAATGTCCGCCTCTTCTAGTAGACCAGCTTGTGAACTAGAATTCTGCTATCTGTCACAGGCAACTTTCAAAAACGTTTGAAAGAGTTCGCTGCAACACCCGGTATATATATCCTGGCAGTAGACTCAACAGCTATGTTAATTATTTAATTAAACCCTTTTTCTACTGACAGGATTAGTCTTCTGAGAGGAATTTCTTGTGAGAGGACGAGTGCCAATGGGTTACTCGGATCGCAAAAGACATTACACTCAACGAGAATGAGAACATGAGCATACTCCGAATTTTAGAGGTGACCTCGCCCTGTCTCTTTTGTTCAGCGGAAAAGAGTTTCTCAGTAAAGTGCCACTAAAGAGAAACATCAAATCAGTTGAAATTGATGAATTATTCTTGAAGAACTCTATTTTCGTTGGCTCCGCGGTAATGGGTCGACTATTAGAAGAGAAGCTCAAACCTCTATTTTTCAAATTTCGCACCGCAACCCAAAAGCCGGTACGTCAGTGTGACGACACGGATTTCAAAGTACCTATATCGCATTTCGGCTGCCCTAGGCTCAGCACAAGTTCTTGAAGCTTGCCAAGTTCAGTCTTTGGCTTCTTTAAGAAATAGAATAACCACTCGTCTTGACGGATAAAAAAAAAGATTTTCAGGGCCGGGAAGACGCCGTCTAAATCCACGACTTCCCGGCAAGCTGCATGGTTCGGAAACATCAATGCGCCCTCGCCACCCATCTTTCGTTTTTTGCGTCTTTTCTGACCTACCTTGCCTCCTCTCACGGCAAGCGTGAGGTTTTTGCAAATTATAGCAGCCTAATTTACTAACCCAGCTAGGATAGTTTTAATTAAAGAAAGAAAAGCGAGAGCTGAACGTAGGAAGTTTCGAAAACATGCTAGGCCCACGATGGCCACAATACGAGAAAATACATTGAAATCTATGACGTCACATGGACGTACCGGCGCTTGGTTTAACGGTGCGGTTAAAAAAAAGCAAAAGCAAAAGCAAAAAAAAAGGTTTGGCCTTTATTTTCCAGTAATCAACCTATCACCGCGAAATTACAGAAAGTAAAGTTTTGAAAGAGTACTTTATGAATCTATAAACTAATTTAGTCTTTGCCTTTAATATCCCTTTAAATATATTTGGGCTAATTGGCTTCGCTAAGTAGGTTGAAAAATTCTTATATCACTCGTCGCAGTTTCGTTGGCTTGACGTCGGAAGTTATTTTTACCCAAGAATCTGGAATTCGACCTACATTCTCCTATTAATCCGTTTTGTGTGGCGATATATTCAGGTTGCTTCGATTGGAGAATTTATTCATGTTCTTACGTCTTTCGGAGGCAAGACGAGCAAGGTAAAACCTACTGTCATCATTGTTGAGCGCAAGCTAGCGCTGCAATCAATTATGGCAATCTGCTCTTAACAAATTTCTCCCCCGAGCGTTTGCAACAAATTCACTTAGCTTGCTAACGGGTGCATAAATAGAAAGCACAACACGTGTATTTAATTCAAACGAGCTAGATTTTTAAGTAGGTGTTTGGTTGTAACACTGCTCTTGTTCTGGGCTTCAAATACACAATGCGTGTGGCAACACATAGTACCTTTTATAACGGAAGGCAGTAGACAACTAGCGATGCAGTTCCAGATGCTAGGATCATGAACTTAAAAGAGAGCAATAATAAATTCTGAGATTTTACGCGCGATAACCACGGTGTAATTATGAAGCACGCCCCCCGTCATGGGGGGACGCAAACCGCCGGTCGTACAAAGGAGCGCAAAAGGCCCGCAGTGGAGTTTGTAACCCCCAACGCTTGGGTGCGGCTTGCGGCCATTAAGCTAAATCTCTCTAATAGTCGAACACAAATGTTGCCGCGCGCAAACTGGTATCATTGCAACACTTACCAAAAACTCGAGGCACTGTATTGAAAAACGCTGAAGGAACCGTCATTCTTTCTGTACCTGAGTATTTGATTGTAACCTAGAAAAGGAAGAAAAAAATGATAGGCGACCGTAAGGTTTGACTTAGGTGTCTCTTAGTGGCACTCGCACCTCGGCGTTGGTGTTCTTTAGGTTAAGCGAGCGAACGTCTTTCCCCTGGCACGATATGCGGGCGAGGAGCGAGGGAGGGCGAGGATGGATGGATGGATGTTATAAGCGTCCCCTTTGGAACGGGGTGGTGGGTTGCGCCACCAAGCTTGCGCTAATATACTGCCTAATGTCCTACCTAGGTCAAGGAGGAAGACTGTGGAGGAAGCGCAGAGCGTGCCACCTGGGGGGGAGGTCTAGTTAGGTCTCTCTGCGTCTTGCGAACGCCCGCTTTAAAGAAGACGCCTTATTAGCGTTAAAACGCTCATAAAGGCTTTCATTTTGAGTGAGGGCCTGCATATTAGTTGCTTATTATAATTATATCTGCGTCAGGAGTCATATCGGCCATATTATTCACGTATAGAAGCAGTGTTCAATTTTTATCACATTGAATACTAATGAGATGTTTTCCGTAAAGGTGGACGGCCCTGTATACTACCGCTCACACCCTGCGTCACTGAGCACAGGGTTCGCGCACTGCCGTGGGCAGACAAGACTTGGTGCATCTGACAGATGAGTATTTTTCTCTGTCAGAGTGTAGTGGTGCTGCCTCATATTCTGGGAAATCTAAGTGGTTGGCGTCAGCATAGTCGGGTCTGATGATTGAAACACGAGCAGTGCCGGGGTGCAATTGAATTTAACTCTGGCCTTAATATTCTCACACGGTAGTGATGACAAAAACATGGACCATTTTTGAGCAGATTGAAAAAAAAAAGAACATTCTCTATAGTTGTCAGCGTAGTTACGTGCACGCCCTGCGGGCACCCGAGGCTGTCCCACAACAGTCGCTGGCCTTAGGTTGTATAGACGATATTATATAGGATTCATGGGCGCCGCCATGTTGGACTGCTACACAAACAATTTCTACGTTTTATCAGACGTAAAGTGCCGTAACATGGCCATGAAATGTGAATGCATTTATACAACTATTTTCATGCTTGCGGATCTACTGTAGTTTTCATCGTTATAGACCGAAGACAGCAGCGTTAACAGCCCAAGATGGCGGCTCCTAAACTCTTCCGTAAAATACTCTATAGCGCTCGAGTATGTATAATTAGCGTTCGCTGATCAAGCGTTAGGGTGTCTGAGGAAGAACCAAACAGCATTGAGCTAACGCTTCAACGCATATCTGCAAAAGTTGACGGGATTACCACTCCTGATGAACGTAAGAGTCTTGAATTCGTCGCTCGCACTGATGCGGTTTGTAGTCTTAAAGTACTCGTAGGCGTACAGTGTTGGCACCAACTTGCTTGTGGATTGCTCTCCACAGTCTCCTGGCAAAATTACGGCCTCTCCTGGATGTTTGATAACAGTTTCCAATACGGCACCTACTTCATCTCCTGCAGAAGGAAAGCAAAGCAAAGAGGAAGGAAAGCAAATTAAACGCAGTATAGTGATCTAGCCGAAGGCTATTCTTGGTGCTTGGCTAAGTAGTTAAATATTGAGATTGCGCTTTACTGATATGATGTTGATAATGATATGATATTAATTTTTCAGTCGGTCACTAAAATGTAAAGGTGCAGATCACCTTTGAAAGCACTAAATTCGATTTCTTGCTCCGCTATCTTTTCGCACGACTCTTTCATTCCTCGTTTGAATGAGTGCGCCATCAAAACAGAAAAGAAATCAAGGCTACGTAAATCTCACGTAATACGCATCCCCAAGGTAGATCTTAAACGAGTTTCAGGCTAAGCCATCAAACCGGTTATTAATAAACCTATTCACTCTGACCACTCCCTCATCACTGGATTCTGTGAAATTGGGCCAGTGATGACACTTCGTGGTTGCGTTTTTGTGTTGTTGGTGATATGGTGTTGTTAACATACAAAGATCCATAAATAACTCAAGAGGCAAGTCGCACTTCTAAGTTATTGTGGACACTTAATTTATCGTGTCTCTTTTTTACACAAATAATTTGCTACCAAGCGCCAATAAGGGTGCTTAAAGCTACGCAAATAAGAACAGCCTAATAATGAGTTCCATAGCGCACTAACTACATCGTTTTGCTTTTGATGTGGAAAAGGTATTTCACTGTAATACTGCCGAAGCGGGCTGGTAAAACCCTACGTTTATACTGACGTCGTAATATTGTATTACACGCATTACAAAGCGATATTATATTACCCTCTTATTGTATTGCATTATACAACATAGGCGCGTACTTACCAACGACGTCAATTTCGCAGTGCTCTGTGTTTGGCAGAGCGTAATCCGGATGTGGCGTTTTTATGTGAACCAGCTGGGTTCCATTCGCGTTAAAGATTTCTGAAAAGCAGGTGAGACTGAATCATTGCGAAGTCACAAATATTTACGCAAAATATACAATGCCGACTGCTGTTTAGCAAGATGGCGTTACCAACATGTATGATTTTGCCTTTATTTAATTGTTCTACTATAGAACAATGGCGGAGCAAAAAAGTACAGAAAAACTCGGAATTTGTTGCCTAGCAAAAATACTTACGCATGTTGTGACGTCTGAAGGAGAATCAATAAAATGTTTTTATTTAGTCACCTGTGTACGAATCCTGAACGTGCCGTTGGCTTCGTCCTTGTGAGTTTCGAGGATCCAAGACAACAGCAAAAGATCTTGTCTTCGTAATACCGGGTGGCTACGCAAATAAACGTCACGAAAGCCATTAAGCTTGATGGAAATAACCTTGGTTATTGTTCTGCCACTCCAAAAGCCTTAGCAAGTGCGAATGCCTTTAATCTAGAACGGTGAATTACGCTTAATAATGAGTATGTCATTATTTGAATCAGCATCGAAGAACAAATGAAGCCTGTTTTGTGGCCTGTATTACTATTTGCTGCACTGAAGAAGTAAATGAGTGCCAACAATGCACGCGTAACCCGCCCCGTTGCCAGCAGAAAGGATGCAAAAAGCGGTAGCCGCGAGCAGAGTATATTTACTTCTTAGGCAATGCGACGCCTGCCAACCTGAATAAATAAGCGCTTTTCAATGGTCTCCCAGTTCCGCGGCATTGGCAAGCCGCTTAATATAGATTGGAGACTCGTTTACTGCGTGGCATGAAAATGTTACTGCTCTCTAGCTTAAAGTACTAGGCTTGCCGCCGTAGCCAGCCCAATTTGGACATGGTAGTGTTAGAGTTTCGCAACAGAGGTCAAATCCCTATGGGGAATCACACCGCTGCGACACGAACACATGGATAGCCCAAAACAAGCGCTGAGATTTGCAACCGACTTTCAGTTGCAAATCCGAATTTCAGTTCGAGTGCTACATTTCAATATTCTAAAGCCGAATGTTCGCTGAATGTACCATAACAACCAACATTTGTGTGTGTCTACAAAAGCATTCTTGCAAATATGACCAGTGGCTTTTAAAATACATTTTCTTGGCCACGAGTTTGCAATCTTTGTTTGGGTGGATTGATCAGCAAGCCGGTTGCCTCACCATCCAGTCGATGCATTGCAACATAATGCGTCGTGGGCGTTTTTGAGGGAAGCGCCGCGCACTATCACAAAAGTGTACTAGAGTTGTCAGCGGTGTCAGTTTAATGTATATGTAACGTAGATGACATGCTGATCAGACGCCCCCCCAGGTCTAACGAGGGCTTTAAGACTTTGCTGTTCTCATACAAGGTCATCAAGTTCATTAACCTCCTGTTAACTGCTCTGTTTGATAGCTGAAACAAAAATAACAGCAAAGGTTAAGGGCTCTCGTGACACCTATCGTGCACACAGCTGTTTTCTCTCCTCTTGCTTTTTCTCTCCTCCTTCAACGCGGCCATTGGATCCGGTCCAGTAGCACGTAAATCACTCGCAGTACTTGGCCACTGGTGCGCAGCGCTATATTGCGTCCTTTTCTTTTTTTAGCTTTTCTGTTCTTTTCCGTTTGCCTGTTCGAACAGGACTAGCAGCGGTGGCATCTCACTACAGTGATGGCCTTCTTCGCACTGTATTGAAAGAATTGAAAAGTATTACGAAAACGCAAAACGCACGATAGGGTGTTGAGGGGCACCTATTCAAAATACATAGTTTTACACATACAGATGGCGGTGTCATAATTAGAAGCATTAAGCCCTTGCATTTCCTGTGATATTGTCCTTCATTTCTTAAGAAACAATTAAAACGCCATTCAACAAGATTTATGCGTCATTGTTACGCGGTTTAATTAACTGCACCGACAGGGTTAACGCCAAATTGAGAGTTGTGCAGACAATGCGTGTCTTTTCTCTCACCAGGACATTCAGCTCAACCTTGACCGCGTCACTTTCTCCGCTGCTACTGGAAGCTTTCACGTGGATGTATTTCACTCCAGCGGCCAGAGGAACCACGGGAAATATGGCGGTGCGACCACGACCCGGTGGAATGCTGAGTTGCCGAATGGCGGAAGGCTTGCCTAGCTTGGCGCCAGAGCAGATGTCGTTGGTCCCGAGCAGCACGACTTTTGCCTGAAACAGCAAGAACGAAACAGCTCTGCCTCAACTGTTGTTCTGAGGAGATTCTAGGCACTCTGTTAATGACATCTTCAAAGGAAATACGCGTTCAGCAAGACTTCTCGCGCAGAGGCATGTTACTGCAGATTTTACTTTTCCGGTAACAGTTTCCCCTCTGGCCAGGGCTCGTGCACGACAACTACAGCACTCCAGCAAGAATCACCGATAGAGCAGAAGCAGGTCTCGCGTCTTTTGCTCGCATTTCTGTGAGTACTCATGTTGAGACACCGTTACTTGAAACCGTTGAGACACGGAAGTGACGCTCAGGCGGAGCACTTGTTGGGCCACACTGATAGGCTAATTCCACCTGGAACAACACCATTACCGACAGGCACTTCTGACGCCGTTTTAGAGCTTGCGATGCCTAAACGTAGACCTTCATGTAAATGGGTGAAGGTGCATTCACACTTGAATGAGGGACACTTTGAAGCATGAGCTGGTGAATACATTTTTCTTTAGCCAGTGAAACGACTGCAATAGGAACAAAGAATTCCTGAAGTAAAGGTACGCACCTGCATGGGGGGTTGAAGTGTTGGTAATTGTAGCAGTAGATAGTTTGAATGTGCTGTTATAAACACCGCAATCACTTGTGAGTTTTTTTGTTTGAGTGGCTGATCTCTTATGTGCTAGCTACATCGCTTATCAGGCCCATCTATTACACTGATCCTTGACGCTGACGTGGATTACTGTTTGCTTGCCTCGGATAGCTAAATACCTTGGGCTGTCTAACATAACATTTCTACGGCATCGAAAACAAAAACTTGACGCTGTAGCTTCCAAAGGTCCTTGCAAGACTGATAGTTTCTTTGGAAGCCCTTGCATCCCCTTTCTCGGGGCCTTCGGGATTCTAACTGCGCCTCACGCAGGGGACACTCGAACGTCCTTGATTCTAAATATATAGCCTCAGAGTGATAACAGAACATGACCGCACTCGGAGGTTGTTGTGGCCAGTTTTCTATCTTGTTGATAAAGAGTCGGCAAGACGAAAAGACTGCCGAGCGATCCGAAGCTGTACAGTGCTCTGGTTTCTTTCATACGCCATGAAGAGGTTTATTGCTTCTGCTTACGTGATGAGAGTCGCATGCTGCTGTTCAGCACGCCAAGCATCCAATTAGGATGCCCCAATGGCAGCAGCCGTCCCTTCATTGCTACATTTTGACCGGTTTTCGGTGAGACGAAAGCAAATTTGCTGTCGCTATTTCTAAACTGGCTGGTCCCATTTACGCTAATTACACCTGCCGAATCAGCTAGGTGACTAACGAGCTTATGCTCCTAAGCATGCGATCGAAGGCTCGATAATCCAGCATCTTGATCCCATTTCACGTAGCATGAATGACTGTACTGGTCCCCGTCGACCGTCGGCAGGAGGCTGACCGTACTTAAATGTCTTAGTTTTCTCCTCTACGTTACCGAACCAAACACACACACACAAACACACACACGAAAAAAAAAGAAAAAAAAAGAAAGAGAAAAAAAATGCGTCGTGTACTTCCGTCTTTCCCACTCTCCCTTAGTCATCGTTTGTCAAATAATATATCTGGCTAAGCCGTTTGACGGCTCTGGACCGCGAATATTGTGACCGTTGGGGATAACAATAGCGGGTCTCACCTCCACGTGTCTCGCGCCGTAGTTGTAGACGGTGGCCGGGATCTCGATTTGCTCGTTTCTGATTACCGAGTAGGGCACGTTTACTTCGACGAAGAACTTCTTTGTCGCCAAGATTTCAATCAGGTCGGCCGCGCAGACGCCGCCGCTGGGGGAGACACTCACGGCGCTCACCTCCCATGTGGTGATTGACGACGGCAAGCTGGCCGCGAATTCGGCACGGCCGTCTGCCCTGCATGACATCGCAGACAACGGAAGCTTTGGATACAGCGCACCCAAGTGAATTAGTTAACCCAAAAGCTCAAACTCGCTTGCATTCTTTTGCACTCTCTTGCAGTATATTTCGTGCGCCCACTGGATTGCGTCCGCTAACTTAGAGCACTAGAACTCCCGATAGCACGATCGTTCTTGCGGTTGTCAAATCTAGGCCCCTGGTGTTACTGCTGATACAGGCTATGTGGCTGGGCCGACATTACTAGCAAGAAAACTTTCAACCCAATACTGTTAATTGACTAAAATATGCTAATTAACCATTTAATTACTAACATTAGGGCACACGCAATCGCTTAGTTGAAGCAAAGGTGCAGTGAAGTGATGCCTGCTTAGCAGGAATTGTAAGATTAGCACTGTTCCTGAGATATAAGGGCTTAAAAAGTGCGACGAAATACATCGGCGTTCTAGCGAACAGTTTCCCAAACGCGTGCCTGAAAGAGTTCGGGACGGTTTTACCTGTGACGCCTTTGTGTTTTTACAGATCTTGGGGACGGATACTTAGAAAATAGCGTTATATTAGGGTTTCTGCTTCATTCCTTTGATTATTCTTGACTTCTGTTCTGAACACTGACTTCGGTTCTGAACATTGACTTCTGTTCTTCACTGATTATGAAGAACGACTGAGGAATATGGCAGAAAGTAAATGGCTGGGAGAGTGTACAGATATTTGCCCAGGAAAAACATTGGTTCCCAGTGGAGGAAAAAACTAGGAAGCTTACCAGCAAGTATGCGACCGCTATGGTGAGCTACATGACAACAAAGAACGTCAAGCGGAAAGTCAGAGAGGCTGAGATAATCTCATGGGTGGCGGCAATGGAAAGGAAACCTGCTATGAGTAACTAATTAATAGGAAAAAATGAAATCAGGAAAGAAACTCAAAGGGAAACTCATTACTTTTCGAAGCGAGATCAGGATGCCTTAGAACACGCACTTATAACGCGAGATACAAGGAAGAAGAAGCATGTGCTTGCTGCGGTAAAGCTAGGGAAACGATGGAGCACGCTGTATTAGATGAAGGTATCTGCTCAGCGGTCAATTTAGGAATCACTGGCCTCCTTGAAGCCCTTGGGTTCAGCGAGAGCAGGGGGAAAGTAAACATGCCCGCAGTAGAGATTAGTAAGCGGTGATTGGAAGATTGGTGCAAGAAAAGTAGGTAAACTACGAACAACGGAGGCGTACAGCAACAATGTTCACAATAGGCGTTCAGAAAGTATGGCGATGGGAAATTCTTCGTGGTTTGCTTTTTCCTTTCCTTTTCTTTTCATTTTTTTAACGTAGGTAGGACATTAGGCATTATAATAGCAAGAGCTTGTTGGCGCAACCCACCGCCCCCCTTCCTTCCTTCCTTCCTTCCTTCCTTCCTTCCTTCCTTCCTTCCATCCATCCATCCATCCATCCATCCATCCATCCATCCATCCATCCATCCATCCATCCATCCATCCATCCATCCATGCTAATTAGCAGACATGAATTCCCTACTCCCCGGCTTAACTTTCGCAATTACATGTCCCCTAAAGTTAGTAATGAAAAAGTGATTGTCATGTATTGGTCAATTGTCCAAATTATCGTTGCAAATTTTTTACGGCTAATGTCCGCCTAGCCACGTGGCCTTTCTAAAAAAAAAGAACCACTTAGATGAGAGGTTTTCTTTAAAGAAAATGTTCCACATAAAAAAAAAACACCTGGTATACTGCGCCTCTCCTGAAATTTAGAAATACGATCACAACACTCGTAATGAAGCAGTTATGAAAGAGCTCTTGCGATGAGCTCTTTCGCAAGAGGGAAAATAAAGAAAATATATGCTTGCCAGAAGTTTGCTATAGTTAGAATTACCCGTCGAAACATGTATATAGAAATCAAAATATAGCAAGGTCAGTGATTTGCACTGGAAAATAATGCTAATTCTATTGTTGCCAAAAACTGCTAGCGATAATCTTTTTTATATTGAAATGACACTAAAAAAGATAAATCCAGCCACGTTAAAGTGGTCATGGCTACGCTTTATCTCGTAGCAAGGAAGAAAATAGAGAACTAACGTTTCAAGGTCAGAATATTGGAGCTAAGAGCTAAGTCCTCGATAGGAGTGATTTAAGGGGACCCTCACCAGGTCTGCCCATTTTGAGCTGACAAGCACAGAGCATACAATGCGCGATAACGATCGTGTCTGCAATGTATCACGTCGCTACGTGTCGCGGAAACATCTGAAATTTCAACCGAATGCCGTTTTCTCTTCTCCTCGCGGCCGCCGCGATCCAAGCCGGAGGATGACGTACACGTGCTAGTGCGCCTACGTACACGTGTTTGTGCTGTGACTTCGAGAATTGTTCAAGGCAACATCTATTATTTGTGTAGTATGGTGCTGGAATAGACGAATTAAAGCTCAGAGAACTAATAAAACACGCAAACCGAATGTCTGCATGTTTTTGTTTTACTTCGCATTGCAGCAAGAGAGATGTACTTCCATTTTGTCTGCTTGTTCCCACATCGTGCAGTCGCGCGCGCGGACACCGAAAACAATGTCATTTTCTACCGTGTTCCAGCGCTGGATCATGCTCTGTGATCCGCTTGCGTCTGCCTCACTATTCGTGTATCCAGGCACGTACCCAGAATTTTTTTTTTCGGGGGGGGAGGGGGGGCAACCCAAGGTAAGTTTTCTATGCAAATGAGGGGGGCACCTACCTTTACCAGTACAAATGTGAATAATGCTCACCATTCGTCATAAAGTCGCGTAAACCCGCAAAATAGAATTGAAACAAGGTGTACCTCACATGTACGCCTGTGAAATACACCGCTCCTTTACTTGGCAAACAAGGAACCTCATCAAATGGACTCGCGCATGGTGGAAGCGCCGGAAGAACACTGCCAATAACAACTAAACAAGCGAAAGCGTAAAATAAGTATTTGTATTAGCGTTTTATGAATTATCTCCGGAGGAATTATAGAGAAATATATATATATATATATATATATATATATATATATATATATATATATATATATATATATATATTTGCGGAACAATCACAGTTCTTTTGGAACCCTCATTTACTGCTCTACCAACTGCAGTGCCGAAACCGACCGACTCGTGTTATTATTTGGGAAGTTGCTTAACGATGCGTGGTCACCAGTCGCGTACAACCGCATAGGGCGCAGGCCACTGCGGTTCTAGACATACTGCGCCCTCCGCGGAAGGTTAGAAAAACACCCACATTAGCACAGCAGAGAAGTGGCTACGCCAGGCGGCTCGACTGATAACTGTAGAAGCGTCATTCAATACACACGGAATTGTTCTCCACTTCCGGCGGCGCTTTTTCTACTTCCTTCTTAAATAAAAAGATGTTGATCCATAAATATTTTCACAAACAACGGTCAAATTTGGTAATTTTTGCTTCTCCTTCCTGTTTGGCTGTTGCCTTGGCTCTCTCCCTTAGTACATCGCTTAATTTCTCAACCGAGGGTCCCACTGCAGTCGTTTGACTTAAATTTGGCACCCTCGCCTGTATACTGCTAACAACGAACTATGTATCTTGAATGAACAATAAACTGAAACTGAATCACGTACGCAAACGCGCTGCCTGGCAACATTTTCATTTGCTGCCGCGAGCGGCGCTGCTCACAGGGTTACAGCTCATGTAAACGAATACAAATACTTTGGTGTATGGATAAACGAAGGCGATATATATCCGGAGACAAAAAAAACAAACAAAAAACAAACAAACAAACAAACAAACTCCTTGCGACTCTTGTTTCCAGTTGCCAATTTTGCACGAAAAGGGCTATACAATTAGGGAAAAGCCATACGAGGTAACAAGTGACAGTCATATTGCTTATGAGTTTAACGGTTATTGAAGGACCTTATGATGGGCGCCGTTTCGCATTATTTTATTTTCCACCTTATCTAACCGATATCACGGGTATATGGTTCCGAGGAGCTGCCAGCGTCGCGGCGAGCCGTCACTCGAGCAGATAATAAAGCAAAAGCAAAAGTTAAACGGCAACCGGCGTTTTCTCCGGCCACAAGTCGTTCCACGAGCGTACACACCAGCTGACTACGAACCGAATCCCTTTCCTGGTCCCTGGATCAGTCTAAACAAAGAAGGTTGAACTAACGAAGCAACAGCGATGCGTGTGATCGTTGAATAGATGGTGACAACTGAACTCGTCACGAGTTAATCGCACGGGCACCGAATCGATGAGAAAACCGAGCTTCACACCCCAGGAGATGCCGATAACTAGCGCCATCCAAAAGGAGTGAAAAAATTGACGACCATTCCACTCTGTGAAAATGGAATCGCAGCGAGAGCTGACGACAGTCAAAGCTCTCAAACGAAAAGCAAAGTGCTTCACCTCCGCCGCGCGTCGGCCCGAACGTAGTGCATTGCTGGGCCTACTGGCGGCAAAGATGATGCAGGCTTTAAGCACTCCCCATATGTGGGCTGATACCGAAGATAGTGCAAGACCGGGCCGACCCCCGGCGGAGGTGAAGCAGGCGTTAAGCACTCCCCACACGGGGACGGATCCCGACGGTAGTGCAATGCCGAGCCGACCCGCGGCGGAGGTGAAGCAGGCGTTAAGTACTCCCCATACGTGGCTCCATCCTGAAGGTAGTGCAATGCCGGGCCGACACGCGGTGGAGGTGAAGCAGGCTTTAAGCACTCCCCAAACTTCTGCCCATCCCGAAGATTTGGAAGGCTGGTTCAGGTTCCCGAGCCCACAGAGGTATGTGCCATTGAGCTTAGACCCTTCTTGCACATCACCAGGATCGGCCCACATGATGATTTTTTCCTGTTTACGGACACCGAAAAAACTACAGAATGTTAGTCATATACAGCTTTCGCTGTAAAATTCAGCAAAATGTTGACAGCCGAATAGATTGATTTGTCGGCGCTGTAGGAATGTGTGTGAAGAGTGGTGGCGTGGGCGGTGAGGGGGGGTATGCCGCTTAATTCCCCCCCCCCCCCCCCCCCCGGGTACGTGCCTGCGTGTAGCACTCACTTGTACCGCTAGTCGGTTGTCCTCGTGCACAGCGCCCAAAATCGTGTGCTGAGTGAAACGAGACAATCACAACAGCTCGCGCGCTACTCCGTCAGCGGAAGTGCGCCGCGCCGAAATAAAGCGAGAAGAAAAAAAGAATGAAGGCGGAGCCCGTGACGTATGCGTCACGCGATCCTCGACGTCCGGTATGTAAGAGCGCAGGGAAGGAATTTCGCTTGCGGAGGCCTAGACAGGGAAAGTGGAGAGAGTGTCTCGCTTGGCAGTGGAGCTCGCCTCCTGAAAGCATGGGTTCGTGGCACTGAACAGAACTCTCTCTAGAGGAAACGTAACAACTTCCAGCGCATGACAAACATATTATAAGAGGCCTGGTGAGGGACCCTTTTAAGATACTCAGAAAATTATAGATGCAAAAGGCGAAAACAGGCGGCGCTAATAAAGGAAGAACTTCAGGTGGATGACAATATTTTCCTTCAGATGACCATTTTTTTCCGTCACGATACTTCCTGCCCCTCGCGAATTTTTGCAGAACTTATTTTTTTATATTCAGTGTCCCTGTGCTTCGATCTGCCGACTAAATCGGTCTGGCTCTGCGAGTTGCCAGTCTCCTATATACATGTATAGCTAACTTAGGTGGTAGGGTGACCGTATCGAACGTTGGTTCTGAGTTCGATCCCCATATCAGGGCGAATGTTTTAGACTTTATTTTTGATAAACCCATACGATTTTTTTTGTAGTATCGTGCTTCTCTCGGTTGAATGAGAATTTTTACTTTCATGAAACTTCCTACACCCTGCAGATTTTCGCCCGACTGATTTGCCAGCGTTATTAAGAGTTGAAAGGCGTATGATGTTCTAGCGTTGTTCGAGATGTATAGGCGCGCATGTGAGAACGTACACAAATGAAATAACACGTGCACGTAGAGACTAAAAATGAAAGCAGCCTGCAGGTCACCCACTGCTGCACGTAGGGTCAGAGATCCGAGATGCATTTGCTTCTACTTGGGCCACTATTCGCAATGATTCGACAGGGATCCCAAATTAGGAGAGTGCGAAGAGTAATTTTTGAGACCCAAGCGAATACGGGGCACCGAACAGTGCCGTAAGTGAACCACCTTCGCTAATAATATGTCCAAGATCACATGTGGCTGACATCTTCTTTTATAATAGCAGTTCTAGAGTAAAAAACAGTGCTTTTTTTTTTACGAACAAAATTTCTTTTTCGCAAGTGCGGTCATCACCACGGTGATCATCCCATTTCTGATCACACCGATCGCTTATAACTGGCGGGCGTCCGAGCGTTGGCCAATGAGGCGACACTCTTATGCAAGAGAAGCCTTGCGAATACAGGCGCTATAGGTGGGGTGTATTCTTAAAGTTTGTGTTACGTAAGTATATTGGCACAGTGGGTGGCGTTTGCGCCTCCACCACTCTTGGTATCGGTGCGCTTGATAAAGGCAAAACACCCGCTTCGTTGACCCCTATAGCGCGCACTTACGTACGACAAGTTTAGCAAATACCGACCTCGGACCCGTATTCACAAAACTTTTGCGAGGCTGAATGTGCGCCATCTACTGCGGAGTTGTCTCGCGTTCCACAGTATAGCATGCAGAAGTATATGCTGCGAGAATAGCGACGTTGGAGGAGTGGGTCACTCCGCCGGGGAACCAGGGAACGTCTCTTGGCTCTTTGCGAATTCGCGAAAAAGAGGGGCGTCTTGCGAGTTATTTGACGCCGCATGGCTGTTTGCACCCTTTCCCCTTCCCACATTCTTAATGTCTTCCCCCTTGGTTTTTTCTCTCTTTATGTTTCTGCCACCCCTTTCCCTACTCAGTCGAATAAGCCGTCCTGGCTAAATAAATAAATGTTTTATTTTTCAGTCATTGTTTCGTACGAGCGTTTCCTCAATGACATGAAATCAGCATCCCCCCCGGCCCCCTCCTCCCTACCTTATCTCTTACGATGTTATAGCTTTGGCCGTGGTGATGACAGGATCACTACGGCAAACGTCTATCCCGAGAGCAGTTACGCTAGAGAAGTTCTTTTAACACGGACCTTGATGGTACTTGTCGTCTGTACTCACCCAATAGCAATAGTGTGAAACAGCCAAGTCTCACGAAAATCCTCGCGGACTTCTGTGTGGCCCTCTGATAGCTCATCTGTGAGCTCTTCTATGTCAGCGACGCTTGACCTCATAACACCGAAACCTGGAAATAAGTTTGTTTCAGTGAATAGAGCAACAACTGAAAGTGCAAACCGTATTCCACTCAGTGCTCTATGTCAAGCTTTTTGTCAAGCTTGTTGGCTATTTTCACTGCATGCGCAGAAGCATTTGTTGCCTTTCGATAGCGCGCAGCCGAAAACCTTTCGAAGAACTAGCGTTCTTCTGTACCTTGAGTCGGCCCTTTCAAAATCATGCGGCCACCTAATGTCGAATAGTTTGGACAACCATGTTAAAAGGTTATTGTTAGCTGCCTACCAAGTAAACTATAATAACAGCTGTTGCAGAAACAATGCTGTTGAAACTGCAGGAACGCATGCTCAGATCATGGTAACTCGACAAAGAAGTGAAGTAATACCGTACATCAACAGTGTCGTACAACTTGACGAAGGTTGCGAACCGGTATGGCATACCCCTCACTTTTCCTGCCTCATGCTAGTTGGGTCGACTGTGTTCCTGTACTTCGTACACGCAGGAAAATAAAAAAGAAAGGCTCCGGCGCTAACAATTGGATCTGCATGTAAAATGCTGCGTCAGAGTGATGCACCGAATTCTGCTGCCATGGGGTATATGAAGCCCATGTAAGGCAAACGATGGGAGTCGCTGCATAAACGAAAACGCAATCAAACATGAACACTCAAGACAAAATCTGCAAATGAATGAGGTTCGTGTGCATGGAAATGTAAAGGGAGACATCCTATCTTGTTTCGTGCTCTGTTGTGTGTGTGATTTCTCGTGCCTTCTATTGGTTCCGATTAACTGACATTAAAACCAGTTAGTAATGGCACTGCGTTGTTATCAGTCTTCGGCTTCGTGGTGCTTCAACTTGTTCGATTTTGCCCTCCACTACGGCGTGTCTCATAGCCTCTGTCCTGTTTTGGGACTTTGAAACCTTTGTACAGTTAGTGACCGGGGGAGGCCGCCAAATGCCGAGTTGCTCAATGAATAGTGTGCTTATGTTGAGTTTTACTCGTTCGAGTAACCATCATTCCTCTAGTGTTGGACGTTATTAAAGAAACTTTAGCTGCAATAATGGATAACCTGTAATCTATTCATCGATCAATTAGGTGGTTGCGCTGGTATAAAAGTGAAATCGTTTAAAAAGGGAGCGAACACTACACATATCGCAGTTTACCGCCGTTTGTAGAGTTTGTTGTAACCGACGTTGTGAAGTGATTGTTTTGTTGATTGGTTTACTGCTGAAAACGGGCGCTGCTAGCATGTGCTTCATGTTGCAATTCTGTGGATCTTACCAATGGGCACATGACCGTTATTATCTAAAAGCTTGTGTCACATTTTTTGTTTGTTTTGACGTAAATACTGAAGCAGGCATTGGCGCCAGCAAACGGTGCTCTCTACTCCTTGTCTAACAAATAAAATGAGGATGAGATGTTGTGTATCACATTATGTACTGATAGACATAACTAGGGTAACATACATCTGCACTTTAAATAAGTTAGCCGTCATACTCTCTAAGAGAACTTAAACCTTTAAGAACGCTTTGAATGGTCCGTATAAGTAACATTCGTGGACTCATAAAACAAAGAATTTCATTGCTGAAAACATCCATAGGATGCGTCGTCAATATAGCATACTCTTGGAAGACTGAGTGGAAGAGGCTTGTATGAACACACGCACAGTTTACAAGAGTGCTGGAAGTAGCAAGAAAAACTTTATACTTACTTACAGCACAGAACAAGACTCTTACAAATAACGTATACCTTGTCACACGTTTGTCACACTTCTAGTCCCCAGAAATAAAGTGTTATTCTCACGATTTGTGACCTTGGAATTGAGTCGTCGAGTTCTTACCTTCTCCTAGCTCGCAACACCGCTTGAAAGCATCCACACACTCCTGCCTGACATGGGTGTTTCCTTGCTCCATGTACTTCATCAGGATCTCCACTCTTTTAGCGCACGGGCGTAAGAACCGGTCCGTCCTCTGGCCGCGAGAGCAGCACATGCGCAGCGTCTCGTCCTCGTACTCTTCCACTGCGAAGGACAGTGGTGGACAGCGGCGCACGACGCTCTATACTTTTATGCGAGAGATATAAGAATGCCGTTGCATTTAGCACGTATATCCAGCGTCTCAACATATTATTTTAATGCTTAAAGCAACAGTCTCGACTTGTCGCAGTGGTTGATCAGTGGTTATGTCGTTGCGTTAACGAGCACGAGATCGGAGGTTCGGTTCGGTCCGATGGAGGCGGACTGCGAAAACCGATCGTGTGTAGCGTGCAATGGGTGTACGGTAAATATATCCGTTTGAGTTGGTCAAAACTTAGTTAACATACCTGTAGTTCTCGTCTACGGCGTCTCTCACAGCTCTATCGTGCAGCTTCGGGACCTTAAACCTAAAAATTAAACTAAGCAGTTTTGGTAATACCCAACTAACGATGTACCTTTCCCTGTCGAATTTATTACGACTGCATACGCAAGACGGTTTGAAATCTGCGGATGAGCATGACGTCGCCGAGTGCCGCGGAACCACGCCACAGACTCGCTGCATTTCTGACCCGTCACGCTCATTTGCGGACTGAATGAGCAATCCAGCCCATCGTGTGAATCTTGTTTAGATAACAAACAAAAGAAATGGGAAACTACTTTCTTTTCTATATCCCAAGTCCAATAAAGTGGTTGATACTAATGATTGATACGGTTTGATGCGGAGAGCCCTCCCAACGGTGCTAGCTCATCCTGGAATACAAGTGCTCAGCCCTTCTGTTGAACATAAAAGAAGTTGCGGCGCACCTGTACGCCTCGTTCCCATAACTGGTATAAGAAATTTAAAGGTGAGGCGCATAGTATCCAAATTGTTATTGCTTTGGCATCAAGTGATTTTTGAGCTTACAGATGTTGATCGCTGCTTCTCGCTTTCTTCTTCGGTGCTCGTGGCAGGCTACGTCTGAAATAAAAAGAAGACAAACGTTAAATATCGGCTTGTGTTCGCAGGTATCGTTTTATTGGTATAGCACTTATATGGACACTCGCGGTGAATTTCTGCTGCTGCCGTCACCGTGATCTTCCGTATAAAGTCTAAGGGCGATAACATTGTCCCCACGCGCCGTATGCCGTATGTGCGAGTGAAAGCGTGCGAGGGTGAGCCGATGATGACGGCTCAATCTTGCGCGTGCAAGGGAGGAAAGTAGGGAGGAAGCGCGCCGTGTTCCGTCGCGCGCAAGACACCGGGTGGGAGGGAGGGAGTGGGGGAGAAAAAGCGTTCCACTCCGGTGGTTACTGCGTATGGCGCGGCTGCGCTCAGCCGCGCCCTGCTGAAAGCGATCTATCATGAAAGCGATCTGCGATGAGGACAGAGTCGCAGGTTGGATGAGGGCTGATAGCTTCGTGTGCGCTGTGTTTTCGCCGCTTAGTTCGTGTTGAAGCGAGAGACAGCACGAAGGTCAATTCGCTGACTGTTTTAGGCTTATAGCGCAGCTCACTGCTGTTCGCTGCTCTCGCTGCCGCGCTTCCTCACTCCAGCGTTTCGACAGCGAGTTTCGGCGGTAATCGAGTGAGATGTGTGCGTGTTTGCTTGCGTGCGTGCGACACCACACTTGTTCATTTAGTTAGTAAGCGAATGTTTACACGTTTATACGGCTGATAAAACTACTACCCTTACTCCGTATCACTATCTACGAATTTGCTATCGCAATCGATTCTTCGCCTTTCGGGCGAAACTGCGACTTTCTTTTCTTTAAGGATATTAGGCAATGCATCATGACTAAAACAATGTCCTAACGTAGTTTGCTGTCCTCTTGTATTGAAATTACACGCGTACATACATAGTACGTACGTGTAGACAAACAGACAAACGTACGGATGGATGGATGTCCGTGCGATCTACACAGTTCGCTTCTGTTGCGCCCGTACAGGGCCTTTCTACTCACTTCTGTATCATGATCATCGTTTTCAAAGACCCGACAGAAGACAGAAGACGACGTCGCGTCGGTAGAAATATTTAAACCTTATTTCTAGTCCATCACGTTCACAAATCTAATGCGTTATCTTATTAGACTTCACTTTGGAAACCTATGTGATAAAAGTTTAACTTATATCTTTAGGTATCTTTCAAACTTGCGGACTTCTTGATTTCTTTGTAATTGGTTCACTACCGCGGTACCGAATGAAACATTAAAACAAAGTTGGGAGTACCATTGTAAATTTTAATGGCAGGGCTGCTGCTGCAGACTCTGAAGTCGGCAAACACTACTTAAACAATCTTATTGAACCATTTTGAAACCGCTAGAAAACAACTTAGAATAATGGGCGAGAAATAACAGTACAGTCATGTGTGTGTTGCGGGATCGCACTGAACCACTCCCGGCCGATAGATCTCTACGGCCTGATTACTTAGGAGTATTGTAAGTGTTTCGCGTGGTGGGACATTCCTTCTGATACAAGTGTGGCGCTTACTATTTGCCGACTACGCATACTCCCCGACGCCGTTTACGAAGACCGATATTCATTGAGCTGCGACTTTCGCAGCCTTGTGACCAAGCGCTGTTTTTTTAAAATTCGGACGAAGACCACTCAGTTCTTTGTCATGCGTGTCAAGTATTAGCAACAGAAAGTCAGGAAGGCCCAGTAAATAAAGAGCAAGATGATTTCTTTTATGTCTCAAGGATATTTTAGTTCTTTCCAGTCGTGTTATAGACGGGTCAAATAAACACACATACATCGCATCTTAATGCCAGTTGCCGTATTCAAATTGGAATTATTTTGTTCTTGTTTGCACCAAGTAATGAAACTCGCTTACTTGCAAAAACTACTTGTACTAGTGCATCAGTATGGCCATATGTGTACAAGATCTATGGCACTTGCCGGATTGCGGTACAAGGATTCCCCCACACTCTAAGAAAAGTTTACACCCTTTGAGTCGTATCTTGCCACGCAACAATAAACGTCACCTGTCTTTTCCGTATTTCCTTTCTTTAACGCTGCGAGCCCGGTACTTCCCAGTAACGAACGACATGCGCGCTATCAGCATGGCATAGCATTGCCGACAGGAAAATAGCGAGCGCGGCGTTTTCAAGAAAGGAAACGCAAGCAAGGCAGATGACGATTATTGTTGTGCGGCAGATATACACCCCAAAGGGTGTAAACTTTTTTTTAGAGTGCATGGGCCCTATAACGTAAAACTATTCCAAACTTTTCTATTCCAATTCTGCAGTCAGCCATCCGCGATTGGTCAAAAACTTTTTTGGATCAACCTGACTTCACCTGTCTTTCACGCGACGGCACAAAAACCACGATAGCTACCCATATGATATGACATGTACACACTCATTATGCATGATTTGACCGAACGAAAGAAAAATAGCTATTTATGATTCGTCGCCTTTTCGTCATAAGCCCTCAGGCTATCGGTCCAAAGTTTTCGGGCGCCAACCACTTCACCTGCCTGTCACGCGACGTCACAAAACCACAAAAACTCACCGCGTCAAAGGAACGTGTACGCGTTAAAAATGCATTAATATGCCGAACAAAACTGAATTTTTTTCTGAATAGCCGCAGGCTGCCCCGTTCCGAAAGGAATAAAAGATGGCTGTCGCCGATCGCTCAGGCACTGGCTACTCGCACCTGCCTGAGAGCATTGGTTTATTTGCGTATAATAAAAAAAAATGCGTGGCCGTGTAACTTTTTCGAGCATTTCGGCACATTTACGACCTCGTTCTGCCAACTATTCTTTGCTGAAGATCCCTTTTAGCGTCATTATTAAGCTTCCTTTGCATGCCGCCGCGATTTTTGACCAGCCACCGCACGCTAAGTAAGGGAAAGCGGACCAATCGCAGATGCCGGCACCACCCTCTTCATCCGGTTATCGATTTTTAGTGCAGTGGCTCGGCCCCATCGAATCCCTCTCCACTTGAGCATGCTCCTCGCCTCTTGTCAGCCAATTAGATAAGACAAGCCACTTAGTGTAGGCAATGTTATTCGTTTTCCAAGCAAAAAAAAGTGACCTCCTATAAACGAGGAGAGCGTTTGATTGGTCTGTTGAGACAACCCTGCGGGTGACCGCCCGACGCTTGCGTCGGCGGTTACACAAATTTGACGTCAGGAGATTGGAATAAAAACATATTGGAATAGTTTTACGTTACAGGGCCCCATGTCAAAACAGCGCAAGCATTTCCTTCATCTCATGCCAAGAGCTTAAAAGAAACCCAAACAACCAAATATGTCAGTCTATGACATGCAGGTCTCCGAGACTCTGAGCCTTGGCCGAGTATCTCACCGCTTCTCAAGGGGTTGCCCACGGGATTTCGCGTGATGAGCACGACTCCGGAACTGGAAAGGGCTTCGACCGCGTTCGTGCCTCCACCCGCGCCGCAGCCGAGATCCTTGGAATCCAGAGACTGGAACAGCTGCCCAGTACACATGGTGCGAATTAGAATGTTTTCACGTCGAGTCGGCTTGCAGACACGGTTCTATCAGTTCAGTTCGCTGCTTACGCTTTTGTGAGTAGCACAGCCTACAAAGTGTTCAGAATTTGTCACAAAAAAAGCATAATAAGCAAAATGCGAATGCTGTTGTTCGTTTACTAGGCGCTTATTCAACACTATAGTTTTGCTGGACGTATATTAGCGAACGTGACCGGCTAATGAGAAGCATAGTTTACAAAACATTTTCGTTCGTAAGAAATGTTTGTCATTAGCTGCGACTTTGTGCCCTGTGTTCCGTTGTGACGTTCGCTATCGTGACTGGCCTTTTCCTTTTCATGCGAACTGCTTCAGCGTATACGAACTGCTTTCTAAAGACGGGATTTCAAGTCGTATTCAGAACAATTTTCGTTCTCCAGGAACATTTGTTATCGTCCGGCCGCCTATGCGTTAATATTATACTAGCGAGCAGAATCGGCCGGCAGCTGTTTTTACGAGCCGCTTCAGCGTATGAACTGATTTATGAATACAAACCGAGCACCCGTGTTCCCAAATAAGTTCGCACACTAGGCCGGCTCATTACAGCGAGCATCTGAGATTCATGATAGCAAAAATATTATAAGTGAATGGTGCCGGTCAATGAAGAACGGTTGATGCGAACTAATTCGCATCTAGGCTGGAGTTTCACTTTCTAGGCTTTAGTAGAGATAATTGAACTGCACTATTCGACAGCTTAAGCTGTGAAAATTTTGGCACCACGTATCATCTTCTAAGGAACCTAAGCCCGCATGCGCAAAAAGCTATTACTCTTAAATTGCTCTTAAGAGAAAATTTACGCCAATTCAGATACTGGGCATATAATTAGCGAAGGCGACCGACTAATGGCAAAGATAGCACTCACGACAGAAAACCTTCGCGAAATCAGTTCCCGATTTCGTGACAAGTGCGGGCTATTAGAAACACAGTGACGCGCTTATCTGTTTAAAGAGCGTCTACACTGCCGCTGAGACATACACCTAATGTGCCGGAGGTGTATCGTTATGTTAAATGGTGGAATATGGATGTTGAGTACGACAACTTTCCTCATTTAATTATGCGATTAACGCACGGAGGTCCGCGGAAGCGTTTCACTTCGCTGTATGTCTCCATATTGGCACGGGGCAAATATTCTGCCGCAATTGCGATGTAGTTGACAAAGAGAAATACGTTAACATGCTGCCGTCCCTATTTGCTTACTGGTGCTTGTTGAAAAGCTCGACTAAGGGAGCTGACGGGCATCAGAAATGTTAACAATGTTTAAAGATGTTTTTACATATTTCATTATTATATAGTTTATCCAGGAATGTTTTTTTGAAAACACCAAATGCTCAATATTAGCGAGCGTTTGCTAATGGGGCGGCGACGGTCCAAATTTCACAAAACAAATCCCGCAGGGGCGCTATAACGTAAAACTATTCCAAACTTTTCTATTTCAATTCTGCAATCAGCCCACCGCGATTGGTTAAAAACGTTTTTGGACCACCCCCATTTCACCTGTCTGTCACGCGACGTCATGAAGACCGCGATAGCTCCCCTCTTGATATGACGTGTACACACTGATTATGCATAATTTGACCGAACAAACAAAAATAGTTATTTCTGATTCGACGCCTTTTTGCCATTAGCGCTCGGCTATTGGTCCAAAGTTTTCGGGCTGCACCCACTTCACCTGCCTCTCACGCGACGTCACAAAACCGCAATATCTTACCGCGTCAAAGTGACGCGTACGCGTTAAAGATGCATTAATATGCCGAACAAAACTGAAGTTTCTTCTGAATAGCCGTAGGCTGCCCCGTTCCGAAAGGAATAAAAGATGACTGCCGCCGATCGCTCCGGCACTGGCTACTCGCTTTTGCCGGAGAGCATAGGTTTATTTGCGTGTAATAAAGCTTCTTCCGTGGCCGTGTGACGTTTTCAAGAACTTTCGGCACGTTTACGACCTCGTTCTGGCAACTGTTCTTTGCAGAGGATCCGTTTTAGCGTCATTCTTAAGCTTCCGTTGCATGCCGCCGCGATTGTCGACGAGCCACCGCAAGCTATGTAAGAGAAAGCGGACCAATCGCAGAACCCGGCACCACCCTCTTCATCCGGTTATCGATATTGAGTGCAGTGGCTCGGCCCCATCGAATCCCTCTCCACTTGAGCGTTCTCCTCGCCTCTTGTCAGCCAATTAGATACGACAAGCCGCTCAGTGTAGGTAATGTTATTCGTTCTTCAAGCAAACAAAAGTGACCTCCAATGAACGAGGAGATCGTTTGATTGGTCTGTTCAGACAACCCTGCGGGTGACCGCGCGATGCTTGCGTCGGCGGTTACGCAAATTTGACGTCAAGAGATTAGAATAGAAACATATTGGAATAGTTTTACGTTATACGGCCCCAGTTTTCTTTATGTTGCATGTTTACACTAACGTATTTGCTTTAGCGCTCCAGTTACTTCATATGGAAGCGTAGGACATAAACTGCAAGTATAGTCATGCACAAATAAATATAAAACGAGAGATCTCAAACCAGTATACCAAATCGGAAGAGAGCCTATGATGTATGTGGTCTATTCAGTGTAGTGGATTTGAACCTGGATGGATGGATATAATGAAAAGCCCCTTTGAAACGGGGTGGGGAAGGACGCCACGATTCTCTATATTTACCGATCTTTTACGCTTATTATGGGAACTTAAGACAAATGCTTCGCGTTAACACATAATCGAACCTAACAGAAACGTATCACCCTAAGCTATTTTGTTTATGTTTCCTGCTTTCGTGCCACCAAAACTCCAGTCGCCTATTGCTATTCTCCACAGCGGATGTTATACTTAAAGCCCAAACTTTTGGGTTGGATCACTACGTCTTCGCATACTACTGGATGAATACAATTAAAAGCTAACAAAATATTCTGTATGTTTTCTACGCTATTTCCTCATGCTGCGCCATGTATAGCCATTATCGGCATTCTCTTTTCTATAACAGTGTGTTTTCAAACATCCTGCTCTGCCTTCGAACACTAGTGAACTGTCCTTTAAGTTATCGTAAAACATTTATCTTTTGAGTTCATTGGCTGTTTGAAATATATGAGGCGCAGACTTCTCCGTCGCGCCTATCCAGTATGCTGTTTCTGCATCTCTTCCCCTCTAATGCATCGCCCTCTTTTGGGGGACAGTTAACGGCGGCATTATTTCGAATAAGTCAACGAAACCCTTTCGCGTTTTGCGATCGGGTCTCAACTGTTCCGCTCCGTATCCTTTATAAATGACTGGGTCCTTATTACGAGTAATGCTGGACGATTACGCCCTTGTTCTCGGACCAGTTTAGGCGTCCAGAAGCGAGAGCGCTTTTAATATATTCATTACCTTGTCCCTTGTGAGGAGATCCTTTTTTCTCAGCAGGTAGAGTGCTTGGTCTACGCCCAACAAGCCAACAAGTGTTCCAGGCGTGCCCTGAACTAATAGCGTCTCAAGGGCCATAGGTTCAGATGCAGCTCCCAAATTCTTCCTTCCGAGGGTGAACTGAAATGCACAAGCGATGAAAGCGATGCCGTCACAAGCGTCATCCCGGGGTGATCGTTTCCAGGGCGCGACGTCTTGTAGAATGATAGTTCTAGCCACCATGTATGTTCGGATATTATCCCCGCCATATATATATAAGAACAATCTGCGATACCTGAGCAATGCGGAACAGGGTACATGTATTTATCGTTTATATCCACTGCAGCCACTGTGCCAACAACTTGCATTTTCTGCATACCTTGGATAATATAGCATCTACAGGACCCGACCGAATCGGTACTATGCACTACCTAAAGGCAGCAGTAATAACCACGGGAAAGGGAAATTCGACAAAAGGCAATTATTTTAAATATGCGGACGGTAGCTGAATAATAAGAGAAGAAAGGCCGCCTCAATGTGAGAATTTCATCCACTGCCTCACATCTTCATGACCAAAGCAGAGTGCGGTTCTACCACGCAGTCATCGGCAAAGTGGCTTTTGGAGATGTTTTGATGAAGGATTTTTGCCACAAGCGTGGCGTTGTAGCCTTTGGGTGCGCTGGATGGCATTAGTAAACACGCGTGCAGGGCTGCACCTCTCGGCAGTTCTCAGAGCGGTTGCAAAAACAGTAAAGGTGCTTTTTCTAGGTGTTCTCTCACTGGCAGTTGTTTCTGGGAGCCTCGCATTTAAACACAGAAGGAAGAACGCACCACCCAGGCGCTTGTCTGGCTTGGTCTTTCTTGCAACACATGTACTGTCAATGACGCCGTAACCTATTACTTCGCCATGTATAGTTAGTGCACAGTCTGGCTGACATGTGGTCGTGTTATACGTGTAACGTAGCTATGGCAACACTCGCCGCGTATATATACTTATAGGTACGGGTATGTCATACAGATGACGCCAATTAAGTAAGCATTTCTTCAAGTATCAGTCGTAATGAGAAAAGGTTATCCATATTGTGTTTCGACTTAAAAGTAAGAGCAGACACTTTTACTGCACCATTGTCATCAAACAAGCCTTTTGAAGCTATGGCTGTACAGTGACTTTCCACTGCTGCCGTGGTTGGTTCAGAGCACGTCCTTCAGCCAAGAAGCGCATCTGCCGCTATTTAAGTACATGCTGATTGAGAAAATTAACTCAAAACTTGGGGCCACGTGCTCAATGAACACTGGTATTTCCTCTCGTTGTATAGACTTTTTCGAATGAACTCGCCAACGTAGCGCACGGCGACGTTCCATGACCACTGACCAAGTATCCTCATCGTGTCCGTTTCATGTCAAAGAAATTCGTTATTCTGCCTTCCTTTCTTTTCTTTTATTTTGTTTCTTTTCTGCCGCAATATCTCGGACCACAGCATGCACCAAGACTGGCGTAATTCCATCAAGGCTACTTTGCTTGCTCAAACTAATGACCATGTGTGCTGGTTTTTACTGCTCTCATCCCGACAATCAAAACAAGCGGCTTTTCTTTCAATGCGCACGTGTAAGGATAACAGACCGCGAACGTTACAAGCATGTGTAAACGAAAATAATCATTGTTGTATTTACAGGGAATATTAATATTAGTTACTTTCTCAAAATGATGCCAAACCGCCGTTCTGATATACTCGTGGCCAAATGTTTAGTTCATAGGAAAAATTACACACGCGCCGTAAATACCCTGCACGCTTTCGATCAAAGCAAAGTTTGTAATAAGCATAACTGCTCCCATGTGTCCTGTGGAAACAGCTGGTGCAGTCCTTACTCGACGGGTCGGAAATGTCATTCGTCTTCAGGATCTCATTTCTGGGTTAAACGGTCGCTTTGCTCATCATATACCGGTTACGGCTGCAGAATTCTAGTTCGCGATGTGCAAAATTGTGCTTAACCTTCTTTTTATTGCGATTTTATTTAAATATGCATGGTGAAATTGACTTCTATATAGAATATTTGCTTTTGGTCTGTGGGCTCACTCATTCGCAGATTCATTTTCAGAACTGTAAGCAGCGCACCACTGCTGCACTTACATAAGACGTGTTCGTGCACGCTGGCTGCGCATTTACGTAAATGGAGTCTGTAACGACGTGTCGACCAAGCACGGCGAATACCACCACGCGGAAGCTGGGTGTCATCTCAGGCGTGACAGGTATCACTATATTTTCCTCGATTCTTCTTCCTGCAGGCAGCTTCTGAACCATTTGTATTCTCCCCTTGGACAGGACCTGAATGCATGAAAATATAACAGTTTGAAAACAATCTCGGCGAGCCATGTCCTTGCTGTACAAAAGAAAACAGAACTAGGAAATACTATGCAGATTTTGGCACCTCTGTGAACCGAAGCTTTCGCGAAGCGGTTAATTACACGTTGTAAATCTTTTCATCTTCTGCAACGTGTTTTAGACCCTAGCGATTACGTTTCTGCCCAGCATGACAGCAACACGCGGAGATTCCCTCCCCCCCCCCCCCCCCCCCCAACACCACCACCACCACCATGCGACCCACGTGGTCCACGCGACCACGAATTACACTGTGTTCAGGATCGGCCCACTTTTATCACACCATCTCCGGGATCAGCCCAGGGTCATGATTTTCTGGCGATGCCTTCCGCTCTATTCTACGCCACTCTTATCCACCGTTCACGGCCGGCTGATCCCATCTATAACGAGGGCGGAGCGTAGCTCTTACCACTGACGAAGCGCTAGAAGCGCGAAAAGCGCGAAAAAAAAAAAGAAATGCATCCGAAAACGCACCGCTACAAAATCGTGGCCCAGTGTACTTTTGTGCTAACTCCAGGAGCGACCCACCTTACTCGGCGAGAAACCGACCGAGCAGATGTGCAAAAACTCGGGAAAAGTGGCGTAAAAAGCTTCTATTTAACGAAGCAATTGCGCGCTTGACGGTATTTATTTGCTGCAGTGAGGATATTTAGGTAGCTATCCTAGTTTCACTGCGTAATTCTGTGGATGGCAAAGCCGGAAACCGACACGTGCACCTAAGAGGTAGTACCGACGGGGCTACATGTACAATTCCCTATACGAGTGCTGTCCTGTGCGCGATCTATTCCGCAAAGCAGCAACAGCAGTAGCAGCCATGGTCAGCAAAGTCCGGAAGGTTTTGCGTAGGATAGCAGGGAACGAATTCACAAAACTTTTATTTGGTAAGTGTTCTTTACCATAGGTCGTCCAGCTTCGCTACTGATATGTCCAGCATTGGGACAGGCTGGAATTTTCGCACGAACATTTCTAGCGTAAGAGAAAATTTTAACCTATCCTGACGTCAGACATATAATTAGCAAATGCGGCCTGCCAATGGCGAAGAGCTACTAACAGCATATGTGCTGAATGCCTGCATGTAGCGGCTTAGTCAGCCTGCCCAATGGAACGACACAAAGAAACAGCGTGTAACACTTTCGCGACGTTATCGGTGTTTCGTTATTACGCTATTACGACTGGCCGGGGTACTTTTTATATGGTTAATGCGAGGTTATAAAAGCTTTGTGAATTTAGCCCACGAAGATTTATTTTACAAACATTTGATTACTGGTCGACTGACTTCTCTAGTGATATATTCGCTCTCAAGACTGGACCGCACCTGCTTTTACGAACTGGTTTAGCATGGCACTGATCAGCGAAAACGGGCTTCGAATACGTTTTCACTACACAGCTAACCCCTCCTCCCCACCCGCCCTTCCCTTCTCTTTAAACATCATCTTACGCTAGAATTGTTCGTTAGAGCAGGTGCCAGCTTAGCATGACGATGTACACTTTATTAGCGAAGGCGGCCGACTCATCGCAAGCTGCTTTCCCGAGCAAGAACCTTTGTAATTCTGCAATAACATCCCTTATACTAATGTGGTTCGGGAAAGCAGGCTCAGTCCCATCGTGATACTAACACCTCTTTGTGAAGACTCGCTCAGTTATTCGTTGATGACTCACGGCAGATCCTGATTTACGGCTAAAAAGAAATGCCATACGACAAGGCATAGAACGACAAGACAGAAAGAAAAAAAATCTTACCACATAGTAAACCGAGGAACTGACTTTGTCGAATTGATGAATGAACAAAACGGCTTCATAGAATTGATTTGCCTGCAAGAAATGACAGTTCATTTAATATATGCTGCGTCCCAGCGTATATATTGTGTCTATGGGTCACTACACCCTTTAAATTGAAATTGAAATTGATTTATTCATTATAGCTTGCAGGCTATACAAACGAATAATATACAAAAGGAGGTCCCATAGTCAAAGACTGTATCGGGACGTCCTGTTATTTATAAATATGTGTTTTCTAAAGCAACGAGGACAACCACAAATAAAATGATATATAAGGAAACATGGAAGAAAGTAAGTACTGGAGAATGCAAAACAAGATTAGGGGTTACAATAAATCTAACGAAGGAAATTATAGAATTGCAAGGAGCAAATGCAGCAAAACTAAATGAACTAAACAAAATTGACACTAACGGACAAAAAAATTTGACCCAAACATGCAATACAAACAACAACAATACTTCATGATTTTGGAATAAAGACTGCGCAAAAGTCAGTTCTTCATTGTTTTTAAAATCTCACAAATTGAATGCAAAGAGAGAGAGAGAGAGAGAGAGAAAGCAAGGCAAAGAAGGGCACGGAGGTCAATCAAACGATCGTCTGGTTTGATATACCCTACACTGGGGGTAAGGGAAAGGGGAAGAGAAAGAGGTAAAGAAGAAGAGAGTGAACACTGTATGTGCAACGAAGAGCCGTGACACCAAAGTCACGTCACATAGCTGGTAATGTGCGTTGAAGACATCTTGGATGATCCTAGGGCCAGTGGTTGTGCGAATGGGAGGCTGCCGATGCGCCACGGGGCTTACTCGATAGTTGCAAGCACTGGATAAAGAGCATACAGGACTTGCACCGCACTTCGCGCTGACAGAGTATGCAGCTTGCTAAAGAGTATGCGTGGAGTATTTATGAGGGACCGAGGCATCACAACCACCTGCCGGTCTCCTTCGGGCAATTCGTCGGGAGTAGGTGCGGCAGACTCTACCGCGGTGCGCTGTATCCTTTAATGTGACTGTGACTCCGGATGTGGCATCGGCTGTGGCATCGGCTGTGGCTTCGGCTGTGACTTCGGCTGTGGCTTTGGTAGTGTGGGCCAAGCTTCCGTATTGATGATCTCCGGCACGACCTTGTCAGAGTTAGACTCGGCTCCGCCAGATCTAAGGGGTATAGAAGGAGGAGTCTTCGGATGGGCCGCACTCTTCACAGAAGCATCGGTGTTCTTTGGGGTCTGACAGCGTCGGGAGCATCTCTTTATAACTTCCGCGACAGGATCCTGGCGAGACGAACGGTCTCCTGCCACCTACTTCAAGACCGCCCTTTCCTTCTTCATTTTGAGGCAGTCCTTTGAGATCTAAGGTATCATCGGATCCAAGGCGATTGGGGCATTTGAGAACCGTGGCTGCATAGGAGTATACAGCGTGGGGCTCTGGGCAGCGCAAGGAAGCTCTCGTGTCCTAACCTCATGCAATTGCGGCATTGGGGTAGCCTTGGAATAAATGGTCGCACAGCGTGTACAAAGTGGCCCGCCTTGACGTGGGAGGGAATAAACTCGCCCTTGAAGATTACCTTCACACAGCGTGGTGTACTGAGGCGACACACATGAGTTATCGCGACGCCGTCAACAGCTGGCGTCATTAGAATCGGCAAGTCAGTACTGGAGATGGAGTCGTCCACGTCGTAGATGACACCAGTAGGGCAACCACTGTCCAGAGAGATATACGAGTCGACCTTCATACTGTCATGTTCCCTAAGTTTGCTCAAAGTTCTCAGCGAAGTGTCATGTACAACTTCAATAGCCAAGACATATTCACGGGGATTGACTCTAATGCGCGTGACTTGTTGGCAACACCACTTCAAGAAGTACACAGACTGTTGAGTCACCTCAGGTTGTTGTTAGCGAGTCCAAGTACAAAAACAGTGGCTCCATTGCCGTCTACCGGTAGAGTAGGCCTAGCGAAAAGTTGCCGGTAATTTTTTTTCCATTGGCTGCCCACGAACACGTGTCTTGTCTGCCAGCAGAATTTCGCATGTTACTTTTTCTAGGCTTCATCACTAGGCCTGGCACGAAGGGTTCTTGCCAAGAGATGCGAAGCGACCCGGCGCAAAGCGAGGGGGGTGAGGGTTTATGTAGAGTCCGCTTTATCGGCCACATACCAATGAATAACCTGTTGTTACTGCGAATTTGTTTTATTGTAAGACATCTATTTGAAGGTTATACGGATGTTCATGGCTGGGCGAAGAATACTCAGTCTCAACAGGAAGGAAATGCCGGCAACTTTTTGCCCGGGATAGCATGCCGGCTGCAAGTAAGAAAGCGCCGCCGGTAAAAAAGGAATCGTATTGACTTCGGTATTCCGAGTTCATCCTATGCAGTCGTTGTGCTTGAAGACAGGGAGGCCCTGCTGTTTCTTCCCTTTGCCTTGCGGCTCCTCCGCACAACCTCCAAGTCGTCATGGGAGAAGTCCTCGCTGCTGAACAAGTAAAAACTGGTGTCTTCGCCATCGGTGTCGCTTTGGAGGCCGGCCCGCTTCCTAGACGCAACTGCCGTGATGTCGCCATTCCCGGTAGAGGCGCGGGAACGTCAACTTGCTCCCGCGCCACAAACCATGGCTGCTCTCCAGAGATATACGCAGAAATTAGGAGAAAATAACTGGGCTAGAGAAAATAGCTTGCTTGATTGTCTGCTTGATTCTTCACTTGTGGAGCTTACCCACGACAGGAGATCGGCCAAGAAGACGGCGGTTAAATGATAAAGGGAAGACCGAGATAGATAGATAGAGTAAACTTTAATGAACACCAGCAGTTCTGTCGGCTGGGCCTAGGCCTCCCACGATGGGACGTCGAGGTCTTGCCTCTTCGCCGCTTCGTAGGCCTGCTGGGTCGCCCAGAGTTGGTCGTCGAGATGGGAGCTGCGCAGGGCGGCGTGCCATCTCGACGAGAGGGTCACGGGATTAAGGTCTGTGTATTGACGTTTGCACTCCCATAGCATGTGGGGGAGTGTTGCCGATTCAGTTTTACAGACCTTGCACGTCTGGCTCGGGTAGATGTCGGGGTATATAGTGTGATAGCGTGTGAGGGAGGGGTATGTATTCGTCTGTAGCAGGCGAAGGGTGGTTGCCTGTGCCCTGTTTAACTTGCGGTGAGGGGTGGGGAAGGTTCTTCTTGCGAGGTAAAATGACTTTACAAGGTCGTTGTATCTTGTAAGGCGGTCGCGCCCTGCGGGTGCACCTGCACCATCTCCGGCACGGTTGACTAGTCCTCGTGCTACGGAGTGTGTAACCTCGTTGAGGTTACACTTAAACGGAAAGGGAAGTCAGGTTGAGGTAGAAAATTCATGATAATTAGGAAATAGATTTACCTGGCAAATACAGAAATAAATATAGCTGTAATTATGTATAAACATCATATTTTGTGGTATTTTTGGTGGTATGACAATAATTTCGAACACACAATCAGCGATTTAATGAGCTATCGAATTACTGATTTCGAGAATTAACGTGGTAGCCTTCTTGTGTACCAGAGGTAGTCGCAAATGGCCACGGAGATGTTCCTGTGGCTAAAGCCAAATGAAGAAGCCCCGAAGGAGAGGATATTTTGAACATCTATATAAGTAGCGAGCTTGTTGAATGAAAATTTAATTTTTTTCTGTGATTTCTAAATCGACGGCATGCTAGTGCAAAGTGATCAATGTTTTCAGGCTCCTGGCAGGTGGGACACAGATGGGACGGTGCCAGGCCGAACCTATATAGGTAAACATCTAATAGTGGGAGGCGGCAGCGTAATTTTGTTATGGAGATTTCTAATTTACGTGTCCGACACCATTAAGTGTTCCATGAAGATAGCAAATGATTAAATTCCCACGTTGGGATTTTAGTTTTGTAGAATCTTGTAATGGAGGTAATTTTCTGAACCTAACCACGGTGACATAAGCCGAAGTAGGCATAACGAACATAACTGGCCCATCAAGAGATATCCGAGCAAGTGTGTCAGCAATTTCATTTAGGAATATATCGCGACAACCTGGAACCCATACTAATGGCACCAGAGATGTATTGACTACAGTAGTGTCTGAAGATAAAGTGAGTTAGTGATATGCATACTAACAGTGAATCAGTCACTATAAGCACTGTTGAGTAATCTAAAGGAAGTTTTCGAAGAGCTAAAATAATGGCTTATAGTTCAGTCAGAAATATGGGTGTAAAATCCGGAAGGCGTAATGCATATGTCCAGGATCGTGACATATGTCCAGGATAGTGACCTACACCCATTTTCTCCTCATTCATCGACGCATCAGTCGCGATCATATTAGCTATTCCCGATTGCGTTAAATTATCTTGTAACATGTCATTTAAATATGTAGTCCGTAGGTGTTTGGTATTGGTTGCGGCTATATAATCAAATTCAATCTTTATGTTAGGCAAGGGCTTGTGTGGGCGAATTATGTCGCGTACATTAACTTTTAATGGATCTAGCTCAGCTTGTACAAACAAAACCTGAGGTCTATGTAAGCGGCAGGACCAATACTCATTGAAATATGCCCTCGTTTCTCTAATAAATACAAATATTGATTGTCTCAATGAAGATTTGTAAATGTTTAAATATGTTTTGACTGTTAGAATGCGGAATTTGCAGGTAAATGTAGGCAGGCATATTTCTTGATATAAAACATTGTTAGCTCTAACATCTGGTAAACCAAGACGATTCCGGAGAGCCTCGCGCTCTAGAAGAACGAGAGGGTTAATCTTGTACGCTGGCCCACAAGAGAATAGCACGTATCCAAATTCTAGCATCGGTCGAACGTAGACGCGATAAATTATTATTAGGGTGTGCCTGCGTAGCCCAGCGCGGTGTCGGCAAAGTTAGCTCATCATGCCAAAAGCGCGTGCTGCCCTATATTTAACATGACATATATTTGTGATAGATATGAAACGCAAATTGATGATATACAGCAGGACCAATATTATTTCGCCAGCTCAGTCTTGCATCATATATTACACCTTGACATTAAAATCAACTTGCGGAATTATTTCATCACGGTATTGGAGAGAGATATTCACCGATATATTCAAAGGAAGAACAAACAAGGAACTTTTGTTAACATTAGGCGACATTCGAATGTCCGCAAACCAAGCTTCAAGCGTTCCTAAGTATGACAGCAGTGTTCTTTGTAATGAGTAAATATCACTCGTAGACGCAAATAACGCTATCTTGTCTGCACAGACATATACTTGTACGTTGTCACAGAATGGAATTGAGCTGAATAAAGCGTTAAACTAAATAGGGGAAAGGAGAGATCCCGGTGAAACTACTCTTCATTGATTATATCTTGCCCTCAACAAGCCACGTTGGAAGCAATGAGATTTCCTATCCTTTAAAAATTCATGTATCCAATTTATAATATACCGAAGAAAACTCATGCTATTTAAAACGCTAATAAGTATGACATGTTCTACGCTGTCGTATGCTTTGGATAAATTAAGGGTCACTAAAGCTGCACACTGCTACCTGTGTCGAGCAAGTTTAATGCGTCCCTCTAAATCGACATGTGCGCACCATATCGAGCATCCGGGTCCAAATCCAATTTAACACGGGCTCAAAAATGCATTATCCGTTAAAAATATCATGATATAAATGTGCAATACCATTTCTATTAATTTCGTAACATTCGAAGTTAGTGCGATTGGCATATATTATCTATTGCATTCCCGCTTCTTGTTTCTTAAGCAGGGGGCTAATTTTTGTAAGTTTCCAGTCAGGAGGAACCCACGCGTTCACGAGGGAGTAGTTAACAATATTAGAGAGGTCTAGTGGAGAGAGGTCAAAAAATGTTTTCAACACGCCTGATGTAACGCCATCTGGACCCGGAGCTGTGCCAGGGAGCAGCCGAACAACGTGCTGAAGCTCTTCCATTGTTACCTCTATGAAATCATCCCCTGACAGAACCCCTACTAAGTTTACCTGCAGCTGAGTTGCAAAGCGCTGCTCTAAACCTTTAGCAATTTTATCTAATGATTCTAACGATTCTTTTGGTGACAGAACAACTGAGTCAATATTTATGGGCACTGGAACGGCCTTGCGAGAGCGTAGAAACCTAAGTAGTACGTTTTTATGACCACTTTTCGATAAAAAATTGAAGCGTTTTTCATCATATTTATTCTTCGCTAATAAAATTGTTCTTTTAAACATAGAAGTAGCATACTTATAATTATACTCCAATTAGTAGGGCACTGATTGAAATTTGGTTTCTTCCTTGCAGCCTTTCGGCGTCTACAATCTAGTGCGCAATCACTATTCCACCATGGCCAATCAGTACCCCTTTTTGTTAATGATACTAAAACCTCAGATTTTTTTAATGGTACCTTTGAAAATTGGACAAAGGCTCATCGCTTTAATATCTCTTTCCAAGCCTGTCATAGAAGACAAAGTTAACTGTAAATCATCTTTAAATAGCGTTCTGCCTCGCAGACACTTCGTCTTCTTCGTCTTTGTGTATTGAATACAAATGTTTGCACACGCTGTACGGCCCCGTAGCTAATGGCTAGTAGTGGGCCAGAACGGAAATTTCGAAATAAAGCATGAATGAGCAGGCGTCGGGATATTAGTTGAACTGACAAATCGTGCTAAGAAATCGTTCAGAAATTTCTTGCGAAGACAAATGTGAGGTGCTGTATGAATAGTTGCTTGAACTGCTTCATTTGGTTTGATGCTGAGGTTGAAGTCTTGAGGTTAACTTAAAATACCTTAGGTTCGCACGAGCAAACCTCGATGCGAGAGCGTTATTACATTTCGCCTCCATGCGAGTGCGGTCACTACGACCTCTTTCTTACAGCAGCAGAGCGACATAGACACTGAGCCGTCACAGAGGGTGAGTGGTTTTGCAAAATACTGTAGGGGAAAACTTCAGGCAATATGAACACACGCAGAAGCCCCGCCTTCGTGGTACTCTCAGAACGCGGAATTTGAAAGGTGTCCTCGGGAATGCGATCGTTATACGCTTAACCCATATTGTGCTCAATAAAAACCCAGAACGGTACAGAACTGGTTCTTCACGTACAGAACAACCTGAAGGGGAGGGGTTCGAAAAACCTATTACGTTACCCTGTAATCTCACTGCTCACATGCAATTGAAAAAAGGTCGTTTGCAGATATTGCGTTAGTGACGGTGCAACCACAGCGGCTCGACTGCAATACATGCCCGTATTAAAAAAATCAATTTTCAAGCTGTATGCGCTTGAAACTTTCAGGTCGCATTTGTGCGCGCGTTTTGTACATACTCTTTCACCCAAGGACGCCAGCAAACAAGTCGGAATATCTCACTTCAACAACGCTCTTCGGGTCTTTTCTTTCGATGGCGATGAATCCATCTGAAACACTTTGGTAGGGCTGCAGAGTCAGTTGCTCTCGCGCCTGGTGATCATATGGGTACGTCCCAACGTCGGTCGCCACCTTAAAGAAAAAGACAGAAAGCAATACTCTAAAACTTTATCCCAGCCGGCGCACGGCGCCCGCGAAGATCATTATCGTAAGTGTGGCCTCAGTACCCCGTAAATATGTTATCATGTCGCAGGTATTACGTTGTATTCTCTTATATTTTTATTGTGATAGCAATTATATAACACTCCAAGTGCATTTCCGCCATCGCCGTCGCTGTGATATTCCTTTTAAAGTCCGAGGGCCATAACACCGCCGCCGCGCGTCGTATGCTGTATGTGCGAGGGAAAGCACGCAAGGGAAACTGACGATCGCCGCTCAATTTCGCCCGCCATATATGGAGGAAAGTGGAGAGGCAGCACTGGGGGGAGGGGGGGGGGCGGCTTCGACACCGCCAAGTGTGTACTTTGCACGGTCGCGCGCAAGGGATCTGCAGACAGCTCATACCTTTGTGCGCGCAATGCTCCCGACGCTCTTGCGTTGAAGCGATAGACCGCGCGAAGTTCACTTAGCTCGCTGCTGCTGCCGCACTTGCCCACACCAGCGTGCAGTGTATTGCAGCGAGCGTCCGCGCTTATCGAGTGTGATGTGTTCATATGTGCTCGTGTGCGCTGACAGCATGCTTGTTCATTCAGTTAGTAAGTGAATGTTTCCAAGTTTATGCGGCCAATAAAACTACTATTCTTACTTCGTATCGCTGGGCGCTATAACGCAAAGCTATTCTAAACTTTTCTATTCCAATTCTATAATAAGCCCTCGAAGAATGGTCAAAAACTTTTTTGGACCACCCACTTCACCTGTCTGTCATGCGACGGATAGCTCCCAATCTGACAAGACGTGTACACACTGGTTATGCATAATTCGACCGAACAAAAGAAAAATAATCATTTCTGGTTCGACGCCTTTTTGCCATTAACCCTCTGCTATTGGTCAAAAAGTTTCATACTGCGCCCACTTCGCCTGTCTGTCACTCAACGTCACAAAAGCGCGAAAAATCATTGCGTCAAGGTGACGTGTACGCGTTAAAGATACATTAATATGCTGAACAAAACTGTATGTTTTCTGTTTTTTCTGTTTTTTTCTAATCACGAAAACAGGAGTTTTCGTGGTTTTGTAACGTTGCGTGACAGGCAGGTGAAGTGGGTGCAGCCCGAAAACTTTTGACCCATAGCCGAAAGTTAATGGCGAAAAGGCGTCCAATGAGAAATAATTATTTTTCTTTTGTTTGGTCCAATCATGCATAATCAGTGTGTACGCGCATTTCAGATGGGGAGTTATCGCGGTTTTCGTGAGGTCGCGTGACAGACAGACAGACGAAGTGGGGGTGGTCGGAAAAAGTTTTTGACCAATCGCGGAGGGCTGATTGCAGAATTGGAATAGAAACGTTTGGAATAGCTTTACGTTATAGCGCCCCTGCCCCGTTCCGGAAGGAATAGAAGATGGCTGCCGCCGATCGTTCAGGCACTGGTTCAGGCACTGGCGCCGATCGTTCAGGCACTGGCACGAAGAGAGCGTTTGATTGGGCTGTTCAGGCAACGCTGCAGGTCACCGCCTCATGCTTGCGTCGGCGGTTAAGTAAATTTTATGTCTAAGAATGGAATAAAAACAGACTCGAATAGTTTTACGTTATAGGGCTCCTGTCTAGTAATTTGCTAAGGCAATCGATGCTTCGCCTTTCGGGCGAAACTGCGACTTCTTTTGTTTTTTATTGCGAAAGCAATACTGCTCGCACTTTCGGCCCATCGGTGGTCGTGGCGCCTCCTTACGCAGCTGCGCGTCACGTGACCGTGTGACGTCACGCCAGACCAAGAGACGGGGCCCCAGCTCGCGGCATCGATGGTGGAGGCGAAGCCTTGCGCACCGCTGCTGCGGCGCTACCGAGAGAAGGCGCTCGCTGGTGTGACGTCACGCTAGGAGGATAAATGGGGCTACAGCTCGGCTCCTCGCAGTGATCAGCGCGCTGCCTTGCGCTATGTCGGATGATGTATAGCCATAAGTTTAACAAAGGGCAACCATGTCCACACCATCAGCCGAACCAAGGCGCAGCCAAGGGTATTGCTTTCGCAATCTTCCAGGCTTAACCAAACTAAGCCTTCAGCCAATTTTTCTCCTGCTGATGAAACGAGCCATACAGCAACGCTTAATGTACGTTTACAATGCGAAGACTTGGAGAACATTTCAAGCATTATAATTTGATAGGGACACTTTTAGAATAAGGTTAAATTTTTGAACTAATCGCTTGCTACAGAGGTGTTAAAAAAAGTCGCTGTTTCGCCCGAAAGACGAAGCAGCGATTGAGATTCAAGCCATTCTTTTCCCTCGATTATGTCTCGAGCTAATGCATGAGAGCATAACACGTGTTAAGATGAAATGTGCGATAAAGTGCTATGTCGTAGTTTGTCATTATTTATGCACCACGTAATGCATCTATCATTATTCTTATCACCCGTCCCACCCAGTGACTGCTCCCAACAATAGTGGGACGTGGTTTAGCCTACGTAATATTACTGCAGGGGCGCGATCGGACATTTTTGTTCGATACGCGTTCTGTTCGGTTGATGCAACGTCCCAAAGTGGCAGTATGCAATTGGTGAGAACGGGGCGGAGAGAGTAGCTAATAGGCAGGTTATGAACTCCCCGGAAGATTACTTCCTTGGCCTGTCGTCTGCTCGCAGACAGTTTACTACAAAACGAAATGTTTCTTGTCTTCCAATCTTTATCTAAAAAGTGTATTTCTTTCTTCTCAAGGTTAAACACGTTTTCAAATAGTAATACGTGTGACTACTACAATTTATAACGATTAGTTTCTCTGCGTCGTCCCTAGGTGGTGTCGCGCACAGCGAGGAAAAGAAGAAGAAGAAAAGAAACGATGGGAACAGTGGCGCACTTTTCAAGAGGCAACAACAACAATCTAGTGCTTCACTGGCACCCGATGATGGGGTGGAGTTCGTTGCACAACCAACGCACTATTTATTTTGAGAAACGAAAGCGACGCCGGAATTCGCTTTCTGCCATTTCTGCAAACGCGTTTCGCACTTCCACTGCTCTCGTTCCTCCTCAAGCAACGCCAATGCAACGACCGAAGTTCCCATCGCAAGCGCCATTTTCTCGAATTAAGCTATGTATTGTATCCGAACGTGCCATTCCGCGTCCAAAGCCGCCGTTCGAATCTAATCCAATCCACCAGACGTGTCATGCGAAGCCGGTCTCGTAACGAGCGTATGATCGCTCCCATGATCGCTCCAAACTTCCTAACTCCCGTCGCGTTCGGCACCTAGCAGACGACGTGCCCGGTTGCAAGACAATTGACAGGAGCGTGTCACCATTTTGACGTCACCAAAGAAGTGGCTGCGCCCCGAGGCTGGCGACGTAGCCGCGGAGTAGGCCAATCGCGTGCGCCGGTAAAAGCCGAGCCACACGACGGACCAAGTCTGCGGGCCGATCGGTCACGTGATGCGACGTCACGGCCCGCCACGGTTCGGTCCGGCGCAGAGCACATCCACACGGCGGACCGCCGTAGCAGACGGCAGAGCGGACCAACCAGCTACACTAACGCTTTTTCGCGTTATCATTGTAATCATTGCGGCTATATTCCCACAAAGCCGTGAAGTGCTCAACGAGGGATACAACATAAATAACCTCTTCGTCACTCCTAGAGGACATGGTGTTTAAAAAAATATATCTGCTGCACGCATGTGTAGGCGGAACGGCGGACATGAAACGACTGGCTTTTGCTGAGCCAAAAACTAGATTGGATTTGGCTGAAGACACTTTGTTGCCGGACATCATTCCTTGGCTACGCCAAAATCGCTGCGGTTTGCATGCGGTCCGCCGCCAGAACTGAAGCGGGAGAAGTCTCGGCGATTTGTTGGACCGCGAGGGCTGCGGTCTTGCGCGGGCCAACGGCGGTCCGCACGAACTGGTGACGTTCTATCACGTGATGCGCAGACCGCGGTCCAAAAGAGCAATTTGGTCCGTCGTGTGGATCGGCCTTAACCGAACGAACGCGCCGAACAACGATCTCGGATCGCACCCAGCAGATTACCTGTTTTTTTTTTTTCTCGACAAAGTGTTCTGAACATTGAAATTGATTCAGTCACGTCAACATGGATGATTATTTCACTTTATGCGCTACGTTTCCAAGCTGCGTACGCGAGACGTTTCCGTTCACGCCCCGGCCGAAGCCAGCAATCTGTTTGATAAGGCGTGATTTTTCTCACCTCGATAGACAGCATGCCGTCCTCGATGGACGTTGGTACGAAGAACGTTGCCACTCCGTTGTTTTGGGTCGTAGCTTTGTATGTTTGTTTCGACTTCAGCCGAATGGCCTTCATCGGTACATTTGGAGCTGGGTTTCCATTGACGTATGTTACTTCAGCCTGCATGGTGCATGCATGACACAATTAGCTTGGAAGAAAGGCGTTTCCATAAGGATGTCCATTCTTGTCTAACATGAGAGGTGAACTCAGTTACGTTCTTAAACGAAAGCGAATTCTCTTTGGCGTTGACGAGAGGGTATCCTACATTATAAAAAAATTAAATGGAGTTAGCATGATCTGACTTTTAGAAAGTGCTACACGCACCTTTGGAATTTCGTTGTCTTATGTCTTAAAGACATAAAATTGCATTACAAGGCGACAGAAAAAAACAACTGAGAAGTCTCACGTAGGCTTGTAATTTATCTTAAGTTAATAAGCACACAAGGAAACACGAATGCTTAGAACTAGGCCGATTTCGTTTCTCCGTAATGAGAGGTTAGCCTTGTTTTCAAGCATGTGATGGAACGCGTATAAGTTAAAGGCCCACGACATTATAGCGGCCACTAGTCGGCGAAAGAGAATAAGGAGATGAACAATACTCCTGAATAGGAGTTGTGCAGGCGAGTCTGCGTTGGCAGTAGATTATAAGGAAGGGCACAAAAAAAAAAAAAAAAAGAAGAAGAAGAGGGATACATAAGGGAGCGAGGAGGTGATGAGTGCCCGTCGGTGCGAAGTTTTACTGCGGTTTAATTTCTATCCGCGCAGTCATTAGAAACTCAATATCTTTGAGCTTCGTTGTTTTCCCCCCCAACGACACAGAAGGTTGGTAACAGATCACTTTTATATGGGACGGCGAGGCGTCTGTCATGGGTGGTTACCAGATGTTGCCTGTGCTGTGTGCAAGTGATGGAAAGCACTAGGGTGCCGCATTCCTTGCTTGTCGGCCACATGCATGGGAACGAAAGAAATCATTGGCATACGCCATAGCCTTGCAGCTAATCAGGAGACGAGGTGGAGCTCGGCAAATTGAGAGTGTGATAAATATAGTTACTAGCCAATCAAACTCGTGACCTAATTCATTTTCGCTTCATACTTCCCCGCAGTGTAGTCGTTAAATGCCAAAAAGCTCGGTGGCGGAAGGCTGAAAAACTGAAGTAGACGGATGAACTTCTGATATGTACTAATGACTCGCCATACCGCTTCATACAATGCGCAGCTCTATAATATCGAACTTGCAGTCACCTCCTCAGTTTCTTCTTCCTGCGCTCTCGCTCTTCCAAATTTCACGAACAAATGAAGAGCGTGAGCAAGAGTATTGTACGTTCCGAGATTTCGATGAGGTATCTAACACATCTGGATGCATAAAGTGTAACGTCCACCGAAGTAATTTTGAAACCACCTGCACATATATAGGCCCTGGTGCTTTTAGGGTACGTGCCACGTTAGCGGGTTGCTCAAGGGCTTAAATGCTACGTCCACATTGAGGCATTGAGTGTCGAAAGTCAGCGAGCTTTTCCTCAACGGGACACTGTTGTTCCCACACGTTTCCCGTCGGCACTTTCTACGTCCCTGGCACGATAGCGAGCCCTGAAAATTCCGCAACACGGTGGGACTTCGCAGCTCCCGTAATGCGGTGAGTGTGTGTACTTTGTGCGCATACGAAGCCGAAGGGCCCATGTGAACCCGCCGTGGTTGCTCAGTGGTTATGGTGTTAGGCTGCTGAGCACAAGGTCGCGGGATCAAATCCCGGCCACGGCGGCCGCATTTCGATGGGGGCGAAATGCGAAAACACCCGTGTACTTAGATTTAGGTGCACGGTAAGGAACCCCAGGTGGTCGAAATTTCCGAAGTTCTCCACTACGGCGTGCCTCATAATCAGAAAGTGGTTTTGGCACGTAAAACCCCATAATTTAAAAAGGGCCCATGTGAACTTCAAATGGCAAAGATGAGTTTAAGACCATGAAATCACCATCAAATAGCGAAACGCTTAAGCTTGTTCACACTCACGATGATGTATATCTTCAGGCCGGGTTTGAAACTTCGTTGATTCTTCCTCAGTGAAATCACGTAAGGCGTTTTAGAAAAAACCGTCTTGTCACTTTGCGCCGACTCCTTAGCTCCGGTAGCTTCCTCCGTGACGGTCGCCTTCACCACTAGGCGCCCGTGGCTGGCAAACAGCGTATCCAAGCGGTTGCCAATGTACGGCTCCAGGTGCTCCCGCCGCAGATTGTACGCAGCGACACCGGCTTCGAGCTGCGCAATCGGAGCAGCGATTGAGCGCACCTCGAAGCAAGCTCCCTACGCGGAGCCATTGCTGGAAATGACCGCCGCGCCGGTAAAACGGTTCAGTGAGTGGTTAGGTTCTTACAAGCACTGGAGATTTGCTGCTTGAAAACCACCACACGTCTCCAACCTCTTGCTTCAGCCCAAAGTTGAAAAGAACGACTCCCTGGACAGGATTTTTATTCACGAAACTGGAAGAGATATTCCCATATTTATTACGGATTTATAAAACGAATGCTCCCAGGAAAAGCTGCGAATGTAGAGAGAAAAAGAAAGTCAAAGCTGCTCAACTCTTTTCAAAGAGAGAAACTACACTACAAAAAAAAAATTGTGGACAGTAGTACTAACCCAGAAGAATGCGACAGACAATATTTACGTGTACGTTTTTAACTTTAACATGGCTCCGGCGCGATTGTTTTTTTTTTTTGTTTATTGTTTATAAGCTCATGATTGTGTTTTGCTGCCTATTTTACTCCCCAGTCCTGTGTGCAACAAATTTGAAATTTATACGTTTATCTTGTGCTTCTTAACAGCCGCAAAAAAATGGGCGAGTGTTCATAGCGAAATCTCTCATTGCACGCTTAACGAGGCCGGTAAAGATACACTGATTATGCAGCCATTATTTTAATAACAAAGGCTGCGTCAATTATTTAGGAGAGGATGCAGCAATAACGTTGATTATACTTCACCAAAGGCTTGCATGATATCGAACTCTCTTGGGTGATATGTGCTCTATACCCAAAGAAAAAAAGCATTTCAAACACAATCATACGTGCATTACTGCAGAAGTTGACTGTAACATTGCAGGACATTGCTGTTTTCTTTTTTTCCTACGTTTATTATATCCGATAGGATCAGTAAATATTATCGCTATGAAAGGTGCCTCAATAATTCATGAATTGCCTTACCTTGCAAGCACTGCACAGCGTAGTGTCGAAAAATTGCTCAATACGTATTCAGGGACACTCAGGTCGACCTTAAACCTTGGGAGCACTGTACCGCGATGGGGGAAAAACATAAGAGGAAGGTTTTTTCGGTTGTTACAGCGCAGTATACTGGTTATCATTTACAGCCACACGATTTATGCAGTACGACATATGAAAGCACTTTTGAAAGCTTAAAGAAAATGGCTTGTCCGAGGATTATAAGCATTTACTGGTGAAGGTTCCTAAAGGTACATCTGCTTCTATAACATCAGGACTAATTCTTGATTAGGAGGTTCGTTAAATGAATATGCAAGAATGAACGTGAGCACAATCATCAAAAGTTTTTTCTTGCTTGCAGCCATTTCACAACCAACACAACAAGATTTGACACATGTGCCATGAATGAATCGGGTTGTCGACATAAAAGAACATTCGAGAGGACACACTTAGACACAAATGGTTACACCAAAAGAGTTTTTGTGAGTGTATGCGTTCTTCGGAGTGTTTTAGCACAATGCAGAGCGAGGTTCTCGCCGACAAGATGCCATGTGCGCATGGGGCCGACGCATCGCACATCGAACTGGGCTAAATGTTTCACCATAATGTTTTAACGTACGGTGATGTGCGATCCGCCATGAGCGGCGCCAACCTTTGCAAAAGTTAATATGGAAAGTATGTCGTATTTCTATTGACTTCACTGGTGTGCCTGTTCAAATGCAATTGAATATCAGACATTGTTCTTGCGAGGGAAAGTGCATGCGCGCATCCACCGTAAATGTCTGAAAGCACCGGATCGGGGTAGAGCGCGGCGCACCACAATAAATGCTGAACATTCACGCAACATCCAAGAGGGAACAGCAAGGAATGCATTATAACGTTAAATCAACAGTGGTCACTCCGAGATTACTCAGCGGCGATCACTGACAGCCTAAGGTTAATGTAGGTCGTTGAGGTGAAAGAAATGACAAATTTTTGAAGGTCGCTTTTATTCGCTTCATCGAGGGCTGAACCACCTTTCGTAAATTCGCAATGTACTTGGACCGTTGAGGTCTCAGAGAGATGCACCTTTTTGTCTTGAGAAACTTTTTGATTAGCTAGAATACGTGTTCGAGGTATTAGTGCGTATTGCTTGCATATTTATTTCTCTTCATTTAATTATATCGCATATATTTTTTGACAATTCTATTTATTTATAGGATTTTTCACACACAACACACGCACACACAACACACACACACAACACACGCACACACAACACACGCACACACAACACACGCACACACAACACACGCGCACACGCACGCGCGCACGCACACACACACACACACACACACACACACACACACACACACACACACACACACACACACACACACACACACACACACACACACACACACACACACACACACACACACACACGCACACACACACACAATTGTGCGCGCGCGCGCACGCACAATATCCACTAATAATCCCCTATGATTATTATTGAATAGTCATGCTAGAGCTGCTAACCTCTTTTACGAATCTCTTTATTTGTGCGCGCGTCCGCGCGTCCGTGTTTGTGTGTGTGAAACACACGCACACACGCACACGCTCGCGCGCACACACATGCACACACAAATACAGAGATTAGTGAAAGTGGTTAGCAGCTATGCAGGACTATTCAATAATAATCATAGGGGATTATTTATATCCTTAACTAATAGGGATGCGCGAGTGTCGTTGTCATTTCTTTTCACAGGAACTAAATACACATATTTCGCAATAGCAAGAAAGAGCAGCAAGCCGAGTATAAATATTTGTTGGCCCAATGAGCGAAACGCGGAATGCAAGAACAGGTAAAAGCTGCGTTTGCCCCCATGTAAACATGCGATTGGCATTTAGGAAGCTCGAACTGAGTAGTACTATATGGACTCGCTCAAGCTGAACTTGTGAAAGTCCTGATGGTCGCTGGCTAAATCGTTACAGCTCAGCTATGCACTGACATGCGATGTAGAAGAAACTTCGTATGAGCGACCAGTATGCCTAGATTCCAGATGTGTAGATTCGGCTAGATGAGAAAGAAATCAGGAAAACTGTCAATGTGACGTTACGGATAGACCGCAGCATGGTCGTTATAATGTAGCAGTGCCTTCCGCTCGATTCTATGCCACAATTATGGTCCGCCGTTCATGGGCGGCTGATCCCTTTGATAACGCGGGCGGAGCGCCGCTGTGATCATAGACAAGCGCTACAACGACTGGCAGTGAAATGGAATCGTTGCATATTATCCTGGCCCAGTATCCTAAACATGACGCCAGCAATGTGGAAGAACAGAGATGTCAGTAATTTTGGTGGCTAGTAAAAAAAAAAAAATATGGTTCAAAAGAAATGAGATGAAAAGTGCCCACTAATGCGTGAATGAACGCGAGCTTTGTAGGAACGCTGCGCGTGGCGTGGCCATGAATGTTTGGTTAGCAGCAACCAGACCTGGAGTAGAATAAAAAACGCGTAGTATTTGGTAAATGTAGTAATATTACTAGTGAGACGACAAGCGATAGGCTCGCTTCCGAACGCCCGTCTGTAATTTTAAGTCTTTTTTAGCAAGTGCAGAGTTCATTTTTAATCTTTGTGCCTCTCTCTCACCGAACGCCGGTCTGGGGGTCACCGTCCTGCGAGAGAAACACATCAAGCGACTCCCGAAGGGCACCGGACCGAAGCAGCGCGGCGCGCCTCCGCCGTCGCCCGCCCTTCGTGATGCTCTGATGGTATCCATCGCAAGCAATCAGCAATCAGGTCAGCATGTTCCTTCTGTAGACCACAGAGAAGGTGAGCAAGCAAGGAAAAGGCTACGTGAAGATGAGATCGAGACAAGGGAATCTGCAGGAGACAACGAAGAGATGGACAAGACAGCCTTCACTGTTGCCTCTTACAAAAAGAAAAGAGCTGCAGGTGTTCCTGTTATATTCAAGCCAACTCAGCCTGACAGCAGCTTATGGAAAGTAAACCCAAATCTTCTGGCTTCTGCGGTCGTGACAACAGCCCAAGAAAAGATACTCAGCCATCGTCTCAACAAGGATGGCAGCCTCATGGTGAAAGTGTCTACACTTCCTGCAGCTAATCTCCTCCTCACAGTGACAGATCTATCGGGTATTCCTGTAGAAGCTCGAGTTCCATACTCCTACTCTGCCACGTACGGGAGGATACAGGACGTTCCTGTTGAGTACTCGGATGACGACCTCAAGGAGTATTTGAGCGAACAAAGAGTCGTATCTGCTAAAAGGCAAGTTTTGTACGTCCCTAACGAAGATGGCGTGGTAACGGAAACCCGAAGACGCTCGGCCATATTGGAATTCTCTAAGGACGCCCCTTTACCAAACCGAGTGTCTCTTGGATTCTGCAGTTATACCGTGACGGAATACATGGGGTCCGCTACTCAATGTTTCAGATGTCAAAGACATGGACATATAGCGAAATATTGTAAAGGCCCCATCCGCTGCAAGATATGCGCTGGTGCACATACGCATAAGGAGCGTACATCACATTCCCAACCTCGATGTGCAAACTGTGGAGCTGAGCATGCTGCATCATACGGAGGGTGTCCCAAAATGAAATCAACCACTCTTGCACGGACAATGGAGCAAATCCAGGGAAAAGTGCTGAAACGACGAGAACTACCACCGAATCCGGATGTGATATATACATTTACAAACCAAAAGCAACACGACACGGTGCAGCGCAGCGACACGGTTTCGAAAGAGTCCTTCGCCTCAGTCGTGGGAGAAAACCAGCAAAGGCTTTCATCTGCAAAGAGTCAATCAAATCCCTCAAGTGATGTAGCCTCAAGCCCACAACAACAAGGTGTCCTCAAGGTCGCAGCAGAAGAACAGGAAGAACCAAGAAAAGCTGTGAGATGGTAGCGCTGTAAAAGAGATATCAAGTATGCTGATTCCCATGATGTTCGCAGCAACCAAGGCTATTATCCGTGCCAGTCCATCATTTAAAAGCATCCCTGAGGCAGAGGCCGTCCTGACTTTGGAACCGCTGGTGTCGTCTTCTTTCACAGCGCAACGCCGTGATTCTTCGCAGTAGCAACGATGGCTTCGCCAACAATCGTCTCACAAGCGGTGTCCATCAACAAACACTTCCGCGCATGTACCATATTCCAGTGGAACGCTCGCGGCTTGCGCTCGAAGTTAGCAGACTTTACGCATCTTGCGCGAGCGTACCGATTACCTTTTATGGTCATTTCCGAGTCTCGCGTCGACAAGCAGTTTAGGATAAAGGGTTATTATTTTTATCATTCAAGGCGACAAAACAGAATTAGCCGACTGCTCGTTGGATTTCGCAACGACGTGCTTGCCTCTGTGATTGACGTAGCACCACATGACAAGAATGAATATATCTGCGCAACCACAGTGATTGTATCTAAAGTGTTTACCCTGATCGGCGTCTACGTGGAACCAGGATCACCTTTCGACGTGTCAAGATGGGAAACCTTGTTGACAAGCACTCAATCTCCACATATTATTTGTGGCGATTTTACCGCACATAACGAGATCTGGGGCAGTTCACATACATGTTCTCGGGGTGCTAAGCTGGTGAAGCTTCTATATAGAGCCCTTGAACGACTGCAGCATAACATACCTGAAAAATCCGAAGACTGTTAGCTGCATTGACGTTACATTCGCTTCAAGTCAAGTGGCCCCTATGTTCTGATGGTATACAGATTTAGAGACTCGAGGTAGTGATCGCTACCCGATCCTAATCTCTGCCCTTCATTTTCGGACGTCGCCCAGAAAAGTGATACTGAAGTCGGTAGACTGGGAAGCTTACACAGTAGCCGTAGACAAAAGGATCATAGCCTCGACTACGAATGCAGAATTAATACCGACAATAGCTCATGGCCTCAAACGAAGTACCCACTCTGCCACCAAGCATTGTAATGTACGAACTAACGACGAGGAATTCGAATGGTTATGCGCCGTTTGAAGGCGTGCCGAAAGGAAGGCTCTACGTACTAAGAATATCGAAGACCTCAGAACTTGTCGACGGGCACAAAGACATATACGGCGTTACCTCACCAAAGTGAACCGAAAAAGGTGGAGGGACTTTTGTGGGACACTGGACATACGACAGCCGCTGAGCAAAATCTGGCGAGTCGTCAGAGGTATTCGCAAAGAGCAGCAGCAGCAGCGTTATCCTTTTATCGCCATCTCATTACACGAGCGCGCATCCCTGAAAGAAGTGGCAGAGCAGTACTGTAGGCTCCTTTCTAGCGGGGCACAACCTTCTCGGCAAATTTCAAGTCATCAGCCTAATCCACTTCGAGCGAGGCTTCCTGACTTAGAATTACCATTCACAATTGAAAAGCTCACGGCAGCAATCGGCGACGCAAACAAGCGACCATCATCTGGCCATGATGGTGTGATCGAGTTATGAAGCGCTCCCAAATCTATGCCACACATCTCGCCTACTCTTTCTGGAGTACTATAACGCCTCATGGATAACTGGGGAGGTTCCTACGGAATGGAATCTTGCGAAAATTATTCCTATATTGAAGCCAGGAAAGCAGCCGGCAAATTACGCCTCCTTCAGATCCATATCTCTGCTTAGCTGCGTAGGGAAGCTATTCGAAAAAAATGATTCACAAACGACTAAATTGGTTCCTGGAAACTACAAAAGTTTACCCGGAGGAAATAAATGGCTTCGGGCAAAATAGGTCCACAATTGATAATGTCATTGCCTTGGTCTGATCAATTGAAGAGGAATTGGTCTGTGGAAACCCGCCTACTGCATTATTTTTGGACATAAGGCAGCATATGATTCGGTCTATCATAATGCAATACTTGAGGCTTTGGAAACTCTTGGTCTTGGAGGACGGCTTTACGCATGGATTACGCAAGACTATTTTCAAGGATGCCAACTTTTCATGTGTACCACGGATGGCCCCACGGCGCTTTATGCTGTCGAGAAGGCAGTGCCACAAGGAGCTGTGTTAAGCCCGGTATTATTCAATTTAGTCCTCATACATATGAGAAGAATTCTGCTCCGTGGCGTCAAAATCACACTGTATGCGGACGACATCTGCATCTGGAGCGCGGCGCGTTCCCGCAGTACCACCCAACAACGTCTCCAGAGAGCGCTGACAAATATATCGGCCCACCTAAATCCAAGGGGTCTGAAATTGTCCCCCGACAAAAGCGTTGCTATGGCTTTCACGTGGAGGTGTATGGAAAAATACCCACTAGTGTTGGGTGGTCGTACCCTTCTATACGTCAAGACGCAAAGGTTTCTTGGAGTGACGATCGATAGGAACCTCAGATGGTCGCCTCAAGGGAAAAACACTGAGTGAGATTTCCTCGGCGTCGCACGTATTCCGATATTTAGCCGGATCACAGTGTGGTAGCAACTGTCGATCAATGGTGCTCCTCCATAAGGCCTACGTCGACGGAACGCTACGATATTACCTCCCGATCCCGCACAAAATGTGTCCCACAAGCAAGAGAAAACTTGAGGAAGCACGGAACAATTGCCTTCGTGTATGTCTGGGCCTTCCGAAGGGGTCGTCCCGCTCAGGAACTGTAGCAGAAGCAAGATGCCTGCCTCTTGAAGTGCTATCTTCGCAGGAGACACTGCGGATTCACGTCCGACACGTCATTCATACGAAGACTCACTTTTTAAAGGATATTTCTAGAAACCGTGCTACATCTAGCTTTGGACAGGCCGTCGGAGGCATATCTATTTCGATTCCTGCTCAGGCGTCACAAATTATGCCACGAAACATTTCACCATGGACACTGTCCCCACAGGAAATCGTGCCATATATCCCTGGAATCAGTGCGAAAAAGAAAATGCCTCAAGCAGCGACTTATCAGATAGCTTTGGAATATATATGCACAAAGAATACTCAGCCGCAACGCACATTTTCACAGATGGCTTTACAACTCCACATCGCTCATCGTGCGGACTTTTGGTTCCCTCTACAGGGCAATGATTCTCGTTTTGTCTTGAGCGAGCGACATCATCTACTTCAGCGGAGCTATATGGTATTAAGGAGGCCCTTGTGTATGTACTTCGACAGCAGCCGCCAAAGACATGGGTGATTTTCACGGATTCAAAAGCAGCCGTACAAAGTATGTGGAATAGGCACAAGGGTCGTAATAATCAACCTGCAGCATTCGACATTGCTTATCTTCACCACAAGGCTAAGATTGCTGGGCATTGCATCAAGTTACAGTGGATACCTGGCCATTCCGGTATTTCGGGAAATGAAAAAGCGGATGAAGCTGCCCGAAATGAACTCCAATACCGCAATTTCAAAAGAACATTTTTTTTTTATAAAAGCCGACGCTTCAAACATGGCAAAAAATATGCCTATCAAGAAAAAGACCGCATCTGGAATCTGCTGCTTCATCAAGATAACTTCCTACGTTACATTGATCCAGAAATGAGACCGAAAATTCCACGACCACTTCCTCGACACTTAGAGACATTGTACCATCGTCTCCGACTGAACGTGGCATACACGAACAATTATGTGTACCACATAGAGCTTACTACTAATCCCTACTGTGATAACTGTGGCAACTTAGAGACAATCGAACACATATTACTAGAATGCCCCGCGTACCACGACGAGAGACAATTTTTTGAGCAACAAGTGGACATGATTTGCTACGACCCGTTAATATTACCGAGCATCTTAGATCCAATTACCAGCCCTTCAAAACAGCAGCGGGTGTTGGATTTAGTGTTCAAATACCTGTCAGAAATTGTTCTAACAAGAAAGCTTTAAAGATTGAACATTTCATATACAAAAGCCTAAATTTACCCACCATGTCACCTGTAAATATTAGTATCAGGTCCACTTGCACATTTCATATTTATTTTTATTCTCTTTTTCTCCCACTCTCCTCTGGAATCTCTTAATCCCATTCCCCGTCCCTATACAGAGTAGCATGCCAGCGGTTATATAGGCGCCGGCAAAATTCGCTGTTTTTTCTAATAAAGAGTCTCCCTCTGTCTAGTAAATAAAAGTTATTAGGCATATCATAGTAGCACCAGTAGGATTGTGTTCGTTTTGAGATGTTTAGGCACAAAATTTTTCAATTGAAGCAGCGGAATTGTTTCGGCATCGTCAATTACATACATGCACAAAACCCTGTATACTAGATGAAATGGAACATGGCATTATTTATTTTTAAACGATCTATATTATTTCCACACTCACCGTACTTATCGACCAGGAACGTGGACGTGGTGTTTTGTTGAAACTGTACGTTAAAAAAGAAAGAAAGAAAGAAAGAAAGAAAGAAAGAAAGAAAGAAAGAGAGAGAGAGAGAGAGAGAGAGATGATTCAGTATCAAAGTTTTTTTCAGCGATTGAACACGTTTAGCGCGTAACGTATCCATGGCAAAACTAAACTATCAGCTTTTTTTTCAAAACGTTACTACATAATAAGCATTAGGAAGGTGTCATGTGCATTGATCAATCTGTTGTTCTTAGAACTAATCTTTGAAACATGACATAATGTTTGAATAGGAATAAACTTGTGGAGACATGATACTTGATACGTGATACTTGAGAAAAATAAGATCATTTGGACTGCCAGCGCACAACCGTTTGTAAAACAAATGCCAATTTATGGAGTCTTTAAGAAGCTAAGTTCCTCTGCGCAAACATTGTAGTTCTGATTTTCGACTGTATTTTGCATGGCTAAACTTTCTTTTCAAGTCGTTAATATCAAGGATTAGGAGTAGGGTCAGTCATACGTTGTATCCGTACTTGACGACGAGTGACCACTCTCCGAGAAGCGTGCGCTCAGGTAGTTGATAGGTGTGCGTGAGAAGCAAATCTCTGCTGGGCTGAAATTCCGTCCTTTCGACGACCACATTTTGGGGATTCTGCAACGAAAAGTGCGAGACTGAGAACACCTAAATACGCCCCCTCGACGGTACTGTTACTGTATAAGCTCCGAAAGCCAGAAATTAAGTGCCAGACGTATTTTATCCATCCTATTTACCCGCGGTACGTTTCTTGCCAAACTGCGGCTGACGTTCATCCAAGGCATGGTAATTTTACAGCCGCTCACAAGGTTAAGTAGATTCGCTGTGCAATACAATGCATTTAAGGCAACCAGTTGTAAGGAATAGCGCATAAAACGCTCACATCGGCGCATTTTGTAGATATTATGGGACAAGTTTCCTTAAGTCGCACTCAGTGCGCGAGTCATCGCGCGCTTCCGCATGACTTGAGGCCTCAGCAATGCGCCCCGCATGATGAGCGAAGATGCGAGAGCATGTGCCAAAAGCGCCAGGGTCTCCTGCCTGGAATTGGCGTCTTCCGCGTTCACATCGCTCCCTGACTGGACTGCGTTTAGCTGAATTTCATGGCGAACACTGACTTAATTAAACATGTGCGTGTGCCCCTAGACGCGTTCCAGAGCGCGGTCGACGCTTGCATGTGACTAGATCTTTGGTGTGCATGGGGATTTATAAATCAAGTTAGTCCATTTATTCTTCCAATAAAAAACAGAGTGAGCCGTGAGCGTGCTGAAAGGGGTGTGCGGGCACAATGCTTGCTTATGATGCGTTTATCGTTCCATCAGACCACGCTCATATTTCATAGGCATTGCAAGGTGAGGAGGTTAACCGTCATTCATCTGGTGAACCTCCTCGCCCTTTCGTCTTTCGCTCTCTTTAATTGGGAGGATTGACGGTTGAAGCTAGACCAAATTAATTGATTGACTAGAATTAAAAGCTATTTGAGCGCCTACGCCAGCGGTCTCAATGGGCCCATCGAGCGCTTGCTGTCCATGTGCACCTTCTTTAGCACTTACCCACTGCCTGCAACCAGAAAACCTTTATCATTTTTGTGGACTGCCCTTGTTACAAAGCAATAGTCATCCCCAAACACACGTGCAATCGGCATGCTCGGAGTTATTAACAGGCAGGGCCAAGATGTCTGGTCGTCATGGTAAAATTAGACACTGTACTCAAAGATTATGATGACTATGGTTGTAGATTAAAGGTTACATGTGAAATTCCATGCAAGTCGGCTAAGACTAATGAGCTGGCACTCTTCACCCACTCCCCCACCTTTGTCAAAAACTCACAAGGGACTATACCTATATTTACCATGTCTACGGCCCTGTGTCCAACAAGTTTCAAACCAGTGCCGAGCGTTGACAAATGTCTTTTGCCAACAGAGCTCTTTTTTTTTAGAAGAGTTTAACAAAAGTGTGAGGGCTAGAAGATAAGAGGACTTGTTCAAAAGGTCCTCCTGTAGAAAGGCTGACGAAATCAAACACTTTCATCAAAACTAGCGTCACCCCGGGCATTTATTCTTGTTCTGCATTAGGACGAAATGTCTTTCGATGATACGTAGGTTGACAAAATTTACAGAATGCACTAGGAGGAGGACTAGGACGATTTTTTCTTAAACTGAAAAGCTTTCTGTCCAAGAAACCCGTTTGGTTTCCTTTGTAGCTTCGTTCTACAAGCCGGGTGGATGACAATTCTCCCTTTCATGCTTTAGGTGAATAAACAAAAGGAAAAATTGACTTGACAAGTGATATTGAACCTCAGGATATTGAAATCATGATGCAGCTGTTTTAATCAAAAAAAGAAGAGAGTTCGTTTTGTGTACGTTTAACCCGCAAGATTTGCCACATACGCCGAGTTGCTAGCAGTGCAAACAGTACCTACCCGAACTTCCAGTCTGAAGATGCTTTCTGATGGCTTAAGCCTGCCATCGACGGCCAAGAACCTTATGTTCACTGCCATGGAAAGAAAACACACGCAAAAAAAAAAAAAACGATAAGTACAACTTCCACCAGGGTTGTTCCGCATATTTCTGTGGCGAAATGTCGAATGTGTATGCTGTAATCCTGGGACACCTACAAGTTTTAAAAAATCATTTCGGGCAAGTTTGTAACGACTATGCCATCTGATTGCGTCTTGCTTTACAAGGAACTCGCCTCCCTATGATTTCCAAAATGGGTCTGAGGAAAACTTTGATTATTGGTTTCCTCATGCCTTCGCTACTCTCACGGTTGGGCTCATGGCTGAATTAAACCTTCCAAAGCACTTACAGTGACTAGCATCTGTGTGTGAAGCGGTCGTCGCCATTTCAATACGGTGACCTGCGTTTTTCTCACAACATGTAAAGATATATTGTGGGCTTACTGAAATTTGATTATATGCTGGGTCAATGGGGCCTCATTGGCAACGAAAGAGCCAACAAAGCCGCGTGTCCCGCCAATTAACAAGTCCGGTGTGGCAACTTCGTCTGCTTGCTCGTCGCAAAGCTCTAGAACACCGGAATTCAGAGGAATGTGCCAACTCGCGACTGCATTCCGCTGACCCTTCAATGCGCCTCTGACTACCACCTGGTCTATCTCGATGCGACGCATTTGTACAGTGCCGCTTGTGATTGGGCGTCGGTTTTAGGTGCGCCTACTGTTCCCTTACGAAAACGGAAAACTGGCAGCTCATTGCAAAATATGTGACGCGCAGCCACCTTGCCGTCTTGTGTTTGATCAGTCTGTTGTCGTGTATCAACATCGCAATAGCTTAACTAGGGAAATCAAAGAATCTACCGATATCGCACGGGCAGAGGATGATTGCGTCAGTTGGCCGCCAGTGGCTTTATTAAAAAAAAGCTTGAATTTTTGTCATAGTCGGCACGTGGTAGTGTACCTCCCTCCTCTCTGCGGATACGTGTTTATATATTCTCAAGATCCGCAACAAAATATTTGTTGAAAGTTAGTGCTTGGTTAACACTTGTGCTATCTCAACTTGTCCCTCGTCCTTACTGCGCTATCTTACTTGTATCACAATGTTTCCGTATGCGATTGCGACGAGAAGATGTCCTCATCTAATGTCCTTCATTTGAGGATGAAAAACCGACAGTGCGTGTGCCAATTTAAGCAGACCGGACGAGAGAGAGTGCACAGAAGAAAAAAAAGTCTCAGCTATGCCCAAAAGGCAAACCATCGATAGCAATAGCAAAGTACTAGATAACTACATGAAGTAAGCTAGGTTCGTAGTTTTATTGGCCATAAAACTTATAGTACATATTCGCTTACAATTAAATTAACAAGTACGGTATCACGCGTGCACAGGCAAACGTGAAGCGATCTCACTCGATGACCGCGAACATTCACTGTCGCAACTATGGCGTTATTAAGAAAGAGCGCCGGCCGCGGGGTAACGAACGCTTTGTGCTGCTTCGTGCTTCTAGGCGTCCCAGAAACTTGAGATTACGCTACCTCCAACACTAGGCGTGCGGAAAAACAGTGCACGTGCCGTTACCAGCTATCTCGGGTCGCGAAACTTTTGCACCCGCCCCACCTTACTCAGAGATAGGACGCGATGGCCGTGCCATGCGCAGCCACGGTCGGGCTAGAGGAGGAGACGTCCGCTGTGGGTGCGATAAGATTTTATCACACTGCACATTATACGGCACCTCATGGCGACTGCGGCGAAAATTCTCCTGGTGTGTCCACATAAGCGTGATCGCAATGAAAATATTGGGACCAAATTTTTTCTTCATAATTTATAATACGGCTTGGAATTATTCGGGTATTCTTGACACCACGCATGTAAAAGCGAATTGATTTTGTTTGTAATGTAATGTAATTTTGGCAGCGGTGGCAGCTCGTGGGAACACGTACTAATCGAGGAATCCTGCTTGTTACAGCTTCCATGCATTGCTGATGCAAGCCATCGTACTTGCCTCTTGACCTGGTTCTGTACCGTGCGGGAAGCGCTGCAAAGAGTGCCACGCCGGAAGCCCCGATGCGCTGATCATCTCGCTTCACCGTGTCTACGAGCTTCGCCCAGCGCATGCGCACCTAGCAAGCTTCGGGAGCTGTTATAAGGGGGCGTTTTGCTCCTTGGCGATCATTTGGCAGCGGTGGCAGCTCGTGGGAACACGTACTAATCGAGGAATCCTGCTTGTTACAGGTTGGTGTTCAAATCATTTCTTACCATTGTGTTCAGAGTCAACTTACAACGTTGCTGCTGCCGCTGCCATAGTGTTGCCATAGTGTTGCCATGTAGTCCTGTTGGCTGTTCCTTGGCAAGGTTTGCCTTGTTTCGTGCTCGCTTCATTGTTTGTGTTCGCATTACCTGATAGTGTTGAATAGAGCTTAGTGCAATTATGCCGCAGAAGTGTTGGACATGTTCGAAAAATCTCGAAAATGACGAACATTTAACTTGCAATCGATGCAGCAAAAAGTATCATATCGGTAAATGTTCTGGTGTCTACAAAAAGAATTTGAAAAAAATGGATAAGGATCAAGTCAAGGCTTGGGAATGCGACATGTGCAAAAGAGAACAAAAAAAGGATGACACTGATTCTGATAGCAGTGGCACGGAAACGCCCCCGCTAAAGAAATTAACTGAGTCGGGAGGGCAGGGCTCTTTGGCTATGCTGATCGACGGCCTAAATAAGAAGCTAGTGGAAGTCTTGTGTACGCTTGAAAAACTTGAAAAAAAAGGTAGACAAGCAATGCGCCACAACTGCGACTATTGAGGAGTCAACGAACTTTTTGGCAGCCAAGTTTGAAGAGCTCCTGAAAAAGGTCGGGGATCAGGAGAGACAAATTGCTCAATTGCAGAAAATCACAGAACTGGGAAAAAATTTAAAAAAGAAAGACAATGACATCTCAAAGCTTAGAGAATGTGTTGAAAGTGCTGAGCAGTACTCAAGAAGGAAAAATGTCGAAATACACGGCGTTCCACACACAGAAGGTCAGGATCTGTACCAGGTCTTGGTGGATCTTAGCGGCAAGCTTGATGTCCCCTTGCCTGAAAGGCACTCTTTGGAAGGGGTAAACAGATTGAAGGCACAGAAGGACAAAATCGCTCCTATAATCGTCAGGTTTACAGAACAAGCAACCCGAGACTTGTGGCTGTCAAAGAAAAATGTCCTCCGAAAAAACAAAATTTTCATCAATGAAAACTTAACGAAAACGCAGAAAGAACTGTTTTGGAAATGCAGAAAACTTGCCAAAGAGCTCGACTATAATTTGTGTGGACACGAAACGGCAAGATTCTAGTTCGAAAGGCGGAAGGCGCGAGTGTGATAAGCATTACCACTGAGAATGATCTTGCAAAAATGTCCTAGATGGCCTCGTTCAGTTCTTTTCATGATTGGGACCTTCACGTTACAAATACCCTAGCTGACAACAAAACGAAACGAGAACTTGGCTTAGTACACATAAATGTGCGCAGCATAAAGAAAAATTGGGATCAATTATGCGCATACCTACACACGAGACTCTTTAACATCGATGTAATTGTGATTACCGAGATTAATCTGAATGCAAGTGAACAAGGTAGATACACGCTCAGGGGTTACTCGCAGATTGCTTTATGCCGAGAAAATCGAAGAGGAGGAGGAGTTCTTGTATTTGTGAAAGATAACTGGGTTTTTAACAGGCTCGAAGTAGCTTTTGATTATGCAGAAGTTGTTATTGTCACCCTAAGTAAAGTAGATGTGACCTACACCGTATGTGCGATATACAGGCCTCCCAACATGAACACAGACTTATTTCTAGAGGAGCTAAACTCTCTGTTGAAGAAATATATGAATGAGAAGCAGCTTATACTGGTAGGAGATTTGAATATCGACATAATGCAAGTGTCTAGGAAAGCGGTGACAGATTATCTTAATTTACTAGCAGAATATGGACTGGTCAATGTAATTAATCAATACACTAGAGAGGAATATTTGGGTTCAAGAGTAACGAAAACCTGCATTGATCATATTGTCGTTCGGCTCGGACAGCAGCGCTATGCAAGCGGCGTAATTAAAGTCAAGCTAGCAGATCATTACTTCATATCACTTGTAGTCATGTCTGACAATGATGCAGAGCATTGCGAAGTAAGAACAAAAAAACTAATTATAGACAACGCAAAAGTTGACATGTACATAAAAGACACAGATTGGATTTCACTTTTACATTTAGACCAAGCCAGTTTATATGTCAAATTTGTTGAAACTTTCAGGATGATATACGTAAAGTCTTCTAAAATCATAACAATCAAGCAAAGAAATCCTAATACAAAATGGATTACGAGTGATATTATTGAGTTAGGCTTTCAAAAAGACAAAGCATGGCAAAGGTGCAGAAAAGAACCAGGCAACGAACAACACAGAGTGCAATTTCGAACTTTACGAAACGCGGTGACAGCTAAGTTACGCCTGGAAAAAAGAAAATATTTGATGCGCCGATTTTCGGAATGCAAAAAGGACGTGAAAGACTTGGACTGCGGCAAACGAATTAATGGGCAGATCCAAACGTGCTAGCGTCGATGATACCGTAAAAAAAAAAAATTTCCCAAATGAAAATATACAGATGCTATGCAATAAATTTAATGAAACTTTTTTTTCTGCAGCAGAGAAGCTGAAAAAAACGGAGAGTGACCAACATTTAGAATACGAGCCGAAACGCACATGTGCGCATTCAGCTTATCTTCCAGCGATGACCGAAGTTGATCTTTGGACGATAATTCAAGGCATGGCAAAGTTCAAACCACCGGGGTTTGATAAAATCCGCCCTCGAGATTTGTACTTCAACTTTCACAGACTAAAACAAGTACTTTTAAAGATTCTAAACGGAATTTTCGAAACGGGCATACCAAAGAACTAAAAATTTCAATCGTAAGACCTGTCTACAAAAACGGAAAGAGAAGTGATTGCGCAAATTACAGACCGATAGCCATATTGTCCACAATAGCGCATATAACGGAAAAATATGTGGTCTCTGTAATGCAGTCATTCTGTGAAAAGTATTCTCTGAATAACATGGCACAGTTTGGTTTCACAAACAATAAAAACACAATTAATCTGCTTGAAGAATTCTGACTATATTAGTACGTCAATAGAAAATAATAATGTAGTGTTAGCCTTATTTTTAGACCTATCAAAGGCTTTTGACACAGTAGTACATAAGATATTACTCAACAAGCTAAAGAATCTAGGATTCAGAGGTCACTTCTATAATTTTTTTCTAAATTATTTTACTGATCGACTACAATACGTTAAACTAGATGATAGCTACAGCAATTTCAAATTAATAACGTGTGGTGTGCCCCAAGGAAGCACGCTAGGGCCAATACTCTTTAATATATGTCTCGGATCTCGGCCTTCTACCACTGAAGTCAAATCTCTTTCAGTACGCTGATGACACTGCGATAGCGCTACAAATGAGTGACTATAACTCGGAATGTCAAATCTTCCAAAGAGACGTATCAGTAATCGTAGAATGGTTCGCACATAATTCAATTTTTATAAATCATCACAAAACTAAACTAATCTGCTTCAGGAATCCACATAAGGTGCTTTCATTTAACATGAATGTATATTTGCACGCTCCACATTGCAACGCATGTATTTGTCAACCATTACAGTTTGAGCGTGTGGTCAAGTATTTAGGAATTTTTTTTTGATCAGCATCTAACTTGGAATAACCATGTCATACACGTTTGTGGAAAGCTAAGAGCTGTCGCGGCCATGATGTATAGTCGGCGCGGGAAAACTCCTATTAACCTAAGAGTTACTATATACAAGGCATTAGCAGAATCGGTAATTACATATGATATAACGTTATATGGTACATGTTCTGACTATAAAAAGCAAGCGATTGATCGCGTAGTCAAGCGAATTGTCAACAGCATAACTTATGGAGCCGGACTAGAACAATCAGAGAGAAAAGAAAAGTATAACATTCTAGGAATACTTCCAGTACAGGAGCTATTTAAGTATGTGGTTGTAACACGCTATTATTATTCAAATTCTTTTAAAGTATTGGTAAAAAAATATGTTGCGTTACGAAAAACAAAGGTATTTCAAGCCAAGGGTGTTAACAAACTATGGAAAGGAAACAAGAAAGTATTATGTCCCTGATACTTTTAATGAACTTGATGCAACACTGTATGATATCAATTCAAAAGGTAAAATGATGAAAAATGTGAGGAAGTGGTATTCAACTGTCTATTGTAATATGTGATTTTTTATTGGGGTTCTTACGTGGCTGGAAAACGTAGTATTTATTCTTTGTGTGTTAGAATATTTTACTTTGAAGTTGTATAATTTTGAACGGTAATTGTAAATTTCATATCTCTATTGAAAGCTGTACCACCTGCTGCTTGGTCTTCTAACAAGCACGATGGGCTTAGATTGACCAGCAAACAACATCTGTCAAAAAATGTATTTGAAATAAAGTCTGATTTGAAGTCTGATTTGACCCATTCACCACTTTCGCACGTTTCAGCTCTACACGCATTTTTCCTGTAAAGTGTTAATACCAAAATGACACATGCTTGTAATTTACTTTTTTCAGCTGATGCCTTTTGGTGGAGCTTCGTACGGGAACTACTGCTGATTACCTGGTGCCATAACGTTGGATGCATTTATATAGAGCGAAATAAACATTTACTCATTTACAAGGCGTTCTGCGACTACTTTATGAAGCACGTGACATAGAGTCGATAGAGGCTTGTAAAGATCGTTCGCAATCATTTTAATTGAATAAACGATTCCGCACTGAGGCCGCGCGTGCTTGGGCAGCAGCAGAAACAAACAAACAAATAACAAAAAAAAAACGCGCTGAGTAGCGCAGCCGACGTAGGGCGTGCCAGCTGGCGTTCAAAATGCGCCCGCCCAAAACCGAAACCGGAACGAGTTAATCCCTTCCGCTTGGTGCGCTACAGTCAATTCGGCCGCTCGGGCCTATTGGAGTGTCCGCTATTTTTGAATATATTTCTTTATGCTGTTACCTACATGGTTTGCCAAGAAAGAAAAAAAATCGAATTTGCCTGCCTATCTACGCTTCTATCAGTGTCCACATTCTTCCGCCCTGCGGTTAATAGTGATAAATCTCGAAGTCCATGCTTTGCCGTATTGCAGACGCCGAAAGTGACAAGAAGCCGCCATTGTCGCCATGTTAAGGAAATCACTGAAGACGAGGAACGCCGGTGATGGCAACTTAGGCTTTTTTTTTTGACAAACAAAAAGTAACAGTGCCAAGTCTTGCATTGGAAGAACCGGACAATAAAATTTGATTTTGTCGTACAATTTGCGCAAGAACAAAGATGCGGTAGACAAAAAAATCCTTTTTTTAGGACGTTAACTGAAAAAGACAGGTAAGCTTACTGTAAGCATAGTGGTCAGTCGTTCGACAGGAGATTTAAGAGCGGTTGCGTAACTTCACTTCTCGTTGCCACGCAATTCATAGACGCATATGGTACTTACCATTTTTCCCCGGGTGATAGATGGGCTTTTCCGTCTGAAGGAAAAAATGCTCGCCCGAGGCAGGGCTCACCAGGACCTGTGTCGTTTTCGTCCACAGAGTGCCGCACCTAACTTCCAGTGTGACGTAGACATTGTTCTGTTCGTACTGCAGATCGGGCACATCATTCTCACGCACAATGATGTCCGCAATTTGAGGAGAATCTAGAAAACGCAAATGCGGCTTGTTACCGCAATGATTCACGCAAAAATTAAGTTTCATTGCAGAATTAAACTACGGAAAGATCAACCGCCGCAACGTCAGTACTCCGCCCGCGGCACTGACAGAGCTTATGATGGCCGGTTTTTAACCGTTTCCTTGTGCCAAACATTCATGTTTCGTGCAGAGTGATAAAACCGCTATGACAAACGCAATGCAGCGCCAGAAAGCTGTAGAGCAGAAGTTGGTTTACCGAAAACCACGGCAATTATAGCAACAAGTTTAACCAGCGCGGCACAGGACACAGGAAAAGAACCTATCGCAAAAGAGTCCTGTGGTTCTTTTGCTTTGTCCTGTGTCGCGCTGTTCAAAGCTGGTGTTTACAAGATGTACTAATAAGCGCAAATCAACGCGCTGTTAATAAATAGCACAGTAAATTTTTTTTCTCTTATATTCCCTTTGTTCTGATTCCTGCATCATTCTCCGCCGAGAACGTCTTCTTCTGCTCATTCACTTGCGTTGCGAAGTCATGCCAACTTGAACTTAGCCTTTTCGACGCTTGCATAAGAAAGTAAGGACTCCTACACTAACATAGGCGGGGGGACAAAGTCCTTAGCCCTGAAGGTTATCATGCCGTTTTGTGCGTATATGTGCTCGCGGCTGCTTAGAAAAAAGACACTACGCGCGCGTAAATTTGTGCCTGAATAAGGAGTAGCCTCGTAAGGCTGCTTGAGTTTACTCACCAGAAGTGACCGGGTATGACCAGTAAAAGAAATTTCGCAGTCCATTCGGAATGTTGTGAAGTGCCACAGTCACTTTCTTTGGACCACCGTCCACCATGACCGCAACGGTTTCCTTGGTCCCCATTCTGAAGACATTAGGCGCCATTACGAAGCAGTTCCTGTAAAGAATCCCGCCACTATAACTGTACTGAAGGAACCTGAATGCAGAATTGACGTGCGAATCCAAACGAATGAAAATGGCTCAGCGATACGGCGAGGTGGCTTAGGTCACTCAATAATTGCAACGAGACATTGGTGAGCTACTCAATGGCGACTACGAAATTGGTGTTATGCCAAAATGTTTTTTTTTCACGTTTTTCTTGCAGTGTGGTAACGAAGAACATGTTTTACGTGTTTTCCCCGTTTGACCCTTGGTAACAGACAGCAAATATCTGCTGTAATTATCGCCTATAGCGCTTCATTGCGCATTTGAGTCTGGCAATTAAATGCGAAACGGGAATGCTACGAACAAAATATTGCACATTGTGATAATAACATTAACAAAAATTGGGAAATATTTAACACCTTTTTAAACCGAAACACCCAGGACGTTATATCGAGGATTATCCACATTAACAAGGAATACAGTAATCAACTTGATATAGCTGATGCTTTCTGTGATGCCTTCTTCATGAATGCTTCCGACGTCGTATCATGTTGTGACATGTCTTCTAATCGCATACCGCAGTCATTGTGTCGTTTTTGAACCACGGTTGTTGAAGTAATGTTGATAATTAGAACGCAACGAGCGCTGATGTCGATAACATTAACCTTTACTGTTATCAAATATTGCCCACCATATTCCTGACGTTTTCTTTGCTATCATTACTCATTTTTAAAACTGGTGTTTTCCCACGAGAACGCAAACGTGGTGGAGTCCTTCCTTTTCTCCAGAACCGTAATCGCGCGCTTTTGCAGAATTATAGGGCAATCTACGTGCTTACATTTTTCAGTGAAGTTATCGGAAAAATTTTTCTATTCCCGTATATCCTAAAGGCCCATTCCGTTCATTACATGGTGGCGGGGGGAGGGGGTGACAGTAAAGCAAATGTGTAGTCGTTAACAGCAACACTCATAATACAAACTGACATACAATGAACATAAGGGTATAAAAGGAAAGACATAATAGAGAGCAGTAAACATTGGAATTTGAGCAACATTATTATAGGATGGTAAAAGCCTATTCAGTATTTGTACAAGTGTGTCATGGTTTATTATGCACACAACGTCACATGCTAAGTTATTTCAATGACATACGGCAAAGAATAGCGGTGAGTCAATTCAGAAGTTAGTACGCGCGAACTGAGCTTGAATTTTAAAATTGTGATCTAATATTGAAAAACGTCTAATGAAATATTTACATAAATTTAATAGCTTTTCTTTCTATCGGTTAGACTTCTGTTCTGGCTATTCGTCTAATCTAATACTTATAGCTCGGATGGATGATATTACACAACTTTTAAAATGACGGTACGTTGGGCACGTTGGTATTTCATACTGAAACTGCTGACAGTGCGAAACGACTTGAATTACACATGAAAGTTACACGGACAAGCGCTGTCCGTGTATCATTCATGTGTAGTTCGTGCCATTTGGCGCTGTCAATAGCTTCAGCTTTAAAAAAAGTGATTGGCGAAGACACAATTGCAGCCTCTATATACATCGACCTAGCTAAGGCATTCGACACTATTATTCAAACAATTCTTTTCGCTAAATTTGAAGGGTTGGGATAACCAGTCCGTCGCTACTACTTATCCGCAGTTAGGAGCTAGAAATCAACCCGTCAGCGCTCCTGGAACCTACTCAAAAGTAACAAGAACAGATATAGCTGTACAGCAGGGGTCCTTATAAGGCCTACTCCTTTTCCCAACCTATGATAATGATCTGCCTAGGTGCCTCTCACCATCTAAATGAATTCTGTACGCTGACGACACAACTATAGTGAACTCTAACAAGTGTTTTACGTCACTTACACTCGCCGTGGTTGCTTAGTGACTTTGGAGTTACGCTGCTAAGCACGAGGTCGCGGGTTAAAATTCCGGCCGCGGCGGCCGCATATCGAAGGGAGGGAAATGCGAAAACGCCCATGTACTGTGCATTGGCTGCGCGTTAAAGAAACCCAGATTGTTCAAATTAATCCGGAGTCCCCACTACGGCGTGCCTCTTAATCAAATCGTGGTATTGGCACGTAAAACCCCACAATTTTTTTTCATCGCTAACAAGTAAGCTGCAGGAATACCTTATCAAAATCTCGACATGGTGTAAACAAAATAAGCTGCAAATTATACATAAGAAGATCAAATTTGTCTTTTGTATTTCGCATCAGTGATTGCCAAAACGCATTCACTCTATTTCCCTAAACTTTTACTTGATATAGATGTACTCGATAAATATGAGACAGCGCTAGATCGTTGTACTCATTTAGGCATCGAATTTAATTGTAACTTTAAACTTGACCTGGACATCGCTAACATAAAAAAAGAAAATAGCAATCACAATACGCGTTCTAATTAAAACTCATTCATGCTTTTCGCTTTCTTACTTTCATGTCGTTTTCTTATGCTTTTCTTCATTATCTTGTCAACCACAACATAGTATCAAGGGGAAACGCTTATAATAGTAATCTAATGTCACTGGAAGCCATTCGAAATCAACCGATTAGTATTATAACATTTTCCTCACGTGAAATCAGTGCGACGCGGTTATTACAAGAAAATATTATTTTGAGCATAACCGATCTTGTTGAATATAACCTTGCGATTTTATTTTCAGAATACGAGGCGATAATGTTTCAGTAGCCATCATCCTAGAGACCTCTCTTCTTAACACTAACAATACAAGCTTCGAAGAGAGTTGCAAGTTAACTTTACCCAACGTTCCCACCAACTACGGCAAACAGTCTTATCATTTCCGAACACTCGCCATTTACCATAAAACTGCAGAAAGCTCACTGATTTCAAACAGAACTGAAACGCTTTATTTTTGCTACTCTAGACTAATGTAACTTCTTTTACCCTTGTAGGTGTTTGTCCCTGCGCGATAACTTGAATATACGGGTCTTTACTGCATTTTTTCTGTTGATGTTCTTTTTGTTGAAACAATGTACGTTTGTAGTCTTTTCCTTTAGCAGTTCAATCACAGCGTTACGTTGTATTTTTATTATTGGCACTTCATGACATTTTGCTGAATTCTATAATTGCAAGTTGCATATTTTATCGTTGCTGTTATGTTTCAATAATTTTTGTAATCATGCAGACTAGGGGACTAGGAGTCTCAGACTAGGAGTTTCAAACTAGGGGACCTCCTTCTGTATATGCCTCGCTTGTAATTCTTACCTCATTACTGACATGAAAAAAAAAAAAAAAAACTGATTCTGAACCAATGCGGCGGCTGTTGTTTTACATGGCACACATTGACATATATTGAAAACCACATTTTTTTGGAAAACAGTGCAGACTACAAGCGCGTTCGCAGAGCTATTATTTCACATGTAGGAGCACAATGCGATACGAGATAGCAATGCACAACTCGCCCAGCGCTGATAACTAAGACCTCTGTCTCTCTCTCTCTCTTTCTCACACACACACTCACTCACACACAGATGCACACACAGCCAGGATCATACACTTACGCTACAATGTTTTTGAGTGAGGCACTTTGGTCTTCGATTCTTTGTGACACCGACGGAAAAAAGTAACTGGCAGGATGGCAGCTTGTCGTCCTGTCCGTAGCTTCCTCTCTGGGAATACGTGGCAGATCACTCCTGCTGTTCCACTTTATAACAATGAAGGGGTTCCAACTCGCTCTGGTCGCCATTGTTGTACGCAGCCCTACGATAAGGAATGCTGAAGCGCTACCCCACGCCTCCACCGGCCTCGCTTATAAACATGCGAGGGAGGGGGCGCCATAGCCATCATCAACATTGGGTCCACGGGATAATTCGGCACCTGTTGTACAGCGCTGAGCAGTTTTTTTAGTGGATGTGCCCGGAATGTTGGTGTTTAACAGTGATGGAGGCGCGGCCGCTTGGCATTATAACGCATTGTTTTCAGTGGTGCACCGCTTAAAACTCTCGTTTCCTTGGTCGTCATGAAGGCAACACTATCGCCAGACCTGAAGGTGTTACCTTGAAGGTGTTGCCTTCAAGTGAAAATCTGGCCACCTTAAACCTAACAGCAGCCCTTCGGAGCGCTGTCTGCTTCGGCGAAGTGGCTGCGCTAGTTCGCGATGACTGCGAACCATCGCTTCTCAGAAGCCACAGTTGCGCAAGGGTCAGTTCACGCTTATTCCAGTGATCTTTCTCCCACCTGGACGGATTGCAGTCATCCAGCGCAGTTTCTAGGCTGGCGCCTTTCGTCGTTGGCAGTCGTTCAGGGTCACCGCAATTCTGAGCCGCGAGTACGTCCGTTTTATTCTGGCCAATGTCGGCGTGACCAGCGGTTGTACCGCCGGGTCTAGCTGACGCGTTTCTACGCAGGGCGGACTCGAAATACCGCATGCGGACACCGTTCGCGGCTAGCGAGCTTGTTGTTGAAAATAAAGGTTGCGCTGGAAAACGGAGACCCGCAGGCGAATACGGGAACGAAAGCGACATTGGCTTATAGAGACTCGATGATCGCGTGTGCATTCGCGTAATCGCCCTTGGAGGCTCAATTCCACAAAACCAAGCTTGCAGATGCCTCTAGGTAAAACAATGCCAGCAATCGAAGAGATGAAGTGAATTAAATGTCGTTTAAACACAGAAACATGCTGGCATACAGGAATTTTTTTTTTCTGTCTTGTAAGTGCACTAGCTTTACTAGCTCTTTATCATAAGGGTGAGGAGCATTGCAGGTAACCGTAATGTCATGCGTACTCTTACTATTTTTATAGAATTAACATTCTACGCAGTTGTAATGAACTTTAAGCGATGAGGCCTTAGAAATTTGAGTTCTATGCTCGTGATATTACAAAATTCGATGATTTTGTTCTGTCGCACTTTTATACGCATAAAATAGCAGTCGAGGTCGCGGCTATGCTGCGACCTTGACTGCCAGATACTTGATGGCCACAATGTCAAAGCTTTCCCTGCCTTAATCATGGAACGGGACACTATGCACGCTCACCATCACTCGTTTTGTCTCTGTTTCTATTCGCTTTAGAATTGAAACAAAGTTTATTGGCTGATTTCAACCGATTTCATGAGGACAAAGTTGCTTACGATCAATCAGTCAAGCTCTTCTATTCAAGTTTAATGAAATTCTCTATATTTATCGAGAGCAAAGCGTAAAGTAATAATTTACTTGTTGATAACTTTGTGATCAGAACTCTCCCCACAAGCACTCCTCTTCAGTGATAATGACTCGCCAACTTACGAATTTAATAATAGATGGGTGCAAAGACCGTTTCAGGTTGGCCTAAAAACCAGAAAACTCTATTGTGAAGAACAGTTTTTTAGTTTTATCTCAGTTTCAAAGACACACTAGAACGGGTTCCGTAACATACTCAATTCTACCCTTGCAGTTCACGCTGTCCGTTAGCTTGGCAGAATCACAAAATTTAGAAAAAAAAATAAATTACCTGACTTAGTAAGTAACGCGAGAAATTGCAAGAGGATCGACTAAATACACTGACCTAAAAAGGTGCAGCCTTCACTCGCAGGCAGCGTGCTTTCGCCAGCTTACTTCCACAAGAGTAACAAGATCGCTTTTGTTTGTTTTCTCCGATTATGGGCCATCTCAGAAGGTAGCACTGCCTGATTTTACATTTTACATGATCTTACAAAAAAGGAAAAGAAAACAGAGGCTAGCTGAGATATATAGGGTATAAAAAGAGGGCAATATACCATGACGTCTAAATTAGCTGAAGAAAGCACCCTGTCCTCGTACTTACTCTTCGGCAAACACCAGCTGGGCGCACAGAATTACACAGATGGCACATGTCAGTGCGCTCGCCATGGCGTCTGGCAAAGAACGAGCCACACGGGAGGCGGTTGCAAGTGAACTTATACTGCACACCAGACGAGGAAGTTTACGGCCAACTGTGCGTCTCGACTTCCAGTCTGGAGGAGTTATTGCGAAGCTTCGAGTAAGAACGTCAGACGGCCGGCAGCGCCTTACAGGAATCAGATATAGAGCGTCTTATCCGCCTTTTCTTGGTGTCCACTTACGCCTAAAGGGCAACGGGAGACCCACAAAGATTAGAACAAGTGAACCAGCCAGTCACGTTAAACGAAGAAAATATTTTATTCATTACCGTCTAAACATATATTTAAAAAATTCGGCAGCATGTTACACTCCTGTAACATGTGAAGGCTGCTGCGCACGTGGTAATGCATTAAGTTATGCGATCGGAGGTGTCAGACTTCTTACAAGACATAACGAGCCGCAGTGTGAAGTAAACGTATGGCGCTGTAAGTCGACTTCCTCAACGACACATGCGAGCGCCTAATACACTACGTAAAGGTTCTTTCGTTTGTTTGTTCGTTTTTTCTTCTTTCGTTCGCTCTTTCTTTATTTCGTTCTTTTTTTCTTTCCTTCCTTCTTTCTTTCTTTCGTTTCTTCATTCATATTCAGCTATTGCATCTTTGCTTGCTCACGCGGGTATGAGCCATTCCTGAGGGCATTTTTTGCATCACTGATCTTTGCATCACTGGACTATAGGCGCCTCTTCTTCGGGTATGAACCATTGCAACGAGCCACTTAAGGCTTTCGCGTTAAAAAATGAGATTGTTGCGATGCGTTGATGACGTTGTTTAGCAATTTAATGTGTGCCAATTTAAAACATGGTGAAGAAAGCGCTAGCATGCAGCCACCACTCAACTTTGTCCTCATAGTCTATAGTCTACTAGTCCTGGTCTTCGTCATCGCGACACCACCCCGCCGGTGATGGAGCGCCGCTCCGGAGATTACTAACGCGGCACATTAGGGCTTTAACGTAGGCCTTCCAGCGGGGGACATGAACGGCATCGGTTCTTGGCTGACGAGATGATGGGCACACGCCCGGGCCTTCGGGAGCATTCTCATAAGTAACGTCGAAAAGTTGTGGATTCGGTAGGGACCTGAATAACGGGACGTACGTTTTTCTTGTAGGCCGATCCGATCAGATGGTGACCACAAGTGCACGAGAGAACCACATAAAAACTGGACGTCCCTGTGGTGCCTATCGTAACGAAACTTCTCGGAATCTGGGAACATGGGAAGCAGTGAGGCGAACGCGGGTAACCGGACAGGCTTGTGTTGCCATGGAAATAGTGTTCCGGTGCCAAACAGAATCGCGGCCAAATAGTAGGTAAACGAGCGATTAGCTTCCGGCGTTGACAGAGGTCGCAAGAAGTAGCATACCGGCGCACACAGCGGTAGAGATAGGGCCACAATAAAACATCGCCGGACTCGGTCGTAGGTAGGTGCGAGTAACGCTAGATGGCCAGCGGGAAGCGCGTCGCGGAGTTTTCAAACACGGCTGATTGAAGTTGCCCCGGAACGCCCAGTGGTAGTTCAGCACCATCGGGAGGAGAGGGGAAGCATGAGTCGTTAAGCCCACACAATCCATGATGGTGCGCAGAACAGGACCACGACCCTGTTCGTCGGCAATGCGCAGGAAGTTGGAGGTAGACATTACGCAAAGGTCGGAGTGAACGTCTGCGGCTTCCGGAGCATCCACAGGATGGCGACGCAATCAGCATACTGATGTAACAGTCGGGATAGAGTGCAGGTAAATTACGCGTGCAGGTAAAGTACGGCGTTTGCTACGAACCATGGCAGCTCAATAAAAAGGCGGAGCGCATCACGAACGAGGGAAGCAATCTTCTAAGCGGCAGCTCCAGAGGGAAGAACACATCCAAATTGTAATATTAGCCTGACATTCATGCTGCATATCATTAATGTCAGTGTGCCTCTCCGCATTCCTGAACGATTACAAGTCATCGCAATATTCTGGAAGAGCGGCCTCCTTTTACAGTAACGTACTCAATATGCGGGAGCCAATTGAGGTTGTTATCATACATCCTCCAAGGTAGTCTTTTCAACTTGCAGGATGAATTGCTCTGATAAGAGAGGTATGTATACAATATACTTTTTAGCGGAAGGACGAGAATGGCGCTCTTGTTAACGCTGAAAGAAATTTGAATGCCTGCTAGCCACTATTCAAGGGCAGTCCGTTAATCTTGCAGTGTCCCGTAAACAGACTGAATATCTTCTGCAGAACCAAAGGAAGCAATGTTATTTTCGTAAACATGCGTGTTTACGTCAAGAGAGAGAGAGCAGAGGAAATGGGAAAGGCAGGGAGGTAACCAGAGGGGAAGATCCGGTTTGCTACCCTACGCTGGGGAGAGAGGGGAGGGGGAGGTAAAGCGATAAAGTAGAGCTAAAGAAAGAAAGGAGCGTAGACACACAATCATAGTCGGTCACTGTCGCTGCATACTGCCACCGCACAGCACAGTAGCACTTGCAGCACTATAAACATCTGTTCAGGCTACAGCCGCTTGTCCAATTCTGTCGCCCTCAAAAACCGCAACAGTGCCCTCGTCGCCCTCTGCTGCGATGGCTTGTGATGGCGGCATTTTAAAGTAAGTTCCTCTGTGAGAGGTCTTCGGTCAAAGCGCGCTATCGCGATTGCGAGTGATCGTCTCTGTAAATTATAGCGAGGACAGTGACAAAGAAGGTGTTGAAGGGTCTCCTCTTTACCACAGTCATCACACGAGGCGTCGTCGGCCCATCCGATTCGGAAAAAAAGGCTTGGTGAAAGCCAGCCCTAGCCATATTCGACAAAGCAGGGTAGCTTCGCGACGGCAGAGTCCAGCTGGAATGCAAAGGCGTAGAGAGGAGTCAAGATTGTGGAGTCGGTTGTTTTGAAAACTGCCTGCGTTCCACAAGGAGAACATGATATTACGGCTGAGCATTCGAAGTTTTCTAGAGGCACCTGTCCTTGATAACGGTATCGGCTCCTCTTCGTCCACTTGAAGAGCCGACCGAGCAGCGTTATCGGCGTGTTCGTTCCCTATGACTCCGCAGTGACTTGAAAGCCACTGAAATGTCACGTGGTGTCCTTTCTCAGTCAAGGTATGGATTAGTTCTCTAATCTCAAATACCAGTTGTTCGTGTGGTCCGCGCCGCAGGGCTGATAGCAAAGATTGCAGTGCTGCCTTCGAGTCACTGAATATTGACCATTTTCAAGGTTGTTCTTGGCTGACGAGACGAAGTGCAGCGTGAAGAGCTGCAAGTTCCGCAGTCATCGGTGTCGTTGGGTGACATGTATTGAAACTGATGGTAGTGGCTTTCGCTAGGAAGACCACGGCTCCAGAGGAACACTGGAGAGTTGCCGATCCATCAGTATAAATATGTGCATGTTCAGCGTACCTCTCGTGCAAAAGGAGCAGAGTTAGTTGTTTAAGAGCAGGTGATGATAGCTCAGATTTTTTCCTGATTCCTGGTACGGTGAGGTGCACTACGGTCGAGCCAAACACCATGGAGGAATCGATGGCTTAGTTGCTGGGGTGAAGCCTGATGGAAGGCAGGTGTAATACTCCGAAATCGTAGTACAGAATGATGCCTGCGGCCTTTCTGACGGTAGTGTTGCCAGGTGGTGGGAACGGCACAGGCAACGTGCCTAATGTGCACTCTCAACACTTCCACCGCAATGTGTGTTTGTATAGGTTGGTCCCGGGCAATCGCAATAGTCGCTGCTGTCGATGTGCATTTTGGTAAACCAAGACAAACCCTGAGAGCACGCCAAGATGGCAAATGATATCATTAAGTAACATATTAATGAACAGTAGAGACAGAACTGCCCCTTTGAGGAACATCCCGCGTCTGCTTAAGGCTTCTATAGAGGCGATGCATTCTTGACACAAAAGAATTATGTCTCCCTCAAGAACTCGCTAACCATTCCTGGGTGCTCCGCCGTTCAAGTTCAACAATACTGAATTGCCCAACATTGAATTGTCAAATATTGAAGTGTCCAACAATATTGAATTCTCTCCAACAATATTGAATGTTGGAAACTTTCGTCAGCCTCAGCAACATCCACCAGTATCCAACAATATTGAATTTTCGACACTTTTTTAAGGCTTAGCAACATCAAGCGTCACCAATGCAGCGCATTGCTCGGGGCGCCGTGCAAGATAGATTTGACTTCTTTATATCAGTGTGCGCTCACCAGATGGCCAAGCCAGGTCCAAAACCAATTTGTAAAGGGCATAGCAGTTCTCTGGGGTTCACAAAATCGATGATTCGGGCATGTCATACGGTTTTTACCAGCTTAACAAGATCTGAAGTTAACGAAATGGGCAGAATTTTCTCCAGGATACATGTCCAGCACCTTGATTGTGGAGCAATAAAGATTTTTGACACGTGAACATTGCTTATCACTTGTTTATCCTTTTTCCTGGGATCGTCTTTCAGCCGCTAACAACTTAGTTATTGCTAAACGCCAGACGCGTCAGCATGCATGTTATAGTTGTTGTATATGTTGTTACCTTGTGTAAATAGATTATATGCGCCACGTGAATAGTGTTGTACATTCTGGAAGGCACGTGGACACCAGCAATTACGCTAGAACCTTCGACAAGTCATGTATAAATAGCCGACGCACTTGACTCGCAGATCAGACTTCGCGGATCGCCGACTTTGCTGGCGTTATCGTTATGCTTTGAGTGTCACTTGCTTTTTCAAGGCACAAATTCGCCTTGTAAAGAGTTAGTTTCGTGACTCACAGTTTTTGCTATAGCGTTCTTCACGGTCACTACAACGTGGCGGCGAGTTTCTGCTGAAATGGTATCCCAGCATTTTCTATGGAATGATCAACAAGCGCAAATAAGTCATTAGAATATTTGTGGTAGACAATGTTTATTATTGCTGTGATAACAACCATCGCCCCAGGGCAGCAGTAGGCTAGTCATGATTATTCGCTTGTCAAAAATTTTCAACTCGTGGGTTGTTTCGTTTACTGGCCCTATAAGACCTTCGTGACAATGTGTACGTTGGTCAGTAGGAGAGAGCTCCTGCGAAGGCGAATCAGGGGACCCACCTAAAAGTTCTTGTGTAAACGCTCAGATACGAAACCTCGAATAAGAAAAAAAAATGTATACATCCGCAGCTTGCGTGTGGCTTGCCGGACGGTGCTTTGTGCTACTTATAAATCACAATAAAACTATTTCTTGATTCTTAGTATTGCCTCTCAATAACGCATATTTTTTCTTTTCAGATATAATGAGACCGATCGACCGTATTAAAGGCACACAATTTAATTACGGCGCTTTTTATCGAAAACAATTGCTGAAAATAAAGTGTACTACTCAAATAATTGTAGCTTTCAGCAAGTGCTCCCCCCGTCTCACCTCCCTCCCCAAATTCCTGGCTATGGGCCTGCTTCCTCGAAATCGTCCGCAGAGTCAATCATTAATGGACGAAAAGGAAGGCCTCAAGAGGGAAGACGGGTTTTTAGCTATCTGCCATTTTCTTCCAACCACTCACGATTTCACTTTGCGTGAGAACGAGTGAGTCGACTTAGTGGTTTCGTCCTCTTCTACCTCTTCATGTCTTTCACCGCTATGGTCTTCTTTCTTCCCGAGGTAAATATACCGGATAATGGCCATGGTCTCCGGCACCATACGGATATTGCAGGTTATATAATAGTAGAAAACAGACGGGTAGAAAGAATATACACAACAAGACAAGACAATAATCCCGTAATCGTAGTGAATATAGTCGCCAAATAGCAAACAAACAAGAAAGGCCGCATATGAAATGAATCATGAAACTGCGCGTGGTACCTAAAGACACGCGCAGACAGCCACCTAAGAAAAGCAGTTCCTTATTAGCATGCTGATACAATTTTTATCGATTTGATTGAATAATTTTTGTCTGAGCAAGCTTCAGATAACATTCGAATGCCTTGAAATGTGTGGCCATGAGGCTCCCGAAACCAATCTTGACAGTGAGCGTGTACTGCTATGCCTGATCATTAAAAAATCGACTGGTCTACCCGATGTACTCTTTCCCGCAGCTTAGCGTGAGTATAGCCACTCCTGGTGCCCACACTGTGAATCTGGTTGCATTTTTCTTGACGCATGCCTCCTGCTTGTGATTCATCATAGCACAAAACTTTAGCAATTTGCAAGGTGCTACCATGGAAATGCTAACATTGCAACAAGTGGATATTTTTTTTTTACATTGCGAGACAGTGCCCGAATTTACAGGCCACTTGAACAGGCCTGAGTTCTTTACGTGACGTTATGGTGCAAAGTGAAAAATTCCAGCAGCCACAATCCCAGTGGAGCTCGGCGTGATTTGAAGCATTGTTGTTTGGTTATAAAACGGGTTCGCATGAATCGTTTAATTTTCTGCGCGAAACGCGACCTCAGTTGTAACGTGCATGCGAACTGGTGGTATGTGCAGCGTAAATGACACAGGGCTTATTGAATACGAAAGGTTTATTTCATTGAAGTGACACCTCTTGCTTCGTTTGGGTGGCGTAGCGCTCACGTTCGGCGATTCGTTTTCCTTCCACTGGGGCAGCGCAGGACAGGCTTCTGAGCCGCATAATGACGGCGAGCGGCGCGCTAAAGTTTACGTCAATCGACCCCGGCTGGGATGAGAAGCTTTTTGGGAAAGGGTTATGTAGAGCGACGTGGAGACACTACGCAGCTCCCAGGTCGCACTGCAGCTGGAAGGAGCGATCGTCTCTTTTATAGAGCCCTGATGTCGCGTACAAGCGCCCAGGAAGTCTAGCTTCTATCGTCACTTTGATTGTTAGCACACCTAACGTCAAAGTCAAGAATCACCACTTGTCGAAGAACTCCAGCGTGCGTTTCTGGGAAGCCGAGAGCGGGTGTGTCATAGGATAAGTGATTGCGCACTGTTTCACCGGCGCTTCGGACACTATCTTCTGCATCGGCCCACATTTTTGTGCTGGACTACCTTCGGGATCGGCCCATATTTTTAGACTGCACTTATCTTCAGGATCGGCTCACATTTTACACTGCACTTACCTTAGGGATCGGCCCATATTTTTGGTTAGGTAGATGGCAAATGACAGGCAAAACCGGGCTACACTCGACAAGAATGCTTCGCACTAATACACGTTTCGATTGTTGTAGAACGCCTTCACACAAGCTTGAAATCAAGAGCGACGGGCAAGCAGCTTTGCCGATATGAGTCAGGTGTTCACGGGAAATGGAGGACAATTAACGCAACAATCTTTCTTAGGATACTTCACGCACTTTCCTATCTATCTATCTATCTATCTATCTATCTATCTATCTATCTATCTATCTATCTATCTATCTATCTATCTATCTATCTATCTATCTATCTATCTATCTATCTATCTATCTATCTATCTATCTATCTATCTATCTATCTATCTATCTATCTATCTATCTATCTATCTATCTATCTATCTATCTATCTATCTATCTATCTATCTATCTATCTCTTTACTCGCCAGCTTAGGTCACGGGGTAGTTCATAGTCTAATGGTTGGAGTGTTGGGCTGCTGTGCTGAACCAACCTTCGGAGTAACTTGGGTCACTGGTTATGTGCCTCTGTTCGATGAACCTCTCTGACGCCAACTTGGGTACTTGTCGCTCTTCATTGAGATAAAAAAAATTACAAACTTTCTAGTACATGTCTAAATCGAACCCACATCATATGTATACAGGAATTTTTTTCGGAATATATATTCACACATGCGCTACACGCGGATTTCACGTTAGTGCCGCTAGATGGAGCAGCGTGTTCAGAGGGAAGAGCGAGAGAGGAGCCCGGATGCATACACGCCTCCCGCACGACGCGTCTCTGGGGTGACAATACGGCGTTTCGATACATCGCTTCAATGCTAATCGCATTCATCGTGAGATGGGTCCAGCCAGATTTTTTTCTTTTACTATGTTTGTGTGTGTTCGATTACAGTATAACGCCTCTCTTACAAAAAAATTTTACAATCGCATGCGTACTCCTAGATTAGAGGAAACTTTAATGTCAGAAGTTGTATGCTACGTTTGACTGGCGGTTAAAAGAAGAGTGGGTCTTTATCCGCCAGTCAAACGTAGCATACAAGTTCTGACATTAAAGTTTCCTCTAAAAGAAGAGTAGGTCTTTATGAGAAGAAGTGTATCTGTTCGGTCGCTGTTTTTGTGCGGTGCTCTGAGTTTTCTGGTTTTTGGACATTTACGGTTACCATTGACGACGATTGATTAACAAGACGTCGGGCGAAGATTCAACGAGACAGGCGCCTTACAGGTACGACATTTCTTTTTTTGAGGACCTGGCTATTACCCTGCCGCTACGATTGTCGGAAGCCGAGAACATCGTCACGAGCCTTATGCTCGTCCAAACGTAACAAGTCATATGAATGATGCTACGGGCCGTAATGAAAAGCCTGGGGCCTTGCAAGCGTCACAAAGCTTCATAAAGCCGGCACGTTTGATTCTCCACAACTCGGAATCAACTTCAGCGAATTCAGGAATAATGGCTGATGGTGAAGCCGAGAGCAAGAAGCCTCGCCTAGAAGACAGGAAGTACGATGACACAACATCGAATTATGAGCTAAGTGATGAAGAAGAGATGGGTGACGATGCACCATTTACTTTAGTCACGTACAAGAAAAAGCGAGCCGAAGGCATTCCGGTTGTCTTTCGCCCAACAAGTGAAGGTACTACTTTTTGGCAAGTAAATCCAAACCGAGTGTCTGCCGAAATAGTTTCCGCTGCCAAAGAAAAAGTACAGTCTTTCAGGACGAACAGAGATGGAAGCTTCAGTGTCAGCGTTGCTTCCTTAGCGTCGGCGAAACGCCTTTTGATGCTCTCAAGTGTAGGCGGCCTGGATGTCAAGCCCTTCATCCCCGAGTCATACACGCGAAACGTTGGGAAAGTAAAACATGTGCCTCTGCAGTATACAGATGAACAACTCCTAGACTTCTTGAAAGACGCAGGAGTTATATCGGCACGCAGACAGATAAGATATTCCCGCCAAGAAGATGGAGCAGTACAGTCACGTCCACTTCACACGGTAATTCTGACATTTAGAGACGATCGCCCTATTCCAGGAAGAATTTACTTGGGTTTCACCAGTCACCCTGTCGAGGAATACCTAGGACCAGCACTTCGCTGTTATAACTGCCAGAGATTTGGGCACATGGCGAAAACCTGCCGCAGCACACGTCGATGCAAAATCTGCTCAGAAGATCATGACCACAAGGAGTGCAAGTCACTTCTTCAACCTAAATGTGCAAACTGTGCGGGGAACCATGCCGCCTCCTTCTCAGGCTGCCCTCAGAAAAAAGCAGCGGCACAAATGCGTCGACATGAACTAATCCATGGAAGACAACCGCGACGCAATGAACCCGCCCCAAACCTTGAGATTGTTCATCCAGTGCCAGATCACCCACCTCAGCGGGCACCGGAACCACCACAGCCAAGAGCATCAACAAGCTATTCCTCCTTTAGAGAACAACCAACAGTGCAATCGAGAGACCAATCAAGAGGATCACAGTCAAGTGCCCAGTCTTATGCATCAGTGCTACGGAAACCCAGACGACAACAGGCAGAAAGTAATACACAAGAAAGCTCCAGTACTCGCACACATTTCTCTCAGCGACCTTACTCATCTACTGCAGAAGTAACACCAGCTAATAGCGACCGTACCACAGCATCGGTGACACAACTGATTTTGCCAATGCTTTTCGCAGCTCTTAAGGCAATCCTGTCTGCTCTGCCGGAAGCAAACAACCTACCAGAAGTGAAAGCCTTGCTGCCTCTAGAAGCACTATTGTGTCAACAATCCGGGCCGAAGCTGCGGCAGGCAGAGCATGAATAACCACTACAAAAATGTCTCCATATTTCAGTGGAATGCCAACAGTCTTCGAAGGAAGTGTGCTGACTTTCGTAAACTGCTTGTGCAATACAACTTCCCAATACTTTGCATTCAAGAGGCGGGAATCAATGACGACTTTCGCCTCTCAAATTATGTGATATACAAGACTTCTCGTCAAGGTGCTGTTAGCAGAGTGCTCCTGTGCGTCAGAAAGGACCTACCATCTTATCAAATTCAGTCCAGTGATTCAGACTTCCCGGAATTCATCGCATGTAAAGTATCCTTTGGAAAGCTCTGTATAACAGTGATTAATCTATATCTACAACCTTCAAACCAGATTTCAGTAGAAGCGCTAGTGGATATCTTCAAAATAGCTCATTCTAATGTATTTATATGTGGCGACTTCAATGCACACAACACCATCTGGGGCAGTGATCATTGTGATGCACGGGGTAACGTTATTGAGTGCGCCATAGATAAATGCAACTTGACTGTTTTAAACGATGGGTCGCCAACATTCCTTCGTGGATATAATTACTCAAGCTGCATAGATGTTACCCTGTGTTCATATGATCTAGTGAATGGTGTGGGATGGACAACAGATATGGAAACGCGCGGAAGTGATCATTTTCCCATCCTTGTTTACCACCCTAGCATGCACTGTGATATCAGGCGTTACAGCAGACTAACCAACTGGCAAGCTTTTCGGTACCGCCTAACGGATCAAATTAATCAACATGCAACAGTGAAAAAATTTACAGAATTTTTGCAGGACAATATGAACATATGCACAAAGAAGGTCCCAATTCCAAAAGATTATGCTGCAGTTGACGGAGAATATGAACACCTAAGAGCCATCCGACGTCGATCCGAAAGAGCTTACCGACGGAGCGGAAGTTTAGAAGCATACAGAAACGCTCAGAAAATACACAATGTAATGCGCAGACGAATGGAAAATTTAGGCAAACGGCGCTGGCGCGATTTCTGCGGCACGCTGTCTCCTCACGCGGCTGTCCCACGAATTTTTCTAGTAATTCGTTCTTTAAGCGGACCTGTAACACAGAGCTTCCCATTTCGTGCTCTCGCTGTAGCTCGGGACACGTGTGCAATAATAGTTGCAGATGAATTTTGTGAACTTATTTCCAGACCTGCTTTTTCATCGCAATGTGCAGAATTTGATATTTCAGTAGTGTTGGCTAAGCGAAAAATTACTGCTTGCTACTGGGCCCAACATCCTCAATTAGATCATACTTTCACATTAAGCGAGCTTCAATGTGCAATTGCATCATGTCGCCAAAAGTCCGCTGCTGGGCCGGACGGCATTACGCACAATATGCTAAGAAACCTCGGACCGACAGGTACAAATGCTCTCTTAGACATCTATAATAACTTATGGATAAAGGAAACTGTACCTGACTCTTGGAAAGTCGCTCGAATCATACCAATTTTAAAACCTGGTAAGACGCCCTTGTGCCTTGAATCCTTCCGCCCTGTTGGTTTGACAAGTTGTTTATGTAAAGTAATGGAGAAAATGATTGACGCGCGACTTCAATGGTGGTGTAATGAAACGAATGTGCTGTCCAACTACTTAGTAGGATTTAGAAAACATAGATGCACAATGGATGCAATATTAGATATAGTAACCTGTGTGGAGCATGAGCGTGCACGTGGGAACATGACTATAGCAGTATTCCTAGACATCAAGAGGGCATTTGACACTGTTAGTCACGTTCATGTTTTGCTAAGCATGTTGGAACTTGGTCTGTCTGGCAGGTCCTTGCGATGGATGTCTGAATTTCTATCAGGTCGCAAAATATTTGTTCAGACGGGTGAAGGAAAGAGTGCTGAACATGTTGTCAAACAGGGAGTACCACAGGGAAGCGTACTCAGCCCCTTCCTTTTTAACTGCGTCATGGCTGATTTAACAAGAAGACTGCCATCACAGTTAAAGTTTTCACTGTATGCAGATGATGTGTGTATTTGGACATCTGGGTCTAATGCTCAACTACTTCAAATGGCATTGCAAGACGGCATAAATATAATCAACAAATTTTTGAGAGAGAGAGGAATGGTACTGTCACACGCAAAGGCAGCTGTATTGCCCTTTACTCGAAGGCAGTTAAAAAATTTCACTCTTAATCTGGAAGGACACCCTCTAATGATTGTCACACAGCATCGATTTCTAGGCATAATACTTGATAGGCAGCTATCCTGGGCACCCCACATAAAAAAACTCGAAAACGAGGTCAATGACATAGTGACTGTACTTCGCAGACTTGCAGGCACATCATGGGGCGGATCAGTATCGTCCATGCTGACTGTTCACAATGCATTAATACGACAAAAAGTTGCGTATTCCGCGCCCATCTTACACGGACTTTCCCACACGTCAGAAGAGCGACTTCAAAGACTTTTAGCTAGAGGACTACGCCTATGCCTAGGAGTTCCACGAGCGACTTCTAGTTCTCTCGTAATAGCTGAGGCTCGCCCATCACCATTTCCAGTTATGCGAACTACAGAAACATGCCGGCATTATTTCCGTCTTCAAACCCAACATAAAAACCACCCATTGGCTCTAGACATAATGAAACGAGATAGAAGTTATGTTCATGTAGAAATTCAAGAAAATCTTCACATATTGCCAAGAAATGAATTTTGGAACTCAGACATCGAATATCCTCCATGGCTGCTTACAGTTCCTAAAATCGAATTGTCAGTAGATGGGATATTCAGCAAAAGAGACATGTTCATTCGAGCTGCTCAACAACTAGCGCTGTACCAGATATATATGCGGTATTCAGGATACACACACGTCTATACAGATGGCTCCAATACAGCAACCTCTTTAACTTCATCATTCATTATACCGCACCTCAACAAACAAGAATCATTTAAGTTATCTCGTGCGACTTCGTCCACAACGGCTGAACTGTTCGCAATCCTATGTGCCATAAAATTTATATTGTCAGTAAGAGATGCGCAAAAATGGGTAATTTTCAGCGATTCACAGGCGGCTCTAACATCACTCTGCAACACAAAGGGGAAAACATTCAGTGACAGTATAATATATGAAACACTTAAAAAAATCACAAAGGCAAGCGAAGCGAAACATTCAATAGCATTCCAGTGGATACCAGGGCATTGCGACATTCCTGGCAACACAGCAGCCGATGAAGCAGCACGACAAGCGCACCTCAAAGATGATACGGCTCCGCTCCCAATATCAAAGGATGAATTACGCTGCATTATAAGGACAACCTCTCTCAAAATGTCTAGAAACACTTGGTTTGACAAGAATTCTAAGAGCTCGGACTTATATCATATTGATCCATTTATGGAATTCAAATTTTCATTGTCATTAGATAGAACTATGGGAACCCTTATTCATCGATTAAGGCTAGGCACTGCCTACACAAAGCATTTCTTACACAGAATTGGCCGTGCGGAAACCCCCGAATGTGATTGTGGATTTGTAGACGATGATATATATCACCTCCTTCTAGATTGCCCACATCACGACACACGAAGAAGCCGACTTAAATCAGCGCTAATTAAATTAGACCGCAGACCTTTCAGTTTAAGGAAACTTTTGGGCCCTTGGCCAACAACGGCCTTACAGAAGAGTGCTTTAAAAGCACTAAAGACTTTTCTTGAAGACAGCGGCATTGCTGGACGTTATTAGCGCTTTCATTGTTCCCTTCATTTCATTGTCCCTGTATATATCCATCTGTGAATTATGTTATGTTGACTGTTCTATTGTGACTGTATGTGATAATGCATTTACACGATGTATGTACCACCCGCTGACTAGACAATGTGTTATTAGGCGACAATATCTTTTGTACTTTTGAGACTTTCATCTACATAAGTGTGGAGACATTTACATTGTATATTGTATGTACCATGTGTTCCTTACGTCATGGTCTTCCTGTGGAAACGTTGCGTGATAAGTCCTGGTGCTTGTGTGAAAAGACTATTTGATATGTCACCTTGAACCCTGTACGATGTATGACGGAACCACTGAAGAGATGAGGAGTAGCCGGCGCCTTAAACTGTGCGCCAACATCTCCTTATATCATATCAATAAAAAAAAAAGTGGGTCTTTATGCTGAATAAATGTCGTTAGAATCGCCGCCGCCGCTGCTGCTGCTGCTCCACAATTGTACTGTTGTCGAATACACTGCAAATGAACTAAAGCGATTCTCCGCCTGCGGTGCTGTTGTTGTTGTTCCTCTGCACGAGTGATACATACCCAGCGTGGAGGATTAGCCAAGGATTGGGCGGTTTGAGGAAAATGGGTAAAATAAGTTTTGAACGAAAAAAAAAAAAGACCGCTGGCGAAAGACGTAGTTTGCTCGGTATTGAAAGTGGAACAGCCATAATGCTAGAGTTAACCGAAAAATAGATGAATAATTATTATAGTTGACTGTTTCAGGAAGGCAGCCGATTGGCGTCATGAATGAAGCCTTTCATCACTGTGCATACATTCTTGTGGCTGTAACCCAAAGTTGAAGCTCCAGACAAATGCAAGACGGGGACGTTCATGCTGAGGCCAAGCTCGTTTACAGGGACCTCGGGCAACCTTCTTAGTGCGGAAAATCGCGTCGACACGCAAGGAGAAAGTGATCAATTGTTTCTGGTTCCCCCACACTGTATATGCAGAGGAGATCCCGCCAAACCTGAATGTGCACAGAAATTTAGTGCCGGGATGCGGCAGCGTAGCCTCGTTAATGTAACCGCTAATTTGCGCGTTGGGCAGAGTTTACGGCTCCAGGGGAATAGTAGGTGACGGTAGACAGAATGCGAGGGCAGGTTAGATTTAGACAACTCGTTCATCATTCTTAATCTCCGAAAGCTTGCGGCAGTGATATAGACGGTCGGGGGAAGGGCAGAAACTACAGTGCCACCCAAGGGAGCCTTTGCCAATGAGTCGGTACACTCGGTAAACTACGGGTCTATAGTAATTATGGTAAAAAGATGCGCAATTACTATGTACCAGCTGTGTTTAATGAAATTCCTGATGATATATGTCTTGCAAGCAGCAAGAGAAAGATGATGACTGGTTTACGAGATTGGTGCGTAAATTTATTGCCTTGTGTATAGCTTTACTTGTTTTGTATGTTATCCTGTGCTGTCAGATTTATCGGCAATGTCGTGTATAACATGAAATGCATGTATATGAAGTTATTCTTTTAGAAGATTCTCCACCTGCTGCCTGACCAGCCAACAAGCACAACATGCTTAGGCAGGTCAGAATTTATGTATTTATTTATTTATTTATTGATACTGCAATCCCGGTATCGGGATTATAGCAGGGTGGGAAAAAGAATTAAGCAGTTTCACAAAAATGGCAAAATGTAAACAAGAAATAAGGGTGCAGGTTGAAGCTCTGCAGCCAGCATCAGGAATACATTTGAACAAGATATCAAACAGTAAAAAAAATAAAATACACAATAGAACAGTAAAGTGATGAAATGCAGTAACACAGACTAGGCAATATGTTGGGCAAATAACGTCAGTGACGGTTGCAACACTTCATTGTTAGTGAGATTATTCCAATCGGTAATAGTTCGTGGAAGAAATGAGTATTTAAAACAGTTATTACGGATGCGAAAAGGAGTTAAAGTTAGCTGATGTCGTTGTCGGGTCGCATACCCTGACGAAAAATGAACTAAATGGGTGATTTCAGTTCTGTAGTGTCCTTTAATTAATTGGTACATGAATTTAAGTCTTGCAGAACGATTTCGCTCACTTATTGTCGGCAGACCAGCTTTGATTAAAAGATGTGTTATCGATGTACGTCGGTAATTATTATATATGTATCGAGCAGCCCTCCTTTGAACCCTCTCTACTTTGTTTATGTTAGTCTTAGTGAATGGGTCCCAAATGATAGCAGCATAATCTAAGGTAGGCAAGACAATACATTTGTAAGCAAGGAGGCGGACAGATGGAGTGGATAACCGCAATGCCCGTCTTAAGAAAAACAATTTACGATAAGCGTTACACGTTATGAAATCAATATGTTTGTTCCAGCTGAGATTGTTAGTGACCCAGAGCCCTAGATATTTATATTCTGTTACTTCTGCAAGTAGCACATCATTAATACTGTAATCAAACGGTAAGGCATTCTTTTTGTGAGTAATCCTCATCAATACAGTTTTTTCAAAATTAATGGACATTTGCCATGATTCACACCATGCAGAAACTTTCTGCAACGTGTTATTTAGTAGTATTTGATCTGAGACACTTCTTACTTCTGTATAAATGACACAATCATCAGCGTAAAGCCTAATCTTCACAGGAATGTTAGACACAATGTCATTAATATATATTAAAAACAATAGAGGCCCAAGAACAGAGCCCTGAGGGACGCCAGAGTGAACTGTAAGCTTGTCAGAGCAATGATTGTTAAAAACGACGAATTGTTCCCTGTTTAAAAGGTAGGCTGAAATCCACTTTACTAATTGTTTGTTATGAAGTATTGTGTCTAACTTATAAATTAACTTTTCGTGAGTGACCCTGTCAAAAGCTTTCGAGAAATCCATAAATACGGCGTCAATCTGTGTTCCATTGTTAATTGAAGAGGAAAAATCATGTATAGTTTCTACTAGCTGTGTACAAGTTGAGTAACCCCTCCTGAATCCATGCTGATATTTAGTAAAGAAATTGTTAGCTTCGAGGAAGTTTGATATGTGATTGTGAATTATGTGCTCAAGTAGTTTACAAGCAGTCGATGTTAGCGAAATCGGGCGGTCTGTATTGACAAATAAACTTTGAAACTTTGAAACTCATTAAAAGGCAAAATTGCTTGCCTAGGCACCCAAATTAAACGATGCAAACGCAACTGAGGTCGAGCCAGAGATATAATTTTTGAAAAATTTTTGTGTCTCTACACGTTGTAAGCGATGAATACAGATAGAGTGAGTCGGTGATATCAGCTACTGATGAATGAGTGAGCTTCAACTTTCGCAATGCTAAAACTACACCTAAGAATTCTGCTAGGTAGACATGGGTAAAATGAGGAAGTCTAATCCAATAGGATCAATTTATCGAATGAGAGAAAAAGAAATTCCTCCTCCTGCCTTTTCATTACTCAGTGGGTGCTATGCAGGATGCGCCGAGTTTCTCGTTCACCCGAGTTTTGCCCGAGTTTGCTCGACGGCAGTCAGTGAACGGAGATAGCGTGAAACGCGCAAAGGCTGCAGGCAAAAAAAAATATGTAGAGAAGTAGACAAAAAGCCGCGTATGACAACGTGAGCGCACCCTGTGCGGCACGCTGCTTCCATGTTACAAGCGGAGACGGCCGCACGACGAAACGCGCCAGCGCCGCATATTGTTATCAACGTATTATCGCAACTTAGCTATACCGTGACTTCCCCGCTGTCTGTCCGTACACTTGCCGTTAACCGCTTGCCACGTCTTTCCCGGGCGCGTCAAGGGCGTGCCTCCTCTTTCGGGCACTATCTTTCTATCCACCATCGAATGCGAACAGGGTGCATGCGGCGCATCCTTGCACGTACACTTTCGCTCAAACGAATACATTAAAGTACAACAAATAAAATAACAAACATTTTAATTTCTTTAAGTGTCTCTTTTTTGTTTTGAATGCTAGAAATTTCTGATGACAAACGGAGATTGAGCAAATTATTAAATTTTGCACTTCTTGCCGTGAGTGGCGACAGTGAGGCGAAAGCTTAGAAGCGGATGCATTGAAGCGGGTCGCACGCACGAGGCAGTCCATCCGGTAAGAAGTCGCCTAGGGGCGCTACAGTGCTATTCTCAATAAAATCAGTCATCACCACTCTTTCTCTATTAGGTGTATAGAAACGCAGCGCCGCGGTACGGCTGTTCATCGCAGGCGCTTTAAAACCCCCGCTTTACCAACTAAAACTATACACTAGTCATAAATACGGGAGCAACGACTGTCGCTGCAAAATGGCGGTCCGTAATGCCCGTAGTGACGCAGTTCAGTGAAAATGTACCAGTTTATCTTTGTGCGCGAAGCCTCGGCGATGCATTGCGAAGAAGTGCGTGCTTCCCAGCGACACAATTCATCGCTTGTCATCGCTTGCCCAGTGAAAGTGCCTCTGAGCGCATGTACGCAGTATTTGAGTGTTTTGTGCACACCAAGGTGCTTGCGGATTACCTATGCTGGAGCCAGCAGCGATCGCAGAAGGATATCGTAACAACACCGCAGCAATCGCATTTTGGCAGGTGAGGGCTCTTGTGTGCAGTTATGACTTCGAACTGAGGAAGGTGTTGGAACTGTTGAGTGCGCAGTGATTGTGATGAAGAAATGCCATTGCACTGGGTCTAGAAAAGCAAGCTATTCTCGGACGCTGATCGTGTTTACGACGCTGTGGCTCCGATACATCACCGATGACAGAGCAGCCATCTTAAACGACTGCTGCGATACGCACTCCTCAGCATCGTCGTCCCCTTCGGCGCATCGACGCCTTGCAAGCAGCTACAGTGATGTGCCGATGATTATTTGCTGTGCGCTACGTCGCCACAATGCAGGCAATGAAACCGTGTTGTGAGGCCATCTCAGCCCGAAAAGATCTGTGCATAAGCCAGCAACAGTCAATGCTTTATTTTTGATAGTAGTGCGCACTACATCACCGATGACAGTGCGTTGTGGGTGTTTTATGTCGGTGGTGAAGATTGTTGATGCCTCTCAGCTCGGCACCGCGTCGCTGTTGCCGAAAGATAAGTTGGGCGTGGCCCGACCGTGGTGGGTGCGCGCACAAGAATTACTTGCCTCGCGCGGGGCGTGACCTCAGGCTTTGATTGACAGGCGAACTCGTGCTAAACTCGTACATCGCGAAACCCCCGCCGAGTTCAACTCGGGAACATGGCGGCGGCAGCAGCAGCCTGTGTCATTGCATCCAGCGGCAGCAAGTGTCAGTATGACCGTCTGGACCCGTTCACGTACATGACCGCCGTGGAGTTTCAGCGTCATTTTCGCCTGTCGAAGACATCAGTGCGCTGGCTGTGTGACGAGCTCGGCGAAGACTCGTCTGTGGAGACAGCGTGGCGGGCTTCATTCGCTCACCGTCAAAGAGCAAGTCCTCTGCGCCCTCCGTTTCTACGGGACTGGGAGTTTTCAGGGAAGCGTCGGCGCCGAGTGTTACATTGGACGTCATCAAAATACTGTGAGCCTCTGTGTCAGAGATGTGTCTGATGCGCTTATTGATGCGGCAGTGCGGAAGCGGTGGCTGGCTTTCCCGAAGACTGCGGCTGAGCCGGCATTTATAAAAGAACGCTACTTACTTCGCGGAAACATTACGAACGTAGTCGGGTATGTCGACGGAACGTACGTAGGAATTAAGGCGCCTTCAATGTCAGCGTTACTGTGATCAGCATTGAAGCAATGTCTAGACACACCATATTGCCAAATTTGTCACTTCCGTGTAGCCGTCTTAAATTTTGTGTTACCGACATCAGACATGCGGCAGCCTATAATAGTGAATCTTTCGCTGGTTGCTGACTTTTTGCCGATTGTTCTACTTGTCTGTGAGGGTGCCTTCCAAATGGCTCACTTTTTGGGGAAAGAGGTTAATGAAGTATAAATAGATAAATGGATATCACAAATTGTATGACGTATCCTGTGAATGCTAATCCCATAAAGAACTTGGGGTTCTTTATGAGATTACTTTGTACTTAGTACACGTTACTTAGTATGCATAATGCTGAATTTTGGTCACGCGTCATGTATCGGCCGCACTATGAAACAGCAAGGCATTGCACAATTCGTTGCAGTGCGAGATGCGGATGTTGCGCAAAAGCCAAGCCGGTTGTGCCTATTCATTTATGGAGAAATGAAAATGCATTGAGAATCTTAGTGTGCTGGCTTGCATGAAGAAAATACTTCAGAGTGTTTGCTGTGTTCACTGTTGGTGCATGTGCCAGAGGTTCAGTGTACGTTCTTTGGGGGGGGGGGGGGGGCAGCGTTATTCTGGATGGACAAATCATATATTTTCGTCTCATAATGGGGCTCTAATTCTTCAGCAGTAGAACAATGCAGATCGAATGCTCTGCAAAACTTGGTGTGTGTGAAGATGTCATGAACCACCAAGGCAAAATTACATATCGGGAGAAGTGTGGTGCTGATGCTAATGAAAAGTGGGTCTTTAACCTGCCATGATAAAAATAAAGATTGCAGAGCGAATAGACCTGTTGTACAGCTTTAGAGCAATGATTACACAAAACGTGACATGCTCAAACATGTAAAAGCTTGCCGCAATGCCAAAGTAGGATGAGCGAAATGCAGCATATTTTGGCATTGAACATGTTTTCTAACTGCTATTTTTATTGTAAGCCTCGTTCTCACGCCTTTCCCTTCGGCACTCCCTTTACTGAAACGCAGCACTGTCTTTCCATTCGTGTCATGATGATGATGATGGTAACGGCAGCAGTAAGGCTGGTGTATGCTTGCCCCTTTGATTCCTGCGAGTTTAGTGGTAAAGAATATGGCACGTGCATCACCTGTGCTGCAAAATTTTACGCTTGTGGGGATTTGTTGGAGAGCTAATTCGTGTTGGGACATTTCAAAGATGTGTGCCATTGTGGCTTAATAACTAGAGCATTGGTGAGGTTGAAGACTCGTTGTATTGGTATAGAAGCTTGAAGTAGAATTGCACAACAATTCGATGGGACACAAAGAACAGAAATACACACAGCAGAACGCTCTGCTGTGTGTGTTACTCTTCTTTGTGTGCCGTCGAATTGTTGCGCGATCCAACTTCAAATAGAGCATTGGGCTTCTTTGGTGCAGGACCGAGGAAGTGTGAGCTATTCGACAACATGCCAGTGCCTTGCCACACAATTATGGAAGTCTGAAGGTTTGGAAACAAAGCTTTGCTTTCGAATCCACCTGCTCATGTAATACAAGTACTGACTGAAAGAACCATCATACAAAAATAATGGTGAAATAAATGGCTTTGAAAAGTGTAATTTGTATGTTGACACTAGTGACATAATAGGTGCCACACCGAACTCGACAATTGTACTGGACAGAGCAGCTTGTTTCCTATGTGAAGCACAAGCTTCCATTACATGCCGTGCAGATAACCAAGCTCAGTTTGTTTTAACGTGGTACACAACATTCACTGTAATCTGTTCTTGATTCTAAAAAAGTGCCAAACACCACCTCTTTTTCAAGGATGTCATGAGAATATTTGGTGAGACCTTTTTACAGCCCCTCATAATGGAAGTGTGGCCAGCCAGCTTTGCTTGGGTGCGTTTATAGATTTCTGTTCCTGATCATTGTGTGCTATTAAGTTGCTAAAGTCTATGCAACCAGTGCAAGACATTACGTGATTCTATAGTCAGATACAACTTTACGAGGCCGCAGAATCTGCACTTCAACGGCAGGTCAACACAAGCCTGCACCAATGGGCACACACTCTACGCTGACATCGTGCCGCCGGATGCTCTAATAGCCGCTCATTGGAGAGGGACTATTTCTTTAGCCATAGAGGCAATAGGCTGCTGCGCTTTGGTCATCTGGGCGCGGGGCCTCTCCTGTCTTCTGATGTTGTATCAGACTAGAGGATGCCGCTTTTCATACAACACAAAATGACAAAGTGTACAATTATTTGGCCTATGAAATGGATACATCACAAGTGAGCTATGCAAGGGCTTAAGCTGTGTGAAAATTAGTACATGCAAATATGTGACATTGTTAAAGCATATGTGGTATTGAACATGCATGTAGTGGCAAGTTTAAATCAAGTTTAATGGCAAGTTTAATATGCACAGTCTATAGGTGATAGCATTATTAAGCTCATGTCAGTTCCTGTCTTTTCGTTGTGAAATACCCACACCGTTCATCTTGTGGCTAATCAACACGCACTGTATTCTTGCACATAGAAAAAAAACAGCACGATGACATGTATGCTGCATTAGTGTATTTTTCATTTACACGGTCCAAGAGTGGCACAGATTGTCTTACGCTTTTGCCCATTTTGAAGAGACACCAAGTGCATGTTACAAGTGTCCCAATATGCACAGCACAATGTTTACTGCAATAATTTTATTCATGCTCTTGGATAATAAACAAAATAATAAACTGAAAGCTCCTTATAAGGTGTGTTCTGGGGGCTCGACTGGAGAGCAGCGAGGGCACTGATACTACAGTTGCAGAGCAGCCCTCTGGACCTTGCCACACTTTCAAGAGCACGTGCCTGGCGCTCGCCTACTTTCACCAGGCGGTTGAGTGCCTCCAGCAGCCGAATGTTTTGCTGCAAAAAATGTGGATTGTTGGAATGAATCAACCGCAAATAAACCATTATTTACAAAGAAAAATGCTCATTGCACTATTGGTACTAAATGCCCTTAACTGTGGAAGCCTTTAGTGCATGCATAATAAAACAATTTGTTGGGACAACGTTGCTTTATTTTTCCTAACTGGGGTTCTTTTTTTCAGAGCCAATTGTAATGTTTATTAGTGTGCCAGGAGCTGAGGTGTCCTCGCACCTTAATGAGTCTCTACTGTCAGCACCCCAAACCTATTTTTGTTCACTGCAAAACCAATGCCGCTCCCTACAATCCCGTCTTATGCGAGCTGATTGCATCCTAGCCTACAAACATCATATTTTTGTCCCATTACGCAATTTTCTACCATCCTCGGCTGCAGCTCTCTCTCCTTGACATCCATTCTGTCACGCTTATGTAATCACCTTTTATGAATTGGCAACAAATGATTGAAGACGTGCATGGCCTGCCCAACGAATCCATTTTTTTTCTTAATCTCAACTAGCATATCAGTTGCCACGGTTTACTACTCCACTGTCTTCCTGCCTTAATGCTATCTCCAACAATTCTTCTTACTTCGCTTTCTGCACACTCCTCGACTTATCAAATTTCTTTGTTAACCTCCAGGTTTATGTTCCATATTGCCTAACCGGTAGAATGCAATGATTCTAAACATTTTTCAAGGATGTCGGTAACGTGGCGATCACAATTCGGTAATGCCTCCCATGTGCTGTTGAACCCATGGAATTTTTGTAAAAGTTTCCTGCTTTATATCAGTGCCTGCTATTGATATTCCACCTGGATAAAAATACTCTTCCATAGTTTCTGCGGGCTGAATGTCACTGATGAATTTCTGTTATCTCATCAAGTTAGTGAAGGTTACCTTTTATCTTTTCCATATTTTCGCGGGCCCACATGCATGTAAAAGCACGAACACTCATTGGTTCTCAATGAATTCTTTAAACTGCTGGACATTCAGTTCGTTACTGCGAAAGTGACTTAATCCGTGCACTATTATTACGTTAAATATGAAACAGTAGAAATATACTTATCTGCAGTTTGTCGATGTCTCCTTTACTGTGTTGGTTGCGACCATCGTCGGCACCACTTCCTTGTCGCATCGTAGCTATATAGGCTGTCTTCCTTTTGCACACACTATGCAATATTCGTGACGCTCACAGTCACGCAGAGTGGAGGAACTCAGCGCACTCACAGAAGCAGCACCGGATAAGTTGTTTGTTCAGGATTGCGCCGTGAACAGTAGGTGCGCGTTGCGATATGTAAAATCGCCGAAGCTATTGGCAGTCTTTCGGGGTGCACGGAAAGATTGCTCACGGAGGAACAGAACTATCCAAGAAATAGTGGTCATCGTCGAGCCTGATCACTACGTCGTGCACTGCATGCTCGTTGTACGAGTTTGTTTACACTCGTACAGCGAGTGTAAACACTCGTTGTACGAGTGTTTACACTCTTCGATGTTTAGCCGCCATGCTCGCCCGGTGAATGCATGTGATGACGCCACCACAGCGTTCCCTCGCGATATAATGCGAAGCGTACTAAATTACAGATTAGTCTAATACGCATTCAGTGTACATCTTGTAAGCTTTAAAATGCTTTTAAACCACGTTAAACTAACTAATAATATTGTACTAAATGCATTTGTTTTATAACTCGCTTGTGCATGTAATGCACTCGGTGGAACGACAAACAAGTGAAAGAAGGTACGACCATGCACCGACGGTATGATCACGTGAGCCCCAGTTTGTCGACCGCACAGAAGGCAACGCCCAAGAAATGATAGCCACCCAGAGTGAATCTAGATAAACCAATGAAACTGGAGACTTATCGAAAGATAAACTGTGTCTCGGTACCATTTGTGCTTTCATCTTGGGGTGTCGCCAGAGCTCGGGAAGATACCGAGTTTCACCAAACTCGGCGCATCCTGCATAGCACCCAGTGAGGCATCTCTCGCTATTATAGCGTTGGTCTGAATATCCATCAAGCGAAAATCGAGCAAGTGACCGAGAATTCCTGAAGATAAAGATTTTGCCTTATTTGGGCAGATGGTATCGAAAATAATTTCTAGAGAGAAGGTATTCTAATTTTCTGAAGTTATTTCATAGAGTTTAACATTCCTATAACAGTCCTATAAACATAAACATATAACAGTCCTATAAAAATCCTATACACTGTCATTTAACGCATCAGCACTGCCCCGTGCCATAACCGTATGGAACAGTGTTCCTGATAACATTGCGTGCTTAACAAATCGTGACGCCTTTCGCGAAGAATTGCAAAGCTTCCTGCAGAAACATTGTATAAGGATGTTATTGACCTGCTTTCCTCCCCTGTTTTTCACACTTGTATTTTTTGTGTGTATGAGTATATTACTGTGTGTACGCTGTCTAAAGCTTAGCCTAGACAAACATTCTTTGAACTTTGCTTTACTTATCTTGTGACTGCCTGTATTGATATTTACATTGTTTACTCCTGCTGCAATATTTACTTTGGGCCCCCTCCCCTTACCCAATGCCCTTAAATGGCGCTGTAAGGTACTATATATATATATATATATAGTACATATATATATAGTATATATATAGTATATATAGTATATATATATATATATATATATATATATATATATATATATATATATATATATATATATATATATATATATATATATATTTAGTTATGTATTTTTGCAATCCCGTCAGGGATCGTAACAGAAAGGGCATTCAAAAAGTACATTGACATACAAACATGACAATGTAAAACGGTTTAGAAATACACATTAATACATAGAATTAAATTAAATTATGGGGTTTTACGTGCCAAAACCACTTTCTGATTATGAGGCACGCCGTAGTGGAGGACTCCGGAAATTTCGACCACCTGGGGTTCTTTAACGTGCGCGTAAATCTAAGTACACGGGTGTTTTCGCATTTCGCCCCCATCGAAATGCGGCCGCCGTGGCCGGGATTCGATCCCGCGACCTCGTGCTCAGCAGCCCAACACCATAGCCACTGAGCAACCACGGCGGGTTTAATACATAGAATAAACTTATACATCAGCAGGAGTAAAAAATATATCATTATATCATGAGGTTCATGCTGCAGGATTTGGGTTGGACAGAATAATTGTGCCACAAAATGCAAAACAAAGGTAGTAACAAAGTGATACTGACAATAAGCAAAAATACATACTGAGATGTAAGCAGATCGTTTTCAACAAGTGTGATAAAGGCAGTTCGTGATGAACTATTAACAGAGCTCACGTTCAAAGCGTCCCAATCGCGTATAGTCTGTGGAAAGAAAGAATGCCTGAAAGTGTCAGTACGGAATGAATACTCGTTTAGTGTGTGGGAGGGGACATGACGTGTTTTCCTCGTTTGAGGTTTCGTTATGTATCGTGAGGCATTCAGATTTAATTGATTGTTTATGAGTGTGTAAATGGTTTTAAGGCGTGCTAGTTTTGCTCTGTTTTGAAGAGTTAGCATCCCGGATTGTTTGAGTAGTTCTGTCGGTGAGTCAGTTAGCCTATGTTTGTTAAAAATGTATCTGAGCGCCTTTCTCTGAACACCTTCAAGTTTTTTTATCAGCTTGTTAGTGAAAGGAAACCAAACGACATTTGCATACTCTAGTACCGGTCTGACAAATGTTTTGTATGCTAGTAGCTTTATATCAGATGGTGCTAGTCTGAGGCGTCTATTGATGAAAAATAACTGTTTTAGTGCGGCTGCCGTGACTTTGTTAACGTGAGCATCCCATCTGAGGTCAGAGGTTAGTAATATTCCCAAGTATTTTTATTCACAGACCGAAGCAAGAGGAATGCTGTTTAGTGTGTACTGAAAGAGTGACCTGTGTTTCTTCCTTGTTACAGATAACATAACAGATTTGTCAACGTTAATAGTCATCTGCCAATCTTCACACCACTTCGCTACTGCTGCTATGGCGTTATTTAAAGCTATATGGTCGATGACAGAGTTAATTTCCTGATATAGCACGCAGTCATCGGCAAAAAGCCTAATGTTAGAAATGTCAGCAGGAAGGTCGTTTATAAAAATTAGGAATAACACTGGGGCTAAGACGCTTCCTTGTGGTACACCTGATGTGACATCAGCTGTTACGGATTTCTCATTGTTAATTTCGAGAAACTGAGTACGGTAGTGAGGTAATCAATAATCCAGTCTAAAATTCGGCCAGTTCCTAAAGTTAGTTCAAGTTTCCTAATAAGTTTTGGGTGGGACACATGGTCGAAGGCTTTCGAAAAGCCTAAGAAAATAAGGTCAATTTGTTTCTGGTGATCAATAGAGGGGGTTGCGCCATGCACGAGTTCAATTAGTTGAGTAAAGATAGAAAGTCCCTTTCGAAAGCCATGTTGGAAAGGTGTTAGAATTTGGTTGTCTTCTAGATAGGTTGTTATGTGCTTTAAGATGATGTGCTCAAGTAGCTTGCATATTGTGCTGGTTAGAGAGATTGGTCAGAAGTTTGAGGGGTCTGATTTGCTTCCTGATTTATGTATTGGTGTTATATTAGCTGTTTTCCACTCTTTATGAAGGCTGCAGGACGACAGGGATTTGTTAAAGAGTATTACTAAATACTTCGCAATCCACTCGGCATATCTGCGCAGGAATGTGTTAGAAATGTTATCAGGCTCCGGTCCTTTTTTAGTGTCTAAGTTTAATAGTAGGTTTAAGACTCCAGCTTCGGTCACAGTAAGGGGCCCTAGTTGCTTGCCGGTGCAGGGGCTATTGCGGAGTGCATTTCCATCGTCTGTAGTGAAAATGGAAGAGAAGTAGTTATTCAGTGTGGTCGCAGTGTTTCGATTTTCCTCCGAGGACGGATGACTTTCATTATGTACATTAGGATTTAGGTAACGCCAGAACTTTTGGGGCGAATCTTTCAGGAAATTTGTTAGCGTATTTGAAAAATAGAAAGCTTTAGCTATTTTGATTTTAGATTTTAAATCGTTAATGGCTAATGTTAATTTTCGGCTGTTCCTTCTGATGGGTGGCGTCGTTGCGTTTTTTTTTTTTCAGTCGTCGGACCTTCCGTTTGGCATGAATTACAGTTTGAGTAATCCAAGGAATATTCTTTCGCGTTATTTTAGACTTGGTAGGAACGAAATTAGTAATGCAATACGATATGATATCTTTAAACCTACGCCATAGGATTTCTATATCGGTATTAGTGTCATCTCAGAGTTCACGGAATAGTGATAGCTCTTCAGATAATGTGTGAAGTATGCTAGTGTCATCAGCTCGGTTGTAGTCAGGATATGTTATTGTTGATCAGGAAGAGGGTGTAGTGTAATGAAATGGGACAGAACACATTATTAGTTTGTGGTCAGACAGGCCTTCTAGTGTTTCTACTTTCGCGTCATGATAAGGAAAATGATTGCTCAGGAACACTAAATCTAAAGTGTTAGAGCTAGTTCCTTGTACGCGGGTAGGATCTGTTACGATCTGCATGAGGTTGAAAGAAAGCATCATATCGAAAACAACTTCCGCGCAAGGTGAATGATGTTGCAGTGTACACCAGTCGATGTCAGGAAGATTGAAGTCCCCTAAGCGTATTAGGGCCAAACAATGAAACCCTCCTTACCTCAGTAAGGAAGCCTTCATTGCGGTGAGGCCACCTTATGTCACTTTGAAAGCTTCCTTACTGAGGCCCCCTCAGCGAAGGCTTCCTTGGTGCTTCCTCAGCGTAAGGTGGCTGCGAAGCTACCTTCATGCGTCCTTACGCAGCTCCTGGCCCTGAACGAGCGCTTCACCTCACTGCTTAGCCACGTGATGTTTGCTTGCGCATGCGCACTGTCGCCCGCCTACGGAGAAGCGCGAGCACGGTACGTCTTGCCAGGCATGTTCGTTTCAGTCGCACGTTCGGCATGAGTAGCGTTCGTAGGCGTTGCTAGAGCGTTGCTAGGTGTTGCACGACGCCGGCGGTGCCAGCGTTGCTGGAGCCTATCAAGTTCTGCGCTATAATGTGGTACCTTTTTTTACGTTTATTAAACAAAAGTAGAAGAAAGCGTGCACGCGTCTCTACATCAGCGCTTCAATTTAAAAATTATGCGACGATACAACATCTTTTTATTGAATAATGGTGGTCGCGTAAAGCTCTTAAGAGATCATCTCGAACCCAGGCATGCGGCAACCATTCCTTATGTAAGGACGGGCGAGGGGAGCTTTCAGAGTACGCTTGCTTCCTCCATCGGTCCTTTGCTGTAAGAAGGCCTCACGTAAGGTTAGGAAGCGGTCGAAGGAAAGGAACGTTTCATAGTTTGGGCCTTAGTCTAGGGTTCTTAACATGACGTTGTATGTAAGTACACAATGAATGAAATATGTCTGAATCAGAACAAGGGTGAGGTAAACGCACCCAACAATGATAGCGTTACTAGAAAAACAGAGTTTGCAGAATATCGCTTCCACCCCCTCAACTTCAGGCATTGTAACGAAAGAGACTTCATATTTTATTAACAAAGCCACGCCTCCACCACGTGTCGGTCGGTCCTTACGAACTATAGCGTAGTTCGGGGGAATTATTTCAAAATTGTTAATGTCTTTTGTTAGCCAGGTTTTCGTAATGGCTAGGAAGTCCGGCTCGAAGCCCACTAGTAATGATTCAAGGTGACTGAGCTTGTTGACAATGCTACGCGCATTTATGTTCTTGAAAATTATTTGGGATGTTGCTGGCGGCGCGGGCGTAGGGTTCGTGCTTCCGTGTCCTGGTTTTTTGTTTAGTTTGAAGCACGTGTAAAAGGGCACACGTCTTTTTTAACATCGTCCCAAAAATATAGCTCCCCGTTTATCTTTAGTTTGTCATAAACCAGAGAGACTTTATCGCCGGAATTTTTTTCGGTTTGCCGTGTTTCCATAAGTTTCTTCTAATGTCGCGAATGCGGGGAGAAAAATCTTCACTGATGGCAAACGCAGTCGCCTTTAGTTTGTGACAATTTCGCGAAATTTTCGCTTTCTCCCTGAAATCTAGAAGCTTCACTATTATTGGCCTTGTTTTGTTTTCTTCCGGTCTGCCTAATCTGTGGATGCGTTCGATCGCGACTTTGACAGCCTTTTTACTCACACAGCGCTCCAGCGACTCGTTATTTTCACCTTCTTCTTCTGACATACCATAGACTATGAGGTTCGACCTTCTGGAGCGATTCTCGAGGTCGTCTAGCCTTAGTTCCAAGGATGACACCACCTGCTGTAAATTAGTTACCTGTTCCGTACACGAGGAAAGCTTGTCTTCAAGGAAAGTTAAGCGCTCTAATTTGTTATCGATTGCTGTTAAACGTTCTTCTTTTATAACTTTTATGTCCTCTGCAATCTGTTGCAGCTGACGTGAAAATTCCGTCATATCAGGTCCAGGGTTAGTTTCAACATCGCCGGCAAGCAATAGCAACTTTGTTATGTACACTGCGCCAGACACTGTATCGAGAAGTACTGCAGGGCACGGCAGCACGACAAGACAATGCTCGCTAGAACGAAAGCATTTTCCCAAACGCCTTCTTACCTGCACGAGGAAGACAATCGGGTTAGTCATCCGTGCGCAAGCCCATTGTAACCGTGCCCTTTGGGTTGCGATGTCTCGTCGACAGCTTTTATAGTCCAGGTGTCCCGCAGCGCCGCTACACACGACTGGTAGACTGCACTGTTGCTGCCGATAGGAGTTGACGATGGTACGTCATGGAACACATGCGAAGGTTGTAGTATAACAGAGGCGCCGAAGAACGGTCATTTTGGCGTAGAAACACATAGGCGGCTCGGAAGTGCTGATACGGTTGTTGGTTTCCGGCCGGTATCACCAGCAGGCTTGCGATGAACTGCACGAGGAAGACAATCGGGTTAGTCAACTGTGCGCAAGCCCAGCTGCCGTGCTCTTTTTCACAAAAAAAAAATATATATATATCCGCAGAGATACCCACTGACCGGACAGCAGCAGTATCTACGCGAAACTCAGCTGGGTAGGCAAAGAAAGCGCCGCTTTAAATATACGACCTGCTCCGTCTATAAGTACGGGATTAGTGAATTTTTTTGCTTTTTCGGAGCTGTGGAACTGCAATTTCCGCACGTGAGAACGAAATTGTTTTGCCAGCGTCGACGGTGAGCCAGCGGGTGTCAATGTGTCGTGAATGGAACCGACGCCCAGCCTCTCTTTTTGCCTGTTTTTGCTTCCGCCGTCTTCCGGCAGCCGACGAGGATGGATCAGCGCGGCGAAGGGGCTCGCGTGTCCGGTCGGGACAGCCAAACAGACGCACTCCCCGACGAGCCGTCGAAACACACTGCCCCAAACTTAGGCGGGCGGCGCAGAAGGAAAACAAAGGCGCGGGGTGAAAGACCCCTCATTTGAGCCAGTTGGGCCCGCACCGAACGCCTGCGAAGGCCCGAGTCTCCGGAATAACGGGGCACCGAAACGCTGCTAATTACAGCGAGAGGCCTGCTGGTGAACGCAAATGCGCCTGCCAAGAATCTCTGCGCAAAGCTGGTCCGATGGCCCATATTTGCTGCTGCTACGCCGACGCGTGAAGACCCTGCTGAAAGAAAGCTTCCGTGGGAACGACACAGATGCGCACGCGCAGTGCAGCGGCTTAGCTCGGCTATGGCACACAATGACTTGGAACGGATGCACGTGCTAGAGTTGTTAGTAGGATTTCACTGATGATTATGATGATGATGATGATGATGATGATGATGATGATTTATTTTTTAAGGAGATACTCTACACCAGCTGTATTGATAGTCCCTTACATAAAGCAACACTGTTTCCAAGGTCAATGCCCAACGCAGGTATTTACGTACGCCACAATTTTCTTTCTTGATCGCGAGGCGTGCGCGGTTGTCTTGTTGCACTCTCTCTCTCTCTCTTACCAATGGAATGCACTTGCTAGAAATATGGGTCCCAAAGGTTCATGGAAGCTAATGAAAGAAATTTATCTTTGGTTGTATTCAAATATCGGTAAACGCTAACCGCGCCTCCACTTCATTCATGTACAATTCTTGTGCGATCTCAGGCAAAACTAAGACTGAATTGCTGCATGTTGTTGCACTTCGCTGCGCCATTTGCATTGTCTCTCCGTAAAGGAACGTGCGTGATCACTGTGGGTGTGCGCGTCGGTGAACGATGCGTACGGACTTACACCATAGACAGGTTATACTTGCTGAAAATGATTTTATTTATGCTACGTAAAGGTGGGGACATCGAAGCGCGGAATTAAAACAGGGGCGGGCAAATATGTGCGTGGAGGTTTCCGGTATGAACTTTCGGGCGAATAAATTAATATGGCTGACGCGGTACGAGTGCGGCGGGCACGAAGGCATTACCGATGAAAATGGGAGTTCTGACATTAAAAGCCCAAGCAGAACGAGAAGTGCAAAAATTCTCCGGTGAGAGCGAGTTAAAGCAAACAGAAGACGCGGAGGTTACCCAGAGATGGTCTTGGTTGCCTGCACTAGCTGCTAACTATGAGGTCGTGGGATCAAATCCCGGCCACGGGGGCCGCGTTTCGATGGGGGCGAAATGCAAAAACGCCCGTGCACTGGAGGCACATTGAAGAATCCCAGGTGGTCGAAATTAATCCAGAGTCCTCCACTACGACGTGCCTGGCTCTGGCACGTAAAACACCTCAATTAATTTTTTTTACAGAGAACGAGGAGAAATATCGTGCTTTGTGAAACTTCAGTACTCCTGTTCTTTCGTATTAGCCACGCACGTTTCATACATTTTATAAGGTAGTGCATCATTTATTGCCAATCCGCGAACCATGTCCTACTTACTCTTTTTAATGGCGCATGGTATGTAAATGTGGAGGTGTTTGGTGGTGCTGCAGATGAAGGCAAGCTGAGTGAGAGGGTGACATACTTTAGTAAGTAAGAGCTAACCAGGTGATCTGATAGGTCAACTTAACCTGTTATCGCAATGTCATTATACGACAAACAAGAAAGCATTTTACTTTCCTTAGTACTTTCTGGCAACCACCTTCCTCATTTTATAAATCACCCAGCGCTCTTCACTAACAGCGCACTGGCACACTTTTGATGACCTCACAAAGTCTTGAGCTATTGAGATTCACGCGTGAGCGCAATGCGCAGTTAGAATTACATGTGGCAGAAGCCACATGTAATTGGCCAAGCTCCATGGCCCTCCAGAAGACTTTATAAACGACACATTGCAGCAGCAAATGCTCGTTGTGTCCTTGAAGGGGGCAGTTCGGCGTTTTACCGAAGTTGGGACCACGCCCTACCGTTCTGGTCGATCACGCGTGGTGATCACAGCCCATCACAGACGACACATGAAGTCGCAGAGATGGCACGAAAAAAAAGGATAACGTTATCGCACCCCACGACACACGACTGGAATGTGCACGGCTCGTTATAGCGGAACTAGAAGGAGCAGCAGCGCTGCCATCGTATCCATAACGCTACTATCGAAGACGTCTACATCGGGACAGACCTGTTTTACTTGTCGACGAATTGCCATAGCTGTAGGATAAAATGCAAGCATTTTGAATACCCAGGGTACGCAATTTAGGCATTCGTCTGGTAATAGGTGGTGAATCAGAGTACCAAGGGATATAGCATGAGAGGTGACGTATACACGGCTCTGATCACCATGCGACAGGCGGAGTAGTCATCCCAGAGCAAGCAACCGGCAACGAACAGACACAGAGGCAAAGGAAAAGCCACCACAAGAGCGCGGTTGCTCGAAACGCGACAGACTACGTTTAGTGCTCCGGACAGTCAACTTGAGCTGTGTTTAGTGCTCTGTGTTGCCGGTAGAATCTTTATGTTCCGAACACTTTCTTACTTTCGAATGTTGGGGACAGAGTACTGCCCGTCGCGCAGGCTGCTTTGCTCATCGTGTTCTACCATGCACACTTTGGGGCGTGCAATAAAGCTTAAAAGGGGTCGCTAGCCTCGTTTGCTCACTGCTGTTTTAAAAAAAGAGCAGTAAATCTAGAGCCAGCGCGGAAGAAGAATCAAAACAGTGCAAGGTGGCAGCCGGCAGCTGCCGCTGCACGCGCACTCCGCGCTTTGTGGTAGCTGGCCCGTGAGGGCTGCTTGCTCTGCCATCTTATTTTTAGGAAGCGACCTGAAAAAGTCCCCTGACGCCAGACGATCTTTTGAAGTTGCCGTCTGTGCGCTTTCGTTCCTGCAGTCTAGTCGCCTGCTCTTTAACCGCAGCAGCCAGCGAGAAGTCTGTCCCGTACCACTCGGGTAAAAAGAGTTGACTGCTGGGCTTTCACCGAGCTGCGCTCACTTCGGTGCCTGGCGCACGCACAACCAAGCCGGCGGCTGACTTCTCGCACGGCCGCCTTCGGCACTCTCTCCGTTTATCCTAATGGAGCTCTGGAAAAAAAATTTACTCATTATTTAGGGCTTCGAAGGCTACTTGGTGGCTTCAGTTACTGCGTAGAAGCCTTGGTCACGTGACAAAACGCAGGCACGCTTTAAAGATTTTTCCTACATAAATAACCCACTGAGAAACCACAGAAAAGCAGATAAAGTAATCACGAGACCCTCACGCACCCCAAGTCATCTACTCAAAAAGACTGCAGCACACATTAAGTATGCTACAGATGATCTTATGAACACTGCAATTTACGAGGAACTATGCAACAGGCAACATGGTAGAGTTGCTGCTTAGATAAGTTATAATTCGCCATCGGAGTTGAACAGGCAATATCTTAAAGCAAATACGGTGGAAGAATTTAAAATACTCTCACACGAATTTTCTTCCGTCCTTGTTGTGTGCAAGGCGCTATCTCTTAAGCAGGGAGGAATGACATGAAGGGGAAGTCGCAGCTCTGCCACTGAACCTGTGGTTTCAGGTTTCAATACGTTACATCGTTTTTATGTGACTATCATAGAAAGAAACTGTGGAGAAGTAATGCCGCGGAGTGCAGAGTTAATGCCTTACGTTTACTTTCGAAGTGCCTAAAGCAGCCAGTGGTGACAAAGAGGACTACCGTGACTTAACGTGCATCAGCTGTATACCGCACAGCTCAGTACCTATGTTGGCTTAGCTTGTATCTCTTTACGAAAAGTAGCACGCGCGCTTAGCGGCCAGAAGACGGCTGGTAAAGAAAAGAACTACGGTGCACAAGGCAATCAAATCAAGTTAAAGCGTTTAAGGCACTTGCAAAGTGCGGAATAGAGCGTATGAGACGCTAGGACAAAAAAAGATACTATGTCTAGTATGCACTTATATGAAGTGTACCCATTACAACTTATAACACCTGTTTAACTTTATTTAGAAACGCATTGCTCAAAGCAACATGAAACGATAGATTCTGATCGTTTTGACAGCCCACCTTCCCCAGCATTTTTAGTACCTTGGTAAAATATAACATAATAAAGAAATTGCACGCAGAATCTTCTGTGAGAGTTATCTCAATAATGCGTAAATATTTGCTGCTAATCACCTGCTGTTGTGTCGTCGTATGCTGCTATTCTTGGTATAATTGCGAGAAACACCGCGAAAGAGATGAAGTGCGGTTGCAACACCGAAATGTTAACTGAGACCTACATGAGACGACGAAGAAGAGGCGAGTAGTAGCAGTGTTCACGCATGCATGTTCACGCAACTCGTGCAGGATGTGGACGTGGAATGAAATGACGAGAGACATTTTGTAAATGAAGCAAATATATATATGCATTTTTTTATGTACAATGTCTCTTGGTTGATTCCTGTTGCGTTTCTTCTTTATATTCAAATTGGTTGATGGTGCGTTTGGATGATGCCGCTGCTTCGTCGAAGATGAGCACTGGCCGATGCGTGCTGTAGTACATGACGCAATCGAGCAGTGTCACGTCTGGTAGACCTCGTTCGCAGACGGGGTCGATGGCGCGGCAGCGCGGGCCCTGTCTGGAAAGCGATCCGCGATGGGGACACAGTGCACCGAATGTGTCCCCATCGTGTCTTCGTGTCTACTTTCCTCTCGTCGCTTAGTTGGCGTTGAAACAAGAGTCAGCACGAGTGTCAATTCGCTCGCTGCTGCGGGTCCTATCTTGATCTCCTTTCCGCATGTTTCATCTCCCCATCCCGCTCCCATGTGTAGGGCAGCAAACCGGTTAAGCTAAACTGGTTAACCTCCTTGGCTTTCCTTCTCCACTTTTTCCTTCCTTCCTTACTTGACGGATGGACGGGCGGATAGGTTTCCTCGTTGGGTAGGCATAGAAATGCTTACGCATTTAAAAGTCGTCGTTGAGAAGGTTGCTTCGAAGTTTCCGCTTGGTGCTGAAACTCTTTGCAAGAGGTTCGCGGTCAGCGCTACACGTGACTGGAGGAAACGCGTTTCCGACTGCCACCTTGCGTACGGAATATGAGCGACTCTCAACAGCAGCCACAAACGGAGCCGAACGAACGAACTACCAAAAAAGCTCTTAGGCTATTGTAAAGGCTAGAGCTATGCCACAACGGTGGCCACAATCATGCACTTGACTCTGCTGCAAAAGGTTCAATTTAAAGCCATATGACTCACGCTGTTGACTGCCGCGGAAATGTCTCGGTGTGCCGGCAGTGACTGATGGTGGACACGTAAGCGCGGATCATGCATAATTACCAGTATTTGTTTTTTGTTTTCTTTTACAAGACGTGCGGGAAAAGCGCAAAATTACTTAGTCGCAAATGCATTGGTGTCTTTCCACGAACGCGACCGCGACCGAGGCAGCACGTAGACCCCGGTTGGCGGCAGTTTCCCGTGTGTCGATTGGAGTTGCTGCGTCGAAAGGTCTCCGCGAACTGCCACGCATGCACGCTACGCGTTGTGTGTTGTGCTCGTGGAGCCCCGTGCAAAGCTTTGGAGGGGGTTTGACAAAGACATTCGTCTCATATGTCGGGCACGATACAGGAACGCATATGGTTAAAGGCCGCTGACGCATAGCGAAACTGGAACACGTTCGAGATACGAAACACGCCAATGGGAAGAGCAAGTCCACTCTGACCTTCTCTTTTGTTTTCCCAGCTCGCGCAACACGACACTTCGGCCACTGAATTTCGAGCAGCGCTGCTACGTAGTTCGCCCTCTGATTCAGAAAAGGCAGTGAACGCGTGAAAACGGATAGCGCCGCCTTGATGTTCGAGGTAACTATATTTTTTATTCGATTTTGTTACAGTTAGGGAAAACAGCTTTCTTTAGCACAGAGAGAGCTCTATGCAGCAATGCAGTCACGTTACACTCTCCTCTCTGAATTTTTCAAATTCCTGGGAATCCGAAGACAGCCCGATTCACAAACACCCAGGTTGTGCGTCTCACAGCAGAGTGCTGGTAAAGTAAACCATTTCCTGAGAGGTCATGCCGCCAAAACTAGGTTATGTGCACTTATAGCGCAGTGCACATTGGTACACGTTTTTCAATCAAGATATGGTATAAAGTCCCCAGTGATATAGCTCACCCGTACTGAAGGGCGAACAGATTCAAAATAAAGAGTGTTTTAACTTTCAGTTTAATAAACGATGTCACAGAAAGTGCAGAATTATAATCTTATCAAGGGTAGTCACGCAAGCAACGTACCTTCCCTTGCCTCCCCTCCCCCTTCGCCGTTTCATTTGGAATTCTCAACCAAACCAAATCCAATCAGTGCACGCTGACGGGGTTCGCAAGAACATGGCGCGTCCAATAGGTACTAAGATCTAGCGCTAATAAATTTGGTAGAATGCCAGGAGAAAATTGAAAAATTCATTAAGAAACAGAGAGAGAGAGAGAGATAAGGGGATTCTATTTTTTTTCTCTTTCAAGTTCTTCGCCATCGCGAGCTGTCTTCTCTCGTCATGATAACCAAATGAAGAATATTGGCTAGCGCGCACGCAGCCATTACCCGTGCGACATCCTAAAAAAATGCGACAGACAGGAAATGTCGCGGAAGCGTGAACCGAGCGGTCGAGCCAGAGCGGCGGCTTCTCGGCACAACCGTTTCCGTGAGACACAGGGCGGCCCGCCCAAGAATAGAGCCGTGTTTAGCACCGCTCAGGCGCATTATGTTCAGCAACCTGGAATCGAAGTCAACGAGCCGCGCGACTCGGAGTTCAACGGCCGCCGTTGGAATGGGCTTCCCTGGAACTCGGGCCAGAAGAGCTGGGGCGTCGCACGCGCGCGCCGCTCTGTCTCGCGCGTTCCGACGCCTCCTCTTGGCGCGGTATTTGTTTAACCAGGAAGGAGGACAGCGTGCGCGGCAGGTGCTGCTCTCGCACTGTGTACTGTGCGCGCCTGGGGTCCACGCACACACACTGAGGCCTCGGGCCAGGGCGGTGACGCTCGCGTCGCGCGCGCATGCGCGTGGGACCAGCACGCGAGCTTACGCAGCCCAGAGGGCCCGTATTCGCGCAGCTGAGTTGATACATCCCCACTCTTACGACAACAAAAGCTCAGATGGGCAAACTCAATACACGAAGGCGATGTGCTTCTGCCGAGGAAAGAGAAATGCTACACCAAACGAGGGAACCTGTCCGTCACGTATAAGACGAATCACTCCGAAGAAAGTTAATGCATAAAACAACAGCATAAATTCGAAAGGAAGGCGGTAGCGAGCTTTGAACCTGTGACCCCACGCTCAGAAGCCGAGTGTCTTACCAACTGGTTTAAACACCCATGCTTGCTCAAGGTGCATATACCTGAACCATATATGAATGTGTTGTACTGGTGGTACAAAACAAAAGTCAAAGGAGAACAATTTTTACGAAGGCTCTCTTGAAAGATTTGGTTGATGGAGGAATAAAATTCATCTCTAGGACCACATGTAGATCCGACTTGGAGCATTGTAGACATTAGTAAAATTCAGATTTTGCGAAAATATAATGACGAACGCGCCCCATCCCCGATGCATTTCGGTGGTCGCGTGACGCGCCTTTCGTTGGGGCGTTCCTTCACCGCAGAGAGATAACGCAGAGAGATAACCAGTCAATGAGCGCATAAGGATGATAAGGAGTGATGAGGGGTTATGTGCATCTGATCGCGATTGATACTGGTTTGACGCCGATGGATAAGGTGCGAAAGAGAGTTAAGGGCGTGTAATCGTCGCAGCAATTCCGATAAGGTTGATAAAGACCGAGCAGAATTGATAGGGTTCGGATCAAGTCCGGTAAGAGTTGATAAGGGTTGGATAATGTCCGATAAGATTGATAACGACCGATAACGGTTGATAAGTGTTTATACTGGGGGGATCATGTTTGATAAGATTGATAATGAACCGAGTTGCGTGCACATGAGCAAGTGGCAGAATTATTACGCATACTTGGGCAGCTCCAGTGAAGTTTCTGCTTGACTATTTTTTTGTGGGAAGGGGAGGGAAAAAGAAGCTCTGCTGCCGCTGAATATATATATAAATATATCTGAGCTATTAAATTGACTTTCAAGTTATTTTCGAATGACTGGCACCAAAAAGTGATTTGTAAATTTAGCCCGAATGTACTTCTCCGCTTGTTGCTGGTATGTCGCCGGCAATAGACACCGCGAACCGGTCGTATGGCCATGGCGTCGTCAGCGGTGTAGCGATCAGCGCCGACAATCACAGAGAGGAAATAGATAGCTAGCTGTAAATTGCCACCAGGAGGTGCACAACGCCGATAGGTTATAGAAGGAACAAGGCACATAGAAAAAAGAATGATGAGTTTTATATGTAACTTCTATGAAACCCCGCGAACGAGCGTAACTTCCCACGTCTTGACGTACGCTCTCGCAGAGTGCGACTTGTTTCATCTAGCTTTCCTGGCGTCTGAATTATGCAATAGTGATGTTCATACGCGTAGCGTTATTGCTGCACAAAGGTCAGAACGGACATTGTTGCAGCGCCTTGATTGCCCACCATGCTTAAGCATTCACACCGCCTACTGCGATATTCAGACTACGTGCGACAAGCTTCAACGGTGGGTCAGAACAATGATACAACAAATATACGTATGTTCAAATTACCAGTGAAAACAACAAGACAGCAACTACTACTTCAGATAACCATCCTTCAGAAGAGAAGGTTGCATAAAGCGCGCAGCTAAATTATAAATAGAATTTTTTTCAGCGGCTTTACGTTGCTGCTGGGCGGAAGATAAGTGAACAGAGAGCTTGTACTGTACCTTCAGTGACTGCTGTTATTTTTGCAGCATAATTGTAGCTTCGTCGAAATTTTCCACGGCAAAGCGCAGACGGCGACAACCTGATCAGTGCCTGACCTCCGTACCTGATGAGCCCCTACATGTCCAGTTGCCTCTCTTGCATCGTTTTGTTTTTGCGCTAAATTTTTAGCTATGAACACACATGCACAACTAGCCCAGCAGTGCATTTTGCTAAAAATGCCACATGATTTTTACCGAGTCGCTCACTGTCCGCACTACATATTTATCTACTATTTATGCAGCGAAGCTGACGGTGCGGCTATGGAAGCGCTCGGAAAGCTTTATATGCGTGTTTTCACGGTGTCTAGGTCATGTCTAAAAACTACGTCATTCGATCATCAAGCATATATTTAGAGCAAATGGGGCTTTAAGGCTTTAAGGACGTTAGGAGTTAATGAAACGTGATAAATCTTCGTTTTCTAACATGCTTAGAGGCGGCATACGAAACGCTTACAATGTTTCCCGCTGGTATGGAAGGACAAAAAATGGCAGCTACTCTATATTCAAAGAAACTAGGAACCGCGTTATGGATGGCCATTACAGGAAGAGAGAAGTGTGCAGGTTATTTACAGCCTCTGCAGTATAGCTTACTTTTACAAGCGTGCCGGGGCTTTACAAGCTTGTTTTATGAACAGCGTCGGAAATTTTCCAAATGTTTTGAAAGAAGTCGGCGGCGCACAAAGATACGATTTCAATGGAATCCAATGAGCGATGCGCGGGCAAAGTTTCAAGCGCTTCAATTGATTACGGGTTTTGGAAAATTTTCTTAAGCAAGTGCTCAAAAGCGTTATACGGCCGTTAAGCACTATGTTTCCTACTATTCAGATAGAACTGTACGTGACATATTCAATGGAACTAGGGGCTGTGCGAGCTGAGGCCTGGGGGGAAAGTTTAACGTTTCTGGCTTAATTAAGAGTTTGTAAATAATTACTGAACTCTCGTTTTCTTTCCATTTTGATGCGTTATACGTGCCACGTTCATAGCAAATTTTCCCGGTGCTCTCGGTGTACTAAGCGAACCGCCTTGTTTATATTTAGTGAAAATAAGGAGAGGGGGGCATGGCATGGATGACGTGTAGGCGAAGCTCATACTGTGTGGGTTAATTACAGCCTTTGCATAGAAGTGCTCCGCACTATTATGCGTGTGCTTTACTAACGGCGCAGCATTTAACCCATTTTTCGGTGAAAACTAGGTCTTCAAAGGTGAAATAAAGGTAAATTTAATGGAACGCTATGCTATCTACGCAAAATGTAATTTCACAGGCGGTTTCTAGGCTTTGGCGGAAACAATATTCAGGACAAATTAGAATCACCAAACACATATTTAACAAATCTTTATTATTATTATTATTATTATTATTATTATTATTATTATTATTATTATTATTATTATTATTATTATTATTATTATTATTATTATTATTATTATTATTATATCACGATTCTGGTATATTTCTATATTTGAAACGTTAAGGCAATTGTATTCGAAGACAACTTTGATTCTCCAGGAGCGCTTCTCTTTCGAAATATTCATCATATTATTCGACACTCCCTCAAGTTCTCATTCAGGGGCCTGGATATGCGAAGCCCCCATTGGGACGTGCACAGCTTACTGCGGTGGCGCGGGGTTTGCTAGCTGGGCGAAGCTAACAGCTGCGCTCTTGCTCTCGGCTACCGAAAACGAGCACCGGCTGAATTGTTCTCTTTCCCTCAGATTGACGTTCCCTCGCGGCTTGACATTGCGTCGAAATCCATGCCCCTGAATGCGAAATTAGCAAAGTGAGTGTCAAATTTGATACTGAATATCTCGGAGCAGAAGGGCTCGAGGAAAATTAAACAAATAAGCTAAATGAGTGATATAGATATTGTTTTGCGTTCAAAATTGATTTATGTGGTGATCGAGTTTTTTTCACACCGCGTGTAATTACTTGTGTTCTGTGCTTTGGCCATTCAATACATTTGACTTTATATGTGCGCACGTGTACGGATCTCATGCGCAAAGCTTTGTGATTCATGTACTGTTGGACTGTATTGTGCTTATACATCTGGCGTTCCACTGAGGGCCATATTTTGTGACATTTTTACTCTTTTCTGCGCATATTTGTTTCCTTTGCTAAGTGACAAGGAGTAGCCGGTGCCGTCATAAAGGCGCCAATCTCTCCTATTAATAAATTCAATAAAGAAAAGTAAAGTCTTGAAATATGATTGTCTTGACGCTTAAAGTATAAACCTAAAGCTCAATTGTGATAGCAATAAATCTAATTAAGAAATTTCTGGTAATTGTGCATTTGATGACTCTAATCTGCCGCGAAAATTGTGTCTACCAAAGCACATAAGCCTCAGATATTACGTAGCTAGCCTAACGTTTTTATTAAAAGTAGCAATATTTTAACTTTGAAGAACTTGTATAACATTCACTGGGATCAATTTTTTGCAATTCGTGTCAAACATTATGGTCTGTTGTCATGAGAAGTTGAGTGTGCGTAGATAAATTACAGTTTTTGCAAAAAAAAAAAAAAGAAATCTTATCAGCTCTAAAGCGTTATACGGCCGTTAAACACCATTTCCAAATGTCGCACGGGAACTTTGCGTGACACCAAGCACACACTCAGTGCAAAAAGGGGGCCGTGTTAGGGGTGAAGTGTGGCCAGCTTTTATCGTTCCTGGCCTAATTATGAGTTTTGCAAGTGATTACGGAAGCCACCTTTTCCCCCCAACTCTATGCGTTACGTACGAGGTTCCTAGTAGGTTCCCCCGGTGTTCTTGCTGAACTAAACGAGGCGCCTTGTTTATAAATGGTGAAAATAAGGGAATGTGTGGGTGATGGGTTGAAAAAGATCGAAGTGTTGGGGCTGGTTTCGGCCTTTGCAGTAAATTACGTGTGAAATGTGATAATGGGGGGGATCACGATGGCCTATGCGCATGCGAAGGTGAAGGTAAGTGGGTGAATTACTGCTTGTGCTAAATATTCAAGCTCTAAAGCATCATATGGTGGCAACGTTGTAAAGTGTGTGGTTGAATTATACGGGCAACTGAATTTCTTAGTGAAACTGCTCCAAAGAAACAGCTTCGCTGTAAATTGAGTTGTGATTCTACAATGTCGGACAAGTATGCTGTTTGCTGCTTTTTTTTTATCGGTATCAAGAGCTCTAAATAATTTCTGTATTGAAATTATTTTTTTTTATTTTTTTTTCATTTTTGCCATGGCGACGCACCTTAGTTAGAATATTATATATTTGTTGAGTGCTTTTAGTATCTTACTTATTTGGCTCCTCTAAATACTTTAGCTATGAATTTATGAATGCAGGAAGTATTAGTAAAGTTGTGTTAGTGGCGAAGGCTCCCTTTTGCCAGATAATATTACCTGTTCTCTTAGAGCTAGGTGCCGTCTTCTAGATAGTTGCCGACCCCACAACTTAACTATGGTTCCGGAATTCCTAGAACACGCAATAAGTCACAAATTATATCCTCTTTTAATGTAACCTGTTCAGAACTCGCAATAAAGGGAGGTTGACTTCTTGGCGTAGGGTTTGTTTACAAGGACTCTTTTACGCCATGAAAATCGCATTGGAAAAACGCGTTTGGTAGCCTCACAGGGCGCAATCTACAAATACGACATGCTTATATACAACAGTGCATGGCGGCTTATTATTAAGTTTTTTTTAGAAACATTTTTTAAAGGTAAGCGAACAGCCGAACGCTCTTAGAAAGCTATTCACTTTATTGAAGGCCTGATGCGCTTTAAGGTGCATATTTCTTTCATTGCGTTCAACAGGTAGAAGAACCGTCAACCACTACATACGTATAGTGGTGCCGGAGCCCTCTCCTACACAGCCGCCGCAGGGGAAGAGATCGGCGCGAGAAGAGGGTGAATGTCCTTCCCGAGTGCCACAACATCTAAGCCTCCTCACGCCCCTCAAATCCCGCGCGACAGCACGTAACAGGAGGGCCGCTTTTCCTCCCCATTGGCTCACGCGTACAGCTCTAGACGATCTTGCTAAGGGGCGTATGTAACGGAGCCAAGTTATACCTTCGCACTGTCGCAAATTGCCTATATTCAGAACCTCCGGAATAGCTGATAATGCTTAATGAAATCTGACGAAAAATGTTATTTTACACTTGCGAAAACCACAAAAACCATATCTATCACTCACATGTTTGTGAGAACTAGGTTCGCATGGAAGGTTTTTTTTTCGTTTTTTTTAAATCTCATATATTTGCTGAAGGCATGCAACACGTGCCGCCTAACTCCGCTGCGCGAGAGCGCACGTGGCGTTAGTGTCGGTGGTGAACGCCTGACCGCCAGCCACGAACCATTAAAACAGGTGATAAAGCAAAAAGAAAGCTATTCAATATAAAACTGAGCTGGGGCTTAACATGCCATCTATGAATGTGATGCAATGAGTATGAAGCAAGCGCTCATGAAATGAACAGTACGTCAGCTAAAACAGAGTTATACTTATGACGTCAGTAAAAGGGGCAAGAAATAGTGTTTCGCTGCTGTTTATACAGAGCCAACCAAGGCAAGTGCGCGCCCAGTGTTGGCCGTGCTTGCAGATCCTCAATATCGCATCCATCACTTTCGTTACAGTGTGTAAGAGACGAACAAATACGGGGGCAGTCGTTGCCCCAGTTTCGCGGAGCTGCGAAACCGGCTCCGCGAAGCGAGGCATTTGTTCCGTACGACTCTGTTGCGCCACTCCCGCGATTCCCATGGCAGCATCCCATCCCGGTGTTCAGCGACGGGAAAAAGGGCATCGCCACACTACAGACGATATGGAGGGCGCATGGCTGTGCACAAGGAACTCCACAAGTTTGCCCCATTGTTTTTTTTTCCCTGGAGGACCACGGGCCGATGCTGATTGCACTGGGCTTCCGTCGGGCCGCGCAGTGTCGCAATCTCGGCGACAAATCAAGAACGCCTAGCTCTCTCGAGCTCCGGGACCTCAACCTCTCGTCGACGGGGGGAGGGGGGGGGAGGCAACTTTCACAGCGCTGCTGCTGCGCGTATGGAAGCGCACGTGGCCGCGCGCGCCCTTAATGCTCACGATTGATGAGGGCGAAGGAATCTAGATCAAGCTAAAAACGGGTCTCGCAAATTAATTGAGAAGGGGAGCGCGCGACTCTGCCTGTGCGCATCCTCGCCCCCTGTGCGCCCGCGCTGCACGGCCGGAAGCGCTATGGGCGCGGCAAAGCTGGGCGATGCATTTTCTCATTTTTAACGCAACAAAAAACACAGATCCGCGGTGATGCGCTCCACGAGAGTTATTTTTAAGATTGTGACGCGTGCACAAAAGTTGCTCCCCTTTTTCCGCCACCATCGGAACTTCATAAAGAAATGATTCCAGTCTTTCTTTCTTTTTTTTTTTTTGTTTATAACACAGTATTCGACATCGAATACTTCGCTTATGCTCTCCAAAAGCATCCGCCCACAATTTGCCTGAATCTATCGGACGGCGTACGCTACCGTATAAGCATGTCCAGTGAGGCACCAGAGGACAGAAATGGTCACGGCTATTTCGGCGCGCGCACGTGTCGTTGACGCTGCCCCGTTTTCTCCTGTTAACGTGACCTAAGCCGGCCGTGTAGGGTTTTCGGAATTCTTCAGCGACCTGTTACGATAGAATTACTGGAGCGTCGGCCATATATATCCCAAAAAAATCACGTTCTCGTGACGCCTGCGGCAAAAAGGACGTTCCACGTCCGCTGCCAAGGTTTGTGAGTGGTGGCGCTGGCTAATTAACACTCCCAGGGTTCTACTAGGGCACATAAATACCCAAGGAAGTGGATGGGGAAACGGCGTTGCTGTAGCTCAATTGGTAGAGCATCGCACGCGAAATGCGAAGGTTGTGGGTGCGGTTCCCAAGTTGTTTTTTCATCCACTTTGATTTCCATTATTTATCGTTTCTTTATTTCATTTATTAAGCACAAGTAATTTCCCCTATGTTGTCCTTGGTGTCAGTGTTTGTTGGCTTCTTATCATGTGACTATTAAAAATCGGGCCCCTCGGTTAACCCCCTTACCCCCTTTCTTCTCGTTATATATATATATATATGCGGACGAGCCGTGCTATTCAGTCGTCGACCTGCCAGCGAAGTGTTGGCGGCTCTATGTCCAAAGAGCGGTGCAGGTTTGCCTGGGGCGCGTTTTTAGAATAGTTCTGAAGCGAACCGTTCGCTTGGCATGGCGTGTTTGGTCAGAATGGCGCTTTCGTCGGCAAAACAACAACAACAACAAACATGATTCCGACCAACCACGCCAGGCCAAGCGAATGGCTCGTTCTCCGAACCGTTAAAAAAGATCGCGTCCCCAGGTGAAGCGTAAGTGGCTGCACGTTCGCGGCGTAAACCATAGCCGTGTCACCACCGCTGGGTCATCCACCGGGTCAGATCCTGTACCGTCCTTCTTACGGCACTCATGCATCTGAGTTTGAACGCCATTTCCCTCAGCTCGCGCTTTGTTTTTGTGGGCTATTTCAACGAGTAATGGGGAAATGCCTGCAGCACACGGAAGCTGATGGCGCTGTAACGTGAGACGTACTCTCTTACGTAGGCTGGCAGGATCGAAAGCCCTAGTGAAACACGGACGCGCCGAGACACGGACGACAGGGTGCACGTGTACGTATAGGTAGGCACAAACGAATATGGAAGCACGCTTTTCTGCTTCCGTATTAGCTAACACTACATGGGCTAGGAAAACAGAAGCGCTTCAGAGAATCGTGCAGGTTAAAACATTATATGCCTGTTCTAATGACATGCCATACAATCTCCGCCTGGAACCGGCGAAGAACCGCTTCAGAGATTCGTGCAGGTTAAAACATTATATGCCTGTTCTAATGAAATGCCATACAATATCTGCCTGGAACCGGCGAAATTGTCCTTATTCCGCGACTACGATGACACGAGGCTCCTGAACAGGTCAGCGGCATTTCCAATTAGTGGAGCGAGTGCGACCTATATACATCCTTAGGTCGATGACACGTGCTGTTGTGGGCATATTTTTCATCGTATAACTCCTTCGTTCCATTCTTTGCTTCCACATGACATGTCCATTTATTTCTTACCGCTGTCACCGCATGCCTTTCATTCAAACATACAAATGCACCAAGGTTTTCAGCGCACCTATAATTATTTTTTACTTGCAGTAAATATTCATTACGTGAAACCAACAACATATTTCTGTCGTGTTTTCTGTGACCGCAGTTTGGAGCTCGAAAATATTCTTATTCGAAGCATTTTCCGCAAGGCATGCGTAGTAAAAACAAATGAAAGAAAGACGATAAAAAATGGGCATCAAATAAATGCATGCAGCCCTGTGTGCTGCAGTTACTGCAGGAATGAGTTCGCACATTTGTTGTTCGTTATCCAAAGGGTATTGGCATCTGGAAGATTAGACTTTAGTGTGACTTTCCTCAGCATTTTGTGCCTAATATCCTGAGTACCAGGGCACAGCCACGGACGGTGGTGAATGTCATCCGTAGACATATAGGTGCCCGCCAGTTATGACACGTTACAGAGTTGTCAGTTGCATATATATGCTTAGGTCCAGGTGACAGCAAATGTCAGGGCCAACCCAGCCTGAAGGCTCCGAACAGAAACTTCGCCCACCCGGTTAACGTTGCGGCGATGGAAGCAGAAACACGGCGCTGTAAGCGCACATGTGTACCGTCGGAGAATAGACTTGTGGACTTGGAGGAGAGCTCGGGGGTCAGAGTGCAGAGAGATTGGTGGGGTTTCAGATAAACACGTTGAGTGGGCCATTTGGTCGGCCAAGCTATTGAACGGACTCCGACTATGTAGCTTAATCCAATGCGCGGTAACGCTGAAGTTTGACGGCTTGCTTTAGCTTATGTATTTGTTGGCAGATTGCGAATGTCGTGGGAATATTTTTTCACTTCCTTCAATGTATGTCAGTGTAGATGTTAAGTTGCGTAACGTTTGATAACGCGCTGACGCACTTGATGGCATTATGTATGGCTTGTGGTTCTATAAACAAAAAAAAAAAAAAAATCCGCAGAAAACACCCGCCGCCTCACCCATCACTTAGCAGGGAAGAGGCCGCCGATTGGCGCAAAATACAGACTGGGGTATTACCCGATCTAAAATTGCTAAACGCCATGTATCCCACTCGCTATAGGGCCAACTGCCCTTGCTGCGGTGGCATACCCACCCTAATGCATGTAACCTGGGTGTGCGCTAAGCGCCCTCATGGGCCAAATAGCAATGACAAAATGGAGCAGTGGGAGGCACAGCTCGCGAGTGCCAGCAGCGAGACGCTGCTGCTGTCGCAGCAATTGACTTTAGAGCCAAAGGAACCGGGAAAGTTAGACTTGTTTTGTCCCCATCAGACTCGAACCCACTGGCTGTCAACGCTACATAATCCTATAATAAGAAATATTTTTGCTGAGCTGTTTTTCTCTTATATATATATATATATATATATATATATATATATATATATATATATATATATATATATATATATATATATATATATATATATATATATATATATATATACACACATTCCATAAGTATGTTCCAGCCCTTATGTTCCTGTGTTTGTTTAATATCCTGTCCGTCTTCATCGGTTACTCGTTCGCCGTTAACGCGTGTTATACTATGTGAACATTCTTTGAGGTGCCTATCCCACCTGACACTGAGCTGGTCAATTACCTGTCTTACTCTGTGCATTACTTTTATTAGGCTCCGTAATCAGATTATTTCCGGCTCTTTCAGTAGTTCTCGCATAATGGCATCTTCGTATCTTCGTCATAACATGGGATGTACAGACTTTGTCAGAAGTTTTGGAACCACTGCGCGCGACCACACACCAGGTCCTCTGTGAAGCTTTTTTCGCTCCTTAATTATAGCGCTCGAGAGGATGGAGGCTGAGTACTCTCGCATACTTTGAAGGGCCAGGTGTGCGAGTAGGAGCCCAGATTTCAATGATGCGGCTGCGAAACTTCCGACAAAGCTTGCGCGCATTCATCCGCCGTTTTCTTCTGTGGCCACATTTTACTTTTAATTGCTACACTGCGTGTCTGATTTTCTGCAATAATCTGTACGTTTACTCGCAGGAGATCCTTCTGACTTTCATTACCATGGCTGTCCTGCGTCGCGGTTCGATAACTTTCATATGTTTCAAGAGTTGGCTAAATATTGTCGACGAGCGCGTCCCTGAAAAAATATACCCTGAGGTGCACGACCTGCTCAGTGCTTTTCGGAAGGAGCCTCGGCACCTCCCTCCTGAATTCCCAATGTCGTCGCAGAAACATGTCGCATATAGCCTGTGAGGCGCCTCGGCACTGAACTGCATCAAACAAAGAATTGCACTTTGCGTTCGTCGCGTATTCTTTAGTTTCATTGCAGATAAACTGGGAAGTTTTTGAAGTTGGTGGGACCCTGTAATTATCTAGTTACATTGAGAACTTCATGAATTAGAAAACACTTATAGCACCCATGAAAAGTATATAATTTCAGCAGTAGGCGCACGCATTTGTTACAGACAGCGAGCCCGTTGAGTGCACATTTTTCGTCGTACTGGCTCTAAAAGATGGCCGACATCAAACCGGCATGCTAATGCGTTTACTGTATCAACATTTGGATTAACTTTGACGCATTTTTATCAGAACAGGTTTTCTGTGACATGTTTCTCTGCCCGTACTTTCCCCTAAATTGTCGTTAAATTGGGCGAGACGTTGACCTGGCTCCGTTGCTTCGAGTTTTTTTTTAGCAAATCAGGTACTATGTTTGTCGGGGAGTCGAAAGCACTTTGTTAAATTGAAGCCAATGCGTTTAAAACCTCGAAGCAACGAAGTGAACTCAAGTTCTCGCCTACTTTAATGAATCTTGAGGAACAATATGGATAAAATATGGATATGCCGGGTTTCAGTTCAGGCAACGGGCGCCATTGACCAGTTAAGAAGGTTTTTCGCGTCAATAAAGAAAGCAAGACTGGTCCAACGGATCGCTCTGCGATAATTGCGAAAAGTGTGCACACACGAAAAGAAAAATTTGATTTTTCGCTCTTCAGTATGTATATACATGATGTTACTCACACGATTATTTAAGTGTTCTCATGTTAAAGAACTGCTCTATATAAAGAAATAATTCACGGCTATATACAAACCAACTGTACCTTCCTCGGCCACCAGTATCGAGTTTTCGACTGAGAAACGCGTAAAAGAGGCTTTTACTCTCAAGCCATCAAGGCAATGTGTCAGTTCTTTCAAAGCATTATGGAACAGAAGTTACACATTTTTTAGTTATAATTGATAAATATGTGTGGCTGTTCGCTACATGTGAATTACCTGAAGAAGTGGTTGACAGCGATTGCCAGCTGCTGATGTTTCTGCAAGGAAACACTGGCCAGGTGGGCGTGACCGCGCATTCAATGTTCCCGTCGTACGAGACGCTTTTCGTCGGATTCCTGCGGTACGTGTCATTGATCCCCGACACGTGTCGAAGTATTCGCCGTGCCATTAACAATACTCAGGCTCAGGACATCAATATTTGTCTTGGATTAATTGTCACGGCGCGTGCGAAAGGCACATAATACTGCTCAAGGACCCCAAGGCAGAAACCATTACTCCTAGACTAACGAGTCTCGTTACGAATTGCTAATGCAACCAGGTGCGATGCCCCATCTTGGAATGACCAGTTCGTCACCTCTTCAGGGAATGCATACACTACGTACACCAGAGGCGCGTACCTGCCCTGCATATGCGAACGTATGCGAACAAGGCGTACGTTTCTGATTTCTTCAATGAAACTCGCTGTAGGGCTCCTCAATAATCTTGGCCCCAGATTCGTTCTCATAATTCCCCCCGTATCTCTGCAGAAACGCCGCGCACTAAATATATACAGCCATTTCGGCGTATCGCACTCTGTTTTAGATCAGTATTTTGGCGTGAGCAATGCATTTACCGCGTCTCACCTCGCTTATAACTTGAAGAAAGGTTATTTTTTGTTAGGCAAAACAAGATTCGCATATTTGAGCGTCAGGAATTGTTCAATACTCACCAAGAAGAGCTAACACACTGAAATTTTCTAATTACCTTTTTTAGAATCATGCAAACTCGGATCTTGTAGCTGCGAAATTGAAGTCGGTGAGTCCTCGAGGCGTGCTAATTTTGTGGGGATCCTAGCAGGACGATGTATTTTAATATATGACTCCTCATAATGTGGATCGAACACCTCCCCCCCCCCCCTAACTCCTTCCCTGCCCACTGCGCGCGACGAAAGCATGTGGAGCGCCAACGTGTTTCCTGCCGTATAGGAGGACGGCCATCTGGAAACTGGCGCTGGTCTCACTATTCCTGTTTAATTATTAAATTCATAATGAATTAAACTGTTAAAGTAATAAACGCTCTGCGTTCACTGACTCCAATGGCGAATTTACGGAATAAGCGCCGATGTTCTTGGAATTAAAAGTTGGCTTGAAAATTATAGCTAACGAAATATATTGTAGTCCACCGTGCACTATCTTAAGCCGAATGTACAGCCATTTCGCTGCAAAAATAACCTTTATACCCTGCACTGTGTTCACTTAAAGAATCTGCTGACACTTTTCTTATTTCATTGATAGCTTTCTTTTCTAAAGAAATGAAATCGTTAACGACAGCATAAAACGTCTAATTAACTTATGCTAAGATCAGTGGCGCGGCCAGGAGTAAATTTTTTTAGGGTGTTCTTCGCCTGATCTTAATCTTCTTATTGCTGTTTCGAGAGAAATAAAAGAAAAATTCTGGGTGGTATTCTGACACCAAACACACACCTGGCGACGCCACTGGCTGTGATGAGGAATTGTGAACGCATCTGTATAAAGTTTCGGTAGGTTAACAGGGGCAATCACGCCAATTTAAAAAGCGAGCACATAGGGGGTTTTGCTTCAAAGTTTTTTTAACATGTTTTACCTTTGAAATTTTCACGAGAGGGCCACCAATGCTGCTTGCAGCAAATTCTTTTGAAAACATAGCTATTACGGAAGCGCGTTCACCGTTATTAAATATTCGCGAAGGTGTATAACGGAAAACAAATGAAAACAACGTGGACGCATATTTGGTGTTTGAATTTTCTCTGCAAGAATGAGTAAAGGTACGCTGCGACGAATACGCTTTAGCTCTGTTTATGGCGATGAAAAGAAAACGAAATCTTGCCTTTGTCCTCCTAATTAGTGTCTGTAACAGAGATGTAGAAAAATGTAGAAAAAAGCGTTGAATGAGAAAACGCAAATCAGGACGACTGACAAAGGGCGGCACATCATTTGAAGAAATTCAAGAGCCTCGCATAATAAGCCTGGGAGCACGTGCCGTGCTCTGCTGTTAAACTGAAAACAATTGTATACATACGCACAATGTCCTTCCGGCGGGCTCATTTGTATCATGCGTTTAAGCCTATCCGGTTTCTGTCATTTGTCGTTTTTAGTGGGGACGACAGTAGCGAGGAGATCTACAGTGGGAACAAACGTGAGAAATTAAATTGTAGTGTTCTGTCGTGCTCCAGTTGTCCTTCGCAGCAAGCACGGGACGCTGGAAGGGAACGCGCGTGGACGCCGTTGAAGGAATCATGCTCCGGCGCGAAAAACGTTGCGTCAGTTTGTTTCACCTCTGCCAGCTTCCGTTTTTCGTCCCTCCCTTCTCCTTGTTTCAAGCAGCGGGCACGTACACACCTTCACTGAGAAAGCATGGAGCAAGCGCTGGGAAAGAGCGTGGCGGGCCGTCAGAGCTGGCAGTTGGACTGCCGCTAGTAAAAGTGGGGGGGAGGTAGCACGCGAAGCGTGCCGTGTCTGGCCAACGTGCGGGCTTCCTCGCCGGGTGAACGGTCGCGGGCGCCCAAGATGAGAAAGGATGGTGCGCGTCCCGCCGTCTTCGTCGATAGCTTCTCTTTCGTGGTATCACCGTCGGCAGGGCGGTGGATCGGCGGCCTGCCGAGGACGCGACAGGAAGAGGCCGCCGCCGCGCTCTGTGACTCCCCCGTTCCTCTGCGCGACGAGGCGTCTTGGCTGTTGGCACCTCTTCAGAAACTTCACGCACCTCCGCTCGCCGTTTCTACGAACTGGCGCTAGGCTCGGGCGCAAGGAGGGCGCAGAGAGAAAGAGAGAAAAACAGCAAAATCGGGGACGAGACAGCGGCCGAAGGGTGAGGCACGCCTGTTTATTTGCCGGCCTCCTGGCTCAGCCTGTCGCTCGAGGGACAGCAAAACGTTCACTTTACGCCACCGCAGCATCACTTGGCCTGCTCCGGAGATTTTCATAGGTGGGCCACGAGCGTAAAAAGAGATTTGGTGAACGGGACACGATGTCTGAGAGGGCGTTTGTCCACGCTTATTTCGCGAACGAGCACTCGATGCGAAGGCTAAAGGAATGTCGCCTGATGTCACGCGCACTGATACGATGTCCAGGTAGATCGCCCGAGCGACACGACAACCATTACTTTTGTCTTTCTGTTCGAACAGGCGCATCCATTTGGCGTTAGCAGCTTGCACCGGAATGCAGCTCTGGTTGGCAGAGTGTGGCGGAAGTTTGTTGCACCAAGAAAGGCAAAGAGTCGCCGCTGTCTGAAGGGAATAAATCATGCGCGGTGAGGCGCCGCCAGCCACGACAGGAAAACAAGGGACGAGTCTGGGAAGGTCGTTGCGCCAGCTCTGCCATACACGAAGGTTCGCCAGTGAGGTTCACGTTGCAATAGCGTCGTGTGCGATGTTCTTGTTTTTTTTTTGGGGGGGGGGGGGGAGGGATGACGCTGATGTAGAGGATTACAACACCTATATCCTCCACGACAGTGCAGGGTAGCAAACCGGAAACTTGCCTCTGGTTAACCTCCCTGCCTTTCTCTTTCTCTCTCTCTCTCTCTTGGAGAGCACGACAACAGGCTCTAACTAAACCTGCAATGAGAAAAAGTGTGGTTGAAAACGGTGTGTTAATTATGAGAGCTTTTGGCGCACAGAGATATCCGACAGGTGAATTTGAGAGCGATAGCTTTGAAAGCTTATTTCATACACTTTTCTGGTCCCGTCTGTCACAACTATCATAATTTCTACTTGCCAGAAAAAGTGGGCAATCAAGATACCACCATTGGTCCTCACCAACGATTTCATGTTAACCCTTAAACGTGAGGGTGCTAGCCGTGAGACAGCCAAGGACCTTCTATACACCCATAAAGGTTTATTATTGTTTGGAGTGTAAAGCACAAGTAATACGAACATAGAACCTTTTTAGATCACGAAGACGTTGTAGTGCCCTTGTTGTTACTTTCTAGAACAAAAATAGTCTGCGATACCTTGTGAAAGCTGCTTGGCAAATATGGTATTCCTTCTCAAGTACATTAATAACAGAAATCCCCGAACGACGAGAAATATTAACTGTCACACGGATCCTTGATTTGTCTTCTTGGATATCTTTATATTTGCGTTCTTTCTGACCAAATGGAGCAAGGAGAAATGAATAAATGTTTCAAATCGAGATGGGCGTACAGTTGCTTTATACTCACACAGCGAAGCGACGTCCCTATAGTAAAGCACATGCTCTCTCTGTCTCTCTCTCTCTCTCACACACACACACACACACACACACACACACACACACACACACACACACACACACACACACACACACACACACACACACACACACACACACACACACACACACACACACACACACACACACACACACACACACACACACACACACACACACACACACACACGCACACACACACACACACACACACGCACACACACGCACACACACACACACACGCACGCACGCACTCTTTTGCGAGTATGAGAGAAAAACGGTGATACTGTAACCGCTCTACTCTTCCACTTGCAACGAGCGAAACCCGAGGACCATAGCTCCAGCGTGAGGGGTTTCTTCGTCGAGCTCGCCGTTCTTGAGCCGCCTTCTCCGCTTTAAGCGGCGTCACTGCGGTAGCGTGCGCATTGTGCCGCTCGCCCGCGTCATTCATAACTGGGCTCATCTGTATGCGGCCACTTACGGCTCTAATTTCGCGGCTCCCGCGCGAACCAACACTGCGACGGGCTCATAATTGGGGCCGTTAGCCCGCTCCCCTTCTCCGTGGGCTACACGTGAGCTCTCGCGCATCTGGTGCGCTTCCCTCTCCTGTCTGCCCCTTTGCCCGAGTGACCCTTGCGAACCTCGCATGCAGTGGCCGACGACCGCCAGAAGATTAGCCACACCGTTGGGCGCGGTGGCGTAACGTGAACGCCGGCTTTTTCGCGCAATGAAAGCAGGCGTAAAAGAGGAAAGAGTGCCGCATAAGCTGCTTTAATAGGTTGCCCCCGTTAACGAAACTCCTGCCTTGCTGAGGTCGTGTGAACCAATGCTGTTTCTGGCGATACATGAACCGAGCTCGTAAAACGCAAGCACCGCTGAACAAAGGCCATCTTTCAAATGCTAAGAGAAGGAACGAACCAAAGAGGATTAAGAGCAACAATGACTGCGTATGACTCCCACATAAGCACGTGGGCAATGATTACAGCGCGAAGCAGTTAGCACTGAACGTAGCTTCGGTAACCTTATACCTAAATTGATCAAATTTCCCGAGCAACAAATCGGGAAGGATAAGGGATTATAGGCAGTGCGATGAGTGAAAAGGTTCACAGGTGAGTGTTTCGTGGCGGTTGTAATGTATACGGCTAACTTAATTGCACTTCGCTTTCAGTTTTCCTTCTCGTTTTCCCTATACACAGAGTGTCACAAAGAAAGTGTGGCACTCAACGCTCGTCCATGGCACCGATTTAACGTTTCTTGTGTCCTCGTCCTACCTGCGCTACCACCTTATAGTAGTTGTACTCTTCGCCGTCCGTGTACAACTGTCCACATTCATTTTCTCACCGCGTACTAGCATTAGGTTTTTGTTCTTTATTTTCGATGAAAGACACCCACGGGACGTGATAGGTATCCTCGCCCCTGCTTTCGGCTCGTAAAAACGGCATTTGTTCTGTGTAGATTGGGACGTCTTGTCACTTTTCATATGCCTTAAGTGCAGAAAACAAATCTGAGTGCCTTATGATTATCTCGAAGTTCAAAGTGAGAAAGAAAAAACAAGCATTTCAGACACGGTAAAAAAAAAGCATAAACGAGTTATTCATAGAGTACAAGCATTTCTTGAAAATTCAACGGCTGTCCGAGGAGACAAAGACGGCAACAACAACAAAAAAGCAAAAGAAAGCGAGGAATTTGAAAATGCGTGATTCTAGGTAATCTTCAAATGCATGAGAACTTATGTATGAGTTTATGAGAACTACAACTACCGAAGTTTTATAGGCTAGCGTCCCACTAGTAATGTCGCACTACAAACTTTGCGTGCTATAAAAACGCTCAGGCCTCTATGGCATTGAAAATAAACTGTGCCGTGATATGACACCATTGGAAAGAAGCCGTCTTAGAAAATGTTGTGGCTGAGCGAGATTTGATTGCTAGCGTTTTATCCGGAATGGCTAAACGTTGGTGCGGCCAAAATTAATGACTTTCTTAACATTTACCATGGAAGCTCTGCGTCGTGTGTGTGGACAGCGAAGACGAAGGCCACGCATTGTTGATCTTGCCCTTTTACGCCGAGCAAAGGCGACAGCTGTATGCGCTAGAAGCTGAACGCACACGACAAACACCCAGTTTTACTTCGCACAATAGTTCTACCTAGGCCTCGTGCACACACTCATGCAAGCAAGCAAGCAAGCGCGCGCGCGCGCGCGCGCGCACACACACACACACACACACACACACACACACACACACACACACACACACACACACACACACACACACACACACACACACACACACACACACACACACACACACACACACACACACACACACACACACACACACACACACACACACACACACACACACACACACACACACACACACACACACACACACACACACACACACACACACACACACACACACACACACACACACACACACACACACACACACACACACACACACACACACACACACACACACACACACACACACACACACACACACACACACACACACACACACACACACACACACACACACACACACACACACACACACACACACACACACACACACACACACACACACACACACACACACACACACACACACACACACACACACACACACACACACACACACACACACACACACACACACACACACACACACACACACACACACACACACACACACACACACACACACACACACACACACACACACACACACACACACACACACACACACACACACACACACACACACACACACACACACACACACACACACACACACACACACACACACACACACACACACACACACACACACACACACACACACACACACACACACACACACACACACACACACACACACACACACACACACACACACACACACACACACACACACACACACACACACACACACACACACACACACACACACACACACACACACACACACACACACACACACACACACACACACACACACACACACACACACACACACACACACACACACACACACACACACACACACACACACACACACACACACACACACACACACACACACACACACACACACACACACACACACACACACACACACACACACACACACACACACACACACACACACACACACACACACACGCGCGCGCGCACGCACGCACGCACGCACACACACGCGCGCACGCACACACACACACACGTACGTGCGCGCGCACACACGCACGCATACACGCACGCACACACGCACGCATACACGCACGCACACACGCACGCATACACGCACGTACACACGCGCACACGTACATTCACACATGCACGCACACACACACACACGCCCACACACGTACACACGCACACACGCACACACGCACGCACACACGCACACACGCGCGCATAGAAAAAACGCGCGTGGATGCACGTACGCGGACACAATAAATTCAGGATTACATTCTCGGGCAGAGAGAGGAGATGCTGAGTGGGTTCTGGAAATGTCGGTATTTAATCCTAAGGATTACGAACTTAACTGGCGACAACGTTGGAGGACATAATTATGTCCAACTTTGAAGAGGTTACGAAAAAAAAATTACAACACAGGGAACAACGTCTGTCTGTTTCGCAACTACGCACTTGTTCTTTTTTTCCGGAGGAATGGTAAAACGCGCACTATCTTATGTTTCGAAAGCTTTCCTCGTTGCCCATTATTCATCGGTCCATATGTTTAATGACTTCTGTTTCTTTGCTCTGATAAAAAGGCCAATGAGGGAAAATTGTTTCCAGAACTACGATGAACGGCTGCTTGAAGTTTAACGATCCCAGAACACTCATTACGAGATTGCTCAAGGGAGTGCTCTTTACCGGCTCACTCAGCGCCAAAAGAGGATGGTCTTGTGCTCCAGAATTTTAAAGAGAAAAGGCAAACTACCCTCGAGCACTTATAGTTTAATGAGCGTTCTTTCCTGGCAATAATAAGAACTTTATGAACGTCTCTGTCATATAGTAACAAATACAGTGGGGTGACAGCCTGAAACAGAACATTTCCACTCAAAATCCATACAAGTAAAAAAAAAAATGCAGGTAAAGTAAACGTGCAAAATAAAATAAATAAATAAACAAACAGGCAAGAACATCGAAAAACATAAGTAACTAGGTGGGAGGGCAACGGCTGTCGAAACTCGATGATAAAGCATAGGATATAGCTATAGAAATTTCGGTTAATAAACTATACTAACAAAAATAAACGAAGTAATAAACAATAAACTATTCAATTAACAAAACGCAAATCGTGCATAATCTGGCGGCGTTTCAATATAATTGACAAGCTGTGAATGGCGTTAAGAAAAAATTACCGACGATTACGTTACTTCCTAATGCGAAATTTGAGCGCAGCAAATAAGCTGTTTCACCGTTTGCGAGCCTTTGTTTGCGTTTGGCCTCGGCCTCGGCCGCGCGAACGGTAGAGTCTTCTCTGCGACGGCGATGAGCTTCTGCTTCAGCCTCGCTTACTGCTGGTTGCTCTCGACGGCGGCGATGAGCCTCCGCTTCGGCGGTGCGAACGGCAGGGTCTTCTCGGCGGCGGCGATGAGCTTCTGCTTCAGCCTCGCTTACTGCTGGTTGCTCTCGACGGCGGCGATGAGCCTCCGCTTCGGCGGCGCGAACTGCAGGGTCTTCTCGGCGGCGGCGATGAGCTTCTGCTTCAGCCTCGCTTACTGCTGGTTGCTCTCGACGGCGGCGATGAGCCTCCGCTTCGGCGGCGCGAACGGCAGGGTCTTCTCGGCGGCGGCGCTTAGCCTCTGCTTCGGCGACGCGTACTCCTGGATCATCTCGACGGCGGCGACGGTAAGCTTCTGCTTCGGCGGCACGCACCTCTGGATTCTGACGGCGACGGCGCTGGCCCTCTGCTCTGGCAGCTCGTTTAGCAGCAGCAGCAGCAGCAGCAGACGGAGGACTTCCATCGGTCGTCTCGCTCATGGCTCAGAAAGAACTGGCAGATAATTTCGCAATGGCGAACGGCAGCGGCAATTTCGGCTCGGGCGGTGCACATATACAGATCCGCCGCCACCGATCTGGCTCTCTGATTGCCACCGCACAGGGCGAACGGCAGCGGCAATTTCGGCTCGGGCGGTGCACATATACAGATCCGCCGCCACCGATCTGGCTCTCTGATTGCCACCGCACAGGGGTTGCATTGGAGGAGGAGCGAAGAAAGGAATTAAGTTCGAGCCGGCGCTTTGACAACCGGAGACTCGCAGGAAGAGGGGGGAGGGGGGCGGCGTGTACACCCAGCGGCAAACGATGGGGGCAGAAGCGCGCGCAGCAAGCGGACAACACGATAAAGGGAGGAGGGAAGAGATAGCAGCGACTGACTGATGCCGCTGACGCCGATAGTGAGTCAACCCCAGCTGCGGAGTTGGTTTCAGGGACAACGCCGCCGATGCCGACACAAACAATATGATACCCTCGCTTCCGCAGCGCTAAGAACCAGGTCTAGCCGTGGGAAGGTGGTCACGTATTCGTCGACGTGCCGGGGCCTACGTGAAATAACCGGCGCGTCGGCAACTGAAGAGCACCCTATCCGCCACACAAGAACAGGGGGGGGGGACCCTTTCCTCCTCTTTCTGCATGGCGGCGACGGTGTTCTATGCAGTCACGTTATCTTGACTCTCTAGCGGCGTCAGCGGCATCCAGCGGTATCAGTCGGTCGCTGCTAGCGCTGGGGGGATGAAAGGGGGGCGGAGCTGGTTACGAGGCCGACGACAACGCCGACGATGACGCGAAACCCAGGAACGGACGCCAAAGAGCTGCGCTCTAAAATGATCACGTGGCTTGCGTTAATCAGCAGAACAGGGAATGCTCCAAGGTGCGGCCAACATTTCGACAAGAGGAGTTGTCAGGGCCCTGACGACAAGTACCTTCGCGAAAACGTTGTCACTATCCTGAGGTATTCCTTGTTCGACCAGCGCTGGTCACTCGGGAATCATCTCAGGGACCCTGGACTGAGGGTTCCCCCCCCCCCCCCCACTGCTCTCGCCGTTCAAATATTAATAATAAAGATGTTTTACTCTCTCTCTCCTAGCCTCCGATACGCCGCGGCAGCTTAGTTGCTGTGGCGTTGCGCTTCTTTATTACTCGACGTCGCGGATGCGATCTCGGCCGCAGCGGTCGCATATTTTGCACAAACGTGCGAACACATTTATTATCTTAATCGGTGGTCATCGTGACGATAAGTACGCACGCACATTGTCGTATCACCTCCGTTATACATGCGTAAGCATTTCTATGCCTACCGAACGAGAAATTTGTCCGTTACGTAAAGCAATGAATGGCTCATACCCCCTTAAGCAATGGCTCATAACCCCGTAAGCTAGCAAAAACAAATTATCTACCTTAGAATCTACTGATCTTGAAAGTGGTTCCTATTGATAACTAATCTACTGAATATGCATATCCAAGTTATGAGACGTACAAGCGTTTGCACAGAATGAAGTGATTTTGCATCAAATTCAGGAGCTGAGTGTTTGCACGCGCGCAGATTTGTTGACGGACACGAAAAATCCACGGAATCCTAGCCCATAAGCAGCTTCGCCATAAAAAAATAAAGTGAGAAAAGTTCACATGATCGATCGATGCTACGCGCTATTGTATGAAACACGTCACTAGCGGCACCATGACAAATACGGCACTAACGCGATGCTACGCGCTAGTGCCGAAACACGTCCGGGCCAGTATCCTACAACTTTTTCTCCGTGGAGGGGCGTTCGTCGAGTTTTTCGAGCGTGGTCGAGAACACCTTTTTTGCCACGTTGTAGCAGGGGCATAGTCACAGAGGAGATGCTTGATCGTCTTCTCGCAGCCACAGTTGCCGAAAGCAGGGCTTCCGGCCATTCCTATATGCGGAAGGAATAGGCATTCGTGAATGCCACACCGAGCCACAGGTGGCACAGAAGTGTTGCTTCCGCTTGTGGTAACCCTGGTGGAAGACGGACTTGCATACGTGGATCCAGTCTGTGCAGACGTGCTTTCATGAATTCACTGGCGCTCCACAGAGCCTACCTAAGCGCGCGTGCGGGGGAGCGAAGCCTTGTGTATGCATCTGTTCTCGAGAGTGGTATTGGTATAATATCGACACCATAGTGGGCCGATCGGGCAGCGTCACCCACACTGTGGTTTTCTGAAATTCCACAGTGACCCGGTGTCCACTGGTAGCTGATGCCCTTGCCGATTTCGTGACGGCGAAGCGGTCGGGTGTCTGCTAATAATTGCTCGTTAGGTCCATGGTTGAAAGCGGACAATAGACTCTGGAGAGCTGCCTTCGAGCCACAAAGGATGGACCATCACTGTGATGGTTTGTGGCAAGTTACAAACACTGCCGTCACCGCTACAAGGAAGTGAGGATGGAGAACGCTACTAGTACGCGCAGTATTTTTCCAGAGTGGCGGGGATAGACGTGAGGAAGAAGAAGGAGAAGAAATCTCTTAGGAGTTCTTGCCCATTTAAAATCCTATCACCTTCGAAGCTGTGTTATACGCAGGGTACTTTGTTTTTGTGTGCGTGTGTCTTCGACAGCTTATCCTTAGGTCTCCTGTGTCGATAATGCTACATCACCGTGTCCGCAAAGTTATCGTTGCTGACGTAGCCGTCAGTAGCCTTACGGCGCTAGCGGACGGCAACGTAGCATACGAGAATATGGCGACAGCTGGCGCGAGGTTAAGACAATCTATCGCGGGTATGTAGCTGTGGCTCAGTGTAAAATATGACGCGCGTGACAACTTTAAATTAAAGAGGGAGTAGGAATTGTGTAGCCTAGGTCAATCTACTTTCAGAGCTACAATTCTTCGTACCAGTGGTCATTTGAAATCACCCCAACGCCTGGTGCCTCGTAAAATAAATAAATAAATAAATAAATAAATAAATAAATAAATAAATAACTAAATAAATAAATAAATACGAAAGAAAGACCGGAACAATTTTCATTATTTGGCGTTCCTATTTACCCAACATGTGGTCTTTCTCAAGGCACACCTTATTTTTTTACTCATCTTCTATTCATTCTTTAGTTCGCACCTTCTAGAGAACTTCCCTTTTGCCTTTTGACTTTTGCTATTTGCTTTTGGCAGCTGTGAAGGGGGCAACATTCTTAGCGAGATCTCAGTTCACGTGATTTGCCCTTCATGAAAGATCTTCTCTCCAGAAAACAGGGGCCCTATAACGTAAAACTATTCCAATATGTTTCTATTCCAATCTCCTGACGTCAAATTTGCGTAACCACCAACGCAATCACCGGGCGGTCACCCGCAGGGTTGTCTGAACAGACCAATCAAACGCTCTCCTCGTTCATAGGAGGTCACTTTTGTTTGCTTGAAAAACGAATAACATTGCCTACACTGAGCGGCTTGTCGTATCTAATTGGCTGACAAGAGGCGAGAAGCACTCTCAAGTGGAGAGGGATTCGATGGGGCCGAGCCACTGCACTGAAACTCGATAGCCGGATGAAGAGGGTGGTGCCGGCGTCTACGATTGGTCGGCTTTCCCTTACTTAGCTTGCGGTGGCTGGTCGAAAATCGCGGCGGCATGCAACGGAAGCTCAAGAATGACGCTAAAACGGACCCTCAGCAAAGAAGAGTTGGCAGAATGAGGGGGTAAACGTGCCGAAAGTGCTCGATAACGTTACACGGCCACGCAAGAAGTTTTATTATACGCAAACACACCCATGCTCTCCGGCAGGTGCGAGTAGCCAGCGTCTGAGCGATCGGCGGCAGCGATCTTCTATTCCTTTCGGAACGGGGCAGCCTGTGGCTATTCCGAAGAAAATTCAGTTTTGTTCGACATATTAATGCATCTTTATCGCGTACACGTCACTTTGACGCGGTGAATTCTTGCGGTTTTGTGACGTCGCGTGACAGGCAGGTAAAATGAGTGCAGCCCGAAAACTTTTTACCAATAGCCGAGGGCTAATGGCGAAAAGGGGTCGATTCAGAAATAACTGTTTTTCTTTTTTCTGTCAAATCATGCATAATCAGTGTGTACACATCATATCCGATGGGGAGGCATCGCGGTATTCGTGACGTCGCGTGACAGACGGGTGAAGTGGGGGTGGTCGAAAAAAGTTTTTGGCCAATCGTGGAGGGCTGATAGCAGAATTCGAATAGAAAAGTTTGGAATAGTTTTACGTTATACTGCCCCAGAAAAAGAAAGCCGAAAAGAAAAAAATATCAGGTGAGGATTCTCTAACGAAGCGATCACGCGGTATAGCTGGAACAGTACACAGGAGACAGCAGTTCACATCTTTTACTCGGCTGGTGTTTAAGCCCGCGCGCACTCAGGTCCACGCGTTGTTTGCCCATTTCGGCTCAGCCCTAAATGGCTAGATTGCAGGTCGCCACTCCAAGATGGAATGAGTTCTGTTTGACGATTGGCTTGGCACGCCACGTGGCGAAATGTGATCGCGGCCGAAATGTTTGAACAGTGCTTGCAAGACACGAAGAGGGAGCATCAATCAGCAGAGTCACCTTTCACCTTCAACACAGGACGAACGAACAGAAAGAGTGCGCTTTCATCTCGATTTCATCGCTTTGTTTTCTTGGGCCAAATATTGCACTAGTGAGTTGCATCAGAGAAGTGACGCAGCGATTCCCTGTGAACATGCATGGAACGCGTTCACCATGTATGCGTGGCGAAGCCAAAAGCGCAGCTTCGGGCGAATTCATCTGGGTCAATTAATCACTGTGATGTGTAGAAAACCGCATGCGCCATTGTAAACTGGGGCGCTTTTAACTCGCCACAGAACGGAAAAGCCAAGTAATCTGAAGCACTCTGTAAAATTTGTTCGCGAACACGTCGGAAACGCAAACGAATAATTCTAAGCAGAATGTCGTGAACGTGGCAACATACTTGTCTGAGTGCGTGATGATTATGCTGTGAAACAGGGACGGTTTAGCTCGTACTCGAGAACCGGCTCATCTCTCGTGCGCGTTACCAAACCGCCGAAGACAGCGTTCTCTTTTGATGTCATTGTGCAGAGGCACTAATAAAGCCACACTCGAACTTCGCATGTTCTGTCCATTCACTGATATAGCGAGAGTGGGGCCTGACTGGAAGCGCCCAGACTCTTGGAAGGCGCTGCGCAAAGGCGATAAACGCAGCTGTGAGGATCGTTTCAATGGGAAATGGCCGAGCTGCGAAGGCGTTTGTAAAGAATCTGCCGCGACGGAGTATTTCGAAACAGCCTCTCTTTGTACTCGCGGAAAGGTTTTCCTTGATTTCGCCATTGCACTGAAATGGAAGCCCATCGTCTTACTTTAAAGATTTCCTTTTATTTCACGGAATACTGCTGGGAAATACTGCCTGCCCATTGAGCAAGAATAAGAAAAAAAAGCTTTGTGGTTCCGTGCTCGATGGGATTTGACGAGAAAATGTCATAGTTTACGAATAGATCTCTGAACGCAGCTTGAATGGCCGGAAGAAAAAAAAAGAAGGAGAAAAAAAGGAAAAAAGCTCCAAGATAGGCGACTTTCCATTGTCGCAAACCTGTAGGAAACAAAGTAATAGTCAGCTAATGTGCTAAAGAACTACCAACACCACCTAACGCAAATTGATTGTGGCTGATCCATATATTACTGACAGGCAGGCGTGCAAACATGGACACATGTAGGAACGAACAGGACAAACCTAAAACTATCAACTGAAGGTTCTCTCTGTGGCGGCATAGAAGCAACACACAAAACCATGTGCGCATGCTCAAGAGGGGGCAGCGCCAACCTATCAAGCCTGGAGTTTCCGGCAAAAGTTTCTAGGGAGTACTCTGGTGCTGGTGTTGACGGGAGCTGCTAGCATGGGGATTCAACCAGCAGGGGAATGAAGGTTAGTTCGTGAATTTGGCCAAACTTTGTCCTTGTGACTTCCAATGGCTTTATGCCTTTCCAGACCAATCATATTCAGCAACGTATTGCGTTATAGTATACCACAATTCGCAGTGATTATGCATGTGCCTTATTGCCTTCTGCGCTTAGAGAAATGGGATCGCTTCGAAATTTGGGCCGATAAATGAGCCAAAGCTTAGAGTAGAAAAAGCCACAAGAACGTCTGAAGGCCCGAGCACGAAGTTCCGACAAACCCATGCAGCAAGCATGATTCACTCGGTAGCTGAACATTCGGCTCGCCAGAGTTGCCTCTAGTTATTTTAGTACAAAACTCTATGCCGTGAAAACGTGCGGCCACTCGCGCAAGATAACTGCTCAGACATAACAATTTCTCTTTGGGCAAGATAATTGAGTGCTTACTAATGATACGCGATAATAATGATACGACATGCCTGAACCATCGGGCGCACATCGCTTTTATTACACGAACGCAAATATATTGTCTGGAATTTAAGGAGTACACTTGCAATCGCGACGTCTAACGAAGGGTGAGACAGCGTTCCACCGAGTAATGAACGTTTATGCGCAATCTATCCCTGACTGACGCAACAGCCTGTCTGCCCGACACAAAGGTGACCGAAGCTAAAGTTAACTTTATAAACTACGCCCATAAGGCATTCAGCGAATTGTTGTACGTTTACACAGCACCTGTCAGGCCTTTCTTTGCAGTTCAACTGGCCTTTCTTTATCTGCACGGTAGCGGATGTTTTTCCCAACTTATTGTCAGCCCTAAACACATCGCTAGCCCTGTGTGGACTCCCTGTTTTGTTAAGCATATGTGATAGAGAGTGAATGTAAGGTATATCCACGTCTCTCTCTTCTTACTCTCACGTGCTCATGATTGACGAACTGGCGATGCCTTCTTTTCAGCACGCGCAGATAAGTTTTCTTTCTTGCTGCTTTTGCGCCACTGTGCGACCTTTCAGTTGATAGTCTTAGTTTCTGCTGTCCTCTTCGTTCCTACTATAGTGTCCTTGTTTGCACGACTCCCTTTCAGTTAAATTATTCCCTGCCAACTTGCTTATAACTTTCAGTAGCACTAACATTGCTGATGTGGTCTATACAAGGTGGTGGCCGTAAATACTGCAACACATCGCGATTACTTCAGGACGCTTCGTCTGAATTAAATTCCCGCTCTCCAATTCATTACAATGTTCTCTTCACGGGCATACTATAGGTATAGTAGACTGTATTAACGGAACTCGAGAGAGCTGGAAATTTCGTTCGATTTTACTGAAGCTTTATCGAAGCACATTACTGAAGTTACATATCGACAGGCTTGTTACGACGGGTGTGTGAGCTGAGTTGTTCGAAGAAGCTCATCCGAATAAGGTGTGAAACCAAGGTAAGTATAACTGTTTTCGCCCGCTAGGTGGTTCATGGCTATGAAACTTAGCATTTTGCGTAAAAGCCTGTCGGCAGAGGCAAGGAAAGAAAGTCTTCCAACGTAATTATTATTTATATACCTAGCCGCAAAATATAAAGGCAGTTATTTCACTCGCGTCACTAAGAGAATCAGACGACGATTACGATAACCACCGTGAAGCGCGCAGGTTCAAGCCGACAGCGTCAAACAGGGACTCGCAATCCCCGCTGATAGCCAGGGCAAAATGTAAACATATCGACGAACAAAGGTACATGCAACGAAAGTAACACTAAAGAACGAAAACAAAAACCATCAAAAGCAATATAATCAAACGGCGCTCCCCTTCCTACCTACCCCACCAAGAAAGAGAGAGAGAAAAATAATAATGGCCAACAAGAAACCGAGAACAAAACGAAAAACCTGGGAAGTCATAGGTTACGCAAAACACAAAGAACGTAAGCCACAGCCTTGTCAGCGGCGCGCAAAATCTCCAGATAGCCTTCGCCTTCGGAGCCATGACGTCACGCTTGAAGGCAGATAGCCTATACATTTCAATGGGCGACCCGGGCGACGCTTAACACGGTCGTCTATCCCATGAAGTACGGTTTTCAACGACATTTTGCTGCTGAGCGCCAGATCGTGGGCACGATTTACGACCACAGCGGCAGCATTCCAATGTTGGCGGATTGCGAAAGCGCTCGTCTACTTGAATTAGGTGGCCGTTAAAAATGAATATAGGGAATCAAAATGGATAGGAAGCCCTACAAAACGCAGCTCTCATAGTCGCTAATGTCGCTTTCGGACGTCAAACCCAACCAATCAATCAATGGCATTTGCCGAGGCTTGCTCGCCCTCCCCCGATGGCAGGCGCTACGCCGCGCTGCTCATGAATGCCTTAACAGTGCGGGCCTATCGACACTCGGCACGTTCCGTGTTATCTTCCATGACATTTGTCGTACTATATAGTCAGCGAGCGCTATCTACTGTGAGCGTCGAATATTTTCACTCGTCGCCTAATCGTTTGGGCTTGTGTCAAATGAGCCTCAGTTCGTCGAGACGGAGCACTTATACTGGCATGGCGTTTTACAGCGAAGCTGGATTTGGCTAGGTTCTGGTAAAAAATTGCGTACGTCTATCGAGCCGTGTTGGCCGAGAATTTCTCCCCATACGTGGGCCGATCCCGAAGAGAGTGCAGAAGCAGGCTTTGAAAGCACGCCGTCAACTTGCAAAAAAATAAGTTTGATATCGTAGGCCCAAATACAACCCGTATAAGATATCAAGCTGATAAGAACAGATACTACATTTTGACCCGCGTCGGCCGCAGATACACGCGAAGTGCCTCGAGCGGCCAGTCGAGCGGCAATTTTGCGCGCATTTGCGGGCTGCTTTCACGCTTGAAAAAACACTTTTATGTAGCACGTATTGAGCAACAGAAAGCTGTATCGAGTTTTTCATGTCGCTCTACAATTTTCTCATTGACACTTTTCATCTAATTACAATGTTTGAGAAGTTCATTAATTCAGTAAGACTAATTATGTAACTAGGTGGAATGCAAAACAATAATCTGAGTATCTCCAAACGAGGGCAAACAACATTACCTTGGTTCTGTCCAGCTACGTGGCATTCTGATATTTTTAAGGTTTGGCCAAAGTTACGTGGGACAGCCTGTATATTATGTAATAGTGAAAGCAACGACAATGTGCTTCTTCGCTTACTCATTTTCAGCATATATTTGTCCACATTACCCCCTCCCCCCCCCCCCCCCCCCCGCCTTCAAAAATAAATTAATGCTGCAGCAGTTAAGAATTCGAAACCGGGTATGCATCTGTTCCGCCCGTCATTCCTCCCTCCGTTCCGCTGCGCCGCGGCGTCGTTGTCCTGTCACCCAAAGCTTCTCGCCACGTCGTCATCCTCGCCACATGGCAAAGAAAAAACAAAGCTTCGCCCCGTCCACCGCTCGGGATCGAACTTACGTCACTAAACGCGACCGTGAAGTAAACTAAACTAAATGCGCCGGACGCGCTAACCTAGATGCGCGATACCGCAACTTCTGGGCCCGAAGGTTGGTGCTCGGTTAGCAGCATGGCGCGACTGAGACTATAGGAGTCGGCGCGCGTGTTGCAAGAGCATTCAGTATACGCTCGTGCGGCATAGCTGAAGCACGGTGCAGCATACATTCCCGCATTTTTTTAGAAAGCGCAGCTTTTTGCTGCCTCAAATGTCCGCAAACAACGAGTCATCATGCCGTAACCGTAGTAGCGCAGGAATTTTGCGCAAAGTTGGGGACATTGTGGGAAATTGGGGGTGCAACTGCGATCGCAGATTACAAGTTCATGGTGAGAAGAATTACTGCAATCAGTTTTTTTTTTGTGCTTATAGAGCGGCAATAATTTTAAAGCAGCCAATTCCTCGGTGGATGAGGCATCTTCATATATAACAAGCATTCCTCTTTCGCTCGTTCTGTTTACAACTTCAACACGTTCTCACAAACTTTAACAGTACAAGAATAGGTTAAAAAAGAAAATTTAGTGAGGAGCATCTTATGGTGTAACGATGCTTTATTGATAGCTAGCTGTATAACAATTCCGGAACTACACTGCATTGAGTGGGAGAATTGCGCTGGAGCTCTAGTGAGGTTAACCACGTTTCGCGCTCAGACGTGCTCGCACCCTTCGCCACTTAGGAACTGATCAGCGGCGTTCTTGCTTCAGCTTCGGCTGTCTAGCAAACATTTCTTTAGCTATTGATAGATGACACCACTTAGAGTTAATTCCTACTGCCGGCTACGGAAGTAGACTCAATGCGTTTCTTTATATGAATAGCGTTCCAATGTCTGAACAACAGCCGTTCTCTCTCGACACGCATTGTTGAGCACGCTTATGTGAGAAGATGCTATGGAATTGGTTGGTGTTTGCGCCGAATATAGTATTAACAACAGCACGCTAAGCTTTAGGCAGCTTTCCTGATTAATCATTTCGTCGCCATGGCGCCCCAGAGGAGCGCCTGTTTTCTATGGCGTTTGTTTACTTATTTACAATATTAAAAGCCCTGTTGAGGCATTAAAACAAAGGAAAAAAGCGGGGGGAGGGGGTAGAAGCTATACAAAAGTACAATCCGAAACAACACCATAAATAAAGAAAAGATAACAAATACAAATAATTGTGATAAATGCGAAAGGGACACATCAAAGACCCTGCAAGAAACTGCGAAATTTCACCACGCCCAAAAGCAACCACACCCTGGGGTAGTATTTTTCACATATGGGAAAAAAATGGCTTTTTAAAAATGTCAAGGTGGTTTTTATTCCATGAAATTTTCAAGGCATGGCTAACTCTCCACGAAAGAAAATGCGCAGGAGGTAAGTAAGTTTGGGCACAAATACCTGCTTTGCTGAAGTACATTCGATACAGAAATTCAAGCTTCTTGTCCCGTTGGCGCGTGTGCAATTGGTCCCACTGCAACTTGTCTTTAAGGGACGTGATGTGAACGTAAGAGTCAGGGATGTTCAAAACAAAGCCGGCGACACTATTCTGGGCATATTTGAAGATTTGACATCAGTTGTTAAATTAGGCATCCGGACCTCGCAAGCGTATTCTATGATTGACCATACGTTGCCAAAATATAAAATTTCTTTAACTTTTGGTAGCGCCTCATAAAAGTTTCAACGTAGAAAATTTAGTGTTCGGAGGGCTTTGGAAGAAACGTATTGTACCTGTTTTGTCCAGGTGAGATTTGGTGTGAAATTAGGCAAAGTTACTTATTCAGTTCTGTCGAGGGGCACACTTCCTAAAAAACATTGAGTGAGGCTTGATATACGCTTGCGAGTAAATGAAATCTGCTGATATTTAGCAGTGTTTAGCGACATATTCAATTTTTTGCGCTATGGCTGTATATAATTGAAGACTCCTTGAAGAAATGACACGCCGCTTGCGTGATTAATACTTTGATACGCCATGCAATCATCAGCCTGCAAAGGTACTTTGCAAATCGACGCTTCGACTAAAATGTTTTAAACCAGGTAGAGCAACCCACCGAAGGGCTAGCAAGCCTACAAATATAAAATTTAAACGCCAAGAAAAATAAAACAAGAAATAACAAAGGCGGCAAGGAATAAGATATCAGATAAGTAAAGCGTAGCCTATCATTACTGAGTAAAGTGGGCAGCATAGCCATACTCAGAGCCCGCAATATTTTCTGGATATACTAACGGGACTTCTGTCTGTTTTGCTTTCATCGATGCTTTCTTAATTCTTTGCATTTCCCCCCCTACCCCTTTCTCTTCCTTTTACTTTGTGACGCGAGTGCCGATGGAAACGCCCCATAATCTATGGATGCATAAAAAAAAAGAAAAAAAAAGAGGTCAAGCGCTACATGTTTGACCTCCACTAACGGCTTCGGTGGTGCAATATATGGTTAGAATACCTGCATTGCCAGATACACGCCGCGGCCACTTGGATGTGTTCTCATACTTTACACTATTGAAGTTTCTGGTATGTTTGTTCTCTGACTGACGTTGGTTAGGGCTTAAAGCACATAATATTTTCTACTTTGTTCTAAAGGTCTCACAACGCTTCGTTTAAGAGAAAGCATAGTAAACAGCTGCACAGGAAGTATGGTAAAGAATGCACAAGAATGCATAGTAAAGAATGCACAGGAAGCTGCCCGTGGCGTTTTTCAGCGAAGCTCTTAAGGGCTAGTTCCCCCAGGATCGTGTCCGTGTGTAGACACAAAACTCCCCATACGGGGGCCAATCCTGAAAATAGTGCAATACCGGGCCGACCCACGGCGGAGGTAACGCAGGCGTTAATCACTCCCCACACGTGGACCGATCCCGAAGATAGTGCAATACCGGGCCGACCTGCGGCGGAGGTGACGCAGGCGTTAATCACTCCCCATACGTGGGCCGATGCCGAAGATAGAAGATAGAATGCCGGGCCGACCCGCAGCGAAGGTGAAACAGGCGTTAAGCCCTCCCCATACGTGGACCGATCCCGAAGATAGTGCAATGCCGGGCCGAACCGCGGCGAAGGTGAAACAGGCGTTTAGCACTCCCCACACGTGGGTCGATACCGAAGATAGTGCAATGCCGGGCCGAACCGCGGCGAAGGTGAAACAGGCGTTAAGCACTCCCCACACGTGGGTCGATACCGAAGATAATGCAATGCCGGGCCGAACCGCGGCGAAGGTGAAACAGGCGTTTAGCACTCCCCACACGTGGGCCGATCCCGAAGATAGTGTAATACCGGGACGACCCGCGGTGGAGGTGAAGTTCGCCATTAAGGGCCTACATACACAGCTTCGCTGGTCATCTTTCTTCTGGAAGGGCACTGAGTCTTTAAAACGGTTTATTTCTTCATTTACTTCATTGTTTGGTGAGCCTGTAGGTAATGAACCCCAGAGTTCTTCCCGAAGTTAAGAAAACCGAGCCAATGCACCACTCTTTTCGGTTGGTTGTTCTCTCAATAACGGCGTCATGCCTATTTCGGAACTGTTCCCGCTGTTTATTTTCTTTCTCTCTCGTCTAACAAACGCACATTGCATAACGCCTTTTGCATTCTAACAAATGGTGGTCAATAACAAATTCTCATGGATGGGTAACACGTTCTTACATAGGAGGCTCGTTTCAGTCGTTTCCAGTTGTGGAATAAAAAACTACCAGAATCATCCTGAGGATTACCGACACTACACGACGATCACCACCACCATAGGACGAATGAGGATAGAACCTATGCTGAAGTTTGTAAATAAGTGAATTGGTGTAATGCTGTACCATGCTAACCTCCTGTTAACGCTTTCACTAAATACGAACTAACTTTTCTCACAAATTTTATTTCAGGTGTTAGTAAAGCAATTTGTGATACTTTGACGCTTCCCCATCTGATGGCGGAAGCGATAGGAATGATGGCGTATGTTCTCACGGTGACAGTATTTGAAGATATCGACATGTTCTGCGTCAAAAACTTACCTTTATTAAGCTAACTATAAGTTAACGCACGTGTTCTAAACTCCAATATATCAGAATGAGGTATGAGACAACACAAATGCTCTGTCGCTTTTTAATGCGATAGCCTTGTAGGCGAATTTCGCCCACTTTGGAGGGTATCTAACCGGAAATATGTGCCGATCCCGAAGGAAGTGCAGCCTAACGGAGCTTCTCAAAGCACTCGTTGTCCCAAGGGAAGAATGTTAGAAACTGACACGTGACGCACGCGCCGAACGTTTCAAAGAACAACTTTAGCACTAGAAAAAAAAAAGTGCAATCGTGGCCTAATGGCTAGATTAGTGAGTTGCCGTGCTGGAAAATGGAGGTTCGATCCCACCATCAGTCACGCATTATAGGTGGTCTTCACACACTTTGAAGATATCTAACAGAAAACTCGAGAGATGTTGAGCATACGCGAGCGGCGTCACAGTGTGCATGAAATCGCAAGTTTGTAAGAAATACGAGGCGTAGAAACGTCCCTCTGATAAATGAGTGTGAGTCGACCAATCTCAATCCAATCAGACATCCAATCTCAGTATCGCATACTGAGAGAGAAAGCGGTGCTAATAACTTGCTTTCATGTTTTTTTTAAATGTCTTTTTCTTGTTCTATTTTTTTTTTTTGAACTTGCTCTTATCGCTTGTATCCCTGTAACATCATTACGCAATTATACGAGCACGTTACCATTCGCTGCTTTGTCTTTTCTCCACTTGTAAAACTCACCCTGTTGGGGTTTCTGACATATTTTTTTCACAAATAACGTTAATCGTCTGGAAGGCTAGATGGATCCGCTGTTGCATTTCCTGCCCTCGCACCACCCTGGTTTCTTTTTGTAGTGTCTTCCTTGCATTTGTAGTTGAGTCCCTGTAGAGGATGCTCTGCTGCTCGCTTAAATGTAATGCAAGAAAGCCAAACTTTCTGCATGTATTTATGTATATTTAAATGGAATGGTCTTTTTTGTTTGATTATTTTTTCCTTCTCTCAGTCTGCTATGATGGGAATACAAATATTAAAGGCGAGCGGGGAAAAAAATGCAACGACCTTTCCGAGTACATTATACGCCCGAGTAAATGAACAGAGGGTTACTACGAGCAGTCTCGGTATCGCGCAAATTGTATGTGCATTTTTTTCAAGGCAATTTTCGGAATGAGAAGAGCCCGTAAAACGTTATCTCAGTTTTCTTTTACGAATAAGTATGCTATCGGCAAATGTCATTTTAAGTATGCAGGAAATTTTTTGCGGCGAGTACTATTTTCACAGCAAACAAAGCACATAAGCTTGGAGATCTGCGCTTAACTTGAAGTGTGCATAACGCGGCCGAATTTTTCAGTACTACGTCGTGTTATCACGCACAAAGGGAAAGCGGAATTAACTAGGTCGCCTGGCTATTCTCGCCGAACGACTCCTGCTTCAAAACACTACAACAGAAAGTGCAACAGGCTAGAGAGATTAATCGGAAGCCACAGCTTGCAGGAGGTTCTCGTGGTAGTCGCTGCGCGTGATTGTTGTGCCGGTGGCCAAGGAGCGCTGTTTTGAAACCACCTGCGCGGGGTGTTCGCGGGACCCAGGGAGAGGAGGAAGTTCCTGGAAGTGGAGAGCGCGCGCCGAGACCCTCCCGCAGGTCGGCGCTGCTTCGGAGCGTGCGGGTGTGCGCGTGCGTCAAAGGTTCAGGAGCCAACCAAGATAGATTTACTGCTCGCTCCGGGCGCGAACGCTGGGCCGACGCGTCACGGCCCACGTGACGGCCGGCGGGCCATAAAAGACCCGGTCGAAGCTACACGCGGTACACACAACGCACGCAGACCGTTGGGCGCGCGTTCACGGCTCCTCTCCCCGCTTTCGCGTGGCAGTCGCGCGCGCTTTGTTTTGCCTCGTGCGGCGCATGGTGGCCGCCCTGTGATCGGGGCCGCCTGGAGGAGCAACACATTGGACGCTGTGCCGCGCACTCTGCCGGACTGCATTTGTCTCGGGAGAGCGGCGGTCGCGCGGAACCTCGGCTGCCGAGGCTGACCGGCATGGCCCTGGAGAACGCGGCGCGTCGCGCGTCACCAACGCGCACCACGGCCCGGCCTTCCTCGAGCCAGGGTTCGGCAGCAGACAGCGAAATCTGCCTGACGGGCGATGGGGTGGGCGGCGTCGCCGCTGGCGGCCGTAGTCCATCGAGCCAGCAGCAGCGCAGCCCAAGCCACAGCGTCCGCAGGAAGCCACGTGCCTCCCCGCACCGATACCACGGCAGCCACAGCAACGGCTGCGCCTCGGCCACTGCGTCCCCTCTGCGGGACGCCAGTGTGAGCCGGTCCCAGTCCATGCGCACCACACGCCGGCCTCACTCGCTGCAACGCCACTTCCGCGACCGAATCGCCAGCATACCGGGCGACCTGCTCATGGTGAACGGCGCCAACGACTCGCGTGGCTCGTCCAGCAGCTCGCTGCCCTGTGACGACCCGGCGGCTGACGTGCAACGCCTCAGAAACTTTGCCGTCACCTCCAAGGGCGTCGTGAACCGCGGTGACTCTTTCCGTTCCAAGTCGCGCAGTACGCATAGTGTCGCCTCGAATGGCAGCGGCCACAAACTCGCTGTGCCGTGCTCATCGGACGCCGGCGGCGACGCGACCAGCGAAGCGTACTGCGTGTGCGCATCGTTGGACGGAGACAGGCGTGTAGTCAGCTCCCTGCAGCAGCTCATTGCCGAACCCGCGGTGCGCACGGACCGGGCCACGTTCGCGCTCGCCTGCCTCGAGCAGTCCGGCCCGAGCCTGTCCGGACTGCCGCCCGAGGTCGTGGTCACGAAAAGCGCCGATGCAGCTGACCTGGCCCGCTACCGAATCCTTGTCCTTGGTGCCCGAGACGTGGGCAAGACGTCGCTCATCAACCAGTTCATGACCTCCGAGTACATCTACGCGCACGACAGCTCGGTCGGTGAGTGTCACACTGTGCGGCGCCTCCTACTTGGCGGCGAAGGGCACGTTTCAAGCGGCGCTGTAACGCCATTTGAAAGGTGTCCTTCGTCGTTTCCTTCCCGAACCAAATCGTTCTTGTAACTAGTAATAAACTTCGTTATTTACTACCTACCGATCTAAACCGAACCTCTTTAGAGGCAGCGTCTTGGCTATCGCTGCACATATCTTTTCTGCAGTGTAGCCTATAAGATTCTGACGAGAAGGCAACCACATCAGTTACAATGAAATTTGCGGGATAAAAAACCCCTACGCTGCACACTGACATTTACATCTGGCCATCAAAGAAAGATAACAAGCCTGTCTTTTGGAGCATGCCTTCACCATCTGCCTGTCAGAGGAATTGCACATTGAAAACGCTTTGGGCTGAGCGCAACTGTCAGGCTTCAAAACTAGAACTGTTGAAGCGCTCTGGAGAGAGAGAGAGAGATCTAAACAATGAAGCATGCTAGGGCGATTAAAGAGCATAGCTTTTGGTTGGCAAGCCTACACTGGAGAATTCAAAAAATGGGCGGATAATGGTCAGAGAGACAGAGGGAAAGAAAAGTTCGAATTGTTCGCACTATGAACAGTAGCAAAATAGTGCATGCTGTGCTCTTTTGCTGTTGGATGTGTTGAAGCAAGCTGGCGAGGTGTAAGTGCATGAGATGGGATCTTTGTAGTGTAGGTTGTTTTAAACTTTTGAAGTGGCGCAAAATTTGCGACTCTCTCCTACGAAGTAGTACCGTTGCAATCAAATCCACCTAGCTGTGGCCTGGCAGCTGTCCCTGCTGACAGATGTCAAGTATGATATTTACTGCCTGTCAGAGAAATTCCTATGACATTTAGGCTTACGTTAATCATGAATGGTGAAAAGCAACAACCACAACGGTGGTGTAAAGGAAAGTCCTTAACTGCCCTCTTACTTCACTACGAAATTACAAATGTCTTATAATACAGATTTTTGATCTATAGATCAGATCAGAACATTCAAGCAATATCTGTCGTAGAGATACAGGCTTAGAATGAATTAAATATCTTCTCATTTCTTTATATTGCGTGTCTGTGTGAGTGAGAGAGATAGAGAGTGAGAGAGAAAGCAAGCATAATTAGTTTTGTGCATTCCGTTCTATACTCTGAAAATCCTGTCACGAATAAACACCAAGCAAAATTTGTTGCATTGTATAACATTATTTGCAATGTACGGGTATCAGTGTGGCACAGAAACTGCATTGCTCAAATACAGAGAAATATTGAGCTGGACTTAACCCATTAATTAGTACTATATCTATCCCTTCATCTAATATCTTGCATTCAGTAGTCGGAAATGTCGCGGAAGTATTTTCTCATGTTTTTTTATTAACCTGTATACAGTCTTTTCCAGCTAAACATATCGCCGTGCGAATTCGCCCAGTAGTACATATTAGTTACAGACATTTAATCTTTCTCTGTGGAAGGTAAAAGTGTAGCAAAACAATTTGTTACTCACTGAAACACTGAGCCTCCTTAGATGTATACAAAAAGTGCTGGTTAATATTAAATCGCTATTCGTAGGTACAGGCTTTGTAACTAGCGAATGTAAAACCCATTCTGAGGACAAGAGACATGGTACATGGGCCATTCTAAGCAGTTACTGAACGTTTCAGCTATCCAATATTACAAAGCATATTATAGGGCAGCAAGGTTAGCGTGCGCTTGCACTTTAGTTACTCGAACATTTTTCTAGTGGTGTAGCACAGAACTCATTGGAGAGCATTCGCCGAGGCTTGTCCCGATTTAATAATAAATGCTCATTCTGAAATAAAGAATGAATAAAAATAAAATACCGTGACATAGTTTCCGACTGCATGAGCTGTTTGCCTTCTGCATGGAGGCAGCGGAATATTGAGATAACCGTATGTTTTGAATATCACGAAACTGATGACAGTGCTGCCGCATCCTCCTGACGTCACATTCTGCATCTACTCTACAGCCTGCGAGAGAAAACTCCGAGGGACACCTTAATGGCGATGTACTTTCATGGCAGCGCAGGAATTTAGAGGCTTGACGCTCGCTTCACGCTGCGTCTCGACCAACACGCTAACTGCTTCAGACGTCCCAAATTCCCTGGCGTGTACTTCACTACTTGCAGTTGCGGAAGATAAAATAAAAAGAAAAGCAGTTAAAGAAAAAGCAACCGGGTGAGTGGCAAGAGCAACACTAAATGAACCATTCCATTAGCTACAAAACCCTAACTTATTGTGTGCTGAGGGAATACGAGAGAAAAGGGAATCCTCTTTGTGAGTCGCGCAGGTCTTCCTTCTTTCCAGAAAAGCAGAAAAAAGAAAGCTGTATGTTGTGATTTCTTTTAAGCGCGAACCATTTTTGAGCCTGACTCGTCCAAAATGTCGCTGTATTTGTACACTCTCGCCAATTTCAGCGACCACCCAAAGCCTCACCATACTCTGTTCCTTGCTGGTTATCAAACAACACAACTAAAATCAAAGCGTAGAGGACTTTGTACATCAGCCAGGCGACGTACTTAACAACTTTCGATCTTGAGGTTGGTGCTGTGAGCCTATCATGTTGACTATAGGCTTTGAGCTCACCACCACAAGAGTATTTCTCGACGAGCCGCCACTGTTTGTGAAGCACGGCGAGTTTAAAGCAAAAAGTGCGGACGTCGGAGGCGGCGGTTATTGATTCATTGATGGGGTTTAACTTAGCTCGAAATGTGTGGCCACAACTATGGCAGTGCCTTCCTATGGCGCACGGCTTTTTTCGCTTGAAGGGCACGAGGCTTGCGGTTCCTACTGAAACATAGATCCGATCTTTTATTCAAGGACAACACTCCGTTGTTTCGTCTGACCTCACTGTTGTGTCACTCCAGAAAGTAACGATGCTTCGTTAAAAAGTTCTGCTATATATATATATATATATATATATATATATATATATATATATATATATATATATATATATATATATATATATATTTTATTCTTCGCGAATTGTTTGTTCTGTCACATATGCATTGCTTGCGAGAAGCGGAGAGAGGAGGAGACAAAGGAGAGGAAAGACAGGGAGGTTAGCCAGTGTAGGTACCGGCTGGCTACCCTGTGCTGGGGAAAGGGGTAAAGGGAATAAAAGGAGAAAGAAGAAGAAGAGGAAAAAAAAAAAAAAGAAAATTGACACAGTAACGCGAAACTACGCGCTACAACGTTCAGAGGCGGTCGCACAATTCACATGTCCTTAAAAACTTCAACAAAGCCCTTAAGGCCTTGAGTGCCGAAGCCCGTCTGGACCAGTGTCCTAGAGCTTTTTCCTCAGTAAAGGGGCGATTGCCCAGTTTTGCGAGAGCGGTCACGGCGAGAAGCGGAATATTTCCAAGTAGCACTACGATAGAGAACCTTATAAGGAGCTTAATAAATTACAACAGTTAGAGGTTATAGCATGTCAATACAATCGGTACAAACTTTTGCTCAGTCTGTGTGCAGTTGTGTATTTCGCTCATGTTGTTACGGACAGATGTGCGAACAAGGGGTTTATTTACACTATACGAAGCAACAACAAATATGACGGACTGGGTGGTCGGTCGGTTTGCCTTTATGACCGGAACACACCTCGTCCTCTTTCTTGTTCTCTACGCTCCAACAGCTTCTTTTTGCATCGACTAGATAACGGGCTCATAACAATGTACCTCGGAAAACGCTGCCAAAGCATCACATATGATGCTCGATAGAAAAAAAAAAGAAGGATTCTTAAGCCGTGTGGAAAACATCGGTAGAGGGTACAGCTGAAATCGTCAGCGTAACAGAGGTTCCGTTGAAAACATTTCGATGTACACAATGTAGCGATTCCTTTCGTTTGATTCCATTCCGTTCGTAATAGAATCGAGCGCTCATGACTGATTATGGCCGATCCTGGTGGCAGCGTACAAGCAAACATCGCTCTGACCCCTGACAATGAACGGCAAGGAAAATAATTGGATTAGGACATTTATATTATTTCGGACCACTTGTCTGAGGCGCAGGAGCGGTGCGCACTGGCGTGCGTCAGCGGCTTCAACGATATTGCCCCACTGGTTCGAGACATTGTTTATTGCACATGCTCTGCCAAACGAGCCAGCCTAGCAAAAGGAATGATGGTATACCTTCGATTGATAGCCTAGCCCGGTTGAGGGACTTCTTTCCTGTGTGCTGGAGGATATTATAAGCTCGAGCTAAGGGACGTATTGAAATGTTGCTTCTGGGCACGTGCTACCCCAAGAGGGCAGGTCAATTCTATACTTGCCCTATTAACACCGGTATAACGCAATGATTTTTGTTCGCTCGATTGTTTTCCTTTCTTATAGCGCAGGCGGAGTTCTGCTCGGTCAAATGACGAAGTGCAAAAAGGAAAAGAGTCGGAATAGGATCGTCTATTCCGGTTCTTTTTTTCTGAACGAGTTCCGATAAAAAATTCAACAACCTTTCAAAATAAATTTTGCGCCCATAGTTCACCTGTTTCCAAAAAGACCGGCTCAAATATCGCGGCGAAATGCGTTGCTTTTCTAGTTGACATTTTCCCGTAGTTTATATTGTACAGTGAGCAAACCTGTTAACTGGAGCAGCAACGCCTGTGACTGCAGATGTTTAGTAAATATTTATCGAAACTGATGCAACACGCAGAGCTTTAAGCAAAAGGTTATTCTTTGAGTACTGGGGGACTTTAGTTCTGCAGTAACAACTTCCTGTATGAAGCGATTAATTTAAAAAAGTGATAATTCAATAAAGTTGTTGTTGAATCTTATTGGCACGCATAGCGCTAACTCTGACGTCCGCTGCTACTATAAATCTTGGTGAGTAACAATCATCATTTTGTCTCGAATCCCCCGTTCTTGATAGTTTGAGAGAGTCGCCGCTGAAACACGCGATATAAGGCAATGCTCGCCTGGACCAGCTACCTTCCTTTCGCTTGTTGTCGATTGTGTGGCAACACTTCGTCGTTTCAAACGTTTCCTTATTAATTTCTTCTCCTTTTCACAGCTTCAGAAAACTATACAGAGCTGATTATTTGGAGTCTTCGGAACAAAGTTCGAATTAATTGTAACAGTTTGACGCAGTCCATGATTATGCCGTTTTATGACAGTGCATGACCGTTGTATATGACACTATTCGCCAACATGTTTGAGGGAACTTATAACTTAGCGTTTGAGAGGAAGGATGGTCATTCACCCGACTGTAACACGCAGCTACAAATGAAACAAATACGGGTTCCTCAGAAAAGGAAGCTTCGCAGCTGAATAAATTTTGTCCTGGTCTGGGAACCGAAGCCAGGACCAACGTCTTTCCTGGGCGGGCGTTCTAATATCTTCGAAATAAGGAAGCTAGCAGATCGCGGGGCGAGGCCGAATTGAGAGTAACGACCGAAAAGAGCATGCTTAAAACTCTCAAGTTCTAGCTGTACTCAGCTGCGTGCACTCTCCCGTATGAACGTTCTGCAACCATGTGGGGCGCTTCGTTTTGCGTCTCCTCGTCCTTGCATAAGTGCACTTGTGAACAGCTTTGCGTTTCGATAAACAGCCCTGAGGGTTTAACGATTCTTCACGGGAAATAAAAATTCTGATGGCAGTCTTGTATAGTGAGATGTGCTAGTACTCGAATTTCACTACGTTCCGTTTTTCAAGGCAGCGTCATTAATTTGCACCTACCTGCCCATATGCTGCCCGACGATAATGCAGAATACGCAAATCAAATAAAAACTACACTTCAGCTCATGAAAAATAAAGACTGGGAAGTGTTTCTTCTCCTTTAGTTTTTCTCAAGCAGCGGTGTTAGCGAAACGGAAAAGGTTGCGCTTGACTTGGCTGCTTTCCGGCAGCTTGTGCTCTCTTTCTTATGGCTTATTTATATTTGGGCAATGAAAACGTGAACTTTTTCCGCGGCAATCAAATTTCGCATCAGCGCTTGCATTCAGTAGAGTACCGTGGGCGCGAACGCTGTCAGCCTCTCGAGTGGTATCGAGTTACAGGTTTCCGCGGAGCGCTTTACGTTCGCTTTGAGAAGCGCGCGGCCCCGCTCTGGTCAGACTGCCCCCATCGCAATAAAGTTGATCGCCCCACCACTCGACAGAAGCACCGGTGCGCTCGAGAAACGCGGAGGCAGCATGAGCTGGAAACAAGAACATTCGAATGTGCATTGATTAACACTGTTCAGAAGCCTCGTCTCGAGACGCGCTAACAGAATCCTAATACTCTCGCCATTCATGGACGAAAGATTTTCTGGGAAATGCGTAGTGCACACTGAATCACACCATCAACTATTATTTTTCTTGCGCTAATTAATGCAGGCGGTCGTCGGGCAGATGAGAGAAACGATACTAACGACGAACTCAACAGCCGTCTAGCGAATGGAGTGTTTCGCTTGACTGCACGCTTGTTAGATGAAGTCTCTCATCCCCAGGATGATAAAAGGCTCGAAAAGATGGCAAGACGTGCGGATCAATTGGATACACTGCATTGTAATCAGCGCGGAAAATGGCGTGGAGGATGGAGCAGGAAGACGGGACCAGCAAAACTTATCAACCCAACGTTTAACAATAGGTTATATGACCTTTAGCAAACGCCAGCAAGGAGCGCGTCGGGCGCGTCGGGCCCTTTGTCTCGAACACTTATTCTCTAGTTCTCATTCTGTACGGTGCCTGTCGGGCACGCGTATTACTTTTTCGCTACTTCGAGTTACTCGCATAATTTCGTCTCGTATAGTTATCGCATGGCTGATTCGTAAGCGTGAAAATGGTTGTACTGACGGGATCGGAGTTTCACGACTAAATTAATTTGACATCACTGGGCCAAAAATTGAGCAGTTGTTCATTAAAGGGTGGAGATTATGGCTCCCCATGAACCGAAAATAAGATGGTCTGCTTCAATAAGCGTTTAAGATTACTTACTATAACCATAAATATTGTTATGAGATGGCCTATTATAAATAAGCGTTTTCCTGGCAGAAAAGGTGCTTGGAGTCTCTGTGGAACTTTTTCACAGCACTCGTGGGCCTTGCTCAGTGCTTTGCGCGCACCGCCGAGACACAATTGCTGCGCCGGAGCCGCATGCAGGAATCTGCGCAACCGCTTGCGATTAACCCTTTAAAATAATCCTTCTCGACTCGCTAGTACACTTCACATTGTTTATTGTACGCGCAGACGTGGTCTTCGGTATATATGCGCAAAGTTTTAAACAGAAATATCGAACTGTTTACTTGCAGCAACAATTCTACAGCACAGACTGCTCGAAGGAGCCTATTACGCGCCACCACAGCCCTTTACAGATTTTCTGCGGCTCCCCCAACGAAGCTACAACTTTGCGATCTCTCCAGCACATTTCTTATGACACACTTCATCCTGCCAAAGTTAGTCTCAAGTTGCTGAATAGTTCGTAAACGGCAAATGTTTTACTCCTCCGACACCGAGAAGTTAGAGCTGCAATTGGCAAATTTGATAATTTACTACGGCGCCGCCAAAGTACGCCGAGTATCGCAGGTGCTGAATGCGTCGCACCTGTATATGTACACTCTTATCAAGGCAACCTTTGAAAATGACGGCAGTTTTGAAGATAATAACCACCCTGTAGCTTTACATAGTTTTCTGAACCTTGTATAATAGTTCAATTAAGGTTCTTCACGTCCACTGGTAACACAGGCCTGACTAAAATTTACAGCAGTAACATATAGAGAACTGTCGGTGCGTTGTAACTGGGCGTACACGCCGCTGAGCGCCGATATTAGCTATAAGGGCAACTGGGGCACGATACCTTTGTCGCTGTTACTTATGCGAAGGACACCCACCGTGTTTGCGCTTTGGTTATTGCGTGCTTTTCCATAAAGAAACATCGGCTGACTACTAGCTTCGCGGCACGGCTGCTATCATACAAGCCAGTTATACGTTTATCATGGACATGTTGCTCTCACCGACGCACCTGTTGCATAGGGGCTGCATCGAGACCGGGGCAGCACGTATACAACTGCTGCAGTACTTAACCACTCAAAAGCAATCACGATGCGGTCGTGACGGCGCTCATTTTCCGCTCAACGAAACCCAGCTGCCAATGGCGGCTTTGATCTTATATGAGGTAAATGAGTCCGTCATGGCGAAAATGTGCCCTAGAATGATCGCAGTATCCAGACAAACTCAGAAAAGGGCGAGGCGTTTTGCAGGGCGCGCAAAATTTACCTGCTTCTGTCGAGAGGTCACGCATAGTAGGAATTGAACTGCTACTAAAGCTAACAAGGATGAATATTAAGACTATTAAGGCTAGTAAGAACGGATATGAATGCCTCGTTGATTCTACAGCATGAAACTGCCTCAGTAATGTTTCTTTAAAAAAGAAAGAATTGGAAAGCCATTAGCCGTATTATCTAAATTAAACATGTGTTGTAAACCTGTACGTCCACAGCCAATCTTCTTCAAGCTTTTTCTGTCACGGCGTCTTAATACAGTTTCTGAATTGACTTCCATGATTACACTATTATTCCTGCCGCGCTGTTTCGTGCATTATTTTCTGCGCGAATGAAGTGGTTCATGCGGATCGAGGGCCACTATTTACCCCCTGTTATGTTTTGCCATTGGCCTCACGACGCGTCCTTCAGCGAAGCGCTCTCGACGCTGAAGGATGTGACTAGCTGCCATTCCAGAGCCAATTCCAACAGTCGCGTTTCCAGGTAAAACGCACGCACTTACATCAGCAGTCCGGAAGACAATCGCGGAGTCTTGATTTCCGCGCCTCGGCAATTGGGCGAGACACCCGCGCAAGAACGGAATTGCATGAAACAGCGCCACCCACGTCACACGTCACCGTGCGCCGGAGCGCCCTACAATCGGCTTTGCAAAAGCGGTTAAGTTTAGCGCCACGGCTTCCGGCTTGCCCCTGAGATGGCGCGCAGCCGGCAACGCGTCTCCGCAGCGTGGCATCGTCGCGAACATCTCGTCTGTCTGCGCGAAGATCAAGTGCTTGCAAAGACGGGCAGAAACCCATCCTGCGCGGCCGCTTTCCCCTGACGAAGCCGCGCCACAAAAAGATTGGTCGCGCTCGAGTTGACTCTTCAGCGCCTGCTCCGTTTGTTTTCCCGTGCTTTTGTGTCTTCGAGGGGGCTTATCGCGCTCGATCGTCTGCCCGCTTCGGGAGCTTTCTCTCTCCGGCGCCGGCAGTGTCGTAACGCGGCAAAGATAGCCTCCGCTAATTGAATGTATTCGGTTGGCTGATGAACTTTCGCGGAGCGCGATTGCTGGAGGCACCAGGCCCCCCCCCCCCCCGCAGGACTGAATGCTAAATAGAGCTGTCGCATTCGTTGGAGGCCCACCGAGTTGAAGACAGGCGACACTCGCCTGGGCCGGCTCAAAAGCGTCATTCGAGGAGGGACAGTACGAGCTGAAAAGTTCGTGCTGAAAGCAGCCAAGGGCGCACGGTTTGCGTCATCTGGAAAATGTGTAGTATGGCGGGCTCGAGCGACAAGGAGAAAGCTAACCTGTTCGCGATGTCCTGCTCTTTGTTCCGAGTTAGTAATGAAGTACTGCTCTCTGCTACGCGCATACGATATGCGTGATAAGGGCGCCCCATTAATTAGCGTAAAAGCGTCGCATTTTTCCTGTGCGAGCGTTCCCCCGCCTAAGTCGAGAAACATTGCCCGGTAACTCCGAAGACGCAAGATAGCAAACAACGCACTGCATACTGGGAACCTTACACGGAGATCCACAATTTCGATGCAGAAGAACACTTGTCTCTCACGACGACCTTTAGAGATAAAGAAAGAAAAATTTAGGGGTAGCACTTGTTTAATGCAGAACGAAAGAAGTTCCTTCTTGCGCCCGATCCGGGAACGGCTGACCCCGTGAACCTCGTTTTTCGATAAATGAGGGCGGCAAGAAAAGAGTACAGGAGCGACGAAAGAGATAATTGATGTTGTTTCAGATAAGGCTCAAATACGGGTGCCGGCCTTTCTTTAATTGTCCCGTTGGCAAGCACGCACTGACCATGTGTTAATGGCTAAATAGAACCCTGAAACGGCGGGCGTAAAATTAGAAGAGGATGGTGCCTCAGCCGGATTTCTTGATTTTCCTTGAGGCAGAGTGTACTCTCGCGTCCTTATTTTAGCAGCGACGCAAAGAAATGACATCATGGCATCGTCTCGCGTTTCAACAGGATCAAAAGACGGGGCGTGTCGCCCCAGGCCTTGAGCAGGGCTTTGGCCGCTTGCTTAGGCTATAACGTCAAAACATTATGAACGCGCAATTTTTGCAGTGGCTTTAAGATAACGCTCGGTTGGTATGCTTATTTTGATGAGGCTGGAAAATTGACAAATATGGCGACACCCCCTTCTCCCCAAGCAATAAATTGTTTAATAATTAAATAATGAGAACATGAAGGAAAATGAAGGCGTCGCAAACTGTGATATGAAAGCGTCGCGAACGGGCTTGAACAGTGAACAAATAACATTTTGAACAATTAGAGCTATAAAAAAAATTTAGAAGCCGTAAAAAGGAACACTAAAGAAACAAGGCACTGCATTTTGGTCACTATAGTTGCGCGGGCGAAAATGTAGAGTTATAGCTAAACCTGCTGCGACAGCAACCTGTCAGAGACCTTGAAAGTTGATTGCACATTGAAAATATTCCTATTTCGAAAATGTCGAAACGATAAGAGGCATGTTATAAAATGGAATGTTGTGACGTTCGGAACGTGCTGATGCTGCTACAACGGCCGTGTTCATCTTGACCAAAGATGACACTCCTGGTACCTTTATTTTGCCCTCTTTACATTATTGCCGATAAAAAATGTTATCTTGCTACACCAGTCGCTTTCTGACGAATAACACACCCCGCCTCGGGTTTCACAATGTGCTCTTGTGACTAATCAATTCACATACTCTTATCGGGCAACCGCATCTGTGTTAACCTTAATTGACGTGAATATGCAAGGAAGGGTTCGCCCCATATAATGCCGACGGTTACTCCCCATCACATGCGCATCATATACTTAGCACTAGTATCATTAAAAAAAAAAAGAAAGTCTCAAGCAGGCGACACACGGTACGATTCGGCGTCTGATCCGACGTGCGGCGCCGCATGCTCCGGCATGCGGCATATACGACGATTCGGGGCACACGGTGCGTGTATCCGAAAGATTGAGCGGCGCGTAAGCTCCGCCCAGATCCAGCCCCCCCCCCCCCCCCCAGCTTGACTTCATAGCCACGTCGAGAAACGCAATATAAACAACTCTGCACAACACTGCTTCGCTTTACGCGAACACTGTCAATAAAATTATGCCACTGCGAGTGACAAAACACTTCACGACATCGCGTTGTCCACTGACGACTCCGCTAACAGCCAGCGATAGGGCCGGTAGGCCTAGCTAGGCAGACGCCGCGGCCGACGGTGCTTACGATCCAACCCGAGCTCGTCGAAGAGCGTTTATGTTTGCCAAAACAATTAACACTGTACACTTAGGTAGCCCGTAATTAAATACAATTGGTTTACTCGACGCAGTCGTTGCGAAGGGCAAACGTGCAAGCGAAGCGAGCAGCCTCGCTCAGACGGTCGGTGTGTGATATCTGCCCGCGAAATGTCCTCGCGTCGCAGCTCCCGATCTCGCCAGTAGCTTAGTGCTAGTGTACTAGGCGCTGCTTTGCATAACAGGCACACGTTCGAGATAATTTTACTGAACTGGTAACTGTTTCGTGTCGGAAACAAACTGCAGCAGGCAAGGAAAAAAAAAAAAAAAACACTGCGAGAAACCAGCCAGCCAGCGCAGCCTCCGTGGAGGGAACGTCAGAGAACGTCACATGCCAGCCGCGCTGTCATTGGCTGCGTCCAGACAACGGTGCGGTTGTCGGACGCGTCGGATGACGCCGGACGTCCGATCCGGCGCTTCGGCGCGGCAAAACACCTCGATTCCGGCTGCCGTTCCGGCGCGTCGGACGCCGGATCGGACACCGAATCGGACCGTGTGTCTCCCGCTTCAGACATGTAGCAGGTTGGTGGAATTCCGGCAGAAGCTACACACTCAGCTAATTGGTTAGTGCATGTATCCAGTAGACACGTTGCTGTTTGCATAATTATTTACACCCGCCGCGGTGGCTCAGTGGCTCTTCTGTTCTGCTGCTGAGGACATGGGTTCGATACCCGGCCAGCGGCCGCATTTATGCAGGACGGAATGCAGAAAACGCTCGTGCACCGAGGTTTCTGTGACTCGTTAGAGCAGCCTAGGTGTTCAAAATTAGTTTGGATCCCTCCATTATTGCGTAACTCCTAGTCCATGCGTTTCTTTCGCTCATTAAACTCAATCAGTCATTGGGAATGTTGACATTAAGTGACAACAGTGAGCTTCTTGTAGAACAGCTTGTAGAAGTAGAACAGCAACAAAAAGATAATATTATTGTATGGACGTAATTAATAGTTCTGCGGAAACCCGCAAGGTAGAGAGAAGTAATTAATGAAGGGAAATTGAGACATCCACCCCATCGTAGCAATTGCTACAAAGGAAAAGTACAGGTTCCTCGAAAGAAAAGCCTCGCAATTGAAGAAAAATGCGTCCTCGTCCGGAACCACCGCCTCTCCGGGCCAGCCGCTCTACCATCTAAGCTAACCAGGCGGCTAGCAGATGGCAGGGCGAAGTCGAACTTATGAACTACTCGAACCAAAGGCAAGGATTTGACGTAATAGTAAACCCGCAAGGCGTAGAAAAGTAATTCATAAAGGGAAAATGAGACATATATCCCATCGTAGCAATCGCTACAAAAGAAACCCCTATGTTTTTTTTTTTTTTTTTTTTTTTGGTAGCAATTGGCTACAATGGGGTGGATGTCTTATTTTCCCTTGATTAATTGCTGTATTGAATTTCTTGACATCTGTTCTTTTTTCTTTTTCGTCGTGCTTCGTCACACATTATTTGTTCACGTTTCGAAAAAAAAAAAGAAAGAGCAGAAATCCCTGCAAGCCCTCTGAACGCCAGAATAGCCTAGCTGCCAAACAGAATGCCATGTTGAGTTCCCGACGCAAGAGTGCAGGCTGTCATAGAGCATCAGTAAAGTTTTCCCTGAAATCGATCACGTCGGGTACATGCGAGAGGAGTCTTTTAACTTGACGACCGACTTAAAATCCAGCTCCAACGGCTGTTCCTGCACTTGAATGTACACAAAGTGGGCCTTTCTCATCAATTATTGAGTGTTGTCCTTCTGTGCCTCGTGATCATAACAGTAGAGGTCTCCTTTGTTATGAACAGCTCTGCTTTATTTTCCATTAACCGGTTTCGTGTTGTCCGGTGAAGTTTAGCCTCCTACCTTACCTTTGTTCGACGCAAGGGAAATAAAAGTGCCTTGCTATCTCACCGGCGTGCTTATCGTTCACTAGCAATCAAACATGCATGGTAAAAAATGTTTCACGCGCAAGAATGAAATATGTACTGCGCATTCATTACTGCGCACCTACGTCACTTTTATTAAGCGGTACGTACTGCTGCCCCTAATTCTCTCTCCATAGCTCCGTGTAAAAAGCAAAAATACAAGCAAAAACAGCATCAGGACAGTGATACATTACAAACGCTACGCCGGCTCAGTAACTCAGTCCCAGTAACTTTCAGATTTATTGCGCTAATCTTGCATCCTGTATATTCAATTCTTCTGCAGCGATTTCTCTCTCTCTCTCTCTCACACACACACACACACACACACACACACACACACTTACACACACACAAAGCTTCCGTTCTGCTGGATGAAACAGCAAGTTAAGGTCCCTACGCTTATTTTCTCCTCATCTCGAACCTATCGTAGGCCAGCTTCACAATTTCATGAGTGCTGCAGCCTGCATAGAAGCAATACGTCGTAAAGCTAAAGCTGTGCATTCGACTCACTATGTCCGGCGTTGTAAAGATCAAGGGGAAAGGACACCTGAAGGGCGCGTGCTACCGTGTTCTACGTGAGTGAATATGATAAACAAAGGGCCTGCAATCTTCGTTTGCCTTTACTGCGGCGCCAGAAACAGGGAATTGTTCTTCGTTATTGTGGCCCATGAAAAAAAAAATTATAAGTGAAGGGACGAAAAGTAGGCGAGAAAGAAGGAGCAGGAAATTAATTACAGTAAGATAGATAGTGGCGTTCACTGGCCGCAACGAGAATGCTCGTGAGCAATCTATCCACTATATTCGGTGCTGCGAGTGGCCAGACGCTCCTCGCTACGCTGGTTCTTTTGAATGATCGGTCAGTCTTTGCAACGCGCTCCACAGTCGTCCCATTAGAAGGGAATGTCTGCCATCTTTTCTTTGGTGAAATGCTCGGTGTGAAGGCTTATAACGCTTCCTATTGCTTTCCTCACACCTTTGAAGTGCCTCGTATTTCTATGTGCCGCTAACCGTTTTATCTATCATTCTCCGTCCCTTAGTGCAAGTTTACAAGCCAGTTATGACCATGCGGGTGAACTAAATTTCTTTTGTTTTGCCAACTGCACTCTTTCCTCACGCTGCCAAGCTGCCAAGTTGAGGTATCTTCATATTTTATCAAGCCCCGATCTTTGTGAAAGGCACACTAGGCACGAGAAATATTGCTTCGTAACTCAGCGATGAATGAAACGAGGCCGATAATATCAGGAGAAAACATTGTGGCGTTTGTTATATCCATCGCTACGCATATGACTTGTTCTAAAGTGAGGATAGACACAAAAGAAGTGATGTTCGAATTTGCCTTCCTTGCATATAGCTGCAGCGCCCGAAACATGGCAGCAGTCCTCGATTCTAAAGCAAGCTGGGTTTTTCGGTAAAGCACACCGTGTCGAGCGCACGCAAAGTGATGTCGAGATAAATGTAGCGTTCGTTGAATGCAAGTGCGATTGCCAAGTTGCAAACGATCGACATTCCAAAAAAAGTGGTGGCCGCCATAGCTTCGCCCAATGATGGAAACATTATTTGCTTTTCGCAAAGTTCCGGGACCAAAAAATGACGAAGCGTAAGACCCTTCAAGCCCAGTTGTCACAGGCAGCACTGTCAGCCCTCCGAATACAGAAAGTAAAATAGTCTGCAAGGCCTACTTCTAGCCATAGCCGACAAAGAGCAGTTGTCTCGCCTCCGGAGAGTCCAGATGTGATTAGAAGCGGGGTGAAGGAGGAGCGAATTCCTGCTAGTCTGGTGCACTTGGAGCTGAATCAGACAGGAAAGAGAAGGCGACCGTTTAGTTTTTTTTTTAGCTGAAGCCTGATTACAGATGTGATGGAGTAATCTAACGTAACTTAACTTTAACCGTAACATACCTTAACAGAAACTTGAATAGCGAGAAAGGCACTTGAAATGCGCATTCATCGCAGAACATTTTCTCAGACGCTTGTTCCGCGAATCTTTTCACCATCCCTGTGTTGAGTACGGGTGTGCTACAAGAAAAGTGTACGCAAGCACGGGCACACTTGCAGTTTTGTGCACACGCACGTGTGCGTTCAAAGGAAAACGTCGGACAAAAAAAAAAGAAAAAGAAAGTCACTAGCGGCCTTGTGCAAAGCTCTCTATCACAGAGCAAAGAAGAGAGTTGCAACAATTGAGTTCATTTATGTATAGTAGACAGAGTGAAGATGTCATTTTAGTGCTTTCACATATACTCTTCGCAGGAAGGCTTATTGAATCTTCAATGCTCACTGGTCGAATGAAATTTCATTTGCGCCCATGTCCGGCTCTGAAAAATGGATGCGGAGGGTATTTTTCGCATCAGAAATGTCATGCCTATGCTCCGTCCAGAAGATAGCCCGTCCTCATGCTGGAGGAAGAAAAATAAGAAGTCATAATAATATTTACATGTCTACTGCTACAAATCTCTGCATTATTGAATCTAGCCCTGAAATCCGACGACGGCAGGAATCAAGCATGTAAACTTGGTCGAGATACGCAATGTATGTACATTCGTTCAGAAACGTCAGGCACACGTCTCTTTGACAAAAACGATTGACTGATAAATTTTTTTATGCGGATGGAGCTTATATAAGTTTACTAGAGGTCCGTTTGAATAATTCCAAAAAATAATGAGCTGCATTTCCCGCAATACACCATTTTACCAAACTATGGTGTTCAGCACATTGCTAAAATAATTACTTCACCGCTGGTGCCCTGCTCCTGGTTACGTGCATGGTGAGACCTGCACAGTAATCGCTGTTTTAACAGTGTTTTGGCGGCCATATTCTGGGACGTTTGCATTGCGGGAAAGCCAGCTTGGCACTTTTCAAACGTGTCTATTGTTGCCGCATTGAGGCAGCTATAAGCAGCCGCCTCAAAGGGCAATCGAACAATTTACGCTAGAGTGCCACAAAGCTCGCAGTGCTGGCTTATGGAGAATGCGTTGAAGCAAAATACCGGAAGTCCACTAAAATGACAAGGTCGTCGTCATCGAGAAACTTTGGCTTTTAAGTATAGGAAGTCTGTTAAAATTTTTTTTGATTAAGTGCAGCGTGAAGTAGTATAGGCTTTTCGAAGCGTCGATGTAGGTGTATAGAGGCAGCCCAGTCTTAGGCGAGAAAGGCGTAGCACTTGAAATACGCATTGATCGCTGCTATGCTTTCAATCTCTGACACTGCGTATACATATACGGCCACCACTGTCGCAGGTAAAAGAAGGATCGGCTTCTGAGATTGCATGAAATACCGAGGTGTGAGTGAAGCCAAGAACAAAGCAAAAGTTCTAGGCAACATGGGGGCGTCTAAAAGGTTTCCTCTATGTCGAGAGGGTCGACAGAGGACGGGGAAGCTCGGCGGCCCAAAAATAGTCACATTCGTGCGAAGCCAGTGACATGGGCTGGACCGTTCCGAAAAGCTTTAGATTGTTGCATTTCAGTCTTTTTCTTCAGAAGCGTGAAGAGCGGTACCTGAACTTTGCAAACGCCTATTTGCTCGTAAGCCATGCTAGACTTTTTTTTTAGTGTTCGTGCTTTTGTTTTGCAGTTTTTTTTTAAAGTGGACGGCACTCCATTTTTTCTTCGGATCTCCAGGTTGTTGGCAACGCTGGTTCTTACTAAGCATCTAGAAGCATGTGGGCGTACTCTGAGCAGCGGCGCGGCTATAATATGCGCGAGACACGGCCACCGGTGCGAGAATGGCAAAACTTATTTTAGAAAAACCTGAGCGCAATTACTAAGCATCACAAAGCAATAAATAAAATCACCCGACCTCTCTCACACGCACGCAAACACACACACACACACACACACACACACTCTCTCTCTCTCTCTCTCTCTCTCACTCACTCACTCACTCACGCACGCACGCACGCACGCACACACACGCACTGATGTGTGGAAGTTGGCGGCAATATGCTGTTGCCCGCATTTTTAATTGCGTCCAAATAAAAAATCCGATGCACGTAGTGCCCAGTGTGGAGTGTGTAACATGTATTATGAGAAGATTGCAAAAAAGCAAACAAAAAAGAAATTATATACAATGGAACAATACAATAAAATGCAGGAATGGAGCAAAATAAGCACGTCATTGCTTTTTATGTGATTGGGTTGTGCCAAAGTAGCCAGCAGATATTATAAGAGTAATTCGGGGCACGATGAGGTTCTTGTTCTCTAATTTAGCGCTTCTGCCCTGACAAATTTGCTTAACATCAGCGAAAGTCATCGCGCTTCGTTTTGCTTTCGCGCGGGATCTGTAAGATATGCGTGTACCATTTTATGACCATCATATTTTCGACATAAGATGAACCCTATAAAAGGAGGCAGGATCACATATAAAGAGCAGAAATCAGGAATGATTACGGCACTCAAAAAAATGACGCGCAACGGATTTACTTGTTCGGAGGAACAGTGACGAGCGGCTCCGCATATGCCGACCATGTACGTTCCATCTATAAAGCTAGCGTCGTGCCCTTCCTACACACAGTTTATCGACTCTGTGAAAGTGATAAAACTCTGCGTAGGGGCAACGTAATGCCGTACTGCTGCCAGATTTGTTATGCTGTTTCGTTATACACAACACCAAGGGTGAGATGAGGGAAAAAAAAAGGAACCAACCGTTCAACGACAGCGTGAGTTAGAAGTGACGTCAAAAAGAACATTATATACAGCGGAGCTCATAGCATTACACCGAAGCAATAGAACTGCGTCGCCTGTCAGCTTTGAATTGCTGAATATGCTCAAGTAAGAAAAAACAAGTCTCTGTACAATCGCCATGGCCAATTGGCCCTGTAAATTGTAGATGCACAAACTAAAGTGAAAATGACGTAACGCCTGGCACGTTAAAGATGGTAGCGTTCCTACTTGATTGCAGGCAACTAATGCGGTATTCATTTGATTATAGATAACGCGGCAAACAGGGAAATTCTTAATTATAAAACGCCGAGATAAAGTTGGTATTTCTAGGAAAAAGACGCACCCGAGGGAGATGAAAGGGTTAATTTAGCGAAAATGCCCACAAATAGTGAGTGTAAGTAATACAAGCATAGCTACAACACGCCGTTAGCCCTTTCTAGTTTGGCAAAGGCCGTAGACGAGTCGTAACGCAGCCACCTTCAATGTATTATAGCGTTTGAAGTGGCAGTCAACAACTTCATTGAGTATCGTAATAGCAACAAGGCCGTTCGCTAGAATGGTAACTATTTTAGGTAACCACGCATAACGTCACTAGCCACTCACGTGGTTCCTCAATATAGCCATTGGTTTCCAGCGCACCTAGGTTGTTACAGCCTGACGGTTTCATTAAAGCGCGAGTTGCTCCATGGCGAACCGGTTGAGTGCGAGCGCAGTATAGCACTCGAGAGCGATAATCCGCGCGTACAAAAAAAAAAAAAAAAAAAAGAAACAGCGATAACTGCTGCCACTGGCATCGCTCGCGGTGTCGCCACAGAGAGCCTCAGTGAGGCAATGCAAAAAAAAAAAAGAAAAGTGAAACCGCTCACGCAAGAATGCAGCTGCTCATGCAATTCAGATTTGCGCGAAATACGGTTTGAGCAGGTACATGTTTGTTGACTCGGCCTTGGTGGTAGGAACGTAGGAGTCATGAACATAATTTAGTGTCCGGACAATCCCAGATGAGACGTGGGCGCATTAGTAAGTGTCGCTGGCTTGTTCTGACCATACTCTACGATATTTTCTTAGTTTTAGCAGATAATTGAATTAAACCACAGTTAGTTAACAGGACAATAAATTGAATATTATTGACATCGATTATTTCATGGAAATATTTTTGAAGCATACCAGACTTATATCAAAAGTGCCGACATTGTTTCAACTAAATCCTCCTTATCAGAGGAGTTTCTTTTTTCGTTTTCTTTCTTTTATTTATCTATAGAGAATACTCCAGGGGGGGCGTAATAGGGGCATGACGAGCATGGGTACAAAATATCAACAAGGGCACGAAGAAATTAGGAAAGTAACATGGCATAGGCAGGTAGAAAACGGAAACAATGAAAATAGAGACGATGCAAGTCACCAAAACGAAAAAGAAGTTACAAAAATAGAAAACAACCGAAGAAACAAGAATATCCGCTGTATTACGCAATATTACCGTTGTAGGGGGCGTCTATATGCGGAAACGCAGTCCTTAGTAATTCGCTGTCTATTAAGGCTTTCATTTAGCTCGAATTCACCGAGCTCGCTACGTCCATTCACCGCTGTGCATTGAAGTGTCTAATGAAAAACTGAGTAATTTCCCAACCTCGGCAATCAGCGCTGTCGTCAACGGTCGGAACATTGGAGCCGCCGTCGCCACTCGGTGACCACGTAGAGCAAATGGGCTCGCAATGAGTCTTGCAATAAGCCCGCGGGTGACAATCGGCGCCAACAAGGAGTACTGAGTGCGTACGACGAGCGGGAGATGCGGGAAGTCCTCGCGAAATTAGGCTGTTCCTTTATTGACGCTTCACCAGCCGTGAGATGGGTTACGAGGTGTCCATGCTCCGCGCGCGAGCCGGAGAATGCGGCCCATCAAATATCTATGGGAAGAGAGCGTCCTACTTAGAAGACGCTTATTCTATTTGGGCTTTTTAACGTCAGCGCTAAAGCAGAGAGGCAAGCGGCCGCAAAGCTGTAATATCCGGAGAGCGCCGCTGCTTTGGCTTTGTGTGCGGAATTTTAGAACTAAGGCCATATTCACGAAACGGCTCATTCGCAAAGAGCATTTGGTGACAGTTAAACCAGGGTTAGTAAAAAAATGTAAGGATTCTTTTCGCCTGATTCTAAGACATGCTCATTGTCTACGGTTACCTGATCGACTGACTTTCGCGATAACGTAGGTGGGGCGATCTGCTCTGGCCCATCCCCAATCACGAACACATATAAGAAACATGATCAAGTGGGGAAGCTGATAAGACGTCATGACAAAATGTGTGCCTGCAGAACACGGGAAAAAAGGACGACAAGACGAAGCGCTTACTTTCAACTACTTTTAATGTGACGCAGTCTTCACGGAGTCCAGCCATTCTTTTTTTTTTTTTTTTTGGGGGACCCGCCGTGGTCACGTAGTGGCTTTGGCGATGCGCGGCGAAACCCGAGGGTGGGAGGTCAAATCCCGGTCCCGGCGGCCGCATTTCGTTGGTGGAGAAATGCAAAAACGCCTGTTGTAATGTGCGTTGGATGCACATTAATGACCCTCAGGCGGTAAAAAAAAATTAATGCGGGGGCGCCTCCACTACGGCGTGCCTCTTAATCATACCGTGGTTTTGGCACGTACAACCCCAGAATTTAGTGCAGTTTTTTTTATCTCTTTGGCGGGTGAGCTATCTAACCAGTTCCGCGCGCCGATCCCGGTGACATTGATATCTAAGATTACGTGCCATAGCGACCACGAGGTATGTGCACTGGGTATGTGCTCGTGGACGTGTGCCACGTCCAGGGGCACATACATCTTGGGCAATCATATATACATCACATACATACATCAGGGCAATCAGCACATACATACATCAGGGCAATCATATATCTTGCCATTACAAATATTCTGCGTTACTTATCTTTAATATAAAAAGACTACAGCTTATTATCTGTACATAACCATTAACTATACAAATGTTACATAATTCGTACAGCCCTTCTCTGCAAATCATGAATAGTTCGCGATACGTAGACGTCAACTGCAGCTTATCCTGCCAAATTTTTTTGATTGTAACAAAGACAGCACATAAATAATCATAATAGATAGCCTGAGAACAAAAAAAAAAGTCACAGGGAAATTTACGAATGACTAAACAAACCTATCAGGCAATTCGGCTCGTGTTTTGTCAAACAACGGAACTCATCACTCAATGAAAGTGGTGCCTGGCTAACACAGACTGTACTTTTTCTGATGCGGCATTCCACGCCAAGAGAAAAAAGTCGTAGTGTGTGTTAGCGATGCATCAATTTTACTTAGAAAGGAAGAGTTTTTTTTTCTTTTTCTTTTGACAAACACGTATCTAATTACATGAATGGTTCGTTAAGCATCTTTGTGTGAAATTTTCGTTTGAATGTCTTCTGTTGTTCTTAATATATTATGATCGTTTTTATGTTGTTGCCCTTAAAAATAAAAATAATAAGAAAAAAGCATTTGAAAGCAAGCGTCTGGTTTCATTGCCCTTTCGCTGTACCACTCACGATTTTTATGCAGCAGTAATAAAATCATTACATTATTATTCTTTGCAGACCCAAGGCCAGTTTCGGCACTGATGGATCGTGCATTAACTGTTTGCATGGGCCACTGCCTTGGGTTATTTTCTCGTCGTCTGGCGCAACTGCTCTGCGCGTGTTGTTTACTGAATCGGCGGATTTCGAAGTTTCGTGGATTCGGGCGCTGGTCACAAAAGTTCTCACGGGGAAAGATGAAGTGCACCCCCCCTCCCCCGACCCCCCATGATCTGAGACTGAATCCACAAAACGTTTTCACCGTAATAACAATCGAGCATTGGCCGGTTACCTTTACTTCACTATTCAGATTGGACGTTGCCTGCTTTGTGAATTCGGGCCTTGGACTAGTGTTGCCACAGGTCATAAAAAATAGTCGTAAGTTTCTGCTTGAAAAATCAGTAGAAATTAGTAGATTTTTGTAAGCGTCCGAAAGAGGTATCTTAAACGAAGTTTTTGCCAGCAGAGTTCGAAGACTTATTCTTAGTATTACGATCTTCCAGCTGCGAAGCAGTAACACAGTACAATGCCCTCCAAACTTCATGAGGCGGTGGGTGGTTAGACAAGCCACAGAGCACACAGACATTCTCGAACACTACAACTGTTAAAAGAGACGGCCTTGTTCCAATCTTCAAACCAGTTTTGGAAGGGTCTCGGATCCCATCTGGAGCTGAAGTCAGAAGGGTTCAGCGTGTTTCAGACTATGCGTAAAGATAAACGGAGCAAAAAAGGAAAAGCACAAATTGCTCATTGCTCGAGCGCAGTAAATGCTGATGGCTCTTTAGCAATCATCGATTGAGAAAAGTATCATAGATTTCGTAAAAAAAGATTGCAAAAAAGGTGGAAAATCTTGAAGAAACAATAGATTTTGCTATGTCGTTTTTATGGAAGACGCCAGAAATCATTAGATTCCCCAGCTTTATCACTGAATGAGTGCACGTAAAAAAAAAAAAAAAAGAATCAGTAGACCTACTAATAAATCGCTCGCGGTGGTGACATTGCCTCACTTTCACAAAGCAGTGCGCAAATACACTAGAGCGGTTCGTACAAGAAATTGTGGCGGCCAGGCCTGATAGATAAACGTAAGGTAATCGAAGCCGGCCGATCTGTGGAAGACTCCTCAAGAGCGCAAAGCTTTGTGAATCGTTTTACCCTGTCCATAGGTTCTGCAAACGCACAGAATAACTCGTCCTATCGGCTGATACTGTGCGTAATTTCATTAGCAATAGCTATTGATGCAGTCCCGGCATCCTGCTTCAATCGGTACCTACCACTGTAAACATTTCACGCGCAAGCGCACTGACACGCTCCGGTCGACGATCGTTAAGCGCCCCTCGAGCAAAAGTTTACACTCGTTGTAAGAAGGATTCGGAGATGCGGAGGCGTCGGCGACACACGTTAGGCACGGCACATTGGTCGGGGAAAGGTGCGTGCCTTTTGTCTCTTTCCTGGTGCGGCGAAGCTCTCTCTCTCCCTCTCTCTGTGCAGGCCACCCCTTTTGTGCGTCACCTTCGTGTACCTCGAGCAAAGTTGCTCAACGGAAACAAAGCCCTAGGTTGGAGTTGTCGGGGCGCGCTCTTAGGGTCCCGAACTGTCGTCCAATTATCCCAGGCGCTAATGACGCACCCCTATGCGCTGTCGCTGGGGGGCAAAAGAAAAGGCTCCTGCGCCAAGCTGCCTTCTGCTCGGCGCTCCTCCATCGTGGCTGTTAATGCCCTGTCGTTGCAAATGACAGCGGTCGCGGGCACCGATAAATACTATAGGGTCTTATCGCTCGCGTTGAAGCGCCGCGTGGTTGGCTGAAACTCTTTGGCCGCAAAGAGCCTCGCACACGTTTATAGTCGGCATCGTTGAAATGCAGCGTTTTTATACGAGAACCTGTGCCTGTAAATAAAAAGAAAGCTCTTATACGCTAAACCTCTTCGTAATAGTAGGTACAAGCAAACCACGATGTTGGACATATTATTAGCGAAGGTGGCCAGCCAATGGCAAACATCACTTACGACTGAAAATCTTTGTGAATTCGGCTTCTGTCTCGTTCGTTAATATGTGCGTCCATTCTTTTGTTAGCATTTTACTGTGCGCTAACAAGTAATAACAAAATAAAATTAGGCAGAATACATTCCTGATGTCTCTCCATGTAAGCGAAAATTTCTTAGTTTTGGAGAACGGTGCATTCAAACACAACACATCTTATGTACAACGTGCAAGTCTCTTTATTTACACATTACGACGTGTCCATGCCTTCAGGTCGTTTATTTTTTTTATTTTTTCCTTGTTCCTGGGTGCGGAACGGGTGGAAGATGTGTGACCCAAATGAGGCACTAAATAAGCCGATACAAACACCATATGATGACACCAACAGAGGTTAGAAGACGACACGGACACCAACGTGTGGCAGCGATGCAAGGAAAGCTTCGCTCTGAAAATAACGAAGGCAGTGCTTGTGACGCCTGCAGTTTTGGATACATTCTGTTGCCGACCACATGTTTTCCCGAGAACAATGAGTGGACTGTCGAAATGAAATAAAGTCGGAGTGACAGTGGCACAATCGCCGCGGCTATGGTCAATCGCAGAAGGCAATTACGTAAAAATCAGATATGTGAGCATGAACCCGGATGCTCATGGGTGAATTCAAGGAGCCCTCATTTCACGTTATCATTTTGAGGAATGGTTTGAGGCAGAAGCGTCTATTATTAGGCATGACATGCTTATAGGCGGCATTAGTGGGGTTTCAGCCAAGGTCTCACAGATTCTCCTAAATAGTGCCAGTTAAATCGAATAGCCTTGCATAAGTGTTGCCGGTGTCACAGCTATAGTATCTGGCAGAGTCCCGACAAATACGCTCATTACCGTTCATCTGGGCCCGTTTTCGCACCAGTTCTTTTACGTAATCGCACTTAGTCATTGGGCGGTAGTAAGGCGGCTGTCACGATCGCGACGGGCATCGCAGAAAGCACTTACGTAAGAGAGGCTTTGGGAATTCTCCACCCAGTGGTTCAGCCGGCAACTGAACATAAGGACGTAAGATTCAAATTGCAACGCTGCACCGTCGTGGCTACGAGTGCATGCGTCATCACTATTATTTGCTTGAACGCGCGTATTGCTTACTGCAAATCACTGGGTGACGCACTGCGGAAGAAAGCAAAAGTACTATACCGACATCAAAGAAGACGTCTCACAAAACAAATGATACCATACTGCAGGAGTTGTAGCGGCAAAGGTGACGGCGACCAGTAGAGAAGGAAGAGCACCGAACGTACCAAGCAGCCGAGAAAAAAAAAGCAAGCGGAGACTCAGTTGTTTTTGGGCAAGGACAACAAGGTCCAAAATGAGGGCAGCAGCAGCTCACGTGCGAAGCTGCCCATCCAGTCTTGTGAGACGCGTGCAGCTGCGGCAGCTACCGTTTTAGGTAAAGGCCCCACTCGCGCGCCCCATCTCGCCATGATCGGGAAAGCATGGTTCACAAGAGCACTGTCAATAAGACACGTATGTTTACAGTGTTTAAATATATTACGGGTGTATAATAGGCGGCCATTTGTAATTGGACATTTGTATCACAGATATTTTAGCGATTTTACGCTTATTAACTTAAAAAATGTGTACTGCAGGACAATTAGGCTTCAATATTCACAATTGCAGTGCCATTATTATTATTATTATTATTATTATTATTATTATTATTATTATTATTATTATTATTATTATTATTATTATTATTATTATTATTCAGGCTACCGAGGGGAATTCGATTGTCCTACACGTTTCCGCAAGTTGTACACAGCAATCTGTCTTGCTCAAATCGAATACGCGTCGGTCGTCTGGAATCGCATTTCTAGACCCAACAGTGACGGGTTATCGATCGAGCCCAAAGAAAATTTGTAAGCATATATGATCACCGCTTTGTTAGCACGGACACCGGACCTCGTTCTAGCACTGTTTGGATTATCGGCATTGCCCTTATACTCAGCTGCAGACGTGATTGCCTGATCTTCTGTCTCCATTCAGACTCGTTCACGCTATCCTCACCGGCCCTGACCTCAGTTGTGTCATGTTTCGTATTCTGCGCAAGATCACCAGAGAAGATAGATCTTTCGATATTCTTCCCTGTCATCGCCAATGATCAACCGTACAGAATACTGAGGCTTTATAGCACACATTTTCATGATCTCAATATTTTTCATAACACGCTGTCATTGTTCTTTTCCGAGCTTTGCGTTGTTGTGATAGTTTCACGCATAATTTAACTGCCTTTCTCCTCCATTTTCTTTTGTATTTACCTTGCGATTTCTTGTATGCATACTATTCCTTTCATAAATTTTATTTTTCTTCATTGTTTTTTAACTTATATTCGCCTGGAGACTTTTGTGTTTTTATTTTTTAATGTTTGCGCAGGCCAGTACTCATACGTTAAAGTTGTTCGTGAGCATGGTAATTGATTGATTGATTGATTGATTGATTGATTGATTGATTGATTGATTGATTGATTGATTGATTGATTGATTGATTGATTGATTGATTGATTGAAATATTCAAGTAGATGAACCCAGAAGCACTTAGCTGGCGAGCATTTAAGGAGCCCTCAAGGTAATTCGATTGCCCCAAGCTCAAACAGTGCGACTATTCGGATGCGCGCCAGTGCTTGCCTGAGTGCCGTTAGGGAGACCGGTAGTTGGTGAAAAGGATATCGATAAAATGCTTAGAGCACTTCAATCAATTTCGAAACTTGTCCTTTGCGTAAACAGTGCCTTCACACACACACACACACACACACACACACACGTATATATATATATATATATATATATGTGTGTGTGTGTGTGTGCGTGTGCGTGTGTGTGTGTGTGTGTGTGTGCGTGTGTGTGTGTGTGTGTGTGTGTGTGTGTGTGTGTGTGTGTGTGTGTGTGTGTGTGTGTGTGTGTGTGTGTGTGTGTGTGTGTGTGTGTGTGTGTGTGTGTGTGTGTGTGTGTGACAAGCTTTCCTACCTACGATAAGCCCACACAATGACCTCCTTGTCATTGCGATATCAATTTCTTTTCTTTCTATATTTTAATGTCATGTAATTCCGTGCCCAAATGCCACTACTCAATCGAGCTTGTTGGTGACACCTTATTAAAAGAAACCGCGTAGGTACATCTGTTAAACGTCTCAAGTGTTCTAGGACATACTTTAAAGTTTGAATAACAGCCCAATGACGCAAAGGGGACAGAAGAGAGAACAGAGCGCTAACTTCCAACAATTTACGCTGTTATTCAAACTTTAAAGCATGTTTCCCCAACAAGCCCAATCCTATACCCTTCTAGGACATAGACGCCGCATCTCAACGATACCGCAGATGGCGATCATTTGCGTTCGCTCACAAAGCTCATGTTCACAGTGCGCTTCTCCGCTGTCTGCCGGCAATCCAGAAGATGCGCCATACAAGCAAGATGGAAATGGAGGCGGTGTACAACCATCGCTTGCGGGTCTTCCTTATTATCCAGAAAGCACTTGTCATGCTTTCAAAGTGTTACTGCAAGAGCTGGCAGATACGAGTGGGGAGAAGAAGACATTGCTAGGCGAAACGTCTGATACAACGAAAGATAAACTGACCATATCCCCGATGGCTCTATGTTTGATTAGTTACGGTTTATGAGTGCCGCGGAAAGACGTGCGCGTCTGTCAGCTTCGTCTTGACACGTGTAAGAATACCAGGCATGTGCATTTTCGACTTTCTCATCTTTCGCAAGGTAGCATCCGTTACTCGTGACGTCACACGTGTCTTCTTCTTTTTCCTGTGTCCCGAGATGATGCCTTTGAAGGACGGTGTGCACTGAGCTTGGAGTGTTTGTGAGCGCCCTAGTGGGGCGCTCACAAACACTCTTCAGCACCAGTACAGCCGCTAAGGATCACAGAAGCTATTTGTCTAAATAGCTTCTTTTACGCTTGTTATTGGTGCAAAAAAGAAAATTCAAGGTGAGGCTACCTGACGAGACTACAGCGACCGGAGATTCGGTGGCCTAGAGAGGGGACGGCTCCTCACTGCTGTATAGCGCTTGCGATTTCTTGTATTGATTAGCTCCCGACGGCCACGCAGCGACGCAATAAGCGGCCTCCATGCTTTGCTCTGCGCCGGGGTGCCCACTTCCGAGATAACATTGTTTGCCGTCGACAGCCCATCTTGGCAGCAGCGTTCGTGGGCGGCCCAACGCAGATGGAACGGGCCCTTTCCCTCTGCTCTCTTATTTTTTGCTTCTTCTCTCGCTCGGTCTAAGGTCCAGTGGCCGAGCAACTCATCTGGCGAGTTGTTGATTTTCTTTATTCTTATCTCAGGGGTGCTTTTATCTTTTCTTTCACTGATTTGCTACAGCTTGTAATGTCCTACTTGCTCTCGCTACTTCCAAAAGGATGATTGTGGTCATGTTTGTTGCCTCAGGCAGCGGCGGGCTTTTTCTGTTGTCCAAGGACAGGAGCTCTACTTCCTGTCCTTACTGGTGCAGATCGAGCTGAAAATGTAGCGAACCGTGCGCGAAACTAGCTGGGTGAAAAAAAGAAATAAAGAATATATAATATAACGGTTCCAAAAGAAAAGAGACAGCGCGCGTGGCTTTTCAAAGTTCGAGGTGAAAATTTTTGTCTTCTTTTTTTTCGGTGACCGTAGAAGAATATGTTGTAAACCGTGTCTCTGATAGCTGGATTCATAAAGCTTTTGGGCCATAAAAATTATTTGCAATTCGTTGTCTGTTTGTTTACATCATCCTTTGTCGTGGAACGATTGCGTATAAACAAGGAGCCAGCACTCTTGCAGCCCCCCCATGTAAATCCACGCTGAGAGCCGGTATCTTAAACATTAGCCCAGCGACGGCCGGTAGGACACTCCGATATTAATGTGCTGAAGATGGGTCGGTAGCGGAGTCGTGAAAAAAGTGTAGAGAGCGCAAGACTAAAGATTAAGTATTGTATCTTCACTGTGTGCGTTCGTGCGTGCGCCTCTCCATCATATAACAAGTGGTTGGTGCTTGGTCTTAGTTACTTTTTGTTTAAACTCTGGTGCCGTGACAAAGCCAATTTAAACCCTGATCAAGCAAATCTAACAAACCTTCAAATAACTTCAGAAAAGGGCCGCCCGTATCATTTTATGAAATTATGCACGTATATGCAAGCGTGTGATCAATGAAACGTGCCATTAATCTACGTCCCCCGTGCAAGGTAACGAAATGGGCGTCTGTCTGGTTAATCTCCCTGTCTTTCTCTCTCTCTCTCTCTGGATTGGCAGACCTTGCCTTACGCCGTAAATTTATGCGCTTAAGCCTCTTTCATAAGATTTACTTCACTAATCCTGTCCTCAAGGATGAGTTGCTCCTTCGTCCATCCTACATTTCACCTCGCATTAATCACCAAATGACGGTCCTGGCGCCACCGTGCAATTCCAACTCTTGCACTCATTCATGCCAAGGACCGCTGACGACTGGAACCACAATCTTCCCTCTATCGCTGGCATCTGTGAAGCCACTAGTTTCAAGCAGGTAGCCAACGGCTACACATGTGCTCTCTGCTCCTCTGTGCAAAGCCCCCGGGCCTTGAGAGCATGCAGATAAATAAATGAAAAAACCGAGGACACCTAAGCACTTTTTATGAGTTGTGAATGCGAAAGCGTTAAAGTCTGATTGAACGCCGCTGAGCGGTCCTTCGAGTAATGAACTCCTCGCGAGCAAGCGAGCGCGTTGAGACGCTTGGCGCGTTTTGATTTGGCCTTACCGAGGCGCAGTTAGAACACAGGCGAGAGTTTTCGCGAATAACGAATGCGCGGATAACACAGGCTTGCGAAAGCCAGGGTGACGTGGCGTCGCGGGGATGCCCTCTCCCCTCAAGCAACGCCTGGCGCACTAGCGAGGCAGCAGGTGTACCCTTTCGCCCGCTCTGCTCCGTCGAGGCCCGAGCCAGCAAGCGCGAGCCAGCGTCACGAGGCGCGCTCGTGACGTGGCGTCGCAGCCAATGAGAAGTTAGGTGCCGTTTCGTTGCTACAGACGCCGCCGGCTTTTTTGCTCAGTGGGCCGATTTAGCATAAATAAATAAACAAACAAATAAATAAATAAATAAATAAATAAATAAATAAATAAATAAATAAATAAATAAATAAATGTGTATGATGGCATAAAATTGTCTTTTAGACAGATGAAAGAGAAATAACCATACCTAAGGATGTTTGAATTCATCTTTAATTCAAATTGATTGAGCCTTATAGCAGACATATTTCTTGCGTCTTTAAACGACCGATAAGTATTTCGCGTGCTAGCTACACTTTTATTCTCATTGACAGGTCTGGGCAATATATGAGCACAGATGTTATGTGGGGCTTCCTTCATGGTCTACAAGTATCCACACATTACGCAAAATGTTGAAGCAATACTTTATTTTTGTAATTTATGTTCCTTTTATTTCGTTCTTTACAGACTTTTGTGCCGGTGTATCTTAGTGCTCACTTGTACCCCTCTACTTCGCACACAGTTATTTACGGCCGTGTGCGCTCCAGAAGTGGAGCATCACGGCAAAAGTCGGCTGTTTTAAATTAGAAGTTGTGCCCAGGAGACTGTGCTAATCTCGAAATCAAGCTTCCGTCCAAAAGTGTCAGGTAATAATATCTAGTCGTAGTGCTTCAGCTACTCTAGCCTTTTGCTACAGTAGTAGTATTTACACGACGCGAAAGCCAATTGTGATACAAGACATCTTAGTGAAGGCGGCTGTTCCATGCCCAGTAGTTCTTCCGAATGAAAAGCTTTGTGTATTCAGCCCCAGTCTCGAAGCCGGCCCGTCAGTGTTGGCATATTGACATGCGGAGGCACAAAAATAGACTCAGTATTACACGTGAACCATCTCTCGGCTATAGATCATTGACATTTTCGGTGCGCTAGCAGAAACTATTGATTTACTCCAGTCTGGTTTAGATCGTCGTGATATTCAATGAAAATGAGACGCCACTCGAAACGGTAATCACCTCGTGTATGTTTTCGCGCTCTCGTGCTCCCGTGCTCGAGCACGTTTACGTCCCATCATGCGTGGTATGCGCAGTCGTGCTTGAGCAGAGCATGTTGTTCGCCTTAGGTGGCAGATTTTCACCTTGCAAAGCATCCACGCTTTTGGTAACATGATCGATCGACCTTCGCACTCAGAGGTGCAGTGTCACACATGCGGGCTGGCATTTTAATTGCAAAGCATGATGTGGCGCACGCATGAACACGACAAGCACCTCATCTGTAATGTTGCCGTCCTCAGAGTGCGAATGACAACTCTCATGACGCCATAGCTCGATGCGCCAAGAAGACCACGTGGAGTATCGGCGGCGCTGCCTGTGTGTTGTGCGAATTTTTGACTATATAGAGAAGCAACCGCAAGTATCACCGCGAAACAGTAGCCAATGCCACTAAAGACTGCTTTCTTCGCTCGCTGTTAGCTGCATGTGTTCAAACTGCTGTTGTGAGCACAGAAAGCTTCAGGGCGTGTCCTCTATATATCCTGCGCGTTATTGTGTCACTATATTTTTCACAGCTTCAAAGTGTATACTTTCATCGGAGGAAGCTCCTCGGGAGAGAGGGGTTCGCGGCAAACCTTTCTTGCAAAGCTTGTGAGCGCCGATTAGAAGCTGCGAAATCGATAGCGAGTTTTCTAAAGCCCGACCCGGGAGACTCGTTGGTGCCTGCCGTGTGGATGAGCCGGCTAATTTTGTCTCACCCGGTCGGTAGTGAAAGAGCCTCGCTGGCAGCGGAAGCCTCGCCGCCCTGCGTCCGACAGGCGCGCCGTCGTTAGCGCGCAAGCCGCCGAGTGTGGTCCGACTTCGCTCGCGCCACCGACGAGCCGCGGGCAGCACCTGGGCGCGACGACAGCAGCAAGTGGTCTGCTCTGTGCGGCGGCGGTAATGCACCCTCCGGTCTGCACGCGGGAAGATGTACCCCGAGCTGCCGCAACCCCGAGGCCTAAATTTAGCGGCCGGCAATCGATAGCCGGTACACGGCAGAGTGAGGTTTGTCTCGTCTTTGCACAGCTGCTGGGGGGAGTGGAGGGGGTGGGGGGTGCAGAGGGGTTACCTGCCACCACGTTGAAGGCGACCATCGTGCCGCCGGCCAGCGTTTCGCCGCGGGGGTCTTCGAGCGGGTTTGGTGAGCCACCGAGATTACGACGCATCCGTCGCTACAGGTGCCTCGATCCCGCCAGGAAGGATTCAGCGTCAGGAAGGAGGTGTGAACGCTAATGGGAGGAAAGGGAAAATACGGAAGGGTGGAATATCCTCGGGAACGAGGATATGTGGCAGTTCGAAAAGCGTGTACACGCATTTATACGTTGTGTCTGTGCGCTTCACAACCTCGCTGCTTCTGTGCAGAAGAACTCGTTATACTGACGATAAGGTACAGCAAAACGTAGCGTTTGGCAGCACACTGACAATTTTGACTATAAAACCGAAACGTTGCTGCTCAACAAGGATCGAACTTATGCGACTGCGGCAATGTGTGTTTCATTAAGGGAAGCGCTAACCACAGAGCTATACTGTCCAAATGCCGGAATTCATACTGTATTCTGGGTTTGGAGCGTGCGCACGCAGGTGCGGAGAATGGGAGTGTTTTATCCAGCGTTCTTGTAGTAGGTTTGGTGCGTATTGCCGAGGTTACAGCACGCAACGTTCTTGCGCAGCGTAGATCGCGCGCGATGTGTATAAGCCTTTGGTGGCGTGGCTTTTGACGCACAATTCATTCTAGTGTCCTCTCGCAAAAAGAAGGAAAGCAAAAAAAAAAAAAAAATGCAGAATGCCCAAATGCCGGACCACGCCTGACAAGTTACAAATGAGCCAATGATATCGCGGCCGTCGAGCATATAGACACCGCGACGTTTAGTTAGTAGACTCGCCATCAGAATAGAGGCAGTGACTATCGCGCAGCGTACCGCCGCTCTCATTTTAAGCGTTCAATTACTTATGAAAACTCTCAAACGCGGCCAAAGATATTTTAAGCACTTTTACAAATATTTAGGCCTATCACTTGCAAACGTACAGTTGCTACTGACATGCATCGACCTCATTCATGCCCATTTGTCAAGAGTGCTACTTTGCCTTTGCATTTTTTTTTTCAATAGAAATTGTACTCACCCTCCAGGCGAATTTTTCCCGGCACCGTGGTGCTCTGTATAAAGTACAAGTGCGATGAGATCGCGCTTGGCGCTCCTTATGCTGCGGGTGCCAGGGTATAAGCATGCGAGGCTTAGCCGAGACACTTGGGGGCTTGATACGTGCCGTCTTCCTGCGCGCCCAATGGCGAAAGTCACGTGGTCAAGCGCGTACTAGGGGAGGAGAGTGCTAGTGTCCTTCTCTAGCCCGTCCGTGGCTGCGCATGGCCGTCCGCGCGCATAGCCTTGGAGGTCACGTAATCTCCAGTTCAGATGATGCGGTGAAGCGAGCGCCAGCACGACGCGTTCGCTCCCCGCTGCCGGCCCTCTTCATCACGCCAGCGTTTTGACAGCTAATGATCGCGGTCACCGAGTGTTGTCTCTTCATGTGTGCCTGTGTGCGCGTGACGCCATGCTTGTGAATTTAATTCGTAAGCTAATGTTTATTACAAGTTATACGGCCGATAAAACTACGTACCTTACTTCGTGCAGTTATCTAATACATTGCTATCGCTACCAATGCTTCGCCTTTCGGGCGAAACTACGACTATATCTTCTGTTATACACGTAGCCTTTTCTTCTGGCTTGGTTAGATTCTCACTAGCATTAGTAAGACTGCATACGGATTCCTTCCGCACCCAGGGAACTTCTCCTAAGAACTAAAGAAAATCAAAATGGAAATTGAAATGGTTGCTGTATGGTTAAGCTACAACGCGATCTCCGTCAGTGAACAAAGCTCCTTTATTGAAGTGCCGCTGCAAAGGTCAAAGCGAATATAGCCCGCGTAAGCACTGTTCGTTGTTGAGAACACTGTTTGTTCCTGTAAGAAATTCCTCCGTTGTGAAGGGCTGTTCACTGATAAATGATGCTGTCTACGGATGAGCCTAAAAATCTTGATACTTCTTCTAAACTTTTGTTCTGCCTGGAAGCCTCTGATACTTTTTCGTTTCTTGTTCCTTACGAGGAATAAAGACAGCGCCTAATAGCCCAAGCTTTCTTCAGAACTTTTCATACGGATATTCTAGAAAGGTCATGAATATATCCGGCTTTTCATGACGAAGGCCGGACCCCGGCCGAAACGTAGGAAATAAAGCATCGCTTTTTTCGTACGTGCGTCCTCAACCTACAAGCACCTATATATATATATATAAACGAAATACAGCTCGCTAGCTATATGAAATATTTTCGCAGTAAAAATGTTCGCTATAGCTCTCCTTAGTCTGTCGGTATCGAGCAGAAAGACGTATACATTCCAAGGTCGATAAGGATTGTCAGGCCTGAATGAATGCTCGAATGCGCTCCTCTCGACTTTATACTCAAGCAGCGTCTGCTCATTATTCTGGGAACTCGTCTCTTCCAGAGTGTACGATAAAGCACAAAGCTATAGGAACGACAGTGCCTTCGCGGAGGTTGCGTGATCGCATATTACCACTCCGCATCTTCAAGAAGAATGAGGGAAGATTTCTTTTTTCCTTAACATTCTGCTCTAATGCTTGTTTTGAACATTTGATTCGTGTAAAAAAGGAGCAGGAGTGACATAGAATAGCGATTATTCTAGCACTGACGGAAGCAGATAAGATGTGTTTGTTAAGAAAAGAGGAGTATCAAAGTAAAATTGAAATATGTGCATATATCGACGCAAGAGGCTTGTTGCTAATGGCTTCGTCTACGAAATTGAGAAGAAATTGGTGCGTTCGGTATGTTATATTTTCGTGTTGTTATTTTTTCTGCATCGAAACAGAGCAACGCGTACCGTTTATTAAGCCGTCAATGAAGCACAGGTTTTCTTCCGAATTGTACGCTGGGAAAGTATCCACGCTACTCCTTTTCATCGTCCGGTCTCAGCCAATCCTGCTTTGTCATGTCTGCAATTAATGCAACATATACCTTCAATGTTAATTATGGGACAAGTTACTACACCAAGAGCGAAAATAGTCGGATACTTTTGTTACGCGGGATGGAAGAGAGAACGTGGAGAAGGCAATATCAATATATAAACGAAGTCTGTGGAGTCAGTAACAATTTCAAAGTAAGTGTTGTCAGCGCTCGGCTACCCCGCATATAACCCAAAATGGCGAGTAGCTCATGAATTTTGATGTAATCAAGTATCTGTTCGCAGAAAAAAATAATACTAACATCCGAGCGCATTCTCATGGGCCACGATGATAACATTATTGAAACCGACCAAAAAAACAAAGAAAACTCGCAGGCCCTTATGCTACACTTGAGCGACTGTAATGCGGTAATGCGATAGCACTGTGGCCGCCTGTCATTCATTCGATGGCTACCTAATAACGTGATGCATGGCGCTGGCCACGTCTTCGCTCCACCCCGTAGTAACTGCGCTCTGTGGCCTCTGACACTCTTTACCACGCGACCTGCTCCTGTCCTCGGCCGGTAAAATGTTAGGATGCCTTTCGCTAGATTGTACTCCTGTCTTATCACGCACCGTTCACGACCGGCCGCCCGCGCTGACAGACTACTGACAAAACGCAATAAAAACAAGATAGAACAAAGGAATTGTAATGGAATTCGTTAAATTATCCAGGCCCTCCTCTTCACTCTTGCCCAAGAGCTTCGTCGCCAGCACTGAACAGACTCCACCACCGCCGAACTCGCTCTTAACACGTGACTTGTTCTGCCCCTTCTCGCGTGACTCCTGCGTCTCTCCTCCTTCTTTCTTGGTTCCGTGCCAGGTCTCTAGACAGTGGGGAGTTCTTGGCCGTTACCAACCGCGAAGACCATTCAGCTTCCTGTACAATGTTGACGTAGTTAATGGGGAGAAGTACGCAACGACGAAAAATATTCACCGACGATTACGATACTTCCTAATGCGAAATTTGAGCGCAGCTCTATACGTGTTTTCATTTCGCGATATATTGAGGCAAAGAACTTGAGAGAGACATGTAGCAGAGTCAGTGATCGTCGACAATCTGATCTGCGGGTCAAGCGCGTCGGCTTTTATACAGGACTTTTCGAAGGTTCGAGTGTAATCGCTGGCCGCGTGGCTTCCAGAAAGTGCTACACCATTCGCGTCGAGCACACAATCAGCTTATAAAACAATCGTAAACCATGAGAATCGAAACATGTGCAAACGAGAGCAAACCAAGCTAACCAAACAAGCACGAGCGAGAGCTGACGCGAGCAGACGATAGTACGAAACGAGCGGTCCAGCTGAGGCCAGATACGAGTACGCATCAAGCGGTCGGACGGGTCCGCATGACACCAGTTTCCCGCGCACACGTCACTGAAGGGGCCATTCTCATTGGTCTTCGCCGTTTGCGGCTCGCGTCTTTTACCTTCCGCTCTGCGTTCGCTCTTTCATCTTTCGCTGTGCTCGTTCGCTCGGTTACGCGGCCGACGCCGCCGACGGCGACGCTCGCTGCAGCAACGGGCGCCTAAGAGCTGCGCTCTAAAAATCGTGCAGTCTGTCCGAACGATGTACTGCGGGCAAATACATCGCACAGATCCTGGAGACCTGCCGCTACGAAGGTTCGTCTTTCGTGGTTTCATTTCGTGTAGGTTACTCGGCTCGTAAAGGGTACACTTTGGCGGAGCTGAACGCTTAGGCATAACAATAGTGACCTAAATTTCGAGGAGGCATAGAAGTGGTGCAATGTGAACTGTACTATGTAGATTGTTAGATGTATTCATGGTGACGGGCGTGCTGCCCTTTTTGACGCTGCACGTTCATATAGTCTGTGTTAACGAAAGGACACAACCCTTGAACATGTATTGCAACGACCGTCGGGTGATCATTCGTTTTTGGTGCGTAAAGTGCCCCGCTCACCAGCCCTGATGAGCCTTCAGAAGCTGAAACTAGCAATATATGAGTCGAGAATAGGCACACAGCTTTCTCATGGTGGGCATTAACTACTGTTCGCTTTAAAAGTTGACGAGGAAGCTGAAGACAAAATTATATAGCTGTTTGCGCTAGCATAGTGGTCAGAATAGCAGCGGCCATCGCATCGCGTAGGCACCATTATTAGGTCTAACATGACGGTGGTCGAGGCCACTTGCTGCTACAAACACACCCGCTGCACAATGACAAGACGACACTATGCGCGTGGCCCAATTGGACCGTGGCTGCGCGCGCTTGGGTGCCCCGCTGTCCATAGGCCTCAAGGGAAGGAGGGACATAGATAAGTAGAAGGCAGGGAGGTTAACCAGAATAACGTCCGGTTCGCTACCCTACACCGGGGGAATGGGAAAGGGGGGAAACAAAGATAACAGGAAGAGAGAGAGGAGGGAAGGAAAGAAGGAAATTGCGGCGAGTTCGCTGACGTGTGTGGTCTTACAGAAATTGCAATAATAGTCACAGATGGTCGCACAAGCCCGTCGTCCCTAAGAAGCACAAAAGCGCCTTCACCGCTTTATGGGCTGACGGGCGATGGGGGCGGTGTTCCAGCAGCAGCTGCACAGAAAGCAGCCGATTGTCCAGTTTTTGGAAAGCTTTGGCAAGTTCTTGTCTCTCTGGGATGTATCGTGGACAGTGGCACAGCAGGTGGTCGATGTTTTCTTCGGTGCCACAGACCTCGCATGCTGCACTGTCAGTCATTCCAATGAATGTAGAGTATGCCTTTGTGAATGCAACTCTTAACCAAAGGTGACAGAGAAGCGTAGCTTCACGTCGAGGAATTCCGATTGTAGGTCGGAGTTGCAGGGAGGGGTTTTGTCGATGCAGTCGTGTAAGTCGTAAGTTTGGCGAGTTCCACTCGGTCAGTGTGAGACTGCGTGTCAGGTGTCGAAGCTGCCTTGCGGCGTCTGTCCTCGAGAGCGGAATTGGAACGCTGTGCTCTTCTTGATGTGCTGTGCGAGCAGCGTTATCGGCGGAATCATTGCCACTGATTCCACAATGGCCAGGTACCCATTGAAAAACGACCTCGTGACCCTTTTGTTGGACGTGATGGTAAAGTTTCGCGACTTCGTATGTCAATTGGTCATGGCATCCGTGTCGGAGAACTGACTGCGTGCACTGTAATGCCGGTTTTGAATCACAGAACACAGCCCATTTTGTAGGTCTTTCAGAATCAATGAATTCCAGTGCTCGACGCAGGGCCGTTAGTTCTACCGCCGTTGAGGTCGTGACATGCGATGTCTTGGACCGCAGGCCTCAAGAGATCTAAGATGATGTTCGATGCCACGTGTAGATCACGTGGGTGTATTCATCGTATCGTCAGGGTTTTGTCGACGTGGTCGCCGTTCATTCAGAACTGCTCTACAGGGTATTCGACAAACTTCAGTGCCTGAAGTGAGTGTGGTGTCTCTCCCACACGTACTCAGTGCTTGCTCTCTCCCTTTCTTCCTCTTTATATTCCCCTTTCCCCCACCCCCAGTGTAGGGTAGCAAACCGGATGCTGTTCTGGTTGACCTCCCTGCCTTTCCTACCCATGTTTTCTCTCTCTCTCTCTCTCTCAGTGCCTGTCTCTTACGTCAGCGCCGTCGGCGCGACGAGCGCATCGTTTTTGTGCTGATCGCTCTCATGAGGGACGGGTGACCGAATGCCGGCCTATCGGGAAGCGTCCGTTTCGAATGACTAATTCGTGAGGTTGAGAGAGAGAGAGAGAGAAAGCAAGAATAGGAAAGGCAGGGATGTCAACCAGACGAGCGTCCGGTTTGCTACCCTATAATAGAAGTAAAGGGAAAGGGGGAACAGAAAGAGTAGAATAGGAAGCAATCGCAGTGAGCACTGAGTGCAAGTGGGAGTATGTCCAGGAGCACCATAAGCGGTCTCTCAAACCGGTGTACTTCAAGTACTGCACTAATGCATTAGATAGCGCACTAGATAGTGTACTAGATAACGTCCTGAAGCAACATTGGGCCTGAGAGAGACGCCGTGATTGAGGGCTCCGCGTTGATTTTGACCACCGGGGGTTCTTAACGTGCGCGTAAATTTAAATACAGGAACGCTTTTGCATTTATCCGCCATCAAAATGCGGCCGCCAGGGCTGGGAGTCGAACCGCGACTTCGCGTTCACCAGCAGAACGCCGCATTCACTAAGCCACCGCGGTGGTTTTTGTTCTTCTTTATTTACATGAATGCGAGCGTCTTCTCATGGTGAAAATAAAATAGATTTATCTGACTGACTGACTGACTGACTGACTGACTGACTGACTGACTGACTGACTGACTGACTGACTGACTGACTGACTGACTGACTGACTGATTGATTGATTGATTGATTGATTGATTGATTGATTGATTGATTGATTGATATTCAGTAATACATATATACGCAACATTAGTATTCATCACCCGAATAGGCGCGACGTGCAGTTTATTTTAGTTTGTTTCTTTTGTTAATCATTAGGCTATATTTCGTTTTGAGATATACCCGACATAAGAAAACTGTACACGGATGTGCGGAAACAGCTAGAGAAGTCGCCTGATAAGAAGGCTCTTCCTTCGGGTAGGACACGAAGTACAATAAAGCAACAATGGAAGGGCGCAGAGACCCTCGATCTGTAGAACTTCATATATTGCCCGTCTTTTATTAGTATAACGCGATACACTCTGCGGCTTGCAGCAGGCAGCACGGGGTCAAGTAGCACGAGCGTAAGTGATGCGGCCTGTGCGAAGGCACACGCACCATCGGCGTGACCAAACGACGCGCTAGTGCAACGAGCTCCAGTCGGGGCCGTTGTCAGCAGCTAGTACGCGAGTGCCTGCAGGATTCCAGAAAGCGCGCTAGCGGTTTCCACTCAGAGGTGCAACCGGTGTCGCTGACGTCTTCGTCGATCGGTCGGCCTGAGCGTTGAACTCGGCTTCGCAAAAGACATCGTCGTTTTCTTCCACTCCACTGGGAGCCATGGCGGACCGTCCCTGTTTGTCGCGTCCATTTTCTCAGTTGCGTTCGCCCGGAGCGAGCGTTGTTATAATATTTTCTGGAAACTTTTGCCCCGAGAGTGGTGTACAGCTCCAAGTGGAAAACACGGCACCACAGCCGCTCGCCGGATGACGCTCAGCGCTCGCTGGCTGCAGCTCGCTCGCGGGGTGCCGCTATTTTAGGCCGCGCGCGGCGGTCTCCGAGCGCGGCGAGCAGCCATCGCGAAAGGGATGGGAGTGGAAAAAGTGCGCTGTCGAGTTTCGTCTTCCTGTTGCTCCAGATTGGCCATGAGTTCAGTAGACAAGTCATCGTTCATCACGCGTGGCAGCGAATGATGCGCGAGGTTGGCCGCCTCGCTCTCTGTGTCGCCGCCGCTGTGAATCGCCACGCTTTTCTGGGAAGAGAGCCCAGTAGCCGCCGCTTTCTTTCTTTTTCTTTCTTTTTTTTCTGAGGAGGGAGAGATAAGGTGCAAGCCGGTGGGAGATGGGTGGCGGCGGGAGCGGGCCAGCATAGACACTTATTTTCGCAAAACTGGTGGAGCTGATGAACTCGCAACTTGCGAGCATCTCGATATACGCGAAATTTCGTCGGCTTTATACTAGCTGTGGGCCCCTTCCCGATAAAGCACTGCGAGCTACTTGTCGCAGCAACAAACCTGACATTAGCCCTTTAAGGAGCACGCCTTGGAGTTTTGCACTTTAACTATAGAAGAGGCAGATCTTATATGCTGAGGTGACAGAGACCACCTATCAACATCCCATGTCCCAAGTATTTGCGTAAGCACGACAGATAAGTGGAAATACATAAGAAAATTAAGGATGGGAAACAGGGAAGAGATGGGGAAAAGATAGGGAAAAGAAGTCAGTAGTGAAGTATAATATAACTCATAAGTAGGGAAGAAGTAACTGTTTAGTGGAAGCAACAGTAGAAAGGTGCCTGAAGCACGGCGTCTAGTAGGCCTTTTAATGCGACTGGCATTCTTGGCTTTGTCAGACCGGTTTTCTTTCCCGCTATCTAACCTATCTACCGTTTTCGTAGGCCAATCTCAAAGTTTCTGCAGTCTAAAATTGTGGGCCGTTCCTGAGGTAGTACTTTCTAAAAATGCGAGCCCATCCTGAAGGTTGTGCACTCGAAAATTCGGACCTTTAAAATTTCGCCGGTGCTGGGCGGAATCCAAACCGCGTCACATGGTTTCATCAACCCCAGCAGCTCGACGCTTTAGCGTACTGCCTCACGAATGCCCATAGGGAGGGATGGATTTTAATCGTCAGTGTCCGCATCCACTGGAGCTTCATGCATCCCGGAGGCCACGCCCAGACTTCGCTAGAAGCAGGAGAGAGGATCTCTGCTACAGTACACGGCTCATACGCATGGCGCACTACCGGTGCAAATTCGAAGGCCACGCGATCTCGGAGGCCACGGGCAGGACTTCACGCTGACTTCGCGGTGGCTCGTACACGGCTCATGCATGACGGGCTTAGGCTATTGGCATACTTGGATAGCCATCGTAGATGAATTGCGCCCGACTTTTCTAACATTTTTTTTTTTTTTTTTTTGAAACTGAGATCTACTGATCTTGAAGTCAAGACCTTTTGGCTATTTCTTGGTCCTCAAAAACTGAGCGCTCTGTCAATGCACAGAAAGGTGCTGTCTTGTTTCTGGCTTATCTGTGTTTATCCGTGATTTCATTTCGAAGGAGTGAAGAAATGTAATTTATCTGTCACCGCACAACTTGGTAAGGCCTTGGAGTAACGCCTCGCTGGTAAAAGCAAATTACGATCAAATTTAGAATGATGAGCATGATTGACCCAGAAATCTAAAATAATGAGGAAAATATTGAGGAAAAGTGTTTCAGGGATGCTTAAATTTTTTTAACCTTCCTTATTGTAATTTATTTCGGGGCGTGGGCTACGCCCCTATTGGCTGGAAAGCTCTGGAATGAAGAAACGGAAAAGTAGCAGCACGCCATTTTTTCTATCGCGGTGAGGAGGCGTTTTGTAAACGGAATAGACAGTCGTTGCAGAGAAAGTAATTCATCCAGCGCTTCTTGCGAACGCGTCGCTAAGGTCACCGCCAGCAGAATGCAGTGCTGGTCGTAGTCCTTGCGTTTTGTTCCCTTCATTATCTCTTTGTCTTGGCCAGGCGTGTAATTGTGAGGTGTCCAAAGATATCCGACTATAAATTGTGAAAACGCGCGCTAGATGTATAACTAAATGTTTGAACTTTCTCTGTTTGAGGTTCTGTGCACTATGGCTCCAGCCGTTGTGGGTGTGCCGGATAATGGTAACGGTGTTAGCGCATGCAACTGTGGTGTGCGTAGTCAATGTTTCTATACATGCTAACCTGTTCACTACAACTTAATCTACGACTGTGTATGGCTTGCGTGTTATGTCCTCTTTACTGCAGCGATTCGTCAATACTTGTGCACACAGAATGTTATTAACGCGCATTGCTTCCCTTTCTTTGTTTCTTTCTTTCTTTCTTTCTTTCTTTTCTTTTTTGTAACTGTTACTGGGACGAGGTGAACGGGGGTAGGAGTAAACGGCGATATCGTACCTCTATGTATATGTGAATACAAATACCCGAAACACTGCGCCCTTTTTTAGATTTGACGCAAACGTAAAGAGAATTCTACTACTGAATACCCGAGATTAGCATCCCAGCAAGTTGCGTCAAATACGTGGCCACTGTTGCGGCAGCGCGATTTCATCAGCACAGGCTCGTGGTTACTGAGCATTACTTCTTTGTCACAACCGTAGTTCGTGATACGTGACAAGCACCAGTTTTAATTTTCTGTATCCCATAACAGATCGAAATCGGTTGTGGAAGGTATTATGAATTTAGTAATCGTTTCTTAATGACTGTTGTTTAGTAGCTGTTGTTTAGTAACCAGTGTTTAGTGACCATTTCTGCGTAACCTGATGTTTCCCACCTTTCTTACTCAATCTTTCTTTACGATATTGTGCGCCAAGAATGGAATTCCATTTTAGTGGGCGCCCTGTAAGTCTCTCTAAAAGCACTGATTCTCATGTGTCGATGTGTTCTGCGTCAAGTTCGTATGAATGACAACTCGAAATCCAATGAGCCGAACAAAATCGTTCGTTCGCAACGTCCTATTACGTATAAAAGCGAAAGGAAGACGTTTAACAGGCATTCGCTCCGTTTGACATGTTGTACATTGTTGACCAGAGACGCCGTGAAGTGAAGTAGTATTTATTCGGACAGCAACATGAACAAAGCAGACAGCAACGACTCAGTGGCTTCGCCTTATAAAGGGAGCATGGGTGCAGCCGAGGCATGCGATTGGCTAACGATACAATAGCACATGTGAACTATGACCGCGTGCATCAGATACGCGGCGCACAGTGACAAGAGAATACGCTTGATAAACGTTGCCCAGATACAACATACATAATAAACAAACTTAGAACTAACGCCGCGTCGTGTAGTACCAGGTTATGATGTTGCCCCCTTTGGTCGCCGCCTCTCACAACGGTAGGTTCAGCAGCAAACGCCGAGAATAAATCGACCGCATCTTAAGCTTAACGAGTGCATGGTCCACCCTGGCTCAGAGAACATTCGCGTTCAAAGCATGACCCCCTTAGGGGATGGCGCTTTGAACATAACCTCACGCAAATGTTTGTGCACGAAAATTGTTGAACACTGCGTATGCCCACGTCATCCTACCGGAGTGGCTGGTATGTAAGTTTTCCTAGTCGCACGTTTCGTTGTGCATGTGGCGTGCGGTCAAACGAATAAAATTTTGTTTGACATAAACCTAAATATACATCTGTATACAGCAGCAGTAAGTTATTTTCGTTTCACGAAATAGTGCAGAAATCGTAGACCAAGGACTAAGCTAACAGTGATTGTACGGCAGTCCAAGAAAGACCTCCGCGCATGTTAAGTATACGTGGTGATCCTTTTCAAGTTTTCATGAATATATTAAAATCGCTTGTGGTTGATAGCATAATTTTTGTCCTTGAGCTGGATCATTCGAAGAGGCGAACAGTACGAGAAATCGAAACATATATTCAAATAATTAAAAAATATAATCAAGTAACCTCTTAATCAATTAAATTACGGCACATATTGTAATTTACGAATTGTACCGGCGAGCTTGCAGGACGCATCCACTTGAAACGAACCTGCAGGACACCGACAGTTTCAAGATATTATTTCCCTAAGTGTTGGACGAAACACATGGACGTTCCAGTTACTTTTGTGCTTCAATGCATAAAACAGTGTTTGGTTAACAAAGTAAGTGGAACAACAGTGCATTTTTACGAGTTTGAGGGGAGCATATCTCCAAACTGATGTCATTCTGTGAATTCATTCCAAGTGGATACGCTAAGCAAACGCACCAGCTGCAATTCGTAAATTGCAATATTGGCTGCAAAGTAATTAACTAAGAAGTTAATTACTGATTTTTAAATTAGATAAATATGTGTTTCGATTCCTACTGCAGGTATTGTGCGCCTGTCTGAATAATCCAGGTCTAAAGTTGTGTTATCTGCAGCAGGGTATTTTTAAATATGCTAGAAAAATTAAGAATGATCACTCCGTATGCTGAATGGTGTAAACGAGAAACTTATTTTGAGTGCGTGGCGTTTTATTTGAACAATGGTGAGGATACGTATCTTCTTAGATAAGCGTCTTTTATCATTCATCGGTCATTCTGTTTGCCAACAAATTTTGGCGGATTATTGCACTTGAAAAAGCAAGGGGCTTCGCTGAAATAGAGCAGGCGACATCGTTATGGGTTGGACAAGGTCTTCGTGAACAAAAAAAAAAAACAAAGTACATCAGCCAATCGCCAGTTTAATCCACCTATTAGCCTATATACGTGTGTCCCAGCTAACGTTAGCCAAGCAGTTCAACGAAAAACATTTTTAAGCAACACAGTGCAAGATGCAGTCATAAGACCTAGTGTGTTGGTTCGTCAGAGGTTGGATGGCCAAACAAAGTCGGTCTTAAAATCGGATCTTGCGCCGTGTTCAGCGAAACCTTTTTTTTTTTTTCGTTGGACAGCTTGGCTGACGTTAACTGGGACGCCCTATATATGCAGACGACGCTGCAGACGACGCTGCAGGAACCAGGGTTCTAAATATCGTTCTTGTTAAAAAGGCATCAAGAGTTAAGAAAAAGACGGCGACAAGAAGGCAGATGAAGGAGCTTGTAAGCGAGCGCAAGTTCATATCGCAAACTGACATCGTTGGTTTCAATGCTCTGCACCGTATAGGCATCTAAAGTATTGTGTAAAGCGTTTTAAGGACAAGAAGTTGGCACCCGTATTTCGAGAACACAGGTCTCTATTTTTGCTCGCTGGGCTGCACTTTTTAAGTAGACTCAACCGACTATTGCTCGGGATTTAGGATTGCGGAGAACCACGAACAAGCGGCCGCCGCGACCGCGGTAGATCTGGATGGATGGATGGATGTTATGAGCGTCCCCTTTGGAACGGGGCGGTGGGTTGCGCCACCAAGCTCTTGCTACTATGCTGCCTAATATCCTACCTAGGTTAACCAATGAAAAAAATAAATAAAAAAACACTATGAACTACCGCGTCCAAACTTTCTGATCCCCTATTGCGAATTGTGCTTTTGTACGTCTCCGTCTTTTGTCGTTTCCCTACTTTTCTTCCACCAATCATCCAATCGCCTCTTACTAATGTCTATTGCGGACCTGTTCGCTTTACCACTGCTCCCGCTGAACCCAAGGGCTTCAAGGAGGCCAGTGGTGCCTAAATCGACCGCTGGGTAGACGTCTTCCCATTCTAATAAAATATGCTCCGTCGTTTCCCTAGCTTTGCCGCAGCAAGCACATGCTTCTTCTTCCTTCTTATATCTCGCTTTATAGGTGCGTGTTCTAAGGCATCCCGATCTCGCTTCGAAAAGTAATGAGCTTCCCTTTGAGTTATCATAAATGGCTTCTTTCCTGATTTCGTTTTTTCCTCTTAAGTAGTTACTCATGGCAGGTTTATTTTCCATTGCCGCCACCCATGAGATTAATTCAGCCTCTCTGACTTTCCGCTTGACCTTCCTTGTTGCTGTGTTGCCCACCCCACAGGCCGCATACTTGCTGGTAAGCTTCCTAGTTCTTTTCCTCCACTGTGAGTCAATGTTTTGCCTGTACAGATACCTGAACACCTCTCCCAGCCCATTTACTTTCTTCCATATTCCTCAGCCGTTCTTCATACTCAATTTTACTGCGAGCTTCCCTCACTTCAAAACTAGTCCAGCCCATATCCCCCTGCACAGCTTCATTTGTAGTCTTCCCGTGAGCGCCCAATGCGAGGCGACCCACTGACCTTTGGTTCCCGTCGAGTCCTGATTGTACCCCTGATTTAAAGCAAACAACCGCATTTCCAAAAGTAAGTCCTGGAACCATTACCCCTTTCCACATACCTCGGAGGACCTCGTACCTATTGTATCCCCATAGCGTTCTGTGCTTCATTATGGCTGCATTTCTCTTCCCCTTGACTGTTATGGTTTTTTCCTGTGTTGCCATATATCCATTGCCTTCGTTTATCCATATACGAAGGTATTTATATTCTGTTACCCGAGGTATTTCTTGGCCCTGTATCTCCACTGCCTGTTCACTGTTTTCATTGAATACCATAACACCTGATTTTCTAACACTAAATTTCAAACCTATATTGTTGCCTTCCTGTCCACTGATATTAGCCAGACGTTGCAAATCGCTTTGCTTGTTAGCGAGCAACACAATGTCGTCCGCATAAAATAAACCTGGGAGTTGCTGCTCTATTACTGTACCTGCCTGTTTGTATGAGAGATTAAACCCGATATGAGAGATTAAACCCGATATGAGAGATTAAACCCTGCCCGCAGTACAGTCCACAGAGGGCATGCCTTAGCCACGAACTTGACCGACTGGACGACCAACCGCTATCCGAAAAAAGAATTCTACAACATCGAAAGGACCTACCTTCACAGAAGAAGGCCGTGCAAGCGCTTTTGCGCTTCTTGCGATCTACCGGCCTGTGTGAACGACTTTAACTGGAACGCCTTTTGTGTGTGTGTCTCCATGTGTGCGCGTTCCGTTTTCTTTTTTTTATTTTTTTTTCGTTTTCCTCTCTGTCATCTTTCTAACCCATTCCCCCATCCCCAGTGTAGGGTAGCAAACCGGAGACTCATATCTGGTTAACCTCCCTGCCTTTCCTCTTCATTCTCTCTCTCTCTCTCTCTCTAAACCCGATATTACTTCCTTCCAGCGCCCTCTCCATCCTCACCATGTACATCATAAACAGCAGCGGGGATAAAGGGCACCCTTGCCTCAGTTCCTTGTTGATATGAACTTTCTCTGCGCTCCTATCCCTTCCCATTCAACGCAAACGGTATTTTCTAGGTAAATCTCTCTCAAAAGCTGTATACAACCGTTACCTAAGCCTTCCCCTTCCAGAATATCCCACAAAATGTTGCGGTCTACGTTGTCGTAGGCTCCTGTAATGTCTAAAAAGGCCACATACAACGGTCTGCTTTCTGCTTTTGATATTTCAATACACTGAGTAAGAACAAACAAGTTATCGTCCAACCGCCTACCTATTCTGAAGCCATTCTGTTACAATTATGTTGAGAGGAAGCTTTAGCTCGGGCCCAACTCAGAGACGCGGAGCAGTGCACCCTGGCGGGGGCGACTGACAACATGCGCAGCTACGCGAATAATGACGTCCCAGCCGTTCTGGACATTGTTGACGAAGGATTCGAGTAGCGCTTCACCTGCTTTGTTTATTTTTACGCTTTAAAACGCCGTGAAGGTGCGTGAGATATAAAATACCAGGTGGTTGTTAGCAGAAATGTCAGCGGGAAAGAAGGAGTGCACAAAATGCCATAGCATAGACTTAACTTCTCATTGCCAAGGAGCTGCGTTTCTTTCTTTTCTTTTTTATTTTCTTTGTTCAAGCAAGGCAACAACTGTCAACCCGACTACTTCGTCTCTCCCACAGAACACGTGACGCACATTCTCCCGCTAAAACAAAGACCCCCCCATTTGCCGCAGCATCATTCGTTTCGACACTAAGAAGTTGTTCCTCGTGTTACTTGCTGTGGGGCGCAGCGGAGCGAAAAAGCTCGTGTCAGGATGGCACACGACAGGGGTGCCGCGTCCTTTCGGTTTCCGAGAGAGAGACACCATTTTATACGTCACACTGCTGACAGGTCGTGCTGCCGCAAGTATAAAAGGCAAGCAAAACTTGCCCGCCTCGCTGCCTCAGCAGCGGCGACCCGGTGACTCATCAAAAGAGGGCGTTGGCAGTCCCGGGTCGGGGAGCCACTGCCAAGACTAGCCTGGCATTTGTTTATAAACAGGGCACTGGTCCTTGACAGCAAACCGCGGAGCGCTCGACCTGCTGTTTGCGCACACTGCTCGCGCCCCGTGCTGGGCGCACAGCCGGCCGCACTTCCTTGGCGGCGCAGGTGCCGCCTTGCCACACGCAGCTCGCGCCACGTTTTACGTCTTCATTCGTGACCTGAGCCGAGAGACGACGCGGTTTGCAGCGGGCACGCTCTTCCGAGGCTCGCTGGCTTCAGTGAACGCTGCCGCAATGGTATTACACCCACGTGCGCCTTTTTCCGCCCAGTGCGCGTTTGTTGGCCTGCAAAAGCCTACCACTGTTCACAGGGAACAGTGAAACGCGACCCGTCTTTAGTTTGTTTTGTCAGCGCTTCCGCTTAGCGACAGATGCCGAAGGAAGAGCAAGGAAGGTAACAAACGCTGACCCCAGGTAGCTGCTCTGTGCGAGTGAAGCATACAAAGCCGCGGAAGGATGCAGAGTTGGTATAATTCAAGGATTCCTATTGATGGACTATCTCTTGCGTGCCACCGCTCTTGACAGGCCGATCATGGTGATGAGCTAGCTGGTGGGCCACTGGCAGCACTGACGATGAGCGGAAAGGAGTAGGCTTGGAGTGGGATCGTTATACCGGTCCAGACATCATTAACGGTAAAGACGCGCATACAAGACGAAGTGCGCAGTGCCATCAAAAAAAGTCATGCTAGTTTGATGACCCTGAAAAGTGCCGGCACGTGAGATGGCATTACAGCTCAGAAATTGGGCATCGAAGCTTAGCAGCTCCCTGTATTCATATTCAGGAAAAATCTAAGAAGCTTATTTCTGAGGAAGAACTAGCAATTATGTTGAGAGGAAGCTTTAGCTCGGGCCCAACTCCGATGCGGCCTATTCCAATATTACATGTAAAACGCAGAAACGCTTTTCTGAGATAATCACTGGGGCGATTTTAATGAAATTTGTTGTGTTTGAGAGAGAAAGTTAAATTGTACTGGCTGTTGGTAGCGGAATTTCGATTTACGTACGGCATTAACTTTTTTACAAGAATTTGCAAAAATACGGAAGTTAGACAAATAGAACCACCAAGTTTACAAATTAATAACTCTGTATCAAGAGCAGATATCGTGGTTCTGTAAACGGCATCTATTAGATCATTCAAAGCGAACAAATTCGATATGTTAATTTTTATCTTACGTGAATTCATTACGTTGTGTACAAGGGTTCTGAAAAAGCTGTATTTCCATATTACTAAATTTTTTCACATTCATGTGTAATGTATCAATTTTGTCCGCTTCGGATTTACTATTATATGCAATTCACAACATTGTTAAATAATTTTTCATTGCTGAGTTATCAGAGTTGTAAACTTGAGTTTCATTTTCTGAAAATTTGCGATTTTCGCTATTCTTTAATGAAAAATTGACGGCCTAAATCGAAAATTCTAAACCAACAGTCATTAGGCTTTTCTTTTAAATGCAACAAACCTTGTCAAATTTGGTGCAGTGGTTGACGAGAAAAACGAATTCCCCTTTTACATGTATGTAGATAGGAGCACCCGAATTAAAGCTCCCTCTGAAGGACGCCTGCTCAAGCACTGTCATACTGAACTCACGAGCACCGAAACAGTGCAAGCTTGGTTTTCTGCATCAGAATTTGACAGCGTTCCTTTTCAACGTGGCCGCGTTCCTAAAGGCGGGGAAGCCAAAAGCGCTCTCGTAATTGCACTTACGCGAACGCTAAAGACATAGGGTTGATCGAACATAATCCGAAGCCCAGCTGTATTGTAAGACGTTAAACTCACTCACTCACTCACTCACTCACTCACTCACTCACTCACTCACTCACTCACTCACTCACTCACTCACTCACTCACTCACTCACTCACTCACTCACTCACTCACTCACTCACTCACTCACTCACTCGCTCACTCACTCACTCACTCACTCACTCACTCACTCACTCACTCACTCACTCACTCACTCACTCAATTAATAAATTGATAAATTAATATGAAGGTATACATAATGTTAATAATGAGCTTACAATCAATCAGTCAACAAGAAACACAGAAGCGAAAAAAAAAAGCTATTATCATTGTTTTCAGACATATATGCTTTTTTATGCTACCTCGAGCAGTACTTTTTACTTAGAGCCCTTTGCCTTAGGCCACCTAAGTTACATAGCTGCATGACAACAGACGCAAACTCATGTTCAATGTACAACTGTCGTGAAAACATCCGCTTTCGTCACCCAAAGACTTACAGCCACCTTATACGAAATATATAAATTGTATTTATTTGTGATCGCTTCAGGAAAAGTTACGTCTTCACCTGGGTGATGTTGCGTCATTCTTTCTTGCATTAAAACATCAAACACCTGATGCAATGCCTGCTATTATTCGTTACTCAAAAAAAGAAAAGAAAGAAAGAACTGCTCATATAAAGGCGATAAAGCAGACAGCCCCTAATGTCTGTCACTGTGTCCGCATCTCCCTTATTAAGAAGAAGCAGAGAGTTGTCGTTGCCCAGTAACAAGAATAGGGAGGTCTTTCCCTATTTTGTAATTTTGTATGAACGAAGTTAAGCATCGTATGATGGGTCTTTTACCCTCAGCATTCTACTAGCGTGCGCTTGTTTCACGCATTAATTCTTGCTGCTCCTGCGCGGACGAGGCAGGCCATTAACGGAGCTTGAGGCGTAACCTGCTTTGTGTGACGAGCTTAGGTCATGGAGAAATTAAATGTGAACGGCATTAAGAGCGATGCACGCGCTGTACTTTTTTTCTTCCTCTTGCTTGCTCAAAGAGAAGCTCCAAGAGAGATTTCGAAACAATACTAAATGTTAGAAGAATAATTGCGGCCTCATCTGACGGATTAACGGAAGGGAAAGAAAATCATAGGCTAACTTTACAGGGAACTGAATTCGGGCTCGAGCAGGTAAAAATAAATGTTATTACAGAAGTCGCTTCATAAATGCCTCCTTTAAAGCGGACGCGTATTAAAACTGAAACAAGGAGCACATGCTGTCTTGCTTTACGAAATGGTGAAGTTTTCACTACCCTTCCCCCTTCCCCAGTGCAGGGTAGCCAAGAGTGCTACCCTTATGACTTCTCGCTCTTCTTTACAGGCCCCTTTTCTTATTGTCTTTTCATTCAGTGTCGACACATACACATTTAGGCTTAGAATGGCTTTGTACTTAATGTTTGCCTTTTCCAGCGTTGGAGTAGCGCAAGAAGGCGCGATGAAATAAGTTTCGTTTGGGCAACTGAGAGAATAATGTTAAGCGTTGGCATATACATGCATTGAGTGATCTCAATACACGTACATATCTATGTTCAGTTGAAAGATCAGTGAATTGTTGCAACAGATATTGATGATACATAATTTCCACTCCTAAAAACAAAACATGATAGGGAAGTAATTAACAACAGAAGGTTCATGCCGTTTCTACCATTTCAAAGCTTTGTTATCATTTCTTTCTTTCTTTCTTTCTTCCTTTCTTTCTTTCTTTCTTTCTTTCTTTCTTTCTTTCTTTTTATTTCTTCTCTCGATTGCGTCGTTTTAATCAGACATGCCACAGCGAAAAAGCGGCGCCTGTTAAGGCGCCGGCAGGAGGACCTCTTGCGGAGTTAATACATTCTCGTCTTAATGCCTTCCAACAAGATGTACTTCCGCTGACTTGGAGCAAAAAGAAAAATAATATTGAAATGAATAATTAAAATCAGAAAAACAATCTTGTGACGAGGCAGGACTTTCCTGTGTTGATTGGTGTCAGCGCTGAAAATCACACGTCTCCCCCAGCTCCTTCGTCCTATTCTCGGCGCCTTCGAAATGGGGTCTTGCCATCTTGCTGGACTCATTGTACTACTGGAGAACGAGGCTTCCTGCCTCACAAGCTTATTGAACATGTGGCGTCGCGCTCAACAAGCTTCGAGCATGCGCCAGGATCTCAGTGAACGGCAGCCTCGTCTTTTCTTTTATCGCGCTTAAACCACGTGCAGCGTTGTTGAAGCTATAGATTGGGCGTCAGATGATCCACGACCATATTAATAAAGCTGTGTTGCTAAGAACGTGGCAGTTATTCGTCGCAGCCCTTCACCTTAGCCCTTTTATCCCATGGATATCAGGAGGAGGGTTCAGCGAGCAGGTACCGGGCGATTTCGAGCTGTTCTTTCTTGCGATCTTCAAAACTTCGGTTGCTGCTTAGATGACGTCAGCTTTGGCTCTAAATGAACTATATGGATTTAGCGAGAGAGGGTGTAAATAAAAGCACGTATGGTGGCTTTATCATTGGTCGAACTGCGCTCGCCTGTTTAATATTATCGTTCGTACACGCGGCGACACCATGCACCTGACCTGTTTCTATCGAACTCTGAACCCCTTCACGTTGGCGCGTTCGTGTGACTCGCGCGCTGCATTTGCAAGCGGCTTTAAGCTTCTCCCCGAGCCCGCTGCTCGCCATGCGCAGACGGCTGCACCAGACGACGCGCATGTGAGCTTCTAGGCAGCGACTGATGGCGTGCCGATCGTCGGCGCAGCTCGCGGCACAAACCGCAGCTCGTCGTTGCGACGGCCGCGCGGTAGGAGAGCCCGCGCGCGGCAGCTGTTCTGAACCCATAGCGCTCTAAAATTAGGCCTAGACAACAGCCAACCAGCGTGTACGCACGTTAAGCCGATCTCTCGGCGCCGAGCGAAGCTCAACGCACGCTCTCTGCAAGCCGCTCGCGCGCTGTGTGACCTTCAAAAGTTGGGCGACCTATAAAAGCGGGCCGCCTTTCCGTGCCACCGTTTTCCTCCTTTCTCGTCTCACGCGCGTGCGTGTGTGAGATTGAGCTCTCTTCGTTTCGTTGCGCCTGCAGATTGATTGGGTGCGCAGCGTGCTGCTACCACCCCCACACACCGCCCCTTCCCCTGTAAATCGGGTGCTTCCACCTCGACCAGGTTTGCAGACATGCGCATGTCGGCTGCCTCTGACAAATGGAGAAACGCGCGTTGCCCTTATAGTGTCGAGCGCCGTAGAACAAGCCGCTGTTGTATGCGTATTGCTTTCTCGATCAATATAGGGCGCGCTAAACATGTGGAGCGTGCAGAAAGTTGGTGATCATAACTGTTAAGGCGTGACACCTTTTGTCGTTTAATTGGGACAAAAATACAGATATTTAAATTGAGTTAGTTGAACTAAATATAGGAAAATTTCAGCGCCTCCGGCTGCAGATAATCATCCGACATCCTAAAACATTAAAGTCAACTAATACATGAATAACAAGACAAAATTGTATAGGTTAAAATTCAATAGAGACAGTTATGTTTACTCTTGTTTTTGCTTTTATATGTTTAGGCACGGGCTATAATGCTCTTCTGATAGTAAGGGAGCTTCAGGCAGGCACTATACAAAAAGAGGAACACGAGGATTGAATTCTGCTCGCCACTATAATCTCCAGTGTCGAAAAAAGTTCCGAATTTCTTTCCGCGCTTAAGGGCACCCCTGTGCGTTCAGTTTCTGTTACCGCGAGCTTTTCATATCAGAGCAGCTCTACTATACTGCTGACAATATGCGCTTCCTAGCGTTAAGCAGATCGCCTGGTCATCATTAGGCTGCTCACTTGTTGCTCCCAAAATTCCTCGCGAATCCTCCCGGCAGCCTAAAGAACAGCCGCGCTTCCCGTAATCCTGCTTCACGTGCGCAAGGGAGCTTCTATTGGCTTCGGCAAACTAATGCGCCGTAAATCCTCCCAGAGATTACGCGCCTTTAAGGGCGAGTCTGAAGGATCCCACGCCCGATTTCGGTACCGTTTTGTTGCTTGTTCCAGAAGACAGGTGACCGGCAACTGTGGACAAAGAGCACGCTAATTACTCCGAACAATTCGAAATGCTGTCTCACTGAGTGCCGAACGGCGTTCGACCTGGTCTGCTGTCACTCGCAATGACCTTTGGCAATGAATATATTCGGTTTCGCTCAGCCCACGCCGTCTCCTTTGCTGAAATAAAAGAGAGAGACAGATAGAGAAAAAAAAAATAGCTAACTGCACACATAGAAGAAAAGTTGAATGCTGAGTCAGCGCTGACGCCATTGATCTCGGTGCATACGCTTTTACCTAGATTCGAATGGACGCTGTATAGCATGCACGACTGAATGAGAGCTGCTTTGTCCTCGTTGTTGGTTCTTGCTCTTTTTACTGGCAGTGCGACAGTATAAGAAATGCCGATGCTATGACAAGAGAATATTTTTGTGCAGTTTATTATTGGAGTGAATGTAATCGAGTCTAAAGAATTAGAAGCAAAAAACCGAAGCACCCCCCCATCCCCCCGCTAATAGACCGCGCGGATTTTGCCTGCGCGAAGTAGTAAAAATAATGATATAATAATGATAACAATGATAATAAAAGAAATAAACGCCTAAGTGAACAGTGCGTGAGCAGATACAATGCTGCAGACATGCCTGTCTGCATCATCGATAATAAAAAAGGTACATTAATACCGAAACAAATAACTTTGGGTTTGCTACAGCTCTACAGTAATTAGCGACCCAATTACGATATCTGAAAATTTCTGAAAAGTTCTGAAAGAGATAGTGAAAAAATAATGAAATATTTATGAGTACGGCAGCAAAAAACATGGGAAGGACGAGAAACTACGTGACGTGTGCTTGTAGTGTTGTAAAAGGTCAGCTATGTTTTTTTTTTTTTTTTTTTTTATCATTCGCCTCGGCACATTCACTAGATGTATAGACACTGCGGGAACATCTTGGGCTTGCCTCATGAGGTACAGCTCATGAGGCAATTACATTGTTTTCTAAACTTTCAGAAGTAAGAAAAAAAGCTTTTTTTCTTTTTACTATGCTAAATACCATACGGAACACGCTTTAGTTATTGCGGCGAATCGTGATATTCAATTCAATTTTATTTGTCTGTTTTATCTTTTTTCTTTCGACACATGCAAACTGACCAAACCAGGCAATTTCCTTTCTTTCTGAGATGCACCCGTTTCTTTGGTACAGTGTCTTCTTATTGAAGCATACACTGCTTTAGAGAATTCGTTTGCACGGGGCGTGAATGCGGGGCCTAATTCACAAAGCATTGTGATCGTAAGTACTGTTAACAGGTTAGCAGGTTAAGTTAAGTTGGCAGGTTGAGATCAGATTACCTGTCGTTTTCACACCCGCACCCTAGCAAACAAGTTCATCTTTCAAAACTAACAACGGGCATGTTATGGTGCAAACACTTTCAACAGCTTCCTTCCCCTCGTCCTGATAGATTTATATTTTAAGACATTCGATTTGTTTCGCGCTGAAACGGCCAGTATGCTGCTAATAAATGTTACTGTGAAGATGAATTAAACGCAGGGCCCCTCGACTTATATCACTTAACTACGAACGACATTCCTGCAGCCTTATGAAACTTACAAAATAACTTGAGCCGCACCTACTGGATGTGCATCGCTCCACTGTATTTTATTGCTACTGCATGAATATGTTCATAAACTGCCGCTACATCGGTTGCATATGCAAGCTCCTCCGCGCACATCTAGACGTCTACATAATTGCGTGAGCCTGAGCTATGAGCATTAAACGTATTTTTGCAAGAACAGCAGCTTTTAATTTATCCACATTGCAGCGCACCATTGCGAACTTGAATTATCTCCTGGTTCCATCGTTGCTGTAGAGAAAGTAACAATTGCCATGGGCACTTGAACAAGCATTTTAATATTGTATATTGATCCATCTTTTTTTTCCCGCTTTGTATTACAGACTGCATAGTTTTGCACTGTATGTGGTTGACATTTTTTGAGTTGTTGCCTGGTTGCCTACTCTTCCTTTCTTGGTTTGTACTCTCCTCACCACAGGGATTTTGGAGCCCTGTGGTGTGCTCTAAATAAAAATAATGAAATAATGGTTATTTACCAACGGGCAGCTGCTGTTTATAACAATATCCATGGCAGGATTTCTCAACGCAACGGTCTCTATGCTGTGCTCTTCAATTTAACGCTATGAAATGTTCTTAAGTAACTTAAGCACGATACTTTCCTTGAATGCACCCAAAAACCCTCTCGCCGATTTGCAGTAGCCAATTAGGTACAGTTAAATGCCCTGCTGCGAGCAAGTGAACTTGTTGGAGACTTCGTTTGTGTTGGTCCTCGCATGGAGCGTCGAAACCTCCGCGTTAAATTATTCAGTATTTTCATGACTGATGGGGCGTACTTAGTTTCACTTGCACCAAATGCTAACGCGTTTAGGTTAAATACAGCATACCTGTTAGTGTTTTATGCGTAGGTATGGTTAGTCTTGCCAGTCTCGAGGGATGAAATTTTATTTACCGCAGGTGTGCCTGGCCTAGGTAAGACACTGGAATGGCCAGCTTCACAATATAGCTTTGTCTACGTTCTTCATTATCTTGGCGAATATGCATGAGATCTTTGTCCCGGCAGCCATGGAAACAATTGTTCCATAAAGCGTTTCATGCGGTCACACCGGATAGCTTTCAAGAATGGCTATTTGGGCCCAGCAGACACAAGAATATTGGAGTAGCATGCTAAGCGTGCCGCACGGCAAACCTCGTTTTTTTTAATAAAGGGAACCTTTCTATCTATCTATCTATCTATCTATCTATCTATCTATCTATCTATCTATCTATCTATCTATCTATCTATCTATCTATCTATCTATCTATCTATCTATCTATCTATCTATCTATCTATCTATCTATCTATCTATCTATCTATCTATCTATCTATCTATCTATCTATCTATCTATCTATCTATCTATCTATCTATCTATCTATCTATCTATCTATCTATCTATCTATCTATCTATCTATCTATCTATCTATCTATCTATCTATCTATCTATCTATCTATCTAGTTTTGTTTTTATTTAGCTATGCCATCCTCAAGAAAGGCATGCAAGGGTCACAATATTGTTCACAGTTAAATAAAGAGACAAGAAAAGAAAAGGGAGGAAAAGACAGGGAAAAACACGGGGTAAAGGGGTTAAAAAAAGACAAGGGGTAAAGGGGTTAAAAGGTGATAGAAGAAAAAAAATTAGAAAAATTCACACAATAACGCGATGCTACGCGCGAGAACTTTCAGAGTCGATCGTACAATTCACAAGTTCTTAAGAACTTGAGCAGAGCATTTCAGGCCTTTCTCCTCTGTTAAGGGACGATCGGCCAGGTCGCGAGCACTTTTCTCGCCACATTGTAATGGGGACACTCACAGAAGACGTTCTTGATCGTCTCCTCGCAGCCACAGTTGTCGCAAGCGAGGCTATCGGCCATTCCAATGCCCAAAGCCACCCCCCCCCCCCCTCCCCTTTCCGCGGATATGCAGCAGCCAAAGTTGAATAAAGCTCATTGAGGGTTAAGTAAGAAGACACCAGAATTATGAAATATTTGCTATAAAGGTAAGACAAATCACGCGAACTACAGTCCGTCAAGTACCGCCGCACTTGACCACCTGGTATTCAGGCCACCTTGAAGTCGTAAATGTTACGTGAGACACTTGTCTGGTCGGTTTTTGTGACCACTGCTGAAAGCGCGCGAGTGATGATCTTGCAAAAAGATGCTGGGCATCAAAATGTAAAAATTTGATTCTGCGATAATTAGATTCTGCGGCTTTAGTACGAAAACTACGATCTTGTTAGGAGGCACGCCGTAGTAAGGGACTCTTGATTAACTTTGACCACCCGGCCTTCTTTAACGTGCACCCAATGCACGATACACTGGCGTTATTGCACTTCGGCCTCATCGAAATGCTGCCGCCAGGATTTAATCCCGTGACCTCGTGCTTAGCTGCGCAACGACAAGGCCACTAAGCCACTACGGCGGATGCTGGGCGTCAAATACAACATAGTATTGAGCCTCTTAAAAGTACAGGCGCAGGTGCTGGTTTCCCAAGACACATGCTTACTCGTACATGTCGTCCTGATAAACTGAAAGTCTGACCTTTCTTTCATTTTTTTTCTTTTCACAGGCCCTTATAGGGAAGTTTTCGTAGCTTATTCGAGTCACTCGTCGATTCCAAGGCCGTCCGTTCGGAATCTGGAGCTGCATCCGTAACGCAATATTAATATAACCGAATTCAGCCTCTTTGCAAGATCCGTGCGATGGCCGGTACGCGCGCACTCGAACGCGCTGGCGCGAACCGTTGCGTTCCGTGTATCCGTGGGCTGCCGCTTAGGGCATGCCTGCTTGCGCCCACATTCCGGGCCCGATCGGGACCCACGGCCGGGGCCCCCTATTCAACTACGCGCGCGTCTTATTCATTCGTCTGTGGAAATGCGCTCTCGTGCTGAAAATTCGCACGAAATTAAATTTATTCGCTTCCCCTTTCGCGAAAGCCGTCGTCGCCAGTATTCCCGGATTCCCCGGCTCCCTTCCCATCCCGCGGCGGCAGCGACGGGCTGCGATTGTGGCGCAACCAGCTTGCCCAACGTGCGTTGTGCGCGTGTGCGGCGCGCCAGAGAACGAGGGAAGCAGCGCGAGGCCAGCGTCTGTGCGCTGCGACTTTGGGACCCGTTCTGTATCTGCAACCCGCCAGGCAGCGCACCTCCCCTCGCCTCTGGCCTGCCACTATTGGATCGTCTGTACTTCTCGCGTGCCCAGCTTCGTATTTTCCGGGACCCTTCAAGTCCGAACGCCGCTCGCTTCCTTTCTTCTATATCTTGCCGGTCGAAAGGTGCTGACGCTCGCAGACGAGTGAGATGCGTCAGGCTCTGGGAATCACGGCTTCCGGGAAACGTCGCTTTCTATTCTGATTCGCTCATCACGTGACGTTTATGTACTTAGCAGGAAACTTAGAGCAACGTGCTGTTACATCTGTCCTTCGCGGCCCAAGTTCAAGCTTCTTGCGGGAACATCTTCCGTACATCTTTCCTTTTTGCTCGTTTGTTTATTTGCTCTAAGCGATGTTTTCCGGCAACCGTCACTAACGAACGTGACCTTTCTCAAAATAAAAGATGTGATTCGGTGCTGCCAACTGGCAACATGTGCATTTGTTTCTTTCGCTATGTAACGTTTGCATTACAAAAAGCCGAGATACTCAGTGATCGTTAAGGGGGTCGTGGCAGGGGCGCCTCCGTGTTATAATCGGCAAACACGTTACCGCATTAGCTTCGCCGTCTGGAAATTGAGGTCCTCGCAATGCTGGCTATATTTAACGTGCGCGCCCGGCACCGCAAGCTGCGCCGCTCTCCGTCTGCGAGCGCACGCTCACACGCCACGCGTATACGCTCACGTTCGCGCGGGCCTCAACGTGACGCTCTTTCTATCCTGATCCGTCCAGAAATTACAACACTGAACGTACGGAGCGACCTATATAGGTGAAAATGCTCCATGCTTTGAAAACCGTGACCACGGCTCTTTCTTGGAATAGCAAGCTGAAAAATGCGAAAGCTCTTGACGTTTGTAAACGCTCACCCACTCGCATTAGTGAACACGCACGCGCGATACGTTGACGCAATTAGGGGGGACGGGCGAATAGTGATTTTCGAGACCGAGTCGAATACGAATAGAATAATGCCAGAAGTGAATCGAATGAAATGGCGAATACTTTTCGAGTAGTTTTCGAATAATCAACAGCCGTTATCACACTTAATATACAACGATGTTCCCATCCTAGTATTATTAAAGCAAGCAAGTTTCTGTGATTACATAGCACATTATGAAGCGTTGCTTATTAAAAGCACAAATGGGGCATTAAAAGCAAACGAGTAGTTTCTTTGCGCGCACAGAGCTCTTCAGAGAGTGCAAATGATCGCTGTAGAGCCTGTAGTGTATGGCTACCTAAGTGACATAACGTGCTCCGCTACGCAAGTTCTCGTGTTTTATGTATGCCCGCGGGGGTGAAAATTTACCACACTTTTGCTCCAATTTTATGTTTATTTGAGCTCAGTTGATGCTTCGAAATATTGTAAAGGTATTCGAAAAATATTCACATTTACGAATAGTGGCTATTCGATCCGTGATTCGAAAGTTGACGAATATTCGCACATCACTACAGTTGACGCTGCTTGCAGTTGACACAGTTTGATCTGCTCATCACGAGGTCGACGCTTCTTGTTGGAGCGGTCACAGTCTATAGCTGAAACATTCGCTGGTATCACCATACATTCTTTATTACGAGGCGAGTAAATTAATGAATATAAATAGCCTCAGGCTGCCCCATGTAAATATAGCGGGCGGGTATCGTCATGTAGTGCTACAACCCGCCGTGGTGGCTTAGTGCACGGCTATGGCGCAGGGCTGCCAAACACGAGGTCGCGAGTGGTATTCTCCGCTACGACGGCCGCATTTCGATGACGGTGAAGTGCAAAAAAAAAAAAAAAAAAAACAGTGCACCGTGCATTGGGTGTACGTGAAAGAACCTCATGCGGTAAAAATTAAGCCCAGTCTTTCCCGCTAAGGCGTGCCTTCTAGTTGAAGCCGAGTTTTGTATAAACGTAAAGCCCCATAATTTTAATCAATTTAATGCAGTGCCACTACTGGTATAAAATGAACTACACAGGCCTGAATTGTTTGCTAGAATTTTGCTCTAAGATGGCGACAGAGGAAAACACATGTCACTGCTCTTGTGATTATCACTAAATTAGCATTGCGGTATTAATTTTTTTCACCGGCTCTACTGTCGATAAGTGTAAGAGAACAACGTTTCTGTCGATGACAGGTGACAGCGTTGTCTTAATTTTTTCTGCGAACGGCTTCCGCTGCCTCATGTTCAGGATTGACACGTTGGTCCTGTGTAGTAATTAAGATATCTCCACTTTGGATGTGCGCGTCGCTGGCGCAGAAAGAAACGAGAGCGTTACTATATACAGTACCTCAAGACGACAACACAGACCGTTTATATAGGCTTGGTAGACACCTTCCAGTGTACGCACAACTGGTGCTCTCGTTCTTCCCTTCTTTCTATTTTCGTATTCTTCTTTTCTTTTTTCTCCTGCAAACGAAAAAAAGAAATGAAGAAGCACGCGCCACCTCCTAAAATTCACTTTTCCCTGTTTCAAAGACGGCGCAAGTTTCAACCGCAGTCTTGACGGTGCCGGTTACCCGGGTCCGAGATCTTGCTCGAAACATTCGCTATCTGCCAGAGATCTGCGACTTTAAATGCTCTCACATCGGATACGGGCCCTAATAATCAGTTCCTGGAGCTTTTTGCGACAGATTCTCTCTTTTCCTTAATGAAGAGATAAACACTTCGAAAGTAAAGGCAAACTGCATGAAGAAAAGCGGACAAAGAAAAGGCATACAACGTAACGAAAACGAACGCGCAGCTTACGCTTACTATTGAAACGTGCTAACTGGCCTCAAAACCAAGGTCATTTTGGGAAGCACTTCTTTTTATTGCTTTCTTTTGCACAACATGGGATTTTCACCGCTTGTTGTTGACTGAAACTTTTCGTCGATGATGCATGCAGCATGGAAAGACCGACCATAATAACTCGAGTATTTCGGTTCTGGTTGGTTTACTGAAGCGGCTCACAGCTTCATGCGTCTAATGTTTATCGCGTTCTCGCGTTGCGTTAGGGCTGAACGTTTGCTGCGATGCGAAATTCGCCGAGCATCAGCCTCAAGTGGGTTTCGAATCCAGCGACGAGACTGCCTGCGCTCTTGCCCCAGCTTGAGTAGAATTGCGTGGAAGAATGGCAGCAGAGCGAGGTAACCTGATCCCGTCCTGGCCTGAGAGTCGGGTGTTCGAGAGGCGGTTGCAATGAGAAAAAAGCGCAGCCACTGCATGGCGCCGTATATATAGCCAATCCCGTCGCGGGCAGGTGACGCGCTCGAAGCTGAACCTTATTCTCAGGTCCTGCGCTGCAGTCCCTCTCAAGTCTGCCTGATTGCTCGAGCACAATCGGGCCGCGCCCCAAAGAGAGGCCACCGTTTCTTGACAGCCCTGACCGACATTCGTGCCATATATCTGTGCGCTGCTCCCGATAGTACCACGGCGAAGACAACGGCTATGCTTGTTGTGGGCCGCGCGCATTTAATTGCGGTGCGTGGTTTGGCCCCATCTGTCGGGGCATCTGCTGCCTTCGGATCACCATGCGTCTAAACTTAGCCCAAAGATTGAAAATAGAACGAGCTTCTTCGGAGGAGGAGGAGGAGGAGGAGGAGGAGGAATAGGCGGTGGTAAAAGAAAGAGGGGGGGAAGGTATAGGTTCCCCGGCATGCACGAAAAACAGCCCACCCATTAGTTTCGCCGAAAAGTTGATAGAGTTTGCTTTGGCAGCCTTATGCCGACTCGCACTACCGATGGAGCTCGTGCTCTAAGATGTCAGCGTCAAGATCATGTGCCATCTACGCCGTGGTAGAGTCGCCAATCATTTGTCGGTGCCTATAATCTGCCACAGCTATAATGTGTCTTCGCTTTGTTTGCCGACTCTTAGAGGCCAGACGGCATCGACAGAAAGCTCGTAACCGAGACGGTGTCACTTAAATATCATTCTGTCACTGTTCAAAAGAACGTGTACACTGTCGATTGCCGCATGTTAAACATCAGTGCCAGAGAGCACGCGTGTCGCGTCACCGACATTATTTTGAAAAATAGTAACACTACCTCCGTCGTTTTGCAATAAGTAGCGAATATCTTTTTATCTGGCTACCAGCCGCTCGATTTTCAATATAATGAAATAAGTGCACATCCCTTTATGTCATTAACGCATGTTGTTAGGCGAGCTTGTCGTACATCGCTAAGCAAGGTGCTGCGCAATACAAACATGGACGAGAAGAGCACAATGACGCGCGCCCATCCTGGTGCTCTTCTCGTCCATGTTTGTATTGCGCTGTCCCTTGCTTAGCGACCCTTTCATATCTTTGTTATTTCATTTTCACCATCTCACGGAGCCTCGATGCTTCTCGCTATATCACTGGCTCAATCTGGTACAAACCAAATACATTCCAATGTTGCCATATATTATGTTGTCCGTATCTCGGTTTGGTGATGCCTATCGTCTGTCCAAGAAAAGTTGTTAGCTTGTGGAGCATTTCTCTACTCGAGGGATACCAGCAGTGCCATCGGTGTATCGAGCACGTGCATAGTACTTTGAGTCGACGTAGATGGCTGGCTGTCTAACAGCACACGGATGACCTCCATTAATGAGTGCAGTATAGAAATATAACTTCATCATCTGCACAGAGGATGGTGCACTTCATTCGACAACTGGCCTATAGGCCAGTTGTCGAATGAAGTTCGCATATATGCGAACGACTAGAACGCTACTGCCTGATTTATTCCCTTGCGGCTGTGTTGCACACGCTCTTAAGGTGCACATTTTTCTCTTCCTTCACCTTTCTCCCGTCTGTTTTACTCTTCCCGAATGCAGGGTAGCAAACAACATATTTCCGTCTGGTTAACCTGCCTGCCTGTCACTTTATTCTGTCTGTCCAGCCCGTGATATTCCGCTATCAGATGGTATGTTTAACGGATTCCACCTTTATTTTATCATTACGTTAAAAAAGGTGCGTGTGTGTGTGGAAGGCATGGGGTGGGGGTTCTCTGTGCCTTTTCTATCTGTGCCCGCGTTCTACGTCCGTACCGTCTCGGCAACCAGATTCTCCTCTGGCTGATCACCTTGACTTTGCTCCGCCTTGTTCCCTCTCCAGGCACAAGGGCACTGCCTCACTTAAGAATATGTAACGCAACGCGATCCCCCAGCCTTGAACCGAGCTCCACTCTACCCTCGGCTTTATCACCACCCCCTTCTCGCATCTTGCTTTTGGAGGCTCAGCGCGTGCTTAGCCAAAGCAGTCCCTGTTCAATTTCACAGCGCGCGCACGGCCAGGGCCGACGGCGGAAAGAAAATCGGCGACCAAAATAAAGCGGCGTGAAATGTTTGTGTTTGGCCCGGCGCTTCCTCTATTTCTGCCCGGAGAACCTTCTTTTCTTCAGCCCCCACCGTCCAAAATTAGCGCTGCGGCGAGACGGGACTATATTTAATGCCTTGTATCGGTGCGGGTCCTCCTGAGCTTCGATGTGCGCCTGCGCGTTTTACAGCGTCGCGCGGGCCAACGACGCGCCGCCACGCTGACAGCCGCGGGCGCACTGCTTTCTCTCTCCGGACGCGATCGCGTGATTTACAAAGGCGCGCTTGCACAAGGTGCGCGCACACCATCTCGGACGCTTGTTTTCGCTGCAAGAACAGTGCTTTCGCTCTATTTGTCTGCCCAGCTCACAAGCTGCGCGCGCGAGCCGTGCGCTCTGAAGACTGGGGCCTGTCGATTTCTCCCTGTTCTGGGAATAGCAGTGCTGCTTCCAGTTCTTTATTTTTTTATTTAATTTCATCGCTTTTTCCGCTGCATACTGTGCACGTCAGCCTATCAGAGCACCGCTTGTTTGGAGGAGGAGCTTTGAGGGTGGCAAAGAAACGAGTAAGGTTCTGAGCGAGAATGACGTGCCTCCCCGAGCTGTGCGCACCGAAACCACAGTCAAACAAGCTCGTGTGTGTTCGCGTGCGCTCGTGTGTTTTCTTTCAGGCGCTCGTTTCTACGCGAATCTCCCTCTCCGAGCCGTTTTGCCAGCTATGCGTCTTCGAAGTAGACGTGACATCCTGCGGTGGAGCCTAGTATTCTTCTTTCTTTTCCTTTTTTTTTTTTTTTTTTGATGCCAGCTGCAACAAATACTTCCTCGGCGCCGGATATTACGAAGGAAACATTAAGTAGCCATTCTTATGAAAAATAATCGGCTTACGACATTCGGGCTCTGGTTGGGCTGGACATCGATTCTGCATAGGGAGAGGAATAGCCATTGCGCAAATTAAAGATTTCGAGGCTTATTGTGGTCTGTTCGATGCCAAATCGCACATAACAGCAAACTGGCAACCATGGTTTGGATCGGTCTCAGTACTGAGAAAACAAGTTTGGCATGCCTTTATAGAACGGGATTGTAACAACATGGTAGCAACATCGAAAACAATTATCATTCGATGTGCGCACCATTCGCGAAATAGCTTTCTCCTTCTTTCGTGTGTTTATCGCTACTTGTAGCAGCTGTCGATAATGAAATGTGCGGCACATTTGTTTTTGTTGCCTTTACTTAAATATGGGCGGAAATAGGCTCACAGCCTAGGCGACGCCAATTCTACAGTTTGGTTGTCAAATTTGTTTGTATTTATATCGACAAACTGCATCACGAATTGAGCGCTGTTGTTTTCAATGTTGTCTATGGGGTGACCTGAATCCCTTTAGTCGTCGCATACATATTCGCGCCAAAGCTGTTGACGTTGTTTCTTCTTTTATTTTTGTCTGTTCTTTGGTGTGCGCATTCTCTTACCGCGTCTAAATGCATCGCACTTCTTAACCACAGGTGTGTGTTGTTTTTGCCTTGTTTTGCAGATGAAGAGAATGAGAAATCGGTCATGGTGGTTCTCAACGGAGAAGAGTCGGAGCTTACCTTCATTGAACACGTACATCAAGACGAACTGGTAAGTGTTGGCTTGAAAACCTTAATTGGATGTGACCATGCAAAGCCTTTCGGGTGTAATCGTACGAAGCGTGTCCAATTTAGCAAGATACCATGTATTGTATCCAAGCAAACCAGTGGCACTTATACAAGTCAGTTCTGCTCGCGTCGAAATTACCTAGTATAAGTAGATCAACTTGAGACGAAAAGCCGTTGTTCATCCTAGGAATATGATGCCTCGCACGTCTTCGTTACCGTCTGTTACCCGGTACGTATGAAATGACAGACATACGACATGTAACGCACTGGTGTACGGAAAATTTTTATGGTTTCCTCCTAGAAGTCATACTGCTGTATATGAAACTTCATTGACAAATACCACACTAACCAGAGTTTAAGAACCTGCAAACATTACGACAGCTTTTGAAGATGAAATTGTTATGTTAAAAGGGTTTATATAATCAGCATTTGTCTTGTGGTTCGTTTAGTAACGTTAGACCTCAGACGTCAATACTTCTAGAAGCGAAGAAATTTATTATACATAGCTGCCAAATGAAGCTGCACTCTTTCCCAATAATAAAAAAAAAAGTGATAAAGAACACTGGCTATCTGAAATGAGACACACGTGAATGTGCGCTGTGTTCGCAACTGAGAAAGAAAGAACCGGGAAGTGACTTATTTCACAGGCAGTCACACGCTTGTCACCACCGGCCTGACACCTTGTACCATCTGGGCCTTCGCACAGATACTGGGATCTCATTCACAGAAACACGGTGACGGAATAAATGATGCAAGAGCAATGTTGAGGAGATTGTCGCGACCCGGGGGTTCTTGTAGTCGTGGCGACTGTAGGCGCATCGCGATCGCTCGTATTTCTCCGCAAAGAAACGGGCAGACTGGAGAGGGCACCCACCCACTACTCTCGATTTGGTTTTGTTTTCTCGCTGGTCCTCTGTCGGCGTACTGCCTATATATTTATTTATTTATTTATTTATTTATTTATTTATTTATTTATTTATTATACATACTTTCAAGGCCCTAGGGCACTACAGAAAGGAATGGAAACAAAGTAAAAAAAAGAAGAAAGGAAAGAAAGCAAAATAAGCTGTCAATTATATAAGGAAAAAAATGTAAAGTGATAGCGTGGTAGATGCTGTCTTCAATGAAGATGCGTCTCCGATATGAACGACGGAAGCAGGAAGGTGGTTCCAGTGGAAACTTCGAGGGGTAAAAAAATAATCATGGTACCGGTTCGTTCGGCAGGATGGTACGGCAATTTTATATCTGTGGTCAGATTGCGATGAAGCGTAGAAAGATGGGGTGATAATTTGCTGGCTGGAGCACGTAGTTGGCATGATAAACCTTGTGGAATAGACAAAGGCGAGCACATCTGCGTCGTAATCAAAGTTCTGGGAGGTAAGAGAGAGAGAGTAAACTTTAATGAACACCAGCAGTTCTGTCGGCTGGGCCTAGGCCTCCCACGATGGGACGTCGAGGTCTTGCCTCTTCGCCGCTTCGTAGGCCTGCTGGGTCGCCCAGAGTTGGTCGTCGAGATGGGAGCTGCGCAGGGCGGCGTGCCATCTCGACGAGAGGGTCACGGGATTAAGCTTTTGGTATTGATCTTTGCACTCCCATAGCATGTGGGGGAGTGTTGCCGATTCAGTTTTACAGACCTTGCACGTCTGGCTCGGGTAGATGTCGGGGTATATAGTGTGATAGCGTGTGAGGGAGGGGTATGTATTCGTCTGTAGCAGGCGAAGGGTGGTTGCCTGTGCCCTGTTTAACTTGCGGTGAGGGGTAGGGAAGGTTCTTCTTGCGAGGTAAAATGACTTTACAAGGTCGTTGTATCTCGTAAGGCGGTCGCGCCCTGCGGGTGCACCTGCACCGTCTCCGGCACGGTTGACTAGTCCTCGTGCTACGGAGTGTGTAACCTCGTTGAGGTTGGTGAGGTGCGGGTGGACAACGCCGGCGTGTGCTGGGATCCAGACGAGGGTGATTTGATTTTCAGGCGAATGCGGGGCTTGTCGTAAGATACGGAGTGATTGATGAGAAATACGACCTTTGATGTAGTTGTTGACTGCTGCGCGAGAATCGCTCAGTATGGTGCGACAGGATGGGTCAAGAGTGGCCAGGGCAATGGCCACTTCCTCGGCCGTCTCGGCATTTTTTGTAATGATGCTGGCAGCATGTCGGAGCAAGCCGCCTGCTGTGGTAACCGCCGCAAAGCGCCGTCCATCTCGGTACTCAGCTGCGTCGACGAAGGTGACGCCCGCTGTGTTGGCGTAAGCTTTGATGAGGGAAGTAGCTCGTGCCTTCCTGCGTTCTTTGTTGTAGTCTGGGTGCATGTTTTTCGGAATAGGGTCGGCGTGTATCCATTGCTGAATTTCGCGTGGTATTGGGTGTTTGTCTCCATGTTGACGTTGGTAGGTGATATTAAGCTTGTTTAGAATGCTGCGGCCCGTTTCCGTGAGAGTAAGCCGCTCTAGTTGAGATCGACGTTGGGCCTCGATTAACTCGTCTAGCGTGTTGTGGATACCTAATTGTAGTAGAAGATCCGTGCTGGTGGGGTTGGGTAGTCCTAAGGCCTGCTTATAGGCTCCTCTAATGATGATGTCCAGTTTAGTCTTTTCAGCTTTGTACCAGTTGAGAAAGGGCGCAACATAAGTAATGTGACAGACGATAAAAGATTGGACAAGGCGGATGAGGCTGTCTTCCTTCATACCCCCTCGCCGGTTGGTCACTCGTTTCAGCAGTCTGGATGTATTGGCGGTCTGTCGAAGGATCTTTGAGACAGCCGTAGAGTTAGCTCCGTTGGCTTCTATGGTCATACCAAGAACGCGGATGCAAGGGACCACGGGTATAGGTCTGCCATCCCTCAGGTTGAGCTCTATTTCCTCGTATTGGCGTTTAGTCGTGGAGCCCCGCGGAGGGCGTCCACGGAGTGTGGGGCGGTATAGGAGAAGCTCCGACTTTTCAGGGGAACAGCGGAGTCCCGTGTCTTCAAGATAATTTTCTACGACGTAAATGGCGTCTTGTAGGGCAGTTTCGATTTGGCCGTCACTGCCCTTTGCAGCCCAGATTGTAATATCATCGGCGTATATGGTGTGTTCAATGCCGTCGAGTTTTTGTAGTTCTTGTGCTAATCCGAGCGTAACCAGATTAAACAGTATTGGGGAAATGACAGAGCCTTGCGGTGTGCCCGTGCTGCCGAGGGAGAGTTCCTCTGATCGAATGTCTCCGACCGACAGGAAGGCCTTCCGATTGGATAGAAAGTCCCTTACATAGTTATAAGTGCGTTCTCCAAGGTTGAGCAAGGAGATGCGTTCGAGGATGGTGGAGTGCCTTATGTTATCGAAGGCGCGCTCGAGGTCGAGGCCCAAGATCGCCTTCGTGTGACGGGATTTGCCATCTAGGATTTGATGCTGAAGTTGGAGCATAGCGTCTTGGGTGGAAAGATGCTGTCTAAAGCCAATTATCGAGTGGGGATAAGCACATGTGTCTTCGAGGTGAGTGTTTACACGGGTTAGGAGTGCGTGCTCCATGACTTTGCCTACACATGAAGTTGGCGATATGGGCCGGAGATTGGCGAGGCTAGATGGCTTACCGGGTTTCTGGGATGGTTTACTGGGAGGTAAGGGATTTTTTTTATACGTGTTACATTGGAATGGCGGGGAACAGTTAGAGAAAATAAACTGAGATGCTGGATTTCGAATCGTTTCAAGGGCAATGGTTAGCGATGCCTTGATCGTTATCCCAAATGAGAAATACGTATTCTAGTTCTGAGCGAACTAGGGTTTTGCAGAGTGTCAGTCTTACAGAAGTAGAAACAGTAGTAAAATATATGACTGCGTTAATAACGACGCGGAGAAATATTGTTCACAATTCTTGCCGAAGAAGTTGTGAGTCTTTCTTTAGGTTTATAGAGTACGCTCTATATCACTTGGTATAAATCGCGTACGTGTGGATGGTCCCGTATTGTGGTCACATGATCAGATTTCACTGTTACTCAGACTATCTAGGGAGCTTCCCCTCTCTACGTGCGGAGAAATAAAACTTTCCTAGAGTAAAGCGCTGGCATTGATGAGCTGAGTACAACTTTCGGTGATCGAAAAGAACACAGATGCAAATAATATTGAGCTGTATGCGCTTTCTGGACGACTTCTTGAAATAAAGTGGCACACGCTGTACGATTTGTCCGTTTACACAATAAAGTTCTACTAGCGATTCCCCAAACCTTCACAGGGATTGAACTTCAAGTATGCCTTGATCAAGTGGGTCCAATTTCTCCTTGCAGGTGATTTTCATTGACATGTGGGCGCAATTATGGAGACTAACCCAAACGGGTGCTTTCAGTATATCGACAGAATTCTAGCGACGAACTGTGCTGAATACTGAGGTCAGGCGCAGGTTTAAGGTAACACAATTGAAATCTTTCTCACGCCGAGGTCGTTTCATTTCAAAGAAACTGCTGCAATGCAGTTGTGATTCAAGACTGTCTGTTGTCAAAGGCGCAGGCATTCTGTGCCGTTTCACGAACAGCTAGGTCACATTGTGCGCCTCGGGAGGGACGTGACCTGTTCAGATATAATATGGTAAAAGAGGTGCGCGGAGCTCTGTACTGGCGCGCCGTAATTGATAGCCGCATATCAGCCCGGCCTGCTGAAGGAAAACACGATACGTGTAGCACGGCTGCCCCACGCATCGATAAACTGAGCATGGGGCATCGAGGCGAGCCTCGTGGGTGCTATTAAGTGGATTGTGTCGCAGTTTTATACGCTCAAGCATTCGTACGTTGGACGAATTATAAAGTATTGTTGGCCTTGAAGGACAACATCACACAACACTATTACCATTTAAGCATGAAAAAGGCTAAAATTAATCAGTGATCACTGCGATTATTCCCGTAAGCTGGGTCCGCCTGTCCATCAAACAGTGGCAAGAGCACGATTTTGCGTGCTGCTTTTTATTCTGGCGATGTTCCAAAGTAGCCTTGGGGTGGGAATGCGATACTGCAGGATAAAGACAGTGCTGTCGCCTTGCATGTTGTAGTATTCCCCTACCGGGAGCGCCGTATATATCTGAATAGTTATAAATAAGAGTATTTCGTTTATCGGGTGATAACTCAACTATAAGCTGCGTTCGCTGCGTGCAGCATTCGCTAATAGAGGTTTTCGTGTGCCCTTCCGCCAAACCTTGCATGCTGAGAGCGTGTGACTGTGGGGTCTTGGAAAGCATATGACCACCCCATTCTCTTGCGTGCAGTTGCAGCACGCGAGAAACCCGTGCCAGGCCTTAAGAAGTCCACCGACGGGTTTCAACCCGGCGGCCATGTATCGTCCGGATGCCTACCTTGTCGTTTACAACATCTGCAGTCGAAGCAGCTTCAAGATCGCCAAGGAGTATCTGTCTCTGATACACCGCTGGGACAACGTGGATCACAAGGCCGTCATTATGGTGGGCCACAAGACGGACCTCGTTCGTAGTCGCGCTGTGACCACTGACGGTAAGGAGCACCTTCGCTTGCAAGTTTTAGCCCAATGTTCGTTTTTGTGCTTGCGCAGCCATCATAATTTCTCGGTCATCTGCACGCTAGACGTCATCACTTCAGTTGCAGGTCATTCAGAGCACAGTCGCCACAGCTATGTTACTGTCGCAGTCGTAACGGAATGGGGACAAACAGAACTGTCAAAATTGCACCTTCGGTCTCGTGCGTTTGGCTTCAAAGGAAATATCTACACCTATCCTTTTAAGGGACGTCTGACTGACCGCGTACTTACCTCGCAGATTGCTTCTGTCATGGTTGACACTTGATCGCCTCATAGGAGCATATGTTCGAGAGCATTTCGAAAAGAATAAACCTAGTGACCTTTATGAAAAACAGGGAGATGGGGAGGGGGAGAAAGAAAGACAGCAAAAAGAGATAAGCACAAATCATCAACGACGATAGTCAATGTTTGCAAGCGAATAGCCGAATGCTTTTAGAAAGCTATTCGTTTTATTCATGGGATAACACGCTTTAGAGGTGTATACGTTTGTTGCAGCGAGAACGTTCAGGTAGCGTTTGTTGTTTCATAGCGTAATTCCGTAGAGAACAGAACCGTTACGCGGTGCACCTGGGTGCCGGGGCCCTCTTGTGCAGCCGCCACAGGGGGGGAAGACGGCAGGAGAGGAGGAGGGCAATTTTTTTCTCGTGCGCTCCACCACAGCATCAAACACCCCATGCACCCTAGAATCTCTCTCGACATCGCAGAGCTCGTGCCGAGACACCCGGCTCTTCTCGCCGATATCGCACAGGCATGCTTATAACGGAGCCAAGGTCTATACGTTCGCATGTCCCCATTTCATATCTTCAAAGCCTATGGAATAGCCCTGGACTGATATTTGAGTAAACGTTTATTTTACCATTTCAAATGCCACGTCTAGAACTCGTGAGTTTGTGTGAACTGTCTTCGCATCTAAGATATTAATCTGATATATTTACTGCTGACGACGAAAGGCGCCCTGCAACTCGGTTGCTCGAGAGCTCGCGCCTCTTGTATCGGCAGCGAATTTCCTACAAAGAAAACGGGAGGAATCGTCAAAGAAAGATATTCGCTTTAAAATACACAAGAAAGGTAGTTACAGTATGACTTGATACCTACTTCTTGACAATGGGACGAGCTGTTAGCGGCTTGCTGGCAGTGTCCAGGGAAGCTAGCTGGCACAATCAAACAAACAAAGGGGTGCTGAATACGATCCGTCGTTCTCTTCGATTGAAAAGTCAAATCCATTGCTACGGAATATTGTTCACCGTGCAACGTGACACTTCCACACACCAAAGACGCTCATCCTACACTTTCACGCGCTGTCTTTCTCTTGGCACCTCGGCAGAATGAGAAAAACGAAGAAACATACACATACACCGTAAACCGATTTACACCCTTAAAAATGCTTTCTGTCCATAGCTCACACCCTTACACCCGTAAGGGTATAGAGCTTAAGACCAATTTAAGTATCCTTAAAGGTGTAAATTGGTTTACAGTGTTTTATAGTCGCTTCCACTCATTAACAGTCTAACTGCACTCCTCAAGTTCATGGTTGGACCGACGCTGCGAATGCGGAGTAAATTTTCAAATGGATCTCCTTCCCTGCTTTCTATTGCTTCTGTGCATAACCAAGCAGCTGGATTGCGACTGTCATGGCCAATAGCACATTAATCTTTCTTTTTACTCGTTCCTTAAATAAAAAAATACTCATTAATTCTCGAAGGCTTAATCTTGCGCACATTATGTCATGGTCGCGTCTCCGCGCTCTTATGTCTCCCTTCCTTATTGTTTCGTGCGCAGCCATTGACCGGTCTTAAAGCTCAGCTGCAGCCAAAAAACGGCTGGATTACGGGCGAAATAATCAGATATAGATTGCGCTGGCTATTTTAGTTCCCTACATTTGAGCAACTTTGTTCGTGGAAAATAAAAGGCGCGCTCTGGAAGCGTGTAAAGTCGCCATCTCTTGCAGCAATCTGTAGAATAAAAGCTAAGGGGTGGGGGCCGAATATTCCAAGCTTCGTATACGAATCGAATATTACACATTAACTATTCGTATTCGTATCCGAAAAGACACTATATTCGGTATTTTCGCATATTCAAAATTAACCAAATATTTCGCAGCAACCGACTGTTAAAGCATTGCTGCGGTTATCTGTATGCTAAAAAAAGTAACGAAAATTGTCGGAAGTAAAACAACGACAAACGTTTGCGAAGGAATGCAGAAAAAAAAAAGGATAATGCAAGTTTTGTTTTTGGTTTCGCGGCGAAAGCCTACATAACAACCTGTGAGCTTTGCTTGTAGTCGGTCATTTAGTACTTTGACAGTCTAGTGGTCTAGTATTCTTATCTTTTAGGCTACCGCCAGTGATGTTTTCTAGCCTACTGGCCTCCTTACATATGTTTACGACGCACAATTCCTTGAGCAGCTTTCTTTTTTGGTTTTGTCTACAACCTCTGATTGTTTTTCGCAAACCATTTATTTAGTGTGTTTTTTTTTTTAAGTTTCCGTTCTATAGAGCGGTCATTAATTCATGGAAAGCTTGTTTGCAACCAGACTATGAAGGTGTTAAGAGGCTGTTTGTGTAGTTTCTAAATGACAAGAAGTGATCTTGTATTTAAAACTTATCCTTTGCTCCTGATAGCTGACTTTTTTGAACCATTCAATACTAGCGTGGTGGCTACGATTATGCAGAAATTAATATTATTGCTTCAAATACGTATATGCGTCTACATTTGACTATTCAGTAGTCCATTCGATATTGAATGCTTGCTGTTCGAATCGTATTAGAAAAATTTAGTATCCGCCCAGCGCTCGGCTACAACTACAATGCTCTCTTCGATTGTTGGGTGGAGCACCTGCGGCAACCCGTCAATGCCAAGCAGCGCGGTATGTATGCATCAACAAGCGTATACGTGTCCACATTTCTACATAGGCTTGGTCAGCTGCCGTAGCGGTCTGAAGAGCTGCCATAAAACATCGCGCGACCCGCGGCTTGAAGGTCGGCACTGAATACGGGCATGTTTTTTCAGAGCGAATTCTAGTTCTGGATAACTCACCGGCGAGAAAAAAAAGAAAGCACGCGAGGAGCATGGACTCCGGCGCTGCCTCCGGCGAGTAGAAGGGCGCTATTTCATATGCATTCAGCAGTCGGCCCCTCATTATTGCACGTGCGTTTGTCTTTTTGGCGCTAGTTTCCATTGGACCTTCGCGCAGACATCGAACCGCGTGGTGAGAAGCTTAGCACAATACATAGAAGGGCCGGGGTCCAGGAAAACAGCCTGGCTGCGCAAGTGTCTTCGATTGTGCTCTTTTCCAGTTTTTCCTCCCCACTCGTCCTTGTGCCTTTATTTTTTCGCTTGGAGCTTGTTGTGTAGGCTCATGTCTAATTCGTCCCATGTTCATTTTTTATTTGCATCTGCATTTTACATTTCTCTATAAACTGGAAAGCTGCGGGCGTGGAGCGCAGAGAAATAAACGCTGGAACGCCGCAACCGTTGTTAACATTAGGAGGATAATAGAATGAAAAAAAAAAGGAGCCGAAATACTATTTCGCCCAAATTAGGCTTCTTGGCGTCCCTGTGTCCTTGCCCACAACTCGACAATTGCCATTACGAGCGGACACTTTCCTTTTTGCGTTCGCGAATAAAACAGCGTGCGCGCGCTTCAACCTTAGTTCCTTTTGATTGTTCACGCAGATGGACGCTACTTGGCCACCAACGAGCGGGTCAAGTTTATCGAGACGTCGACGTGCATCAACCACCAAGTGGACGAGCTCCTGGCCGGCCTGCTGCACCAAATTCGCCTCAAGAATCAGATCAGCTACAAGGAGAGCTGTAAGCGCGACTCGGTCCGAATGCGGGGCCGCAACTCCAGCTGCACGTCATCCTTCTCTGGGTGCAAGGCCAAGGTCTTCCTTAAGCGGTTCCTGCGGAAAGCCTGCTCGCGGTCGCGGTCCTGCGACGATCTCCACGTCCTCTGAGAGGGAGGCCTCCGACTTTCTCGGCTCTGGTTGTGCTCTCTTTCGCGGCTCAGCGGGCGGCGCCCCATCTCTCGCCGTGGCGCCTGTCGGAACGCGCGCGTGCACTAAGACGAAGACACGGCGACTGTGCTTCGCTGGCGCGATCGGTTCTCCCGACATAGAATTGGTGGGCGAGTGTCTGATTTTTTTTTTTTTCGTCACGGCTATTTACATTGCCAGGGACAACAGCAGGCTTAAGCGCGATGCAATCCGCGGGGGAGCTCGGATATTCCTGCCTTGTAAGAGCCAGTTGACGCGTTTGATGCAGAAGTGTAAGAGCAATCGATCCGCTTTCCCTACAGTAAGGGCTGGTCATTAAGTTCCCAGAAAGGCCAAGTGACCACTGGCCGACAGTCGGTGTACCACGTTCATAACTCGTTATCGAGTGCGGCGTGATAGCAGCACGTTCCCTTCTAAGACAATTATCTGCTAGTATCGACGCCCTTCTGCGTTTTAGGGCCCTGTGGTCCTGCAGTGGCGCGCGATAAGCGCTTTCTCCTTCTTTTCATTTTTTTTGCCGTAATTTTCTGCGCCTCCGATGCGCACTATTTCCGCCGCCGCGCTTGGAAGGGTGCTTTAAAGCGCCATGATATCGATTCGCATAACCAAATCCGGTCTCGATCGAAGGGATTCCGCCTCCTTACTTTTCTAGACGGTATCTCCACGCACCCCGGCGAACGTCGCTGTCTTTCACAAACGTGCCACTTTTATATCGAGAAATGCCGTGACAGGTTGAAACGCTCTGCTGAAGCAACGCGGAAAGAGCCAAACAAGTTTTCTCAGGGAGCTTTTGCAGGAGCGATATCTCTTCTGGTTGACTGAAGGTACAAAATTGAAGCTGTAAGGCCTGTCAGTATAAGAGAAAAGGACCACTTCTGTACTGTAAACAGATCGCCGCCTAGCAGTAGATTTTGCACGATATGGGATTGCTGTTGCGGGAACTTATTGAACGCCCTTCGTATAATCATTTGATTTCATTCCTCTCAGCGGAGCCATTTACGGGGTAGTCTGCCTTTGACAGCACATTTCACCTCGTTGATTACACATAGAAGGGGGATAAACATGCTGCCTTTTTTTTTTACTATTGTATGTACAATTGCTCGTTTTGAGTTCCTTCGTGAGGGAACAATATGCAGGCCCAAAGCACGAAAGTCGTGGTATCGCTTTGCGACCGGTTGTAGGGGAAGGGTAACCGACGGAGATAATCAAATCATCTTGATGCTCATTTTCCTGGCGTTGTACAGGGAGTCGTGCTTTCAAAAGCCACTCTTCTTTTTTGTACATTTCGCTTCCGTTGTTTACGTAGTACGATTCGCTGTGTTTCACTGTGTGCGCACAATGTTTCTACGTCGGTTCACTCGCATCGGTTCATGTGTTTCGAAACGCAGAAGTGAAAGCGACTGCTGGTCAGTGGTTTGTATGCACGAGTCCAACTGTCAACTTTATTTTATCTTTCTTTTGTTTCGCGCTCTATGCGCGTGTCATCTATATACCTTCCACACATTGTATTCGCCGTTGTATGAGACTGTCGTCACAAGTAGTTTGTTACAGTGCACCAGTGTATTCGACGTGATTTTCGATATTGGTGGTGTTTTTGACGTTGATGTCAATGCCTCTGTTGTCTTGTTGCTCATGAAACTTGAATAATGGTTGCTGTATCTTCAAACTAGCTCAAACTGTGACGTGAGGCGAAACAAAATGTAGTGCATGCGTTTTTTTCTTTCTTTCGGGACACATATGTTATGTCGTTGCCTGTTTCGCACTTTATTTTGTAAAAACAAGCATGCTATAATCATTTGGTTCTCTGTATAAATGCTACAAAGTTTTTTTGCTTTGAGCCTTTCTTGATTTTGTTTTTTCAATAAAAATATACACTTTAGGAATCATGTGTACCTTCCTTTTTTATTTTGTCGTCAGGCGTGTGAACGTAGGCAGCGAGTTCTTTCGTTGTGCGAGTACTTCTGCATTTCTACATGCGTACACATTATACTACACTCGGGATTTCTCGCAGCGTGCTCTTTTTTTCTTTTCTGTCGTAGCGCTCCCGCAACTGGTGGGAGTTGTTGTTTTCTACTACACCATGCAAAGCTTTTATTTATTTTTTAACTTGGAACACTTTAGCAAATTATTCTCCTCACTTTATATGCAGTTTATTATTCAACGCCTCTCTTCGCGGCGATGATCATTGGGTCCCGAATAGTTCCAGTGTCAGTAGCCTTGCTCTTTAACGTTCTTTAGAATCCTAATCAAGATCTTAAATCCCTCTTGACTTTCCCTTCGGGCACTGGAGCCTTTCCAAGCTTCAACGCATCTGCTTCCTTGGGATTAAATGCAGAGAGAAAAAAAATATATCACGAGCGGGGCACAGCTTATATCTTAAGCAACATTTTCGTTCGCGCAACCGGCAAACCACTGCAAGTACCTTCGTCATAAGTGATTACGAACCCTGGCTTTATGAACCTTGGCACTACTTAGCAAGGACGCTACAGGACGCAGTACTGCTCCGTGAACTGCTTCGCAAGATGTCATTGGAAGCGAGAGTGGTGAAAAATCTGGACCAAGTGCTGCATCCTATTCTTGTACGGTCGAGAAAAATAATTACGCCTTCTCTTAATGCTAGGTTGGCGGGTTCTACAAGCGTGGCTATCTCTACAGCGCACTTCAGTTTCTTGCAGTGCGGTTGCCAAAGCCACTTAAGAGCACGCTTTAGCTGTGGCCCAACTCTGATGTGGCCTATTCAAATACATGTAAAACGAAGAAACGCTTTTCTGAGATAACTCGCCGATTATAATAAAATTTGTCGCATTTTAGAGAAACAGATAAATTCTATTGACTGTTGGAAGCGGAGTTTTTATTTAAGGCCTGAATTTTCCAAAAGGAATTTTCAAAGATTGGTAAGTTCTAAAAAAAATAGAAGCAAGAAGTTTGTACATTCGTAGCTCTTCACCGATAACAAATATCGCAGTTCTGTAAAATGCATACGTTTTAGCAACCAAAGCGGTCAAATACGATATATCAATTTGTATCTTACGTTAGTTTGTTACATTGTTTGCGATGGTTTTGCAAAAGTGCTACCCACATATTAGGAGTATATTTGAGAGCTATGTATAATACACAAGTTCTGTCCGCTTTAGAAGTACCGTTACATGCAATTTACAGAAGTGTGACATCTTTTTTCGTTGCTGAGTTACAATGCTCTAAACATGATCGTCTAGTTTTCTGAAAATTCGGGATTTCCAACAATATTTATTTAAAAATTTACGGCCTGAATCGAAAATTCGCTGCCAACAATCACTAGATCTTGGCATTTCTTTTAATTGTAACAAATCGCATAAAAGTTTGTGTTGTGGTTACCGAGAAAAACGATTTCTCCTTTCCGATGTATTTAGACAGGGGCCCCCGAGCTAAAGCTTCCTCTTAAATGACCAAAGACATCGGTGTACGCAAGGTGAAAGAGTGGTCGACAGTTGCCATTTCTTTTCCCGGTTTCATAGTAATGCGCCAGTCAATGACAAACAGTGATCCCCAACGAAAAGCTTCGTGAATCTTCCTTCTTTCGAGTTATTTATTTCTATTTTCGGAGCGCACCTTTAGTGCCTTCGCGTTTCAGTGCAGCCATGCCACGATTATGTCGATTGAAGAATGACCATACGAATGGAAGAACAGCCTTCGAGACTGGGCGGCGTGCAAATGTGCAAATGGCACACGGATCTCGAAATCGTGATGGCAGCCAGGAGTTTCATGCAAGGAACACCAGGGGAAGATCTGGCGGTAGTGCCTCCGCTATTCGACAGTTATGGATGTTGAGCACGGGAATCATGGCTAGTACATGGCATTGTCAAACTTTCGTCCTTCGAATGTCCTCGCAGCGTTTCTTAGTCTAAACCATATAAAAATGCTATCTTGTCGTCAAAATCAAAAATTCAACTTGTGGCCGTGATTAGAGTTATTTATTCCGTCTGAGTGTTACGGTTTATTCCGGGGAGTGTTACGGTCCGGCTACTGACTAGATTTAGTGACCGATGTACACCAAACGGCCGTGTCCTTATTTTATGCATATCTGGGAGCAGAGCAAACGGAACAAACGACGAGTTTCAATTTGCGTACAGCCTGCTATTGATTCATACCAGCTGGCCTTCTCCCATTGCTTGCCATTTATGCGCTGAAAATTGCAATGAACCACTGCCGGGAATTAGGAACATTTTGCTGCGACAAAGGAGCGTTTTCAAGTCATCTGAACTTTGGAAGAACAATCAACAACATATATTAAACAATTAAGTTTTACGTGTCAAAACCGCAACCTGATTGTGAGGTACGCCGTAGTTGGGGGCTGCGGATTGATTTCTTACCACCTAGGGTTCTTGCAACCACTGCACGGTACACGGGCGTTCTTGCATTTTTATCCCACGGCAATGCGGCCATCACGGCCGGGGTCGAACCCGCGACCTCGAGCTCAGCAGCGCGAATGGCATGGCCACTGAGCCACCGCGGCGGATAACAGAAATGGACCTCAAAGCACAATAACAGAGAAGGACGCCGCGAGATGCTTCCTCGATGAAAGCCATGGCCGACCGGACCCACGATTCCAACGCTGCTTGAAACACTGCAGCACTGGACTGCCACGTGGTAAAACTTGCATGAAGCTCTATGAACGTATGCCCCGTGAGTAGCCGGTTGACAGTCGGCTTGCTCGCTGCCTTGGCTTCTCCGAGTTCTCCGAGTTCTTTACTTCTTTCGCGATCAAGAGCACGAGGAGCGAGACGGCGACTGAAGGCAGCTCGGCAGCAAAACGTTGTCCTCGAGCGCGACGCCGCCGCCAGCGGCAAAGCGGCGTTGTCGCGCCGCCGTCACGCTCGAGCGATAAGCGGCTGCCGGAGGGCGCAGTGAAAGGGAAAACTCGCGTGACTGTCTGGCGGGCGGTGGCAATGTTTGCTCGGCAGATGTTTCGTGAGACGGCCTATTGCGAGCTTTGGAGGGCAGTCGTTTCCGAAACGACGGTCAACATTTACGGCCGCGACAAATGCGCGATAAATTGTGGCGCTCCTGTTTGCACTGAGATGTCGTGCGTGCCTCAGGAGGCGAAATGCAGGAAACGCGAAAGAATGAGGGGGGCTCTATACTGACTAGTTGTACAAAGGTTCTGAATCGCAAAGCTCATGGGAACAAATGCGACCGAGTTCCGCACTTTTTGTTGGCGGGCTCGTGTCACAGGGTATTTTTGTCTTTAAGAAAACCTTTTGTTCCGCTGCTCTTCAACGATGTAGTCCTAAACATGCCCCATCGGAACTGAGCTTGTTCACTAGAAGTCAAGGCCTTGACGCAACAGATCCCCACGACACAGATTGCATTACCATTTTACTAAATGACCCATTGTCCTGGGACGACAACGTAAACGAGTGCTATGTGCTATACCATAGAGTGGCAGCAATTATATTTGTGCTCTTCGTATATGCATTTAAATTATGTGTCCAAGTTGGTGGTGAAAAGATTTCTACGAGAGCGCCACGTGGCCCTACGAATTAATACGATGCCGCCGAACCCGTACAGTAGGGCTCTGAAATTTTCAGGACCCATTCGCTGACATACCTCGTGTAATCACTTCGAAAGACAGCTCTTTCAGTGAAAACTGTAAAAGGCGGTTGGAGTAACGAAATCGCTTGTTAAGCGCAGAACGTTTCCAGATTTCCTTTTTTTTCCCTTTTTTTTTATCTGTTGCTCATCACCCGCGCTCTCGGAAAGCTTCTGTAAGCTGGATTAGTTGCGTTTAGCAGTGGTTACGAAGATGGTATGCTGCTATGCTGAGCTATTGGTTTAGGCACGGATCTTGTTTCGCGTTAAGCACTCGTATAACATAAAACCTCTCTTAGCGACAGATAGGTCGACGAGTCGACATCTTTGGTGGCAGCAGATGATGCCCTTTCTTTAGTTCATTCTTTGTTTTCCTTCTGTAGCATTCAGCTCATGCACAAGTCTTACGAACTTAGCAACTGAAGCTTAGGGCAACAAATGACGCTCTTTATGACAATGTTTAGTGTAGAGAGTGAAACTAATCATTTGACTCGTACATATATCGTATTTTGCAAATCGTACCTCGCCCATGCCTTCTTTTTGCTTATCTATATTTACTGTCAACATCAAAGAAAAAGAAGTGGCAAAGGAAAGAACAAAATCCCCCTCCTCCCCCTTCACCACATTTATTTGTTTGTATACTTGAAAATGTTAGTTTGTTCGGAGTTTATAGCTCTACGAATCCCGGAACGTTGCTTTGACGGAAGTTTTACTCACTGGTGCCTTGTACTTACGCGTGCAGTTGGCTTGTTCGTATGAATCACTTATTTAATATGGCTGATTTCCCTTACTGTGGACACCATACGGGCTTCGAACAGTATAATTAAGAGCCCTTTCTGTGCCTCACTGCAAAGGCCCGGAATTGCTTGTTTTTTCCAAAGATAACGTAGCTCGCGCTGTAAAAAAAAAAAAGGATTATAACCTTATATAGCTTGACTGACAATGCGGAATACAGCGAAAACAAGCGTGTAGCCTCGTTTTGTGACGACTACATTGACTGCAGGCTATTCTTGTAGCTGTTTCTTTCTTTCTTTGTATCGTTTTGAGTCAAGCACTGAAGCAAAAATGTCACTTGGAGAGGCGATGGAACTTTTACCTTCGCGGGGGGGGGGGGGGGGGGGGGTCAGGGGAATCGTTTTCAAGCTCTCGCCAATACCCGCTCTCAAATCATGCAATCGGCGTGAGCAGCCGGGTTTCTTGCTTTCCACGTCGATCCTCAGGCGTTGGTTAGCCACAGCTCCGAGTTTTCACGCTTGGCTGAGCGGAACAACCATCTGAAGGCGGGATAAAGGGGGGAAGAAAACGAGTCCTTCCTTCGAGGTGTAGTACTCCCGTCTTCTTCTCAAAGCATCCATTAGGAGTAAGACTACTCCTTTGCGACCGCTCACCTGGAAAGGACAGAATGCGCCGCCGGCTGTAATGAAAGCGAGATCGAGCAGTTCGAGTGCGACCACGCAATACCTTGCGCCTTGCCCCTACGTGCAGAGACGGAGACAGTATCGCGTTCTCCATTAGCGACGCTGCACCGAAGTCCATATGCTGAAGTCGAGTGGCAACAACAGGACAATGTACTCTTGCACCGTCTCTACACTCGCCACGAGTGATGTCTCTTCGCTCGTAAGCAGAGAAGCCGCATGCTTATATGGAGCTGGGCAGGGTTTCCGTGGAGTGTAAGATGCCGGTAGAAAGCGCCTTACGAACAGTCATTTATGTTTCAAGATACCAGGGCAGGTCGATGTGCCATCAGCCCCATTCAATTTCTCTAGTTATATGCACGCTATTCGTCCAGCCCTTTCCGGACTGCATACACCTTGTCCTGCTCTCTTCTCACGGCTGCAAGATGTAGGAGAGCGGTAAACGGGACTTTATGTGGATTGTTCTTTAAGTTCTCACGCGTTACTGGTTGTTTAAATAGCTGCGGACATTATTTTTAAACTTAAACTGAACACTCTACGCTAACGTGATTCGGTTAGTGGCCGTGACGTTTCCTTGAAGATATAAGCTTGTTGGCAATAGTTCAACTTCTCTGGTAAGTAACTCTTTGCGCTGACGTCTCAGGCCATTTTCTTCGTATATATTGGAGTTCGTCTAGCCTCTCTCTCCCTATACACATCCACTTTTGCTTAGTGTACAGCAGGCAGGTCCGAAGAAACAAAAGCGGCTTTTCGAGAAAAGGGATTTTCTTGAAAGCCCTAAGCGTCTCTGTACTGTCGATTGGATTTGTCAGCAGCGCCCCGCGCTACTATAGCTGAGAGCGGCCTACGAAGCGCTGAAAGAACGCCCTGGCTTGTCACGGCTCTGCTCGTTGCTGTTGACTCAATCCAGCAGCTGAAGAAATTTTGTTATTTACAAAGTTCATTCATTCTAATTGCCCTATGGGCGTCACGAGAATAAAATAAAGGTAGTACGCGGCTAGCGAGTTGTCTTATCAGCGTGCCTACTTCTCCACAATATCGAGGTCCCCCGATTCGGCGACTTTCTTAATATTCAATGCCGCAGGTATTCTGCAGGTTTAAAAAAATTCTAATATTAACTGAAGCCTGTGATTCTGAGTCACATTATGTTTCTGTGGGTGCAAGAAAGGTTCAGCGCGGATTTTTTAAGTGAAGTCAATAACGTAAATTTTCAATAGACTATTTGTACATTCACTCGGGCAGCGCGGAAGGTCATTCACGTCTGGTCTTAATATGTATAAAACTCTTTACCAACCCAATAGGTACGAGTGTACGCAACGTGTGACATTATAAACTATAGTGCTTAACTTGTACATAAAAGCAGGAAGCAACTGAATGTTTGCGGGAGATGAGCATAAAGCACAAATACTTAGGGAGCTGACCTGTGAAAGAATATGTGATGTTTACTGACGCAAGGGCCAGGCATGGCCTAAGACCTGTCAGTCGTTGGTTAAGCTTGTGTGTGAGCCAACGTTGTTACGAATGAATGGGGATCGAAAGACGTTCATCTTGAACTTTTGGAAACGGCCGATGAACGCCTGTTTTCGACGTAAGTCAAGGTTTTCTACATGTTCTGTGCAAACGTCTCTCTGTTTACATGACATTACTGCACAAAGAATCAAGCGTCGACACTGCCCGATTGATGGTATTAATGTCTAAGCAGCTGGCCACACCAGAATACACGTTATTATATTAGGGTAGAGGCGCGCATCTTCAGTATTTGTTCCTTCTACCCTTTGTTTGTTTGCGACCTAAATTAACTCATCCTAGATGTAAATAGAATGAACGATGATCTGAATCAACAAAAGAGAAAAAAAAAAGGGGGGGGGGGGGGAGGCGATAGGTTGTATAAGCATATCAGACACAAACGCAAAGCAAGAAGATGGTGGGAGAAAGGAACCGTGGCGAATTGCCTTTGCATGTTTGATGCACGTGTCATCGTGGCTCTGTCTTTTAAATAAATAAGGGCACTGGTGATACACGAATTGGCAGCAGATGGTAATTCGAGACATCAGAGGGTAATTCGACACAACGGGAACGGAAGAAAAATTCTCAACAATACTTTGTAGAAGTGCTTACATCGTCAGGTTCTTGTGAAAGCCGTTTGTGTGCGCGCTTTGCACACAATTTTGCCGCAGCTTTCTGAATTTCTACGCGTCCTCCCTTCGTGTATCTTGTTCAGAACACGTTGCCAGTGTGTGAATTAGTCATCGAAGAGCATCATCTATACTCGCGTGGGCCGTCACGGCGGAATACACATCCCAAGACGTGACGCCTCGCGCGCTGCATGAAACTCATCGAGAGCGGTCTTACGACAGCACCCTTCCAGTGCCGTCCACCCTCTGACATCGATAAATATAAAAGAAAAAAAAGAAAAAAAAGAAACGATGTTTAGACGAGATGAGCGAAGTATTTACACGCGTTGGCTGCACTCCCCGGACATACGAAATTTACGCAGCTGCAAGAGCTGCACTCTCCCGAGGGAAGGTACTACTTGTGTTATTTTTTTTTTCTTTCTCCAGCTTCTTTTGTGTTTCGATTCGGCTCCCGGCGTCTTCAAGCACTCGCCGCTTGATAGATTCTGCCATGCTACAAGAAAAAAAAAAAATAGAAAAGAAAAACGCTGAGTGACCTGTCTCAGGCTCTTTTGATCGGAGACTGGTCTGCTGGGAAATCTCGGTCCCACGTTTGAAGCCCGTAGAAAAAAAAAAAAAAAAAAGAGATGAAGACAAAGAATGTCTCTCGGTGTCTCATTGTCCCGGGCCCTCGTGTACTGCGTTTCTTCAACCGTTTGTTATCGATGTCCGCGGAGTCGGGGTTGCTGCAGACTGAACGAGGAGACAAATTCCATGCGCGAGTAATATTAGACAAAAACGAGTGGAATTATTTTACTTCTTGATTCCAATAAGCGATCACAGCTTTACGTGCAATAAAAAACTGAAACCGTACACAAAAACGGGCGCAATATCAGCTAATGGCGCGTCATTTAGCATTATAAATTAACCAGAATTCCTGCCGCGGAAGCTTGCAAACGAAACGAAGAGCAACAAAAAACATCAACAGCGCTAGCCTGGAATCCCGCATGGCAGTAGTGAAGGACAATACGCGGCTTGCAAAAGGCTGCCGCAAGGGCATGTGCATGAAACGAAAGTGAACGGAAGGCGCTCTTTCTCGTCAGAGGAAAATAAATTACATTGTCCATAAACGAGAGAGAGAGAGAGAGGGAGAGAGAGAGAGAGAAAGAGATAGTTTTGAACTGATACACACGTAGGTTATCTTTCGCAAGAACATTTTGTCACCGATCAGCCACCTTCGTTAGTAAGCTCGAAATAATGACTGGCTGGCGCCTTTTATTGCGAACCGCTTTTGGGAACGACGCGCTTCGTGAATACAGGCGCTTCTCTCTCGTAGCGAAGAGGAGAAGAACAAGAATGAGTGACTTTGTTCGACGCCTCGGACAACTGTTTGTGTCTGAGAAATGAGCTAAAAGGGATACAAACGTTTAGCACGAAGCAGTAGCTTTGGAATACCTTTACACACGAACCATGCTGCTGCCTCAACACATACTGTACTGTACTGTACTGCATTGTACTATACTGTACACCTACTCCTCAGCAACATCCCCATTCGCCCTTTCCTTCGTTCAAGTCCTTTGAAACCTTTCGTCGTCATTGTTGTGCCCAGGTCCGTGTGAGCGTTTCATAGAATATGAAAGTTATGACGAGCAACTCCGTTTGAACAAATTGTAAAAGCACGTTCTGAGGCTGAAAGACAAAAAAAAGTGTCTCAGTATGCTCGTGGGAGAGAAAAGGAGAGTAAGCATAATTGAAAGCTTGGCTGAATGTGTTGTAAGCATTCTCCTGCAGCATCAAGATAACGGAAATGTACTGGTAGCCGTTGACCTAATGAAAACAGTTGCGACACAACATGAGGCAGTCGTATCGAGGCGCTCGACGAAGCTTGTCCCGGAATCTGTGTCAAGAACACGGTGAAACCCCTTGTTCTCAGCAGTCTATTTTAAATCAGAAGCGACGTAAAACAGCCAATTAAGCTTCAAGGATTGCATATAGGTATAGCGTATACCACAAGGAACAGTTATTTCGCCAGCACTGTTCAACATCATAATGTGTGAGCTGGTTGGAAGACTCAGCATAGTGGCGGCGTCATAATGTCATTGTGTCATAATGTCATAATGAAATTATGTGCAAATGACATCACTTTGTGCACAGAACAAGCACATTACGCCACAACTGAAGCACCAATAGCAACCATGCAGTGAAAACCGAGCACACTAGCCGAAAACCTAAACGCAATAGGAATGAACTCGTCCGCAGAGGCGGCATATAACAACAATGGGCACACAGGAAAACTAAAGGACCAAGGTTGAGTATACCTTGCTGGAATGCATAAAGGAAGGGCAGATGAACGCATAGAATCAGAAGTTACGATTTCTCGGCATCCTGCTGCATGAGAAAGGAGACACTGATGCATGGTGAACTTGAAAAAGTGGGTACCAGCGAGACAGAAAGGACGAGTGCACAAGGAAAAGGCGTCAGACACAGACGGAGCGTTCGTCCGCCACAAGGAAAAGGCTATAGCCTTTTCCTTGTGTACGCGTCCTTTGTGTATAGCTGGTACCCACTTTCTAAAGTTCATCATGCACCACCTGGTCCAAGAGCTTGCGCTAATGCACTGATGCATGGACTTGTTCAGTTCAACTGTAAACTATTTCTGCATTTACTCGGCAGGATTCCGCGACGATTTAGAGGGGCTATACGACTCCTTATTTATAGGGCGCACAGGGGCTTCACTCATGTGGCGAATGCAGTGCGCAAACACGCCCATACGTGCACCCCACCCCCCACCAAAAAAAAAAAAAAGGAGCGAAAGAATGATGGACTAGAAGTTGATACTCAGCAACAGCTTGACACTGCCACAATGACTCCCAAGTGCCATCACTGCAAAGCACATAAAGGTACCTAACACTTGACATCTGGTTTGGATCTGTCTCCAATTATCAGGCGCACGCCAGCGACACGCAGGCGCGACGCGTTCCCTGTATCGATGGCGCGCGCCTCGTTCGGGTATCTATGGTCTTTCGTACTTAAAACCATGCGCTAGCCATTAGACCACAATTACAAGCCTATATTCACTTTGGGCACTTCGCAAACAAATAAACAAGCGAACAACCAACCAACAAAACAAACAACCTGGAGTCCACCGGGAAATTTAGTTATACTGCTCCTTCACCCCTTTCCCAAAAGTTTGTCAAGAGTCTGACATTCAAATCAATACGATCAGTCTGTCCCAAAGCAGGACCAAATTTTTGTGAGGGTTCGTTTCTTTTCCTATATCTTTTTCGCTCTTCACCATTGATATGCCGCCGCACCGCCGTTTTATTGCTAGAATCCATCACTTACCGCGACGAATGATAAGAACACGGCCTCGGATGATTGACAGAGTGCATTGAAAATTGCATGTGCGGCGCACGGAATCGAAGGCCTGGTTCAGCATGTTTGTAATCGGAAACCGAGAATACAAACTTGCAAAAGGAGAGGGTGTAAGAGGGAGAAGGGCTAGGTACAATCATAAGGCTGCTCTGTCGAGAGATTGCTGCAAAGCCGCCAATGAATATGCGAACACAAAGTTCCACGGCAAGGCGAAGAAGATACTCATGCGAGGACGATTTCGCTTCGCGGGTTATCACCAGCCAAAAACCAATTTGCGACATATTTCTAGCGCACAAGAAAAAAAAAAAAGCTTCTCGTATTTCAAAAATCACGCGTCAAATCCGATTCCGAGCATCTTCGGTTTATGACGCAGTATTTTTGGTATGGCTGACAGCAGTTTATAACCAACACCACAGGTACAAGCGTACGTACGTACTTGCACGTAAAACGACGAAAACTGCCATGCTACAAGCAGCAGCTTCAGGAGGTCGCCAGGTTTCCAATTTTTTCAACATGTGCAACACCAACGTTGGTTCCTTTAAGCGATACCAGAAACAATTTTTCACTACATCTTTTGGTTATACACGTAGACACCGTATTTATTTCGTTGTTGGCTAAGTAAACTGAAGTTGACAAAGCGCCTCGGCTACGAGAACAAAAGAACGGACCTTATGGGACGAGTACATCGGGGCCTACATTAAAAAAAAAAAATGTTCTTATGCTAGAGATATTCGTGAGCACTGATGCCAGCCAATTGCCACATTGCAAGCAGTTGGCTATGTTCACAAAAAGCTCTTACATTGAAAGTATTGTGAATTCGGCTGCAGAGATCAAATTCACGAAGTAATTTATTTGTACGAACTGTTTCTCATTGGCCGGCTGCCCTCGTTAATAACATGTTCGCAATCAGAATTGACCGGCGCCTGCTCTACTGGAACAGTTCTACAGTTTAAACTACATTGTAATTACGGGGCCACGGCCCCTATTCATGAAAGCTTTCGTATACGTAAATGTTATCAGCGATCGGTCATAGTCGCAGCGATTCTCTCGTTACGTCGAGTATATGTCTAATGTGTCGATTGTGAGTATCACGTGCCCGAACGCCAACCAATGAGGCAAACGCTCTAACGAAAAATATTTAGAATGAAAGCCCGCGCTTCAATGCATGCTTTCGTTCGCGAATAACCATGTCGGTACATACCGCCGGACATGTAAAAGAAAAAAAGAAAAAGCTCCTTCTTTGCATCATGTAATGTGTTGGTAGCACGCACATATAGAACAGAACGCCATACAAAGAGGCAGTGTCTATGTGTTTACGAATTTTCCAGTGCTGTGAAGGTGCACCCGTCATTCTTCAGAGAGCCGAAGTTTTTCGTGTAAATATTCGCTGGCAGCCAAGACAACAAGTTATGCAACTGAGATAGTCGCACTGGGAATGCTAGAAATAAACTGACTAGCGCAAAAAGGCCCGCCGTAATTTACATATCGTTGTTTCTTCGTCAGAGAAGAACGGGGGTAATTTCGCAGTCCAGAGCGCCGACGTGTTTTGCTTAGGCATTTGCGGCAGGCGGAGAGAATGCGAGGAATGGAAACGTAGCCAGATTATCCCGATCTCTGGCTCGTTTTCCTTTTAGCCCGCGGAAAGGGCCGGTAAGGAGCAAATTATGCAGTAGGCCCTGTCATGCTGTCGGTGTTCAGAATAAGCCTCGAACGCTCCGTTGCTCCCTTCACATCACTCCTCCTTCCGCCGACTAAAGAAACAGACCGCGTCGCGCTTTTACGGTCCAAAAAATGCTTGCTCCTACGTGCGCGGCGTAACGCCAGCACAGTTGGCTTTCTTGCAACGCCGCCTGCATAATCGCAGTTGTTTCAGCTAACCTAGACGTTACAATAAGCTGCCGTATAACCGTAAAATTCAAAACAGTGGCACATTTCGCAAGGTCTGTACTACAATCCGTTGCAAAAATTATACATTCTATTGCATCCCAACAGGAAGTCTGTCGAAAGCAACAAAAGGACAATTGTAACAAGACATGCATTACATAATGGCTTTTGTAAGGGATTTCGACGGAAATCTGTTTTGTCTACAAATATTTGTCACTAAGTCTACACCTTTAAGAGCAAGTGCATACAGAATGGTCAAACAAAAAATGAGAACCTTGGAAAGTAACGATCTTTATGACCGTTTAAATCGCACTATTGAATCATCGATCTTCACCATTGTTCTTAAATATTCCCCAGAACCAGGTGATAAAATAAGTCGTGTTAGTGCTACTGCCTTGAGCTGAATGACGTAGGGTGAATCGCGGACCGGTACATTGTTTTCGGCCCGCGTTTTCTGTAGTCTGTGTATGGATATAATGGAAGCGTAAGGGGTGCTATACGAAGCGCCTTTACACCAAGCCTCGAGTTTTTGAGGTTGCAATACTTCGCGCCCCGTAAGAATAACCACCAATATCGATGAAGCGTTTTCTTAGTGTGCTAATGAAAAATCATATTTGGTTTCGTTCCAGCCAGCCTTCGTTAGGCTGACAAGGAGTCGGGGGGAGGGAGAATGGGCCGTCGTCGTCAGCCACGATGTTTCGGGAATCCGATTATGATCGTAATGCGCAAGCATGCAGTGGGAAAGCACGGGACCTCTACGTGTCTTCTTGTTATGTCAATTAGCTATATTAAGTTTTGGTAGAGGAATATTTTCAAGCTTTCCATTTTCATCTGTCTCACCCTGGTTACGCAGCCACAACTATAGCAGGCAAACTTGAGCATCTCGGCACTTTCATGCATGGTTGCTAACCTATAGCCGGAAAACACACACACACCCTTCTCAAGGCTCTTTCGATTTACACGGCAAGTTCTTCTTGTGCGGTAGTAGCCGCTACCCGATAAATTTTAACAAGTCATGATTTTAAACCAGTTGTAGTGCTGATCAGTCTTGAGCTGTTACTCGGACATTCCGCACGAGATAGCGAATATGGCACTTGGATTAAAACTAGAGATACCGCGGGGGACCGCGCGCAAGAAACAGAAAAAAGCAAGCTTTCTTAAAATTTCATCTTAACTGAACACAAATAGTGTCATCTACATTTATATGAGCGACCACGCAGCGCACCTCCGAATACAAAGCTGCATTTCCAACCAGCGTTGATACTGAGCTTGTTGCAGACTTCCATGGCCCTCAGATTTTTTTTTGTCATATTTTCGTACTAAGGTGCACTTGCCGCAAATGTGTTGCAGGTAGCACTGGATAATGCGCATAAGCGAAATTGCGGAAATCAGCAGACAAAGCCCGAAACTCGGCGCGAACCTCTGAGGTGTACTGGGCTTAAAAAAATAGCAGCGTCACAGTATGGCCTAGCCTGCGTCATTAAAACCCAAAATGGTACTGCGACGCGTTAGTCAACTTGCTTATCTAGCACCTTTTTTTTTTCTCGAACGTCAAAAGCTAGTTTTCGCACTCATGTCGCATCTGAACTACGAAAGAATGAAAAGAAATTTTATCAGCCCTTCCACTCTGTGAAGAAGGACGAGCAGCGAAGCTGTGGTGTGTTTTACCTCAATCAACTCATCTATGTATGTATAGTTATTATTATTATTATTATTATTATTATTATTATTGTTATTATTATTATTACTACTACTACTACTACTACTACTACTACTACTACTACTACTACTACTACTACTACTACTACTACTACCACTACAACCATGGGGCTGACCGTTTCCCTCCCGTGGAAGCCCATGTATTGACATCAGACGGGAATTCCACGATATTTACAACTTCACTACGAACTAACTATGACGAGAAAATGAAACTCGGCGTAATGATAGAGTCGTGTTAGCGTCCAGTTTCCGCGCGATTATTTTTTTCCCAAGGAAGGAAGGAAGGAAAAAGTAGAGAAGGAAAGGCAGGGAGGTTAACCAGTTTAGCGTAACCGGCTTGCTACCCTACACATGGGAGAGGGATGCCTACATTAGATTAAGAGCTACAGAGCATTCGCGAGAAACTGGAGACGAACATTTTTTGACGGACGGACATCGACCACCGGCCGGAGGGCAGCTGTACCGGGTGTTTCAGCGAACACTTTCAAATTAAAAAAAAAAAAAAAGTTGCCTGTGGCAGATAGCACAGTTCTAGTTCATGGGCTGACCTACTCGAAGAGGCGGACATTACTGACCCCCAAAAATTGAAATCCACTATTTACTAATTAACAGAAAAGTCACTAATGAAGTTTCTAGCTAATTACGTTATGGCACACATTGCAACACGCCAATTCTATCCGGGAAGTTCGCAAGGCGGATCCACTTGGAATAAATTCTCAGGATGACACTAATTACGAGATATTAATTCCCGAACTCCACGGAGAAACGCGTTGGCGTTCCAGTTACTTTTGTGCTTCAATGCACAGAACGACGTTTTGTTAAGAAATTAAATGGAACGACAGTACATTTTTTACCGCAAGTTTGACGCCGCATATCTCGGAAATGCCGTCATCCACACAATCCTTTTCAAGTGCATATGTCTTCCAGTCTCACCCGCTAGAATTTGTAAATTGCAATATGTACCATAAGGTAATTAGTTTAAAACTTAGTTCGTGCATTTTTGTTAATTATTCGATTATGAATTTCAATTCTTTTGTCCAAGTAATGCCCGGCTCTGCGAGTAGGCCAGCATGTGAACAAGAATTGTGCTATCTGCCACATACACTCTTTAAAAAAGATTGAAAGTGTTCGCTGAAACACCCGGTAAACATCTTCGCTGTAAAAAAAAAAAAAAATAAAGAGCATAGAAACGCAAGCGGGGTGCACGCTATCTCGAAGCGCATATTGCGCCGTGAAGATAAATTTCCCGGCCTTCCGAGGCACTCATAGAAGATTGCTTGAAAAACGTTTCCTGAACACTCGCAACAAGCCTTAAAATAGCTTGTGAATTCCGGCCTTCCTTTAGTTTTTTTTTCCCGTTCCCCGCGGGCGTGGGGAAGCTAGTAGAACAAATATGGGGACTACGAACGGACACTGTTCCAAGCCATTGATATTAGGGAGTTCTATAGATAGCGCACACAAGTGTCCTTGCGTACACAAAGCCCCATGGCCGAGCTTGCGTTCTCTAGTACCCCCGGCGGTTTTTCGTCCCCTAACTTTGGGTGTTCAAAACTTGAAACTCCCTATTCTTGCTTGTTGTTTTCACGGGCAAGCATTGCCTTGATTTTCACGCGGTAAATTGCAGAGAGAGAGAGAGAGAGAGAGAGAGAGAGAGTAGCCATAAGGGAAAGGCAGGGAGATTAACCAGGTGAGTCCGGTGGGCTACCCTGCACTGGCGAAGGGGGAAAGAGGATTGAAAGAGCAGAAGGAAGAAAGAAGTTCACATTGGTCCACTGTTAAGCACACAAGCGCTAATCGCTGAGTCACTCACAGGCGATCATACAGGCTGGTGCATTTCAAGAAACGCACCAGCGCACTTGTGACCTTGCACATAGCAGATGCACGAGGCCACGAGCCCAAAATGATGAATCGAATCTTTTTGGATTGCTAAATGGGCTTATAATACCATGGAGCTAACCAACCCAACCTGAGCCATAAGAACTGGAACATGTATGAAGTACTCAAACATTTTCTGGATTCAATCTACCTATAGCGCCTTTCAATAGGACCATGTCGCACACCGCCATAAACGTTACAACGCTTGAAACGCGAACCCCAAGACACTACGGGAGAGGACAAACAGGCGGACAATGCCAACTTAAGAAACCTGAAATACGGACGCGCGTATCAGACTAACCTAGAATCGTCAACAGTTTTTTGTTACGACATGCGCTGTGGCATGAGTGCGGGGGCTCCCAAGGAATGGCTTCATTGGTCTACGGTGGCCACTAGAGTATATTCCACTATCATGTACGATTTCACAATGCACAGAGCACAGGTAAAAAAACAATGTCTTCTGCTATCGTTTACTGCTCTGGTGGGGAGGTTTGAATCTGACAGTGTGGCGTCGATTGCGTGTCGGTGGCGGGGTGAATGTGGTGTGGTATGGTGTCGTACATGATATATTGTGACCGTTGTTTGGCTACTCTCTCTGCACTTGTCCGTACCATGCACTTTCCATCTCATATCTCGTGGTAGACGTAGTACTCTCTTTTGTGTGGCATTGTCCTACCTTCTGTATCACCGAGTCGATCGAGTGACGTTGTGTGATCCGTTACGCGAAGCGCTGCGTTTAATTTTTTTTTTCTTTTACATATATATCATATTGCGAGTGGCAGCGCAATTTGTGAGCGATAAACACAGGCGAAAGCTTTGAAACTGTTTGCACTGCTGTCACCCACGAAGACTGCTTTCAATCCCGGGCCGTATTTCGTAACGATCCGGCTAATTTTCTATTCTCCTTCTTTTTTTTTAATCATCCGTTCAACTGTCACGCTAGGCGGCCCATCCTAGCAATGCGGAGGCGTGGCAGCGTCCGAGCGAATAAATAAAGGCAAAAATTATGTGTAATGAAACGAGTCGTTGGAAAGTACGACCCTAAATGTTCTTTGGTCAGCGTGCAAAACGGATGTAATCAGGCGTACTATTCCTCGGTCGTGCACTTCTCTTCAGCACAGCAGCACGGCTGCATGTTATTGATGTTTGACGCAACGTTTGGCGTGTCAGGTGTATGCCAAACATGTATCCGTGAAAAGTGCGAGGCGGTCTCTCGGAAGTAGCGCGTTGAACGTAGCAACTATTCCTATTCAGACGGGCTGTAGTCAGTCCTAGAACTTTGAAACATGTTGCTAAATTTACTGGACGAAACACATGAAGTGGACACAGGCCATAGAAAATGGCTAGAGTTCATTCAAGCATGCCTGTCAAAGTGAATTGATAGCTTGGTATACCTTCTGAGATGTGCTGCTGTAGACATTAAGTAGTTAACTCTGTTGGTTAATGCTGTGAGCCACGTGGGTGCAGCGACGCTGCACAGCCTCCGGATTCGACACCAATTACAATCACATTAAAAAGCTTGCGAGGACAGGATCGGCTCGCCAAGTCGCCAGCTTTGTTCATGGTGTCTCCGGGATGAGCCCACTTTACTTGGCCAGACAACGGCGCACGCAAAGGGGGAAAGATGAGCCAAAGGAAGTTCGCTTTAAAAACTTAGCTTTAAAATAAAAAGGAGTTTGTGCTGTCTGTGTCTGCTCCTTGTGACCTGTCCAATGGCGCTGGTAACGTGCTTCACAGCTCTGAGAAAAAAAGAAAAAGAAAAGCAAAACCGTCCGCAAGAATCTTTTGGCATCGCATGCAATAATGCTCTGGAATTTTAACATGGCGTTGCTTAGAGACTTGCATCGTCTCACTGCACCCTGTGCTCCGGGCAAAAGCGAGTAAAGAAAAAAAGAACGAACCCGGTTCCGAACATGCCCGAGCGCGAATTCTGGCTGAAGAAAAGGAACACACGAACTGGCGTTGAACGTGACTTTGTCCGGATTGGATTTCCGTGTAATGCGGTAAGCAAACGAACTGTCAAACACGTTTATTCTCCTTGGGACCCCATCGACCATCCGTGTGCGACGCTCCGGCTCGACAGCTAACGGCCACGCTGCCTTATCGATCCCGCACAGCGCCGCAGGTGCACCAAGCCCCGTCTGGGAAAAGGGCGCAGTAGCCGTGTATCCACTTGCAGTACCCGCGGGGGACTCGACTAGCATCCTGTGCTTGCATGTACTCCCTACGTACCCCAGCACTATCCCCCCCCCCCCCCCTCCTTTTTTATTCTTCTTTTTACGAGACGATTGAAAGTCAGCCTACCGCGCGGTCGCTCACTTCGTTGAACGTTCCAATCACGTCTGAGTTCGCGCACCGTGACGCGTTTGAATTGCAGGCGCTGTGGCACATCGCGCTGATAAATTCCGCAGTCGCCTCAGTCATAAGCGCGGAAACCAGGCTCCTGAAGGTCGAGCTGTATATAGCACGGCTCCTCCTCGCCATGCTAAACCGAATAAAAGCTAGAAGTGCCACAGCCCAACACTAGCGCCAGCTTGTAATAACGGAAAAACCAATAATACAGCGTGGTTTGCGGAGGCCGAGGATATGCGAAACAAAACATCTATTTGAATTCGGCCATTAAGACGCGTAATGCGAGAGTGTGTCGCTCCGCCGTCAACGTCACTGTTGCTATTTTCGCTTGTCGGAGTCCTCGTTGAGGGCGGAAACTCGGAGGAAAGCTAAACAAGGCTGCCCAAATGAAGAGAACTGATTTGTATTCTCTTCAGCGATGTTTGCAACTAAAGCGCTTGCACGAAACCGGGGGCAGGAATACTCATTTTGCAACAGTGTGTACAGCGTTTACCGTGCACTCAGGTTTGGTGGAGAGCAATGTAATAGGCTTATGGAACGAAAGCACACGTACGCAGTGTTGCTTGTCTTGTCTGTTGTCGGTGGAAGCTCGCATGCGATAGTACAAATGACTGGTTTTTATGAAATACCTCAGAAACCACTTGTTAAAGAATTGATTGCTCACTTCTAAGCACAAAGTAATGCAAGAAGTTAAGGTTCTAAGCGCTCCATAATCTGTCATTCCACTGTGAAAGTTTAACGCAGAAGTTTTTTTCCGGTATTAAACAATGACCGAACCATTGTCAGGAAGGATACAAAAATTAAGCAAGTTCAATATTTCAGTAACTGCAGCACAGAGAATTACAAGGGCGACTTAACATATCACTTCTTTATGATTAACGAAGAGCGCTGTCGACATGCCATCAAGAATCTTGCTGCAGTTGAATCTTTATGCGCATGATTTCAGACTGACATTTAACAGTACATTGACGAATTATTATTACTAATGATAATGGAACTTTTTCATAGTCCCCGTAGAACTGATATGTATATATAAACCCTGTACCACATTTATGAACAAGAAAAAAGTGACATTTCAAATAACTTTGTCCCATTCGTCTTTTCTTTCGCGATTTCTTTTTCCAAAAAAAAAACAAGTTTCCGTGACAGGTCTGGCTATAGTAAGCGGACACTTTTTCCATTATCGAATGCAGAGTTCAAAACACACACACGCACAGACACACACACGCACACACGCAAACAGCAGAGAGGCAAACTGACACCATCCTGACTTTTTTTTCACTTTCCGCCTGCATGAGGAGCACGGGACCACTGCTTTTTTTGAATAAATATATATTGCATGCTTGCGCAAGGGTAGGTTACGTCTTTTTAGAGAAAGTGCTATGGAACCACTCCTCCGTTCGTTCTGTGCAATACAAAGCACAATTCATTACGCTCAGTGCAGCGTATGTAACGTTCCAGCGTTACTGCATGAATGCTTGGATGGTCTGCTACGTAACGTTGCTTAGGGCATTAGAAGTGCCGCTCCTCTCGCCTCTTCGGGGAAGAAAGAAAGAAAATAAGAAAGAAAGAAAGGAAGGAAGGCTGTCGATAAACATGCCATGACATTTCTACGAATTGCGCTTGAAAGAAAAGTTGTAGAATGAACGATTATTTTAATATTACGCAGTCACCTCAACCGCTTCAAAAAAGAAAAAAAGGCATTTTTAGCATGCATTTCATAATGCGCTGTCGGAGTTTTCTTAGCATATCGAAAGCATAGCAAGCAGTTATGCGTCTCGGGTTAAATTCCCGTGTTCCTTTCACTGTGGTGATGCACAGCCGTTCTTTCTACGTTCCAGCGATAACATGCAGGCACCTATCGATGGAAAATAAAACGAAAAAGAAGATCGTGCACAATCAGCGCATGGCAACAGGTCGCGTTATGGATGGTGTCTTGATAAAAAAATTGCTCTCCTTCCTCTTTTTCTTTCTTTTCTTACAAGTCATGCAGGCAGTTATAGCGTACGTGCCGACACGCTACAGCAAGACTGTGCCTGTGCAACACTTTGATCATTGCTCCTTTCTGACGAAAGCCAGGCAGCATACTCTTTGCTCTGTTTATGCTCTTTGACCTCTCTGCTGGTCTTCTGTGCTTGTTCTTTCTATGCTGGAAAAAATGTAACGCGTTCTTGTGTGCAACGCAATGGCCCCAGTCATTGCAATCTGTCAATGTTGTTGAGTCCCTATGGGCATGCTGTTTTTATTTTGTAAACATTAGTGATCGAAAAATTGATAGGTGACAAGCAGCCCCTAATTTTTCCCAACAATCCTGTTGCGTAAAATAAAGAAAATTAAAAGGGCGCTTACAGGTGGAATCCCTTGCCTAAGAATGGTTGAGCGATGGCATCCTATATGCCTTTCAAGTAAGCCAAGCCGCAATATATCAAGAAGTATTGTTTATTTCTGCTTATGTGATTGCGACAATGGTTCCGTCTCTAGAACATTCAGTTCTACCGCCATATTTTCGTAGAATTGTTACAAATCTAGAAAGAGATGAGAAGTATGCTACGAAAAATGTTAGTAGAAAATTGCGCCACTGACGACAGCAATACCCAGCGCCGGGTGCCCTATATTAAAACTTCAAGCTCGTCAGCACCTGTTGGCGCCTGCGGATGCATATAGAAATGCGTGCGGCTCCTTAACGGGCACCAGCGTTTATGTGTACCTAAAGCATTTCGTCATTTTGCCCGTTTGGCGTACGCCCGCTCAGTCTGAACTCGAAACTAGCCCCTCTAGGCCTGGCGCGTAACGCTTGCCAGTGATGAGTTTAAGAATAGCTTTTGAAATACTCTACGAGAAAAGCAAGTTATTCGTTTATAATGAAGACGAACAGAGGCGGCGCAACACTGATCAAGAAAACTTGACGCTTGCCTTGCCTTAAGTTGGCATTCCCGAAGCCTTCTAACGTGAGGTTGCACAGATGCTGACCCGCGGCTGTCGCCATGGGTCTCGGTTATGTTCCAGTTTTGTTTACTTTCGCCAGTGTTCACCTGAGCGCTGACCGTATGTATGAGATGTAGAATAAATTCGCTTGCTTTTCTGTCCCTTTTATTACAGGCAGGGTGTAGCTGACTGGGTTATGCTAACTCGGGAGGTTGTGCACTCGAGCCTCCAAGCCACGTAATACGTGTAGGAACTTCTCATGAGCCTTAGTCAAGCTAGGTTACATATGCGTCAAGGGAGACTGGATGTTCCTGTTTTATTCTTGTTGACTGTCACTGTTGCAAGATTTCCTATAAATATCAATATATGGGAGGTACCGAACGTCAGATGTCTCTAAAGTTCCACTTCAGGCACGGTCACGACTGAGCTGTGCGGCGAAGAAACTTTAGCATCGTGACTTGCGGCTCATCTACACCCCCTCCCAGTCTCCCCTCCTTTCTTTTCGTCTCGGGGTGTTTCATTCATGCCACAATAAAACCCTCATTTTTGTTCCCTTCCTTTACTGTTTGCTGTTAGGTCACACTGCAGCATAATGCAATGGAATATTTCGTCTAGGTGCAAGATGTCGCACCCTGGGCGTGTAAAATTTTTTCTTGTTATCCCACATGATCCTAGTGAGCACGGACTGTAACCTGTGATGTCTTGAATGCACTCGCTTATGTTCTGTCCTGATTTTACTAGATACGACGTTTTTTAACTGGCCAAACAGGAAAATAGCCGTCAATGAGCTCGTCATTGTGTACACGATTACGCTTATGGGCGCAAAAAGGTGCAAACACACTTGGGCAAGTATAATGTCAATGTGCATGATGTTTCTGACTAAATAGCGAAAAAACACATTACGCATACCAAGAAGTTTAAGTTGTCGCTGTAGCTATCTATATACGTCAGCCGAGTCAGTTCTATGTCTTTCTTGAGCGTGAAATCGCGTTAAGCTAATGTTTCCTACTTGCACCGTTTCGGTACCTGGTAAGAAGGCGGCCAGAACAAACGCACGAATTCAAAACCAGGTCTATAGAATATACGCTGAGGCGCTTTTTCCTTTGCTTGTCTGAGATTGCATTATTATTGCATCTCTAAACATGCTCATCGTATGGTCGTGTCCGCAAAGAAACGTTACTTATTCATTAAGATTTATTGGTTAGAGCAACAGTTTTACGTTTTATCTAGGGACTGACAAAACTGGATAATTTAGTTAGAAATAGGCATATTAATGTACAAAAACGTGTCGTTGGCAAGGGAAAGAATGTGCTCCCGAAAGAAATCGCGTTCTTTCTTGTGCGCTCTGTAAGAAGCAGCATGCAACCGTTTCAGTTATCGTCAGCGTTAGCCGAAGTGAGAGATTAAGGCAGCGTCGACTTAAAAGTGACTAATGCTAGCTTAACTGGGCAGTGACAACACTAACCCTTTAGTTTTCCTTTCGGGTCTCTTTCTTTTTTTTTTCAGCTGCTTGCCATTGCTATTTAGGTCCACTTGCCTTTTGCCTATCATCTAATCATTCTGTAACCCAGATCCACATCTTCCTCCGTATAGTATAAAAGTGGCAGCACCGTTCACTTCATTTAATTGCGCGTGCCTTGCCCTGATTATGTAAGATATACCTATATTCTTTCCGCTTATTATAGAGACTGTGTGAACGTAACTGAGACCCCGCCGAGCACTTCTGCTGTGTGGTGCGGTTTCGTGCAGTACTTGAGACGCGCGCTGTTACTAAGGAAAAGGGACAGGTACGCTGTTAGTTAGAAATGTGCGATTCGGTGCCTAACAGAGAGCTCAAAAAATGAATTGGGAAAAGAACCGCCACAAAATGCGGTTCACTAATGTTCCGCCAGCGCTGCAGGCTGCAGTTCAGGTATATCCCTGCAAACGGTATTTGACGAAGGAGACAAGTACGCGCCAGCGTTACGTGACATTTGACACATTAGCGTGCCACCTGGACACAAAGCTTCATTGTGGTCTTTGCAAATGCCCCACAGAGCATTTGCAACGAGTTGCTTTTTTCCCTTGTCGATACCCTCTCATGCTTTTGTCTGTCCGTGGCTCAGTACTTTCTTCTTTTCCTTTTTTTTAAGCATTATGCACCAACTTGCCCAACAAGTTTTATTGAGTTCCGCAGAGCAGTACCTATATTCTCTGCGTAAGAGAGAGAGGGGGGAGGGGTCTCGAGAAGCCCGCTTCCGCTGACTGCCACCGTTCATAGCCTCCTTCGGCAACACTGAATGGACGTTCTGCATGTACTAAATGTAAACACAGATGCCGGTCAATAATTGATCGGTATTGCGTTCCCGAACTGGTATCTGCTACACATCGCTTGTATGTTTTCCATTCGCCCGTGGGAATTAAAATGAAATGTCAAGTCGGCCGTGTCGGTCAGACATTTACAATTGAAAATGGCGCTGGTTTTGGTTTGAGCATTCAGTCTATGATCGCGTGCTCAGTGGTCATGTCGACTGTGTTATTCTGTAAAGAAGGCATTGCGGCATATTGTGAACTGCGCAATGTTTTATACTGCTTGGTACTTTTCATATCGCATTTCTTCGTTCTTTTTGCGAGAGTGCAGCTTGTTCCCTAGAGTTGTGGTGGTAACCAGTTGTTCTTCTTACGCGATATTCGATACTACAGATACCATCTTTATGTCGATAAACCAAGATATATTTATGAAACAAAAAGTGGTGAGTGCTTGAGAGTGACTTGTATATGTGGAATAATAAAATTGTTTGGCCGTGACAGACAGGAAGACTTGTTGTATAGACCACTTTCTCGAAACACATTCCTGTGTGTATGTTAGGAATAGTTGCGCGTGCTAATGGACGAACGCAGGAAAAAAATAAAGTAGACAAAAAGAGCGCAAACTATCAATTGATTTTGTTCGTTTCGAAGCTGCACACATAGGCAGTGTTCACACGTGCCAAAAAAAGGAAGAGGGGAGGAAGGTAGATAGCAAATCAAGCCTTCCTCAAGTCAAAAAAAGCTGTGCTGAAAATTGTTTTCCGCATAATACAAGGTAACAGAAGTGCCACTTACGCAGTCATTGGCCTTTGCCTTTATCTAAAACGCTTCTAAAAGCACTCGGGCTATATTGTTCTTGCTCCTGCCTAGACTCCTTGAGCAGTGGCTCACACCCTCTGCATACAATGCAATGAGCGAGCAAGTTCGCTCCTTATCTTTTTTCCGAATTGACAACGCATGCTCCCCTGCGCGTTCACTTACGTAGCGCCCTGTTTGGCCCACATATACTCGTCCACGCTTGAGCAAAATTTCATGTACCACACCCGTGGCACATTTCACGAAAGTTTCGGCATGCTTTATTCCGCAGCCGCTCCGTAGGGCTCCTTCTCAGCTGATCCTCGGGCATAACCCCGCGAGCTTATTTGGAGCAGAAAAAAAACCACATGCACGCCATACCGTTTTTTGGCACCTGTGAACACTGCCTATATATGCAGCTTCGAAACGAATAAAACCGGCTGATAGTTGGCGCTCTTTCCGTCTACCTTGCCTTCTTTCCTGTGCTCATCTTTTTCACGCGCAACTCTTTCTAACATAGCCATGCACCAACTCGCCCAGCAAGAAGTTCTTCGAAACATTCCTATGCGGGCAGGGAACGCTCACAAAGGAGCGCTACAACGCACATATAAGCGCAGCAGATGTCCGCCACTCCGGCATCAAGCGGACGTAAATAATTGACGGTTGGCGCAAAACACTTGGTGAATAAAAGGCGGTAAACGCTCACGTCTAATGCCTTATTACAAATGAGCAAGCGTGCCCGCTGAACAGGTATGGTATGGTAGGGTAAAACTTTATTGAGGTCCTGCATATCGTGAGTCATCACGAAGTGGGCCGTCCCCACGTGGGAAACGGAAGGCCAAGCCGCTCGGCCGCATCGAGGGCCTGCTGGACAGCCCAGGGTTTGTCAGCCAGAAGAGGGCTGAGGAGAACCGCCTCCCATCTGGCCCAGCTGTTATCGATGATAGAGCGGACCGGGCAAACCACCAGAGCATGTGTTCTTACGTGGCTATTACTCCACAATCGCGGCAAGTACGATCGGTGTAAGTATTCGGATAGATTGCATGTAAAAGCGACGGGGATTGGGTTACGTGTTCGTTAGTAGTAGTATTCGTTTGTTAGTGCTTGAGTTCTATTGAGTCGCGGATGAGGAACGAAGTATGTTCTACGGCTGAGGTAGCAGTGTTTAGTAATCTCGTTGTAAGTGGAGGGTATGTCCCTGTTCTCTGGGGAGTCGTCTTCTCATTAGTCGGGGGTAGCACGGTGGGCAAGTTCGCGCGCAGCCCCGTAAGCCCACTCGTGGAGGTTGGGAGGAGCACCCTCTATCTGGCCCCGATGGGCGGGTAACCAATAAAAGAAGTGGTGCGTGATTTCCTTGCCCCCAAGAACTCCGAGGGCCTGTTTACTTTATGCAGGCACCGTTACATCCTCGTCAATTGTTTATATGTCGGAATGAAGTTTCAGCCATGCCCATTTTATATAAAAAATTGAAATTAAAAAAAACATACATGGCGTTACTTGATCCCCACGTACAGGCTGGGTCAAAACTTTAGGGGATGCGGCTTCCGCGATAATGCCAAATATCAGCCCAGTTATAGCTTGCAGCCATTAAAACAGCGTAACACTATGTTAGTCGCCTACACTAATAGACTTAACACCTTTTCAATCCAGGCTGCAGTATCAGGAAATTTTTTTTTTAACTCTTATGCCGCTTCCCGTAAATGTTTAAACCTGCTTATACATTTAGGAGATGCGGTGGGGGGAGTGTTCACCGCGTTGGTCGTACAGTGTTAAAACAACATGGTTTTTTATGATTACGTGGCTATGCTAACGATGATGATCACGGAGAAAAAGCTAAACGACAGTGGCTAAGCCTTATTTTTTCCTTTAATTGCGCTACAAGTTGGATGGTCACCCCCCCCCCCCCTCTTCACACACACACACACACACACACTGACTTCACGGTGGCGCACATGAATCCGACTGCTTAAACAGCCTGTCTGCTCCAGTGGAAACTGACACACGGCGAGACTTTACAAATAAAGTGGAGTTTTTTTATAGAAATTAACACCTTATAATAAGAAATTGTGGGCATACGCAACCAAATGAAGACAAGTGATAACGAAAAATATCGACGCAATTATACTAAATTGCACGTTTAGAGAATCCCCCGTGGTCAACCTTAAGCTAGAGCCCCCACTATACGGCGTCCCTCAAAGACCGGGAATTGCTTTCTGACTAAAACCTCACGAACTAGACATAAGGTCGTTTCGAAACTGTTCCAGATCAGTGCTGGTTCTTTTGCGTCGTGACGTAGAACGAGCGTGGCAGTATACGAGAGACACCGAGCATTTATGTGCAACTACGAGTTTCATTCGGGATTCATCGAAAGGACACATAGAAGAGGGAAAAAATAAGTCTTCCAGAGTGGCTGGAAATGAAAGCGCACAGGTTATAAAAAAAATGCATTTCGTTTTCAAACCACCAACAGATGCGACGCGGCTCGGTGCGTTGAAATTTCTGACATGTCGTTCACTCTCACGCCCCGTCGCCACGCTGCAAACCGCGATCTTCATACCCACTGAGCTAAAACATCAGGGTCCGTATTCAAAGGAAGACTCTTATTGTTCGTAAGAGAGTATTCCAGCCAATCCTGATGACGGAGAGAGAGAAACAAGAGGAATGGTAGGGAGGTCAGCCAGGTGGGCGTCAGGTTTGCTACACTACACTGGGGGTAAGGAAAAGAGGAAATACCTAGAAGGAGAAGAGGGAACGAGTGAACACTGAGTGTGCACAACGAAGGGGGCCGCCCGAAGGCAAATATAATGAACAGAGAGCTTTGTCATTTCGGTGGTCCCAGAATTGCAAAATCTAGCGATGCCATAAACAGTGACTCCCGTTGGCTCCCGCAGTTGAAATTACGGTACCGCAGCGAAACAACCAATTTCAAAACAGTAGAAGGGCCATACAGCATATGCAGAAAACATCGTGGCGCCAAAACAGCGCACAGCTACCACAATCAATGCAGAAATAAATATGTCGGGGCATCTTTACGTTGCATGCACTTGCTGGCTTTACTGACTCATCGTGACCATGATATGCACGACAGACGCGCGCACTACATGCAGAATTGAAGGTATGACACGTGTATTAAACAGGCGCCACTACACGTGGGAAGCACTGCAAGAACAAGAACTAGAACAACAAGAAGACGAGTTGAACAAAAGGCTCGCTCGAGCAACTGCCTCACCCTGTGTAAACGTTTGAACAAGGGCTGCCGCTTCGCCGCGGGCCATGTCGGCGCGGCGCAGAGTTGTCCGCTGGGAAAGGCTCTATATTCCATGCCTTTTGTCAACGAGAGCCCCGCGGACTAAATGCCGCGACAAATCGAGTCAATAACATTGGACGATTCAGATTTTACCTCGCCACAACAAGTAGGAGGACGCTTCCCTTCGGTGGATTAAGCTTGCGTAATTTGTCTACTATGAAAACACACTAGTTCACCTTGTCCATGAAGACCGGCCACAAACGCACGAGCAACCAACATAACACAACAAAGTATGCGGTTTTCGTATCAGACTTGAAGAATTGAGCTTTTCTTTAGTAAAAAAAAATAAAACTGGTAAAGCTAAAACGATCTATATATTAGCAAATGTCAGGAGTTTTGAGGCTTGCGCTCGTAACGTGAGTATTATTACGAAACACAACCGTGCTAGTGGCCGGCGCGAAATGACAGCAGTGTACAGAAAAAGGGGACGTGGCTGTAGAAAAACGAGGTAAGATTTTGCGAGACAGGAGAAGGCCAGCGTGGAGAAAGTTGTGATGCGAATGAGGGCAGCAGCCTAAACGGGTCCTCTCGTGGTGGACTAACACCCACACTTGTTCTTGTTTATTAACTGCGACAAAAATGAGAAATGGGGCTACTGAAGAGCTTGTTATTCCAAATTGATGCTTATAGGCAATGCACGAAAGAAAAGAAAGATATAGACAGAAATAATCAAAAGTAAATAAAACCTTTTACATTTACTTTCAAAAAGAAATCTTCTCTATGTACTAACAACAAGTTGCAAAGTTGCGAAAATATAGACATCATACGTAATGTAGACCAAGAACGTGACCCGAGACATGCATGAGGGACAAGCTAAACACGCTGAATTATATATCAGTGAAACCTCGTAATAAAAAAAACGGGTCATAACCATTTCCTCCCATATTATCGTAATTATCCTTAAAATTCTCGTACAAAACCGAGAAGAAGGTAAATCGAGGGGCTCTATTTTTCTTAATCGCGACCACATAAAGCCAACAGGCAATAAAGAGAAGGAAATCATAGGGGCAATTAGCTGTGGTTTAATTTCAAATGCAGAAATAATTGCCTGTTCTCTGAAGTTCACCTGTTACGTGAAGCCATCGGAAAAAAAAAAAAAAAGAAAGGTGTTTCACATGCATCCGCCCGCCACGGATCAGAGCGGCACTGGCTAGATCTCAGCTCCCAGGGCTATAGACCTGGTACATTATTTTGTACATTTCAACATCAACCACAGCTAATTGCCCCAACGCTTTCCTTGGCTTCATTGCCTGTTGCCTTTATATGGCCACAGAAAACCAAGCACCCGCCGTGGTGGCGTATAATGGATTTGGCGTTGCGCTGCTAAGCCTGAGAGCGCGGATCGAATCCCGGCTGCGGCGGTCGCATTTCGATGGGGGGAAATGAAAAAAAAAATGCCCGCGTACCGTGCGTTGGGTGCGCGTTAAGGAAATCCAGCAGGTCAAATTTAATCCGGAGTCCCCCCACTAAGGCATTCCTCATTATCATGTCTTGGTTTTGGCACTTGAAACCTCAGAATTTATTAAAATTTTAAAACCTGGCATTTAAAATAGGATTCTAACGAAGCGGAAATTTCGTTCGGTTCATTATAACGAACCTTTTTTCTTTCAGTTGAGGAGGAAGGTACCCTCATAATTTTGCGCCGCCTAGGCTGAAATCTGGCGGCTCGCGACGCTGCTTGCAATTCGTCGGATTTTTCTTTTTTTTTAAGAAACTGAAGCACACGCAGTGAATAGAAATAACAAAGTCCCTGAGTTAGCGCTGGTAGAATGGCGTAAGGCGCACAACACGGACTATTTCAGGCCGTGAGCGGCGCCGCTGTGATTGCGAAATGCCGTGTCGCGCGACGTACCTCATAGTCGAGTGCGCCAATACGTCGGATGATCTTGTAGGGTCCGAAATAGCGTCGAAAAAAGCTTCTCGCTATGCCCTCGTCGGTGTGTCGGGGTCCGAACCCCAAACACGGTCTATGCCTTATTCCGAGGCAGGAGTTATCATCTGCGCATGCGTAAATATTCCAGCCCTTTACAAGTGTGACGGAAAAAAAATTTAATTATGGGGTTTTACGTGCCAAAACCACTTTCTGATTATGAGGCACGCCGTAGTGGGGGACTCCGGACATTTCGACCACCTGGGGTTCTTTAACGTGCACCTAAATCTAAGTACACGGGTATTTTCGCATTTCGCTCCCATCGAAATGCGGCCGCCGTGGCCGGGATTCGATCCCGCGGCCTCGTGCTCAGCAGCCTAACACCATAGCCACTGAGCAACCACGGCGGGTAAGTGTGACGGAAGTCCTGCTCATAGATCCCTCCCCAAATCTAGAGATCCGCTCAGATTCTGCGATTTCTCGTGTCACACGCGTTTCACTCCTCTTGATAAATATGTACCAACACGCCCAATTTGCTACATCGCCAATATAGTACGTAAGATAAATTTGCCTTCGATATTGAGCAGTCCTCACCGGCGAGCCGCCAGGGTAGCTTAGCGGCTATGATGTTGTGCTGCAAAGTAGAAGGCCGCGGGTTCGATTTCGAGCCACGGCAGCTGCATTTTGATGCGGGCGAAATGCAAAAACGCTCGTCTACCGTGCATTCGGTGCACGTTAGAGAACCCACAGGGGGTTAAATTTATTCCGGAGTCCCCCACAATCAGACCGTAAGTTTGGCACGTAAAGACCTACGAATTTAATTTAATGTTTAGTCCTGAACGGTGACTGCACATTTGGCGGAGTCTATTTGCAAAGCTATGTGGAGCGCGATCGCAACTACCTCCACTCAGAATCTAGAGAACTGAACCTGCAGCTGGTGTAGAGCACCACTTGACCGTTGCAGCGACCGTTGAGCGACGGTGTTCGGAGGTGGCGACAGACTTCCAGCAAAGCGGAGATAGCCATGTCTTGACTTGGTGCTGACATGCAGAAAAGGTTGTCATTAGGATGGTTTCGTTTCTCGAAGAAAGTGTCACGTGTGAGCTGTGTGCCTTTAATGAAAGTAGCCGTTCATGTAAAATCGTAGCCTTTAGGGCCACCTGGTTATTGAATCTTATAACATATATATAGTTTGGTACTTAAAGAGAAAGGGAGAGACAAACAAACGCTTCGGGACCACCACCAAGTCACGGAGGGATGGGTTTAAGGGCAAGCCAATGTCACCCGCTTCAGAAGGCTACAGATCGACGTCACGCACGTGCAAAGACGTGGTCGTAAACGATCGCTTTTCTATTGCGACAAAACTTCGTAATGAAAAGGTTGCGTTTTGAAAGGACCTACCAGCGATTATTTTTTTCCTTTCATTTTCTTTTCATCTCCCATGAATGCACTATACGCCCAACGAAACAAAAGCTTTCCAAGTAACAATGGCTCGCTAGGTGCAATTGTATTATTGTATGCCTGGTGACAGAATCTATTGCAAGAGATTGATCGCACCGCCTAGTTCTTTACTCCAAGCTTCGGGAGCCAAATTGATCTTTTAGGCTCCTATATGATCTTTTGCATTGGCTGGCCGCCTTCGCTAATAACATGTCTAGCGTCAGGATTGACTCGAATTTCCTCTAATGAACATTCTTTGCACAACACCTTTTTGTGAATGCGGGCGATGTTCTCTTTTATGAATAGGCCGAGCAATTTGAAAAAAAATTAGGATTGAATTTCACTGCTCTAAATATTCCTTTTAAACAAGTTTGCTTATGTGTGCTGCGGAGAAAATGTGCCCACGTAACAATACAACGTTCACACCACTGCATGAGGGCTCATAGGACCTCGTCTTTTGATAAGATCTCATAGCCTCGACCATTCAATATTGAAGTTGAATAGTTTTGTGAGGCAAGATCTCAAGCGGAGCCACAGGCCTCGACCGGTGCCTGATAGAGTAGACAGGGGAACGTCAGCTCTGCGCCAGGTCTCGGCTTAATCTCGAGACCGTTGGCCGGCCGGATCAGGCGCGTGCTGATCGGAGCACTAGCGCGCTTCGGACTGCGCGCGCACCTTCGTTAATGCGATGCGAAAGCTGCTGCTGCTACTGTTCAAATGAATCAGTGAGTTAATTTTGCCTCAAACTTCAGATATCCAAAGCGACGTTACAGCAGCGTACGTGGCGTGAACGATGGTTTAGCAGAAAACAGCAGCTTCGGAGCAAAACTAGGCACGCAGTGATGCTATAATACTTCGGCCAAGATTTTTTCCTTTTATCAATTAAAAACCGCTCTTTCCGAAACCTTTACGTTCCGTGACAAACGGCTCCCTGTTAGTTCCATATACTTACAATTTCAAGGCACGCCTGCGGGTATCACCTTTGGCAATTACACGAACGTGACACCTGCTCGGTCGACTGTTGAATGTGCGGACTGGTCACCAACGAAGCATACGAATGTGCTCATCCGCACCAGCGGGGACGTAAATTTGTGTGGTTTCTACACGTCACAGATTCACTAGAACTTAGTCAATAGAGATAGAGCCGGTTTAGACCAAACCCACCTGCGTTCCTGAGACAGAGTCGTGAGACGGAGTACCGTAGTCGCAGGTGTGCCGCCGTCTACGGTCATGTGGGTCCTCGATCAGTGCGCTGAAGTTGGCAACAGAGTCCTAAAAACCCGCAGTTGGTTGGGCCCGGGACTTGTCAGTGCTCATTTATCATTCATCCCGGTAAGCAACGTTGCGTCCAAAATAGCACATGGCGCCTCTGTCGTAGAACTTAGAACGTGCGTGGGATGGAGGGCGCCTACAATCAGCGCGGAGAAAACAAAACAAAATGTTCACAAGTTGTGTCTTCACACGTAGAAGATTTACTGACTTGCATTCTGCCTAGCAACACCTACAGCTAGCACGTATATTTGTTTCCGGCGTTATTTCGCAATTATTCTTTTGTGCATTTTGTGCACCGACCAGAGTTTAGACATCTATTGTCTAAATTATTACGTTGCTGCAGGCGTTCGGAAAACCTTTCATTTCACTAACTAAACCCAAACACACACGCACACACGTACACATGCACATACGTGCCATGAGCTTTCGCTAGGGTTCTCAGTGACACGCGGCATAAAATTCTGCCTACCTTGTCAAAGAAAATCGCTGCTTCAACTGGGAAACTTTAATTCAAAAGAAAGGTGGACCGGCATTGATTCCCCTGCACTAAATTGCCATCAAGAAATATGATCGTGACACATCTTTTTGTGTAATATGGCCTTGCCTTGTAATTATTTCAGCAACATAAAATTCTGCTCATACGTAAGCGGAAGAAAGTTACGGACGCATGCATCACACACACACACACACACACACACACACACACACACACACACACACACACACACACACACACACACACACACGCACGCACGCACGCACACACGCACGCACGCACGCACGCACACGCACGCACGCACACGCACGCACGCGCGCGCGCTCCTTCTATTTCTTTGTTTGTTGATAACCTTGAATTGTTCAAGCAAAACTTCTTTCCCTCTCGGTGTACCTCGACGGCCTATGCACAGAAAAAAATAAAAATAGCGCACCCGACTACGCTGAAATGGTGGGGTACGCAAGGGTAGTTACGTCAGTCCTTTGTTAGGAACAGCAGCGGCGATGTATTGCGCAATGGACAGTTGCCAGGGTTACGAATTTTCGCTGCGAGGCAGGTGCATTTCGCACAGCCACCATTCACACGAGCCACTGTGACGTGTGCAGAAATGAGCAGCTCAGGACAACCGGCCTGAAACATCACAAGGAACCAACAGTCGCGAGCAGAGCGCCTTATTCTTTTACTCATGCTTTGACGCACGTATGTTAGGCACCTTTAGTTAGGTATCCTCGCCCACACCCCCTACCCGGGCCATTGCTCGGCATCGATTGGAGCTGAACTGCATCGATAGGGCTCGAGTGCCGAAGGCGCGGTCAGTAATTACTGTCCACAGCTCTATGCGAGAACGCAAAGACAGCGTAAAGAGTAGAACCACTATGATTCACGATGGTTCGCAAGGAGCGCCAAGTACGTGGTGCTGCGTCCCAAATTTATAGGAGACACAAACACGCATCGCCTGCACCATTGGCTGTGTACCCGAGTGCAGGCACTTGCATCTGAATATTCCCAGTGTTTGTCAATAAGCGCTGGTGGAAAAAGAAGTGCTGAGAGAGAGAGAGAGAGAGAGAGATAATGAGAAAAGTAAGTTCATTATTGCGATGAAAAACTTGTGACGGGTATTACAGTGACCTAACATCTGAATAACAAATGCGAGGGACAGCGCTTTTTGTGTCGCTCGCATTGCGTCTTCGAGTACTCCTATTTGCATAATAGATGGCTGAAATGTTAAGGGGCGAAACTGATTGAAATTTCGCTAAAGATGTCCATTTAGGAAGAGTTTCTTAAGGGGCTCTGCTCAGCGACCCCGCCCAGCCATTAGATCATGTTGCCATGAAACGTATATAAGGTACGACGTACCCGAGCCGTTCCTGCAATCGTTGTTTCAAATGTATGTATGCCGTTCTTCTAGCGATAAGTCGATATGTCTGTTCCTGAAATATTCACGCTTTAACTTAATAAATCTAGGACACATAGCGAGAAAGGCGCCTGCTCAGAAGAAAAGAAGAGGAGGAAGTTCGGTGAATTCCAGCTAACAAAGCGATGCAAAAGCCATCAAAGTGATCACGCTGAATCGGGCGTCACGCGAGAAACTAAATGAGTAGCATTGTGTCGTGTTGGTCGATACCTGTACCACGCTATGTTGTGTTCTGCCATCGAACAAAAGTTGGAACTTCTCAAACACAAATAAATATGGCGACTTTCAGTGAATTGTATTCGTTGGAGCCTCAGCTTGACCGTCGTAGAATTTTTTTTTCTTTTTGGCGAGCACTTAAGGGAAGTTCTGAAAGTGAGCGGCCGAAAGCAACAAGAACCGCAAATGAAACAATCATCACCTTTTTGTTTTCGGTCACGGGGTGCTTCCGCCTGATTCCTTTGAGATCAAAGGGCTTAGTCGAGCAGGTGCACGTGTACAGAAAGAACTGGCTCAGCATACACTTTAGCACGGTGGTTTAAGAGGTGGGACTTCAGTACCCCACGCGCCCTGATATTTAGGCGACCCGCGGAAAAAGCAAGGGTTAGGGGTTGCCCAGAACTATCGTGAAACTGTATTACAGAAGATAGCGTCATCTACACGCTGAAAATGCACGTTCTTCTGCTTCACATTCATTCCCTAAATTTAATCACCCTGCAGCATCGACTCCGCGCGCCACTTTCCCTAAACGGCACCGAACATTTGTGTGTCTATCCAAATAACTTCTGCGGGAATCGGCAAGGCGGAGAAACAATCATGAAAGGGAAAGCTGGCACCTACCTGCTACAAAGCCCGCCTATCTCGGGCAACTTCCTGGTGTATTGTGCGGCCTTTGTGCAACTTTAGGTGAGTACCTACTTTCGCTTCGATTAATCTTCTTCCTTGCGTCGTGCGTATTTCTGCAAGAGTCCACGTCACTGTAGTTTAATGACGGATTGATGGGCCTTTTTCATGAGAGCTGACGCCGCCATTAGTGTCGTTGAAAAAACAGTCACGTGCATTTCTCGCTACGTTAATGCTCGAGCAAACACTTTTCCGTCAAGGGAGGCGTTCTTGAGAGTTGATATTGTCACGTGGTGGTGACGTTGAAGAACACAGTAGCAATGCTGTGAACGACAAAACTAACTTTTATTGGGCGAACCTGTGCCCACAAGACAGGCTACACTTATAGCACAACGATAGCGGCGAACACGGTCGGCGATCGTCGAAAATCTGATCAACGGGTCAAGCGCGTCGGCTTTTATACATCAATCGTCGAATGTTCCAGACTAACCGTTGGGACCCGCGTGCCTTCCACAAAGTTCTACACCATTCGCGTCAGGCGATGAAATCAGATAACATAAGGTTCGGCGACAGCAGACAGCGAATAGAACCATCGATAACTTTCCAGAAACTTCAGATACATGCAGGCGCGTCCCGCGCTGTGCGATAACATTTGTTAGGCGGCGAAACGTGGTCGCTCGATAAAGATAAGTACACGTGCCAATATATGAATGGTTTGTGCAGGCAAGGCGCTACAAGTAAGGTCACAAGGTACCACACCTCTCCGAATGCGCGTTCTTGTCTTCAACCAGTTCGAGCGCATTGCACCACACTTTTTTCCTGGTCCGTTCAGTTAGATATGCATGAGCTACCGCCAGGAAGATTCGTGCGAGCGTCCTTAACACTTTGGAAAAAGGCAGATTTTTTTCTAGCCCTACACTCTGTAGCATCCAGGTTAGGTCAGTCGATAGAGTGACTACCCTTGTAAAGTGGTCGTGCAGGGTTTGATCCCCAGAGGAGGGGAATTTTTCTTCAATTGCGTAGCTTTCTTTCTGAGCAACACGTCCTAGTTTAGATTGTGACTTCGTATTTCTTTCCGGGAGTTGCGAACTTTCTTTTTCATTCATGTGTTGGTTAAACTCCAAAGCCGACTGTTCTTTTTTTTTTTTTTCGTATACAGCCCCTTCTCTCGGGACGTTTAATTCTGTGTGTGAGCTTGTACGTTCATCGATACCACTCCGTTTTGCAACGACTCTCGGCGGGCGAGTGATGGTAGCGAGTCCAGAAGGACCCCGTGCTGTGCATGCGCACGCGTTATTTGGTGCTACTTTTCGCACGCTTGGAATGTGCTTGAGAGTTTGTAACGCATAATAAGCAGGCTGCCTGTAGACGTGAATTCTGCGATGTGTAACAAAGCGTGACTTAAAGTCGCAGTACACACGCCGTGTTTAAGCGCGCGTTGCACCATTCTCCAACCTCACGCCTGCCAAGCGATATCACCGCTGCGATTGACTTGACTGACTTGATTTTCCATGCAGCGTTTGTAATACCCGGATTGTTTGCTTCTTTGACCAGAAGAGCCTCGGCGGAAAGCTCACTTGCAACGTATGCTCCAACGCTCTGCAGTGGCCATAGCTTCAAGTTCTAAAACGTGTTTTAGAGCTGAAAGCCGTGGCAGCTAGGGTGCACTGATGGCTTCGCACGTGGGTTCTCCATCGAGGTTGTTCTAAGCAAAACAGCAACACACGCACTCCCTTCGTCGTAAGTAAATTAATGGGAGCGAGGGCTGCGCAACTCCAGAGCCCGTTTCTCTGGAACAGCGTTGCGCAAGGAATCCTTTTTTTTTTTTTCATGCAGTACGCTGACGAAGTCGCGCTGTGCGCATGCATAGGGTTTGCCTATAAGCGAAGGAGAAGCGTCACTGTTGAAGCTTGGGCAAGTTGGTGTGACATTCTTTTTTAAACAGCGCAAAGGACAAGGACGAGACCAGTGAACATACACAGCGCTGTCTATGTGCACTCGTCTCGTCCTTGTCCTTTGCGCTGTTGAAAAAAGCCGCGTCAGCTCCGGCCGCTAGTGTAGACAGCGCGCCTTTTGCAGGAAGCTTTTTTCACTTTTCGAGCTTGCGCTGTTACGATCGGCCTGCAGGGGTGCTGCTCCGCAAAGCTATCTCAGCCCGCTGCAGGTGCTTCGATCGACCAGCGGTGGTGGCACCCTTTAGAGAACCGGCGAAGACGACAGCGCTAGCCGACCATGAACTTCCTTCGGAGAACTGGAGACTACGGAAACGTTAATCCAACATGCGCCTTCTTCAGAGAGTCGGCGACGGCAGCAGGGCTGGCCACGTTTGGCGGACCGTGTATTGTTGGTTGATTTGCCATGGCCTTCATGGTCTATTTGCAGCAAACAGAGCTTCTCCAACAAAAGGGGGCTTTGCGGTACGTTTTTCCTCGGGCCCCAGGATTCCTCTCAGTCTGCTGACACTCGTGGCGACTACCCGAGAAAGTCAGCTCTGGAATTAAGAGGCGCCTGTTGGGGTCAGGCGTGACCAGCTGGCTACGAGGAACCGCTCAGCTCGGGTTCTGGGAATCCAAAGTGCGTACGTGTGTGTGTGAGCCCTCCCCCTCAAAGGCGGGTCGACTACGCCTCAACGACTGTGGACGGTCCGACTGGACGAAGGTTGGACAGCAGTTTTCCCTCCCCTAGGGATCCAGTGAGGACAGAGGCTTCTTAAGCGGCAGTTTGTCGGCTGCTAGGGGGTGCTCGTTCTCGTGAGCAGTATGCTGGGTGTGTTTGGAGCTTCGTGCTCGTGTGCTGTATTCTTCGTCTTGCGTGCTCCATTTGGGAGTCACGCTAGACTGTCAAAAGGTATCTCTTGTTTTCATGTAAATATGTAAATAAACCCCTGTACTCCTAGTTCTCGATGAGAGCAAGTTCCTCCCTACAACCACGTCCCAAGCGTGAGTGAGTTGGACGACGGCATGGGCCCGCTATCACATAGTTCATGCCTGACTACAAACCTGACAACTGGATGCCAGTGGTGAGATCGCCCTACAACTCTGACAGTGCGCACATTGTCGGTATTCGACTTTTGAGCTCGTGCAAGCATCGCGATGATGTATCACCTGACTCACTTGTACGGCTTTGGAGCGTGGTCGGCGGTTCGCTGGGCTACCTGACTGCATGCATCGTGCTTATAATCCCGACCATGGCAAGGGATGGCGTTTTTTGTACAGGGGTTCATTTATTACTGGGAATTTTGATTGATTGATTGATTGATTGATTGATTGATTGATCGACCAATTGATTAAGTGTTTGATTGATTGATTTTCTGTGTGGTATAGTTAAAGTCCCTAAGCAACGCTGGGATGAGAAAGACGGCATAGTGGTAGGCTACGGATCGTGTTTGATCCCCTCGGGTCTTAAATGCGCAAGCAAATATACGTGCAGGAGCGGTCGTCACTGCCGGGAGTCAAACCCACGGCCTCGTGCTCTGGAGCAGAATCCACCACGCCGGGAGAATGAAATTAAACTTATGCTCGAATATTTAGCTACAAGTCACTATATATCATGCTATATATCAATAGTCATATCATGGAATATAGATTTAAATATATTTAGAAAAACATCTAAGGGTGTAATATGCAATATAATTTGTGAAAAAACTAATTTTACTGAAAGATACAGTAAAGTTTTAGAGTTTTGCGCTGAGCACATAAAAAGAGTAAATGAAATATGTCTTCTGACATGTACAAAAATGCTTCTAGTTCAATTTCCCACAGTCGATTGAAGCTTCAAGCGACGTGTGATCCAAAAATTGTTCTTTTTTTTTTTTCAGTGGAAACTGCTTTTTACCAGTAGATGCCACGAAAGTCGTAGAAAACGTCACATTATGCTGAAATGCACGCAACAAATCTTCGCTGTATACTGCAGAGAGACTGTAAGTAAGCTATACAATGTTTCAAACATCTGTGCAACACATCAATCGGCACAAGAAATTAGTCAGCAACGAAGAGGCAGTAAGCGGGTCTGCATAGTGAGAATTGAAATTCCATGATCAACAGACCGCCTGTTACTAGAAGCATTTAAGCAATCATTTTAGGGTTTGAAGGAGCAACAAAATCGCGAGACCGACATCATGCAGGCGAGGTCCCACCTACAGGAGCGTACACCATAATTACGATCAGAAGGTGCGCACTTCTGCGCGTTGTGTAAATATCACTGCCACAGAGCCAAGAAATAATCCGCTCAGAAAATGAAAGCTTGCTCTTTAGGCTATCTTGTATTCCGTAAGGGCGCCAGAAGCTTTGAAATCGTGCGCGAGGCTCGTGAGTTGCACGTGACCCATGATCAATGGTCGTGGTAAAGAAATAGTTAAATGTAGAGTTGTTTTATGACTGTATCTGGCCTACTCTCCTGTCCTAGTTTGTAAAAGAACTTATACCATAGCTGACGGCCACGGGCATTTGGGAGGAGAACTTAACTCTTTCCTCACCATATTCTAAAGGATGGCTTTTATTTTTTTTTTGAAAGTTTAGTTATTGAGTTTTATGGAATATATTAACATGGTTTAATAACAACCTAGATATAAAAAGAAACCTCAAAAAATCTATATCTTTAAAAGACACATGCAATATGTAATATAAAGGGCGTAATATATAACATATTTTCTGAACGACAAGATTTACTGAAAGAGTACTTGAAATTTTTCCACTTTTACACTGAAAAGAAATAGAAACAAAAGAAGAAACTAAAGTTCTGAAAGATACAAGATGTTTCTATATAGCAAAAGCCTACAACACGAAAATTTCAATGTTGTAACTTATCAGTTGTGCGAACTATATTATTATTATTATTATTATTATTATTATTATTATTATTATTATTATTAATTGCCTAGTGGAAACTACCTCTTTCAGGAAGGTGTCACGTTTCTGGTTAAGACATTCATGTCTGCTAGGCTCGCGGTGGCAAGTATCCGTTATATTCTGTAGAGACACTGCAAATAAGACCTATATTATTGCAATGGCATGTTCCAGTGCGTACGAAAAATGAGGAGACGTGCGAAGCCAAAAGGATGGCAGAAAAGGTAGAGCGCTGGACCTTTGAAGTAGAGCGCTGGTGCCAGCGCTCTACCTTTTCGGTCTACCTTTTGTCTAAGTGCCACTTTTCATTTTTCGTACGCACTGCAACATGCATTTGTCTAAATTCTAACTAGCCTATCTCTCTGCTTTCAATGCTGTATTACCGGCATCATCTTTACGACAGTTTATTCGGCACAAGAAATCAGTGAGCTGTCTACAGGAAGAAATCGGATAAGCAAGAAAACCAATTTTGCAGATTTATATCGTCCAAAACAAGCTCCCCGCCGCCCACCCAGCATAGAGGCGCTTCTTCTCCGAGCCCAGACCGGCCAGCTTCTGTCACCAGCAAGGCTACACCTCATCAACCCGCACTCATACCCGAGCTCTATGTGCCCGGCATGCCCGGCCAGAGGTACGGCCGAACATCTTCTGTGGAGCTGCTCTGCCTTTGACACGGTCCGAGAAAGGACACTACACTCCCTGGGCGGGAACCGACCTGGCACCCTGCAGGAGTGGCTCGACCCGCCATCGCACATCGGGCCCAAGGACTCACTCCAGCTATGACGTGCTTTTCTGGACTTCAGGGAAAAGGAAGGGCCCGGCCGCCTCTTTGCAGAGCCGACCTCGGTACCACTCCACCTGGAGGAAGAAAAGAGCACCGGTCCCCCTCCCCCATAGAGCACCCCTTTTCTGCCGCAAGGCTTCGGCTATTGAATGCAGAAATAAAGACGTTGAACAAAAAAAAAAGCTCCCATGATGTGACACTATTCTCGGAGTTACCGCTATTAGTCACATGTAAGAAATAACTTGAGGGCACAACGGAATCGCAAGACCAACGTAGTTCTCGCAAAGGTTCAGCGCTTACCTGCCGAAGAGCCTGCCTTCTCCAATCAACGGTTGCGCACCTCTGCGCGCTTGCCGAAAATCACTTCCGCACGGCATAAAAATAAGCTGCTCAGAAAACGAAATACACCTCAGACTATACACTGTAGATGGCACAGCAGATCGGTACGGTATACGGGAGCTGTGAAATCGGGAGCGGCGTTTGTGGGTCATCCATGATCCGCATTGAATGGCCGTGGGAAGGATTGAGTTAATTTTAACGTAGCTGGCGCTGCAAGACACTTAAGGTTCTGCTCACTGCCTTACCACGCACCAACGTTGCACATGACGCAATTGTGAGACATAAAGCATTACTGTGCCATAAATCACAAGCAGCCGACTGCAAAATGAAAAACAATAACTGCAGAATGACACCATGCAGGCGATTGCCATTAATTCGCTTTACCAGTATGGCGATGCAGTATGAAGATATTCAGTTAAGGGCGTAGGCGATGCCGCACCTTTCAATACATGCCCTCACGCACACAAGTTTTCTCTTATTCCATGAGGGGGGGGGGGGGATATCTGCACACGTATGTCCCTATGCTGCATCATCGTTTTATTGAACTGCGTTTGACACAGCTGCTGCCTAGCCCCAACCTTCGCAATGAATTAACAGACAAGTAGCACAGTACAATTGGGCTCGCAATATTTTAACACACTCGTTTGATACTTATAAAATAAAACTGAGACGCTTACAACTTTGCACGTACGTATTGGACGGCAGGAAGAGTAGAGTAACTGCCGTCAGAGAAGTTCGCACGTGGTGCGCTGAGCAGTTGTCGAGCACGAGCAGCACGCACCTGCCTTGCCTCTGCATGTCACGGTCAAACTCGCCCAATCACTCTACGAAAAAATCGCGCTTTATCCACGCCATAGTATTGTGCCTGTAGCGCACGGGTACATTGCTCCAAAATATTTTTTTTAATTGTGAGGTTTACTGTCCCGAAACTGCACAGTGAGTGTAGGAGAATTTTTTCATTCTGCCACCATCGGAATGCGTTCATCGCAGCTGGGAAACTAACCCGTGAACTTGTGCCAGGAGTGCTAACGCCTTACAGAATCAAATTGCTCCTGAGACTTGCATTGTTTTTAAGTGTAACCGGCGCAGCTATGCCGTTGCGTTACACGGAATTTTTTCTGCTTACGCAGGTTATCAGTGGCTTTGCCGATGCACCGCTTCTCGTCGACCACAAAGGAATCGCTCTGCTACCAGCATCATCCATTCCCGACAGCGGTGAACTTCTATTCAACGTTTTCATCGACGGAAAATGTGCTCCAGCTGAGTTTGACAAGTGTCCACTGCCATCCTACGAACATTGGGAGCCGCATCGACACGTATGCAGCCTACAAGAAGGCGGTACCGTCAGTGTCAACTTGGGGCGTGTAACCGGCGCAGCTATGCCGTTGCGTTACACGGAATTTTTTCTGCTTACGCAGGTTATCAGTGGCTTTGCCGATGCACCGCTTCTCGTCGACCACAAAGGAATCGCTCTGCTACCAGCATCATCCATTCCCGACAGCGGTGAACTTCTATTCAACGTTTTCATCGACGGAAAATGTGCTCCAGCTGAGTTTGACAAGTGTCCACTGCCATCCTACGAACATTGGGAGCCGCATCGACACGTATGCAGCCTACAAGAAGGCGGAACCGTCAGTGTCAACTTGGGGCGTGTAACCGGCGCAGCTATGCCGTTGCGTTACACGGAATTTTTCTGCTTATGCAGGTTGGTGATTGTTTTAAGGATTCGTGTCACATTGATCTGCATGTTTTGCCGGTTCCGCCCCAGATTGTGTTTGCAAGCGCACAGTCTCGATGTGTCAAGCATTCTGAGCGGCGACGCTTTGTCCTATTGCGTAGTTATGCTTTTTATTTTCTCTTGTTACTTTTGTGTGGGGATGTCGAGTTGAATCCCGGACCCGGTATGCAAGGTACATTAGACATGCTTCTGGAAGGACAGAATGAAATTAAATCGAAATTAGAAGCTATTGAAGCAAAGCAGGAGGAGGGTATGACTGCATTACATGACCTAAAGAAGCGAATCGAGAGCTTAGAAGAAACTATCGAACAGTTTGAAGGTATTAAATCAACCTTAACCACATGCAGGAAACAATGCGAAGACAGCCAAACTGTGGTGAAGAACTTATTGAAGAAAGTCGATGATCTGGAAAACAGAAGTCGACGTTCTAATTTGCTATTTTACGGAATTTCTGATACAGAGACTCGCGAGCCTCCCGAGATGTCTATAAGACACGTCATGGAAATAGTGTCTGACCTTGGTGTAGGCCCTATGCACATTGAAGTAGCGCACAGACTGGGGAAACACCATGAAGGAAGGAAACGACCTATCATTGCTAAATTTGCTTCTTTGAAAGAAAAACAAAGCGTCTTAGCCAACGCGAAGAAGCTGAAAGGGAAAACTGTTAGTATATCGGAAGATTTCTCTGAGACTATACGTCGCAAAAGGAAATTCCTGTGGGATTTTTCGAAGCTGCATAAGAGTGAAGGCACTCGTGTAAAACTGAAGTATGATGTTCTGCACCTAAATGATACAAAATATGTGTATGACGAAGGTCTAGGGCAAGTTGTTGAGAGTGCATGATACAAGCCGGTATCAGTATCTAACATTTCTTTTTTGGTTGTGAACTGCCGTAGCATCAGAAATAAGGCGGAAAATTTGGAAAACCTACTGCGCATGACAAAGCCCTCCGTGGTTCTGGGCACAGAATCATGGCTCCATTCTGATATCGGAGATAGTGAAGTTTTTCCAGCTGATTACACATGCTACAGGAAAGACAGGAACAGTCACGGAGGGGGTGTCTTTATATTGTTCATCATACTATATCTTGCTCCCGTCTTGAAGTGCCAGTTGGGTCATGCGAAGCTGTCTGGTGCCGGATTAGGTTGCCAAACGGGGAAGGTTTATCTGTTTGCTCCTTCTATAGGCCCCCTGGAAGCTCGGTTGATATAATGCGAGAATTGTACAAAACTGTAGAAATGATACAAGCAGAGTGCCTTGTGATAGGAGGAGACTTCAACTTACCAGAGCTCTGTTTTAATCAACAATCTAGCTCGTGCGGAGCTGCTTCTGGTGCAGAGAAAGAATTCGTAAACATCATGCATGACTTCGCATTGACCCAGATGGTGACCCAAGCAACTCGACTAACCAATATATTAGATTTAGTACTGACAAATCGGCCAGCTTGGGTTTCGTCCACTTTAGTCCTGCCAGGAATCAGTGATCATGAATCAGTTTTTTGTCAAATGCAGGTGTCGTATGAAAAAGCAAAATTGAATGCAGCAAGAAAGATATATAATTACTCGAAAGCTAATACTACAGAAATAGACTTAGCATTAGAAGCTTACTTTCCGCTTTACGAGGCCTTGTCAGAAAGTTGCAGTGTTAATGATCTGTGGCTTAGTTTCAAAAACAAAATGTTAGATTTACAGGAAAGGTTTGTTCCTTCATGGGTGCAGTCGCCAAGGCGTTGGAAGAATAAGCCATGGTTCAATGCTGATCTACGACGCCTTCATAACAAACGCAAAAGAGCGTTTAAAAGATATAAGAAGAATCGAAACCCCTTGACGAAAACAAACTTAGAGGTGGCTAACAATGCTCTACAGATGGCTGTTGCAAAAGCTAAAAAGGGCTTCCTTGACTCCTTCTCGTCAAGGTTCCAAAAGAACCCAAAGGAATTCTGGCGATACGTCAAACGCAATGGTAAAGATAATGTAGGCATTCCAACCATAGCGCACAATGGCCACATGATAGATGGCAGTCTTGAAAAAGCAAACTCCTTCAATGATTTTTTCAGTTCGATATTTCGGCCCAGCACAACTTGTGACATCCCTTCTCAGCCAGTTCAGCTTAATCCTATGGCACCCATAGAAATAGATGAAAGGGGAATTACTGCATTACTTCAACGACTAGATGTGTCCAAAGCTGGAGGCCCTGATGGTTTGTCCAATGGCCTTTTAAAGTTGTGTGCCGAATCTGTATCTCCTTTTTTAGCTCTCCTATTCAAGAAATCTTTGCTCACTAGTTCTCTTCCTGTAGATTGGAAGGTTGCCTGCGTGGTCGCTATTCATAAGACCGGGCCTCGGGAATTGGTCTCTAATTACCGTCCTATATCCTTAATAAGTAATGTCTGTAAAACTCCAGAGCACATCCTATATACGAACATAATGAATCATCTCAATCCCTTATTAAATCCAAATCAGCACGGCTTCCGGCAAGGGACATCCTGTGTTACACAACTAACCGAGTTTGTTCATGAGGTATGCGAGGCTATGGATCGTTGTAGCATCATTGACTGCATATTCATTGATTTTAAAAAGGCTTTTGACGTAGTAGATCATGGTCTCTTAGTCCACAAGTTGCGCTGTTTAAATGTGAATGAGAAGGTTGTAGAATGGATTAGGGAATACTTAAGTTTAAAGTGTCAGTATGTCACAATAAACGGAGCCAAATCAAATGCAGCTTCCGTCACGTCAGGCGTCCCACAGGGGTCAGTTTTGGGACCGTTGCTTTTTCTTGTGTTCATTAATGACATATCAGAGAATATTACTTCCCACATGCGACTCTTCGCTGATGACTGCGTGGTCTACAGAGAAGTGAAAAATTCCCAGGATTCGCTTGCTTTGCAGGAAGACCTAAATACATTGCACCGGTGGTGCGAACAGTGGCAGATGAATATAAATTTGCAAAAAACAGTGCACATGTGTTTCACGAGGAAAAAGAATGTACCTAATTACCTCTATAACATAAACGGCCACTTATTGGAAACTGTTCTCGAATATAAGTATTTAGGTGTGTACATGACCTCAAAACTATGTTGGCATCGACATGTTGATTATGTTGCTGGGAAAGCTTGCAAAATGTTGGGTTTTTTGCGCCGTAACACGAGAATGTTTCCGCAAGACTCTAGGAATTTACTATTTAAAACGTATATTAGATCCGCGTTGGAATATGCTTGTACTGTATGGGACCCGCCGACAAAGACTGACAGACAAAAATTAGAAAGAATCCAGAACTTAGCGGCCCGCTACGTTTCTGGGAATTATAGTAGATACATTAGTGTGTCTGGCATAAAACAGGAATTAGAATGGGAACCCCTTGAAGTAAGAAGAAGAAAGCTAAGGCTTAAATTTTTTCATAACATATATTACGATAAGATTGCTATTCCTAGGGAGAAGTACATTTTTCATCCACACTACAGATCCGAGCGGGTTGATCATAACCATAAAGTGCGTGAATTCAGGTCAAGAACCGATATGTTCAAGATGTCGTTTTTTCCTCACACTGTTCGAGAATGGAATGCTTTATCTTCATTACTTGTTAATATTACTGACAATGAGGTGTTTGCATTGTCATTGTGACTGCCATTGTAATATTTTTTTCTTTTGTACAACCCCCCCACTGTAATGCCACTGTGGCGCTGTGGGTAAATAAATAAATAAATTCTTGGCATACCAAAATATTAAAGCAGTGTTCTTTATGTGTCACTGGTTGGAACACGTGCGCCGAGGCCACAACGCCGCCATGACAGCTGGCGGCAACAGTGCGCGAGATGGAAAGTATAGCTCTAGAGTGGACGTGAAACCCACCCATTTCCGCAAATTTCAAAGAGAAATAAACAAAAATTGTTTCGCCCATAACACGAAGCAATGACGTGATAACAGGAGCAATATATTATTAACGTGTACCAGTGGCATTAATGTGCCACTGGTACGCGTGTGCCACTTCTGACAAGACCAACTTCGTGCTAGCGCGACCGCCGCTCTCCAGGATCCGTATTTTTAACCGTTGTAGCATCAGCAGAGTGGCTGTGGGGTAGAATCCTCGAATGCTAATCTGTTGGTCGCAAGCTCGAGTCTTCGAACAGCTGTCCGAACATTGAGCAGCTGTAGCGTGGAGTTTACGAGGAGGGGCCATGATACACCACAAAACATGATTGGCGTTGTCCTTGAAGAAAACAAGGCGACGTTCGTCACCGTCCAGTAAACACGAGAAGAAGTCATTCGTTAGAAGAACCAGCAGACGAGCTCAATCATTGGCATTACATGTAGAAGAAGAAAATTTAATTTAGGACCGCCTCCGTAACTGGGAAGGCGACGTGATGGAACACGAAGGATAAGCGTATGCCAGCTCTATCCTGTACACAGATGTCTTGTCGGCATTATCCAATCACGGCAGGTGTTGCCACAATCGGGACTATCCAGGATTAGTGTTCTCTACTGCTGTAGAATCGGCAGAGCGATTGAGCGGAAACTTGTTTCTGCATTCAGACCTTTCAAACGAGTTTTCCACAAGCTTTGAAGCCCTATCAGTAAAGACATATCATATAGTGCTGACGTCATCACATGGTACAACAATTAATATTCTTGGGTCATCCTGAAACATCACCATACCAGGTGCCACCCAGCGGCTTAGAAACCAGAGACCCAATTCACAGAGGTCTTCATTCGCAAGTGCTATTTGCCATTGCCCGGCCACCTTCACTTAACACTTCTAGCGTAAGTAGATTTTTTTGTGTATACGGGTAATAAATTGAAACTCAAACTAAGGTTTCTCTAGTGTTAGCTTGATCAGAGCAGATCGCCAAAGGTACGTTTAGTAGTTTCCTCAAAAATACATTTCTGTCAAATGGCTAGGCACCTAAAGGACGAATATGGTCGAGATGACTTTGAGCCGGGTTGGTATTCACTTTTGATTAAGTGTTTAGCTTCTGCTTTCCAGTTTTTAGTGCAGCTAAGGGTGTTGCTTTGTGCGATTTTAACTTTCTTTGTATGTATTATTCACTGGCCTGTTAATGGTTATGATCATCTGATGCTCACACTACTGTAAATAGTTAATGTACGTACATACCCCATTTTTACTCAATGTAATAAATACCATGAAAAAGAAAGTTGAGCACTACGTAATGTGAAGCATCGTTTTTTTCTTTGGTAGTAGAAGGGCATTCATGAGTCATGGCAATTTTCTGAAGCGAAAAGTATCCCGCAGGTTGGGAAGATTAAATGCTCATATGACATCGTATTGTTAGAGAAGATGGTTATATGTACATCACTCGACATATTTACTCAATACTCAATGCCCATCGGTTCACTGATTGTGGTTTCAACGGTGTATTGAACGGTGGCATCACTAGTGGTTTCACTGGTGGATTCACCGTTTTCGGCGGAGAAAGCTCAAATTACGTAATTGTTAACGTGGAAGTACGTGTGGAAGAACCCAGATGCACTATGACTAGAATCCGAGAACGGATGTTTCAAGCGATAAGTGATTACATAAGTTGTTTCATCGACGCTCTACCGGGCCTGAAGGTCACATTGAGCGCTATCTGGGCGTTTGATATAGCTATACGCTCCAAATGCAGCCCTACAGGTCCCTGTTTCAGATGCTGTGTTAGACTACACTGCATTCGGGATCGGCCCACGAAAACGGTTAAATGCCCGGCAGGAAAAACGGGTCCACATTCGACAAGAATGCTTCGTATTAAAAAAAGAAAGACACACAAGCTGAAACTGTTTCTACACACTTCTATCCATATTGTCACAGAATCCGATAGCTCGTAGTGTGCGATGACGTACTATTCGGTATGCCATTACTGACTGGCCTACCTAGCCTATGGAAAACGCGTATGCAAGTACAAAATGTAGAAAGAATAGTTTCCTCAATACTACATTTTAGTAAGGTGATTAAGCATTTGAGTGACATTTACGACCAAATGAGTGTCAGCCACATTGGTATACACTTTTGATTTTGATGGCGCCAATAAATCCAATTTAGGTAACTTTTGATTAGGTGTACAGCTTCTCTTTTCTCGCTTTTAGTGTGATGAAGGGTGTTGCTTCGTATGACGTTAATCTTGTTTGTATGTACTGCTCGTTGTCATGTCATTGATTATGACCATCTCGTGTTCACAATATATTGTAAATAGTTCCTCTACATACAACATTTTATTAAATCCATTGAATACCACGAAAACAAAGGCGCAGCTGTTGACAGGTAGAATTCTGGACTGTAAATCTGCTGATCGTAAGTTTGTACCCTCGAGACACAATAAGATTAATTTTGTAATTTTCTTGCAAAGGATTTTGGATTCCTTCAACGGCATCGGGGGACCCCACTGTAAGAAAAACATGTATGGCTATTTGATTTTTGAATTAGACTAGGTGACCACGGAAGCTGAGGCTAGTGAGATTTGCAGGAATAATGGAAGTAATCCCAAAGAGTTGTACAAGTATAGCATGTGATTAGCAATCGCTCTCTTGATGGCTGTCATAGAGCGTTCATTGCTCGTTTCAAAAGCTCTATACCACCTGGCGCTTCCTGTGGCGGTGCCACCTAACTTGGTCGTTGAACTCTTTGCCGAACGGCTTCTCACGACTTCTCACGACTAATAGAGATAGCTGGTTTTCGTGAAACGCACCTAAGCCAGGAGCCGCACGGCGGTTTAGAAATCATAAATCCTAACTCAAGCTTAGGTTTCTCTAGCCCCAGTTTCATCAGAGCCAATCACCAAGGGCGCGTTTGAAAGAGTCGATAAATATTCGTAGAAGCTTCCTGGCGCATTCGTGCGTATATGTGAAACGTCAATGAGGGTTTCAATCGTCTCGAGATGCGAGCTTCCGCGACCAAAGGAGAACCGATAGGGACAGAATTGTTCATGCGTTCCGTGCCTGCGTCTTTAAGCACTTTGCAATAGTACTGAGGCTTCGGCTATAGTTAGTACATATCTATAGGATATGCGATGATGCGAAATTAACGAGGACATAAAGACGCGTGTAGTGTATACAACAAGAGGCGAGGGCTGCGAATAGTAAGAACATTACGGCTTCAACTCTGCCCATTTTCCCACTTTGTCGCAGTGAAGAGAAGGGTAACACAAGACACGCCCGAACTCGGGAAATACATGCAACTGTCGAAATTAAGGAAGCAGTATAACGTTCGATCAGCCTCGTATATAGTGCACAGACAACAAATAGGATGTGCCTCAGTGTCTAGTGGTATTAGGTCGCACAAGTATAGCGCGGGAAATTTGGTAATTGACATTTATATACACGCCTTCCCGTGGCCATGAACCCTCGTATATTCCTTCCTCATAAATGTGCCTAGAGTGGAGTGTCCTCACCCTTGTTTAAGTTTGTAGACCCGAATTCGGTCCACGAGGCGACGCTGGCACCTGTCACACAAAGCTCCTTTACGCTTGATGCGCGCGGTTGCCTTCATATTTCTGATGGTGACCGGGAGAGACCAGGCTTAACACTTTTCCGACGACAGCTCGCAGGACGCCACCATATAATCAACGCTGGAGTGTTGCTATCCCGACGCGCCGTTGGTTGTCATGAGTAGAAGCGCGAGCTCTCATTTCGCACGTCAAACGCTTCGCAGAACATGTATTTTGATGAAGTAAGATGTACTACGCGTTCCGCGCATAAAAAGATAGAGAGAGGGAGAGCAAGTAACCGGTGAGGTGTGATACATTGTGTTCTCGTTTCTCGAGGCGTGCTGCCGCATCATCGTCAGTGCATTCGCCAGACGCCGAGGAAGTGTAGCAAGAACACTGGGCAGCGCTCCCACGCTCCCTCCCGCACAAGACGTGCATCGTCGGAAAGAACCTGCGGCGACAATGGACGGTACTCCGTGGCTTCAAGTTGAACAGAAACAATCCAGGTGGCCGTACCTAGAGTTTGTTCCCTGCGCACGTGGCCTCATCTTAGCATACATCGATCTGTCAGGTCCCGCTAGACGGCAGGTGGAGCGTGTACACGCGGCCGTATGGTGCGCCCGCCGGCTGTCCAATCAATCACACGCAGCTTGTCAGATACAAGGAAGCCGGCCACCGCCGCGGCGCTGTAACGAGCCCGTTTAGGCGCGCTTTTCCGCACGGATGCGGTTGGTGATAGACTGGGCGCCGGAACGGACCGCCTGACTACACTGTCGGCGTCCCCGCGCGCACAGCCACCTTGGGAGAGCGCCGCGGAAAGCAGCCCATCAGTTGGCCGGAGATAAGAGTCGTTTTATTCTTGTCTCTTTCTTGTTTGGTCTCAGTGTGCTACAGTTATTTTTTTTTTTGCCACATGTATTTTCGCAGGCGTGGGTTCCTTAGCTTCGGCTGACGGCCAGGCCATACACAGTTTCAATTAGGCGCGTTTCCACGCGGTTGGTCAAGTAAAAGCGATAAGAAACATGCAGCATTAACCCCCATCCTATGTCAACGTCCCAACGGGGAAAGCTAAGAACGGCCATAATTATATGACCTTGTGATTATCAGAGTCTTTAGTCGAGGCGCGACGGGTTCCCGATCCTTTACTGTTCATGGAGCCAAGATATGCGGTCACTGATTTGCTATAGTGCTCAACACGAGAGTTTATTTCGTCCCCTTCGATAGTATAAAATAGCTGTGACACGGTCAATAAGTAAATAAGTAACAACAGACTTCTGTGACGATAAGATTTTCCCGAGTGCTACAAAGCAGTACAATTTTCACGGCTTCATCTTCATTTCTACGAGCATTGGAAGCCGGATGAGGTAAGTTGGTGAATATGCTTGGCGGCTGTAACGTTCTCTAGCTGACGGCAGAGCTGCCGTACTAAAGTTTGATGTTACGGCCTTAATTTCTTTTTTAGAGTGCTACTTTAGCTTTGCCGGCTTTGCCGTCATGCACGAGAAAAATGGCGTATGCAAGCGACTCAATCACAATGGTGATCATTGTGCACGAAACCATTAATCTCCGTGACGCTTTAAAGGAAAGCAAGACAAAAAAAAATACAGAAGGCATTAGGCGGTAGTTCTCCCGCGTCGGCTCTCTTTTTAAGCAGCGTAACAATTCAAAGAATGTCTTTAAGATTTCTCTCACGTTCTGAAGGTCTTGCAGGTTTCAAGTGCGCCGTACTATTAAACACCGAAAAGGGTTCTTTTCACAAGTACCGGCTCCGCATGTCGCCAGTCGCTGGGCCAAAGAATAAAAAAAAGGGGAAAAAGAAAAAGCTACGCCTAGCCTTTCGGAAGTCTACATAATCATTCATCTTGGCCGCAGCGCGTCCTGCCCGACGGCGCTGCGTTGTCCAATGTATGCCTGCGCGTGCGCGCCGTTGCCAGCCTATTCCGCCTGAGAAGCGGCCTTTCTCGAGCGAAAAGGGTACTACGGGGCAACGACCGGTATTGACTGCTACCCCGTCCTCCTGGCGAGTCCTTCTCCTCCCGTTCTCCGAGTGCTGCTGCTCCACTTTCCGGTGCTGACCAACTATATGTTTTACCTGAAGAAGAAGGTGCTCAAGTGCTGGTAATTAATACACTCGACTTTCATTAACTCTGCACGAATTAGTGCGCATTCTTCTTTCATTAGACCGAATTCGGTGTCACGCATAGACGCCTATGCTGCCCAGTTCCTGATGGTATAGCGCCGATGACGAAGGATGGGTCCAGTAACGACAATAAGCACCACGGCTGAAGTACGAATGGCACCGGGCCTCGCGAAATGGTTTATTCGGGAACGCAAAGTATTTCGGCCGCGCTTTGCCAGCCAGTATTGGTTTCGCAAAATCTTCTGCGCAGTGCCACGTTCCGGTAGTGGAAAATTCGTTGTTTGTTGGAAGCTTCGGCCGCATCATTTAATTAGAATTTCTCATAACGGTAACCATTTTCGCGACTTTCCCACCATAGAGGAATTAATCAAAAGTGAACTGTCATTAAGAAGCGTAGCTGGTGCAAGGCCATAAATCTTTCTCCTATTGAAATGGAACAAAAAGAAGAGATTTAACCACCTGATAATTATGACGGCTACTCCTTTCTTCGCCGCAGTAATAAAAAAAATAATAATGTAAGATAATGATCACGATCACAAGTTGGGTAAATCAAAACATGAATAAAAGTAAATGAGGTCCCAGTGCTGTCAGAGATATACAGATTGATGACGCCTAAGAAAAGGGAAAGCGTGCATTCCTGTAGTATGCACTGTACACTGAGTCCCAAAGAGCTGAAAAACCTATATGATGTTGCGATGTGGTCCGAAATGTACAGGCGCGCAGATGAAAATGATACACAGATGAGCTAATACACACAAACTGCAAGTGAAGTGTGAAAGCGGGCTGCTCTAATCAAAACGCATACACGTGAGGATGATATAAAGATGAGGTAAAACGCGCACGCGCGTAGGAAAGGTGATAATGGGCTGTACTACACAAAACACTTTCTTACTGCAGCGCACTGCGTCACAGAGCACTTTCACTTTCTGCGTAAGTAAAACACATCAGTGCGGCATAGCTGGCGTATGTCGGTATCCTCGTAAAAATGTTCCAACCAGTTTAATGCCTTTCTCTGTGCTGCCTTATATGACCATGGACACATCAGATTGGCGACTGACATAGCTCGACGGGGAGAAATTCAGCGAAGTTCTTATTCTAGACGCTGTGTCTGCTTAATGTGTCCGCAGACGACTGTTGTCTAGTATACTTACTAGCTTTTGGGACATCTATAACTGCGTGTGGTTGCCTGCTGTGCTACCACTTGCTAAGTGGGATCGGCCAGCGTGAAGTAGGTTTCAGTCAAGTTCTCGCATATTACATTTGATGATCTCGTACAGTCCCTCACAACATCGGTCGTCACTGCTCATCGGGTGAAAAAGCAAACTCTGCCCCATTGCATCAAGGCTGAGAGTTCTAGACTCATTCTTTTACCTGTTCTATCCGGAATAAAACATTTATAGCTGCGATTCCGCGCTTGGCGTCATCATCTTCTACAGATTGTTACAATTGGCGGTTGGCAACGCCACGCCTGTAGTGAACGTTTGCTCATCGCTCATAATTTGAATGAAAAACAAGGGGCGATGGTAGGAGTGATTGGAGGGTGCGCACATGCACACTTGGCGCAAACGTTCAGCCCGCTCTGCTAGTCCGCTTCTCTGTGGGCAATCCATGGCTGTCCGAGCATGCGCGATTTAATTACCGAAACTGCTGCATATCTCATGCCATCAACGGAGTTCCGCTGTCCGACACCACAGTGTGCGGTATGCCAAGACGGCTGAACGTTTTCCAAGAGGCATTGATTGTGCTGCCTGCGACAAAGGAACAGCCTCAATCCCCTTCGTGCGGGACTCTGCAACTACTAATGTCATCTTGCCCTTAACTGGTTCCGCTTAGTCAATGTGCCCGTGCAAAGTGCGCGCGGACACAGTCTCCGCTTTTGTCATCACTCCTCTTACTTTTTCTTTGAATTCACAAGCGACGAATAAACATTCGTTCTCCTGCATGGTCGCACTGCCCTGTGCACTATCGGTGCGGCGTAGCCGCTGCCCATCCTAATCGTGGCGACGAGTATTCCCACCGAGACGCAGCTGCTCCCGGATACCATGCCCACAAAAAAGCCACCTACCGGCCCTCCTACAGCCATGGCCTACAAGCTCCCGGATTTTCAACAACTTACAGATACATGGCAAACGTAGGTAATGAAAGGTGACGCATACTTCGAAGCGAGCAATTACGGACCATGTGCACGCCAAGAGAGCCCTGTCGGTCGCAGCGCTAAAGAATTGAGGACCGTCGAGGTTCTGTGCGTGCGAGTTGAACCAAAGAGAATAGATGCCGCCTGGGCTGCCACGAACTCTTCTCACACACTGAAAGAAAGGGGCAGAGAGAGAAATGAGACGGGAAAGCCAAGCAAGTTAACCGGTATGGAAGCGTCTGGATTGTTGCCCTCCGCTAGGGAAGGGCAAGATAAGAGCGAAAGACGGAAAGGATAACAGAGAAAAAAAGTCGACACACAAAACAGAAATATATATATATATATATATATATGGGGTGGGGAACGTCAGGGAATATTGAAGACTCTCTAATAGTGCCACTCGAACGTAGAAACTTCTATAGGGCCTTCACCAACTTCGCACAGACCGGTATCCCAGGATTGTCTGCTTCAAAAAGCGGCCGATCTTCGAGAGGAGCCAACGCAGTCGCGAGCAATTGACTGCTTGCGTCCACTGTAGCGACGAAAACGGCAATCACTACCGTATTCGTTAGAAGCGGTACTATTGTTCATCCCGATGCGGAAAACAAATGATTTTGTGAAAGCTACGCCAAGCCACAGTCGGGAGATTATTGTTATCCCGATTCGGGATATGCCAGACGGAAGACGGAGTCGAAGAGAGAGTTCAAGGCGATGCAGGCATCTGTGCTGGAAGCTTGGTTTGTCTCAACACTGAGTGAGCACTATGCTCCGGCACAGAACAAAATATGAGAAACCAACATAAACGAGATGAAGGAGAGTCAGTGTGTGCGTTTATCGAGATGGCAAGTTGGGCCAGTTGGTTAGGATTCATAGTAAGGTTCGTTACAGCGCAGCGCATGACACGGGCAAAAGGAAGGTAAAAACGACGACACGACGCTGACTTTCAAGTGATATTTTATTGAAGATATGTCTAACTTATATATAAACACCAGTTAAAAAACCACGACATGCACTAGACACAGTTACATCGAGGCAACTGTGACCAATTGACGTATAATCAAAGTGACAAACATAACGTTACTTGTCATGAAGAGCGATAGACGATTCGCTGATACATGCCTTGTCCCTAATCTTTATATTGTAAGCCTCAGCGATTTTCCTTGTCAATTGGCTCGCGTGTTTTTGAATGACATTAGTTTTTTTTTTCAATAGGGGCAACAACAGCACAACTTGCAATGCTCCGGGAGATGAAATGGTGCAACCCCTTGAAGAGATAGCCCATGCTCCCTAAGTCGAACATTCACACAGCGCTTAGTTTGTCCCATGTACTCTCTACCACAAGATAATGGCACGGCATACAAAATCTGCTTAGCACATGTGATGCACCCGTTCACATGGTTGGCAGTTCACTTTCCCTTCACTTCCTTATCCTTCAGCATATTAACAACTAACGGGCATATGCCACCTATCTTATGTTTCGCAGAAAAACGAATATCAATGCTGTACCTTGAACCAACGTTTTTAAGCCCATGCGCCAACTTGTGTACATACGGTGCTACTGCGTTTTTGCGTTTTTCCTTTTTTCTTCTAATTTAGTTTTACACCTTGGTTATTTATGCTCTTGACGCCACGAACCATACTTTCACTCAGAGATGAAATAATCACTTCGGGGTAACCAGCGTCCAGTAAACGATTTACCTGATAAGAAAAGGCAGCGTTCAACAAATGAAAACACGACTTCTGTAATGCAACATTTAGGATAGTCTTCGCTATAGCCCGATACCTTAGAATTACCGGATTTATAGTTCAAAATGGGCTTAACGGACCTGGGATCATATTTCCAGCACACATGGTTTTTACCAAAGGTTAATCTCAGGTCTGCACTTGATGATCTTTAGGGACTTCGAAAGTAAAATCAAGGCCCATGCCGTGCTGCCTGAATACCGTCAAAATTTCGTCAACACCCTCGGGGTGAATGTCACTGGTACGAAATATAACGAAATCATCAACATAGCGGAAAACCTTATTGGAAAGCTCATCAAGGAGGCCCTCTATTGCCTATCAATATAACCTAGAAAAATGTCACTAATGATAGGCGCTACGCAAGAGCCAGTGCATACCCCTAATTTTGTATATACGGACCCCCTCGCCATGAAACAAAGATAGATCTCAAGTAAAAGGAAAGAAGTTCAAGAAAGGCTTCTATTAAGATATCGCAACCATTGATGAAGGCTTCTTCATCATTGTCACATACTATGCAGTCTTTAACACATTTCATAACCTGGGCGTGCGGAAGAGAGTTATGTAAGTTTTCCACATCTACGGTGAAGGCACACCGGATGTTCAACGAACTCTCTTCCCGGTACTTGCACACAGTATCCGAATTAGCTATGCGGAAAGGATCAACTATTGTTAAGTGCACAAGATTCCTCTGTAGAAATTGCGACACATTTAACTGCCAGCTGCCATTTTCCGAGACTATGGCACGGAACAGCGTGTCATCCTTGTGCGATTTCCCAGTAAAGAAAACCTGTAGTTCCAGAATTTTTGCTTTCTTTACGCTGGTCGCTAAACGTTGCAAATTCATTATTCCCAACAAATATAGTGCTTGCTGCTTGACTTTCGCAGCCTTTCCCTTTACACCTTTGAAATTTTTCCGAACTGCATCCTCAGACTTTTGTGAATACATGTCAGAATTCATGAAGCGAAGTACCTTTCTTTGTTTGCTACTAACACATGCAAATCCTTTTCACACAGAAAATAAACTAGTGGCCTAAGCACGTCCTTACCACCCCTCGAGATCCCCTGTCTGTGTCTTTTGCGTTATTTTTTCGAAACATGTCTCCGCCACTGGCGGATCTGTAGACCTGACACCTCTAGATACTGAGACTAGGGCCGGCGTAATGAACGATTACTGTAACTCGATTATATTTGCTTTATTTTCATCCACCGCTCACGAAAGGTCGATTGTTGTGATAGGCTAAGCCATCGGCAAAGCGCGGATAAGCAAAGGATTGGAATAGAATCGTTACATGGGTATTTTACAGCGCGACAGATGAAACACAGGGAAAAAAAAACCAGAGGACGAGCGGTTTCATGAGGTTTTCATTTCTCTTTGTTTCGTCTGTCGCGCTGTCATATATAAATGGAAGCACATACCATCTAGCCCAGCTCTCCACCTTGCAGAATCGTTACATTATCCCGGCCCACTTCGCTGGTAAATCAGCAACACGAGCACTTGTTCGAAGGAGGAAATTCAACCTGCGACACGCTCGGCATCTCACAGGGAGAACTCCGGTTAACGAAAAGTACGTTCTAGGCAACTGAACATAGCGGTAGAGAGAGAGTTGCACTAGCGCACTAGACAGTCATTAGGACCAAGGGAGTATGAAGCGGTCGTCCTAGACGAAGGAGAATAAGGTGATGAAAGCGACCTCGGTAATTCTTCACATTGACAATCTTGAAAGTAACCTCATCATCAATGTGCAATGATGGTGTAGTCAAATGCACTGTATGCCTGCAGCTGCTGTCGGATATTGGGAGAAGCGGTTACCTTTGCTGTCATTAAGTCATGAAATTCGACCTCGACACACGCCCTTTCCGGAGAAACTAGACAGAGCGAGACACTGAAGCATGACGACGCACGAACGTGCACTACCCGGTAGCAACTCTAACGGAGCAGCCGCATCGGAAATGCTTATTTTTTTTTCGTTTATTCTTTCAAAACCATCACCCCTTTTTTGCCTCTAAGGCTAACTTTCGGTGGTCAAGAGAGATAACGGTAATAAGATAAACCATGAATCAGATTCTCATGGTACCTGCAAGCAGGTCTTTATTATATTCAGGTGCATAGTGGATAAACTAGAAGAAGTATCGTGGTAGACTAGAGGCGGGACAGCTCAATTGCAAGAACCATTACGGGAACTTCGCTAGACGTTGACTCTCCCGGTGGTCCTCTCCTTTGCTGCTACCGCACTGGGTTTTAGCCACAGGGAGTTTTGCGGTGCCGTCTGCAATTTTCTGCGCAAGACAAAAAGAATTCAATGCTAAAAGTGTCCGTTTCGTTTCTCTTTTGCAACTCACATTCTTATTTCTATAATATGTAGATACAATAGATTTCACATACACGACAAGAGAAAGAGAGAGAGCAAATGATAAAGAAAAGGCAGGGAGGTTAACAAGGACGGAGCCCGGTTGGCTACCCTACACTGGGGAAAGAGAAAAGGGGACGGAAAGATTAAAAGAAGAAAAGAAAATCTACTGGGGATATCGTTCGGTCACTCAGTCCGGATCACAGACGCTGACTCAATCCAGTAGCTTTCAAATATCGCAGCAGCGCTTTTGTGGCCTTTTGTAGCTGTGATATGCGAGGCCATGATCCCAAGATCTTGTTCAAGGTGAACGGTGGTGTTCTATCTAGCTGATTGAGAGCTGTGCAGAGGTCATGTCTTTCGTTTTCAAAAGATGGGCAGTAGCACAGGAGATGTTCTATAGTTTCCTCGACACCGCAGGGATTGCAGTCGGCGCTATTATGAGACTTATAGCACGTGAAAAAGACAAAGACGAAAGGGAAACGTGACACACACAGGCGCTAGGGCGCCTGTGTGTGTCACGTCTCCCTTTCGTCCTTGTCTTTTTCCCGCGCTATAAGCCTCACGATGTCTTACCAACAAGCCCAAATCACTGCTTTACGGCGCTATCAACCATTCCAATCAAAAACATATGCATTGGTGAATGCGACGCCCAAGCGTAAGCGGCACAGCATTGTTTCCTCATTTCGCGGAAGCCCTGGTAACAGCCGCAGTTGCATAGAGGGGTCGAGATAATGCAATCGATCTTGGGTGAATTCAGGTGTGTGCCACTTCTCTAATGTCATACGGTGTGCTAGCTTGCTTAGGTGTTGGGCTGCGTCGGTCCGCGATAAAGGTACAGAAACAAGGGTTGCTCCTTCGTGTGCTTTCCTAGCAGCTTCGTCAGCGAGGTCGTTGCCGGAGATACCGAAATGGCCAGGCAGCCACTGAAACACGACGTCGTGTCCTTTCGCTATCATACGATGGTGCATTGTTCGTATCTCCGACACTAGTTGTTCACAGGACCCGCGACGAAGAGATGACAGAAGACATTGTAAGGTCGCCTTCGAATCGCAGAATATTGCCTACCGATTAGCGGGTTGGTTGTTAATGTAATCAACGGCACCTCGGAGGGCAACAAGCTCCGACCCGGTCGATGTTGTCAAATGAGAAATCTTGTATCGGATGCTAATTGATCGTCATGGTATAACCACTGCGCCGGTGGAGCTGGTCTGAGTGGAAGAACCATCCGTATATATGTGGACTCGGTCAAAGCAGAAAGTGTTCAAACAATACAGGGTCAAGGTAGGCAGGTCTTCAGGGCCAAGGTAGGCAGGTCGGTCTTCTTTCTTATCCCTGTAACCGTAAGACGCACTTGAGGTTGTTTTAAACACCACAAAGCTGAGGTTTAACGTGCTGAGGGTGTGAAGCCCGATGGTAGACAGGCTCGATGGATGCTGGCCTCGTAGGAAAAGGACGCCTGTGGTCGTCGTTCTGGCAGGCAGGCAAGAGAGCTGGATTGCATGCGTGAAACATGACGAACATGGGCCCTAAGCGTGTCGGTGCTAATGTGTGTCGTGATCGGATGGTCTTGAGCCATTATAATGGTTCCTGCTGTCGAGGCGCACCGCGGAAGGCCTAGGCAAACACGTAGTGCCTGTGCTTGCACGCTCTGTAGTTCTCGAAGATTTGACTTGCATGTTTTAGCAAGCACGGGAGAACTATAACGTAGCAATCCGATAAAAAGTGCTCGATATAACTGTAGCATGGAGGCCACTGACGATCCCTATGTTTTCCCGGCGATGAACTTGAAGACATGAACAATATATAGATGTGAGCTGCTTCTTCAAGTGGGCAATGTGAGGGCTCCAAGAGAGGTCCCGGTCCACAATGACACCCAAAAACCGATTATTTCTCTTGTAGGAGATAGGCTGGCCATTGATGCAAACTGGATAACGAGACATCGCTTTTCGTGTAAAAGCGACTAACGTACATTTTTCTGTTGAGATGGTAAGGCCTTGTGTGTGAAGATAGTGAGATGTCTATGTTGCTGCTTTCTGTAGCTTGCGCGAACCTGCAGGCGAGTGACCGCTGATGACCAGATGCAGATGTCGTCGGCGTAGATTGAGACACTTGCTGTTTCCGGTAGGGATTCGGCCAGCCCATGAAGCGCGAGGTTGAAAAGAATAAGGCTTAGAACACCACCTTGGGGAACACCTCGGCATATGTAGTGGTCGGTAGTCGGACCATTTTCCGTACGTACGAACAAGGACCTTTGTGTCAAGTAGTTTCTGATTCATCGATATACTTGCCCCCCTAGTTCAATTGTCAAAAGTGCGTCTAGAATGGGTTGACGGGAAATGTTGTCGTAAGCGCCTTTCACGTCCAAAAAGAGCGCTACTGATAATCGTTTCCAAGATTTTTGCTGTTCTGCAGATGACACTAGATCGATGACACTGTAAATCGATGAACGGCCTCGTCGAAATCCCGCCATAGAATCAGGGTAAATTTCGTGGTGTTCTAGGTACCATTCGAGACGCATGAGGATCATGCGTTCCATGAGCTTCCCGACGCAGCTGGCAAGTGCTATAGGCCAATACTATGCCAGTTCGAGCGGCGACTTTCCTGCTTTTAGTAGCGGTACCAGCAGGCTGCGTTTCCATTCCTGTGGGACGACACCATCTTGCGATGAACTATTAAAAAGGCTGATGAGTTCTCTTCCTGCTTCTCGGCCTAGGTGGCGCAAAGCAGTATATGTTATGTCATCGGGCCCTGGTGAAGACGAACACCTACAGAGAGCCATAGCAGCTTCTAACTCTTCCATAGAGAATGGAGCCTCCATATTATCTCGTGGACCGGGGATGTCGCTTAAAGCCATGTCAGGGACTAAAAATGTGCCGCCGGCGATTTTCGCGGAAAATTCCTCTACAACGTCTATCTCACGGTGGTTTTGATAGAGAGCAAGGGCGTTAAAAGGGTGTAGTTGCTGGGGTCTTGAGCAAAGACCCCGTAGGGTACGTTACACATGGGACAATGGCTTGCGGGGGTCTAGTGACTCGCAAAAGCATTTCCATCTTTGGTCCGCTAGCTTATCCATTCGGCGTTTTATCTTCTTTTGCGTGCACCGAGCTTCTCTGAAGTCAAGAATTGACTTTGTGCGCCTGTACCTCCTTTAAGCACGGCGACGTATTGTACGAAGCCTTTCCAATTTAATGTCATCCTCTGTACGCTTTGACGAATGTGTGAAGCAACGCGTGCAATCTTGCATTGCGTCTGCAATTATGTCTTCTAATCTGCGTGCGATATGTTTCTTGCAGGTGTCTTCTACTCGATATTGAAAGACTGACCAGTCGATTTGGCGAGATACATCCGGTAATGTGGCGTCTAGTCCATCGATTCTCACATAGGTCGGAATATGATCACTTCCATGGGTTTCAATATCAGTGAACCACTGCACGCTCGAAGTCAGGCAACGTGACACCAAAGTCAAGTCAAGGCAGCTGCTGTACGTTGTTCCTCGCAGAAATGTCGGACTTCCGTCATTTAGAAGACACAGGTTGTGGCCTGATGCAAAGGATATTAATGACCTGCCCCTCAAATTTATCCTAGAGCTTCCCCATATATGGTGGTGAGCGTTGAAGTCCCCTGTTATTATCCAAGGACCGGGAGTAGCAGCCATAATATCTTCTAGTCTTTTGCTGTTTAACTGACTTGTTGGGGATAGGTAGACGCCAATAATAGTAAAATACAGCCTCTTCTTTTTCACACTAACACAAACGTATTGGTTACCGTCATGTGGCGCTACGGGTTGCGAAAAATACGTTAGGTCCTTGCGAAAGTAAACGAGAACCTTACTACTACGGACACACGTGGTTGAAACAAAAGGCTCATATCCTGATATTCTTATGGAGGCTGATAAGTTCGGTTCACAGATCACCAGTATAGGAAAGTGGTAGTCAAACACGAACTGTCGAAAATCCGAAATACGTAACCTCAGGCCTCTCGCATTCCATTGGAATATGGAGGCACTTCTGACATCATCCCGGAGCGATCGGTGTTGCTGTCGATAAGCCGTGATTCTGCTGTAGAAGTTCTCAAGCACTGGACTTCTGAAGGCTCGCTAGAACCGAATTGATGGCATCCAGCACTTGCAACGCACTTCGAGCTGTTGGTGTCTGTAGCTTGTCCAGAAGAACACGAATAGCACTCACCAGAGAGCTGATCATGACAACAATTTGTTGATCTTGGTTCGTGAGTTTATCAGAAAGAGTCGAAGTGCCCCTTGTTGTAGAAGTCTGATTTCGATCAGTAGGAGCATGTAGCCTCGGGAGGCCCAGTAAAGATTAATTTTCTCTAGTTATAATTAGCATTTTTTATTCAAATTATGTTCCTCAAAACTACTATTCTTTTTGTACCCTTGCACCACCCGATTCATGGCCGATCCGAAAGAGTTGGTTGCGCCAAGTGATTGAGGAACAACGCAAGCCGTTTTCGACCGCTCGCGAGGGCTCGGGACTCCGTGAACGTGACAGTTGTCCGATGTGGGCGCGATCAGGCCGCCGAAACGATGCAGCAGTCCAACACAAAGCTGCATTGTATTCAAGCTGTAGGCCGAAAGTCAGCAAGACGCTTCTTCCACCTGGGTGCCACGACAAAAAGGCAACTCAAAACTTCAACATCAGGTACTTCGATCGTCACAACGTTGTGTGCGTGAGTCGCCGGCCTTACTCACCGGAGGCATTCATTTACCTTCGCGAACCGTCGCACAACCTCCATAAATGTCATTTTCTATGTCATCGACGCGTGTCAATTGTCTTCTACGTCCTGCGGCCCGTCAAGTATACCGTCAGTGTTTCTTGTGCACCCTAGATGGGCATATTTCAAGCTCTACAGTATATCATGAGTACGTACCTCTTTGGGCTTAACCAAGCCCAATAGTGCTCATCATCGCCCCGCAAATATGATGCGACGGTGATGTTTCTGCTTTATGTGCTGCCAGCATATCTCTTCCAGTAAACACTTTACTCTAACTTATAAGGAGGTGCTAGCAGCAAGACGAGCATGCTGCATGGCAACCTACAGGATCCAACATCGCAACGTTCTAAGTAAACGTGGGACACGGAAAAATGTGTTTACGTCTTGATATTCTGGTCCTGTCGCATATTTGTCTTCGCGCTTCGATGTCTCAAGCAGCGAAGAGAACGTTTACTTTTCTAGATATCTCCTTCGAATTCCAGAATTACAAGCGCATCAGTCATTCCATACTTATTTCAGCCCATTGAATGCACAAATATAGCTCGCCTCTCATCACGCTGGCATACACGGAAACGAAATTCCTCAGCATAACGATAATGACAAAGTTAGACCACTAAAATCACACTAACTGCGGCGCGATGGCGCGGTTATTCCGCGCGGGTAAATCCCATGTCGGAGAGAAAGGCCGTAAACGTAGTCTGAACACCGACGTCTGCGCCGCGGCCCGACAAGCCATCCCACGCGTCGTAACCTTGCTTGGCCGTGCTATTTTCACCAGCTCACAAATGGACTGGTAACACCGCTGTCAACACTCCCATCAGCCGCAAATTTGGCATTGAGAACTCCTACTTTGCTGTTACCCGCCCGCACAGCCACGACAGCGACGCTGAGAGCTAGCTATAAATAAGTTGTTGCAATATAAGCTATCTGACGATGCAGCGAGCCGTACGAACGATCGCACATTCTCTGTATGTACACTCGGCCAAAAATGAAACGCCATCACGCGAGCGCATGGCTCTCGATCGGCAAATACCGCGCGGCCTAGCGTTACGATAGGAAGCTTTAAACCCGCCCATTTAGGACAAGGCTGCCTGTCATACTGGTTACTTTTTTATCCCTCCTCGAAGGATTCACGCTTCGCCAAAGCACCAGCGCAGCGCTGACAAACACGCCACGGGCGGGGCGCTTTGTGAACTTGACGCTTCACCGCGCTCGTTTCGTGCGAAGCGGCTCGACAGTGGCGCGTATAGGCAGTTGTTATGACTGGAGCCGTCTCACGGCTCGTCCATAAGCTCGCGCACATCCTCGCCTTCGGGGCACTTTCCACTTGGCTACCACTATGGACGTCGATCCCGACAAATTGTACACCAAGGCCCTGCCATATTTAATTAAAGCAAGCCGAAGTGGTTTTAAGGAGCCCTTCAATACTGTGGCGGCCCGGACTCGACGACAATGCGGTCCAGTGATCTGATCAATTTGTAATGCCTTCACTTATGGCCAAAAATTATTGCAAGTGCTTGGTGTGTTAGAGGTATCTGCGGATGGTCCTTTGTGGTTGGTTTTTAAGCGTTGCTGGTGCCATCGCGCTTTGTCCTCTTGAATTGGGCAACACTAAGCCATAAAAAATTATGCCTTTGTATGTGTTGAGTCAATGATTAATGTAGTCTTTCGTTATGTCTTTTTCATATAATTTCGAGGGGAGTGGTATACGAATTACGCGCTTGCACTGTTACTCTTATGCAATGCAATCCCATGCCACATGTTCGGCCGTGGCTTGATGATGGCATTAAATGTACGTCTCAAATGATGGCATCAAATGTATGACTAGTGGCTTCTACACTAAGAAGATAAATTCGCTTCTAGTTATTGAAAGGATAGTTGTCAGCAAATGCGCAAATTTAAGATAAACAAGGTCTCACTTGTTTTGATGACTCCACGACAAAGCGCAAGAAGGCTTATTGACTGTAATGTACAGGCACTCAATATGAACAATTTTTGAAACTAGCGACGTTAAAATGGAGTTCCGCGTCTACTGTACGCTATATTCCAGATGCGATATATTTACATTAACCGCATCTTCGAGTGCAGTGAATGATGCCCATGTTATGTCTAACAATGACGTAGTGACCTTCAGCGAAACGTGATAATTATTCAGGCGAGTTATCAATACATTTGAGCCTTCTTTACAGCGCCCTTTGTCTCGTTTCGTGCGCTCATTCTGCGTGTGCTGGCGTTACCGTGGGGCGCCACAAGCATTTCTCAGCTATGCCTGATTGTTATTTTCTCATTTTCATTTATTCTGTAGCAAGTCGCCTTGTTTATTTGTACAGTTTGTATCCATCTGCTCTCGCACTGCGCCATCTGATACGGAACTCGAGCCACTGGATATGTATGTATGTATGTATGTATGTATGTATGTATGTATGTATGTATGTATGTATGTATGTATGTATGTATGTATGTATGTATGTATGTATGTATGTATGTATGTATGTATGTATGTATGTATGTATGTATGTATGTATGTATGTATGTATGTATGTATGTATGTAAATGGCACGAACACGAGCATACAAGCAATAAATCTGCACCCACCTCATCGAACGCTCTTTTCTAAAAGTTGGCTCCACCCCTTACATGTCAATATAGTAGTAAAGTAGTTATCTCTGTGTGTAAAAGGCAGATAGGTGATATTCCTTTTCTGCGCTGTTATCTGTATTTGTGGGACATCACAAACACACACACACACACACACACACACATGCACGCACGCACACTGAGGGAGCATGCGGCAGGATAACATACGGAGGAAAGATGCGGAAAGTCCACAATATTGTTCAGGAAAATTGTGCGCATCGTATAATATACCCGATGCATCACAACAGATGTAGAGTACTGTACAAGAGTAAACAGTTTTATCAGTACAAATGCCAACAGAGCAGAGCAGAATATATTTTTATTTAAAAAAAGAACAACCTAGTATAAGCCCGTAATTACGTCCTAAGGGCCCATGTTATTTAGTAGATGCAGGTACTATGGATGTGTATGGACACCGATGCTGAATAAGGCATGTATGGTTGAATAAGATGTCATTTATCTTTCGGTGTGTTCATCTTTTCCATATGACTCCTCATCCCCGTGTTTTTAACGCGTTACGCTGGAGCGTTCAGGCGTCTCTTGTCAGCAAGCTCAAATACCCACCCCCGCCGACCTGCCGCGATAAGAAGAAGCGCGCGCGCACCGACCGGGCGTCGACGAATTCGAACTCTCATCGGTGTCGAATTGTCGTCCCGGGCCAAGCGTGGCAGAATATTTCTGGAAGGGGCGCGGCGAGGGGGCTAATTATAGTCGCGTGCGAGCAGTGGGACGCCGTGGGGCAAGGGAGCAGGGGGGAGGTGCACTCTTACTGCTTCGATTTACCTGCGCGAAGATGCGCGACGACAGGGAGAGGGGGACAGATATGCGCCACGCGCGCTGGTGTCCTACTTAACGTTTGTTCACCCCAGCGGGCCGAGAGGGGCCCAAAAGCGACCGCGGTCGTGTCGCTGCAGGCGTTGGAGCCCACGGCGTGCGGCCCGTGACGCAGCCGTGACGTGCGCCCTCTCCCCCCATTTCCCAACATTACCACTGCCTCTTCGTTTCCATATCGTCCACAGCCTCCTCCTCCTCCCCCTCCATCCCCACGCCCGGCACTCCGACTCGTGTTCGAGCCAACCGCGTCGTTCGTTTGATGCCGCCGCACACCTGCCCTTTAAGGGCGTAGTTTTCGCCCTCTCCCCCTGCCCAGCGCTTCCCTGTATTTCATGGCCCTGCAATTTTTTTCTTCCCTCATCAGTTTTAACGTAAATCCATTTTCCCTTCTTTTATTACTTCGCAATTTTGTCCTTTCTTCCTCCTATATTTTTTTTTTTTTAAATAGCACCCCGTAATTAGCAGGTTTATGGCGCCTGGGTTATGGGCTGACTTCCGGAAAAAAACAGCGGAATCTATTACGCCGAATGGCCTTTCGCTCTCGCCTTCTCTCTGCTCCCAACAGCCCTGTTCCGCAGGGCCATATCGTCACTCTCTCTTCCCCTCCCACTGTTATAGATTATGGTCGTCGATGGTTTCCATGCCTGTGAAGACGTAAGAGGGAGGCGTCGTTTCGGGACGTCTGGCGTGCATAGCGAAATAAGGAGCACAACACCAGAAGCCCGTGGAAGGCACCAATTTGTTTAGGTCATCTCATAAACACTGACTAAAGAGCAAGAAAGAAAGAAAAAAAGAATGGAGGAAGGCAGCCCGCCAACGAGCAAAAGAAAATCGTCACCTAAGAAGTGTTATCAGGAGCTTGTCTGAAGTTCGGCGCCGTCTGCTTTTTGGTGAATCCATATTTAATTCTTGAACTTTGCAGAGAACAGGATCGCCCATACAGATTAAAAAGTGCCAGAACGTGAGAGAAAGGGAGCGGCGCAGGATGCTATCCGAGCGCTGGGGCGGTCATTCACCTCCCCTTTTCCGTGACCTGGCACAGGACGACACTGAACGGGGTATGCCAAGAGCGTCCTCCTCTGCCCTCCAACGCCACCTCCCTTTCTATATGTTTTTTCCCCCTTAGTTTCGCTGCTTCCTGTATTTTTTCTTCTGTCGCTCCGCTGCACCCCGGTCGCACTGGCTCTTGGCACCGCGCCCCACCCTCCCTTCCAGAGGAGGCTTAATGAAGCCCGTAATCACGCAACGCATAGCCGCGTAGTGAGCGTGTCTCCTTGTCGGTCTAATTTTAAAGTAACCCCACGCGCGCGGCTGTGCAAGCCTCCAGCGCACGAACTGCTTTGTTTGTGGGAAGTACTCGTGCAGCAGCAGGTCGCGCGCTTGCCACAACATCGACCCAGGGCCGGCACCGCGCTAATCCCTAATGAGCGTCTGGCCTGATTAAAATTAGGCTTAGGGGACACCGTCGGTGCTGCCGGGCGCGCTTCAACGCTGGCCTTACGCCCCCATTCATCTTTTTAAATTAATTTTTATTTGCCCTATTTTGTGCATGCGTAACCAACCGACCAATAGTTTCGACCGAGAAACAAACGCACAGCGTGCCGCTTCCTGTTGCCGCCGTTGGTGCGTTGGATGCCCTATACAGGCTCGCTCTATGACATGCCAGCGGGCGCTCACTGTCCGCTCAGCCCTTTCTGCTCAACTATACAGGTATAGCCGCAGGTCTAATTGCACTGGCCGAGTGGTTGCGTGCAGCAGTGGGCTAATATTTCAATCTTGAATGCAGGAGGTATTGGACGCGGGAGAGACAGATTATGAATATTTCAGAACAGGAGTCCGTGTGAAGCACCCACATGCTGTACACCGCCTCGGATGGGGTTAAAAAAGAGACAGAAATAACTCTGCGTGCACGGGATGATAGCAGCACGCCACAGGATACAAGAGGATTCATAGAATCATAAATGATTCGTAAGGGATCCATACATGAACGCATAGTGTTCACGGGCGTACCATGCATCTGTAGGTGCGATTTCGTTTCTCAAGATTAAAGCCGGACCTGTGTGATGGCGTTTTAACAAAACGACACTTCCTTGTTAGCACATGTGTTCAGGGAACCTCAGCTTTCTCTTAGCCAGCCGCTTTTCCGGTTAACCTCCCCATCTTCCCCATTTCATATGCTCTCAATCTTTGATTCATAAGAATGGCTTTACTGTGGTGAGAAGTCTCGTTCGGTCTTTTTACCAAGTTTTAAGGAACCCTGTGGTTTTGATCAGCCATAAGCCATAAGGTTTGCTGAAGCTTGTGCAAGTTGTTTCACAACGAAGCAACTCCAGATGTTTTAACGTAATTTGTACGTGTCCTTTAACGCGAGTGCATAAAATAACCATCGTGTATTTACGTTTTTCAGGAAAGGGACCGCCTATAGTTTTTAACCGGACTATTTATCAACTCTCGGGTTTGTGTGCATAAATCCATGTAATTATGAGGTTTTACGTGCCAAAACCACTTTCTGATTATGAGGCACGCCGTAGTGGAGGACTCCGGAAATTTCGACCACCTGGGGTTCTTTAACGTGCACCTAAATCTAAGAACACGGTGTTTTCGCATTTCGCCCCCATCGAAATGCGGCCGCCGTGGCCGGGATTCGATCCCGCGACCTCGTGCTCAGCAGCCCAACACCATAGCCACTGAGCAGTGCATAAATACATAGAAATGTCAGCAAGGCAGAGACAGTTTTTCGCTAAATCTGCAAACTTAGTGTGGTTCCGGCGAGCAAGCCACTTAGTGTAGTTATCAGCAGCGTGAAATGCATAAAGTGCCGTTATGAGACGGCCGGGGAATGTAGCCTGTAGGCATGGCCTCAGGCAGAAATTTACAGAACCACGTGACTGAAACTTTAGAGCAAGATAAAACGCCGACCAGACAAAACAATGTCTATATCTTTCTACTTATAACAGAAATGGCGAAAGGGCACACAGTAATCGCGCGCATATTAGCTTCCATTAACCCCGTAATGATCGAGTAAATCCACTCGGCTAGGTTGGATGTACTCTCGAATCGAAGAAATGGATGTTTTGAGAGAAAAAGAGCGAACTTGCCCCACATCCTTCTTTTTTTTTATTCGCCCCTTCCCCCATCCCCCCTCCGGGTACATATGCATTCAAGAAATCTCTTTTGGAAGTACTGAGAGCCCACCTTGCCGCCGCCCTTTCCCACAAGCTCGCTTCAATGCCAGAAGAATGGCCTTGTGCCTCTCTTTGTCAGAAGATATCGCTTTACCGTGACTACCTCCCTGCAGGTAATACGCCTGCCTACCGACTTCTGGCACCTCCTCGGTGTTTGATTCGACCACAAATTCGACTTGACTTTCAGTACCTGGGATTCGGGTGATAGCAGGATTCGCGTCACCCCCTCTCAAGCAACTATCTCTACTCATGCTGCCCGAGATTTAAAAGGACCGTTTTCCGATTTACACTTATGGCTGGACAACAGTGGGTGGATCCGCAGAAGCTGTGACCTTTCCCGCAAATGCCGTCATCATTCATTTTAAAACCACTCATCGGACAGCGTCGACTGCTTCAAAGCTTTCTGCACTTCGCAGAGCACTTAGTATGATTCATTCAACTACCACGAAGATGGAGCATGTTTACCGATTCCAAGGCAGCCCTGCAATCTCTGCTATCCGCCCTATGTCATGGACCACAAGATCGATTGTGCGGGAAACAAGACAATTATAACACCAAATAGCAAAGAAAAGACACTACGCCCCTTTTAAGCGGCATCCGGGCCACTGCGGCATTATGGGCAACGAACATGCCGAAGAAGCTGCTATTACACAAGTTGACAAAGTAAAATACTTGGGTGTCACAATCTCACAAGACTTAAAATGGGATAAGCACATTACCAATACATGCGCCAAAGCATTTAAACAAGGCTTTCTGCGCAGAAAATTGAACAAAGCGCCCCCAGCCGTTAAACTAACTGCCTATAAAACCCTGGCCAGACCTATCCAAGAATACAGAAGTATAGTAAGCGATCCTCATCAAAAGTACCTTCGCGACAAACTTGAAAGATTACAGAATAGGGCTTTGAGGTTTATCTATTCAAAATATTCTTGGTACGACAGTGAAACGGACATGCGCAATCAAGCGCACCTTACAACTCTGTCTTGCCGGCGTTATGTTGCTTCTATGAAGTTTTCTTATCTCCTCTTTCACGGTAACATTAAAATCAGTAAAGACGACTATATACATCCGCCTGGCCGTCGCTCTAGTACGACAAACCGCGACAAATGCATCCGGCCATTCAGTTCGCATTGCAATAAGTTGAAATATTCCAATTTCCCTCGAGCTGTGAACGCTTGGAACGCGCTACCAAGCGAAGCTGTAAATATTCCAAATCTAGATCGGTTTTGTTCTTTTGTGGAGCAGCTGATGAAGCCTGTATGGCTACTTTTCATGCAAAAGTGCAGAAAGTATCTTGTAGTGTTCTACTGTACTATTTTTGTTTGTACATCTCTTTTCTCGTGTGTAGCATGTGGTTTCCAGTGGTAGATTTGTTCTTTTTTTTCGTGTACGCGAAGCCTAACAATGTAGGTAATATACAGGGTGTCCCACATAACTTGAACCAAGGATTTGAAAATGAAAGGCGCGTCGGAAGCGAATTGAACCGAACGTATTCTATTCGCAATGACCTATAGTAACTCAGACAATTTTTTGTTTTCGCCATAACTCACTAATTAATTAAGTTTAATTACTCAACTTTTTAATTATGGCTGAGGACCTCAAGTATGAAAGGCAGATTTGTAGAGCACCTTCAGAAACCACCGATCGAGTTGTTCCCCTTACGATAAGCGTGGGTTCGGTGAACAAGGTCGGCTGCATCGTGACTGGCGACGAGGAAGCCTCCGGGCGTTCTTTATCTCATCGGCAGCGCTCGGCCAGCAGCATGCATTTCCGCCGTCGTCCGACGGGAGCCGACCTTGTTCACCGAACGCAGGCTTGAGAGCAGCAGGATACCACTGCGCAAGCGCTCCGTGACGTGGCATGTCTCATATTTTGCGGGCTTTCTTTGCAATCTGGAAAAAAGGACAACGTGAGACGTATCGTAAAGGAAACAACTCGATCGGTGGTTTCTGAAGGTGCTCTACAAATCTGCCTATCATACTTGAGGTCCTCAGCCATAATTAAGAAGTCGGGTAATTAAACTTAGTTAATTAGTGAGTTCTGGGGGAAAAAATGTCTGAGTTACTATAGGCTATTGCGAATAGTATGCGCTCGGTTCAATTCGCTTCCGACGCGCCTTTCATTTTCAGATTCTTGGCTCAAGTTATGTGGGACGCCCTGTATACTACTGATGTAGTTACTATATTAAAAGAGTTCCCGTCTTCCTCATATCGTCCCTGCTTGTTTCTTCTGGGAACTTGCATCTTATTAGAAGCCTGTGATGTTGTATGCCCGCTACCTGTATGGGTCTGCAGAAGACCTGCAGCATCGATAAATAAATAAAGAAAGAAAATAAAAGGAGGGCACGCGAAGATGACCGTGAAGGAACTCATCCCGCTATGAAGAACCGATACGGAAACAGAGCTTCGTATATTCGCGTGGGATGTCACACGATCCATGTGGAACACGCCACGTTTCATGCCTACTCGCCTGCACCGCCTTCGACTCCGCATTCCATCTAGACTTTCCCAAATTGAGACAACTGTTCTTTACCGACCACGTGGCTTGGAGTATCTTTCATGAATGCACTTGCTTGCCGCATAGAAATGGCTGACAGTCCTGCCTGTGATGGTTGCGGTAGCGAGCAAACCATCGAACAAGCTTTCTGTGATTGTCATCGCTACAGCTCTAAGAACCAACTGCTCGCGACAGCGTTGGAACCTCTTCGCGATCGGCCGCTTTCTGAGCAGACGACCACGGAGGGCCGGCTTATGCGCTCTTCACACTAGATGGCGATGAAGGCGCTACTGAAGTTTCTCCGGTCAAGGTACCCAGTTGAACGACTGCAACATTCCCACGTTCTATTTTTTTTTTCTTTTTTTCATCCTTCTCTCTTTCTTCTTTATCTTCGTGTCTTCCCTTATCCATTCCCCGTGCAGGTTAGCAAACTGGATGTTTATCTGCAGGTTAACCTTCTGCATTTCACATCTAATTCGTCTCTCTCTAATCGCAAAAGGCACAAAAATTATTAAACATTATGGAAAATTATAAGGACTGGCTGAAATGCGTATTTGGCTATGCAAACTACATTAATACAAAATAAAATGAAATTTTACTACAGTAAGGATTTATTAATACGGGAATTAATTAGTACGTGGTTTCTTGAACAACCTACAAGTGAAGAATTAAGCTTAAGTGAGCTGGTAAGATGAAACGGTGCATCAAAAGATGTCCTCAGCATCAAACGAGTTGCTATAGATACAGTAACTCTAGTGCATGCCTTTTCCATCCGCCGCCAAGTGCCGCTTCCCAGGTGATGCAGAGGCCTCCCAACTCCATCGCCAAGTGACGTCACCCTTCCGTGCTCGTTGGATTTTGGCTCAACCGACGAATCGGGAACTGTGTGCAAACAAAACCTTGTGCGCTTGCGGCTGTGGCCACTATATATATATATATATATATTGATATTTCATGGCTTTACTGATGACCGGACAGAAACGTGGGCTTATTCTGAAGAAAAAAAAAGTGCGGGACCTAATTTCTTCAGCGCTCAAAATGGAACTGTCGAATGAGGCCATATCTCGTGACCACAGACTGAGGAGGTTTTCGCCAAATAAATGCCATCCAATAATAACAAAATTCGCCAGTTTCAAAACAAAAAGCGAAATATTTTCCTCAAGATCCCAAAGAAAACGACAGGTATCACTGTAAGTGAAGCTTTCTGCATATCTACCCGCACAGCACGAAAAAAACTAATCGAGTTTGGAAAAGTTAGCGGTGAACAATTTTGAGTACGACACAACAAATTGATAATCAAAAAGCAGGCATATATGTACCACCCATCTACTAACAGTGACTGTGAGATCGAGTCCGAGGCTGAGTCCGAGAATCGAGGCTGATGAATCATCCTTGCATCCTTCCCAAGCCGCCGTTTCATCTTCTGCGCATGAGACACCTCCCACTTAGCTAAACTCGGACATACACCGCCTTGCACCTGATATTAATCTGCTCTTTTCTAACATTCGTAGTGTTGTAAATAAACGTGATGACATATCTTCCCTAATCGATGCATGCACTGCGAAGATTCTCACATCAACAGACACCTGGCTATCGTCAAAAATATCCAATAAAGAAGTATTCGAATGCCAACAACATTATTGTATCTATCGGTGTGACCGTGGTACTAGACTAGGTGGCGGCGTGCTTATCGCAGTGGCAGACAGGCTCAATTCGTTTCACATTCCTCTTTTTTCCGGTTTAGAAGCAGTCTGCGCAGGAATTAGAATAAACCACCGTGATGTTATCTTTTGCGCATGTTATAGGCCACCGAGCGCTTCCTCTACGTTTTGCGCTGAACTTCATGACCGGCTTAATACCATCGTAACAAGGCTTCCACACTCGCCAATTTTCTTAATGGGGGTTTCAATCACCCCAACATAAACTGGGCATATCCTGTGCCAACTGTATCCGACTCATCCAGTGATAGCAAGGCATTTCTCGATTTGTGTTTTGGTTTCCCTCTAACTCGGCTGATTACTCAACCAACTCGAACTACAGCAACCAGTGCCAACATCCTCGACTTAGTTTTGACTACCGCTCCCGATCTTGTTAATTCTTAAAGTATTTTGCCAGGGCTTAGCGATCATTGTTTTATTCATTTCCAGGTTAAAGAACACGTCAACCGTCCCAATAGCAAACAAAAATACATCCGAGACTACAGTAAAGCCGACTACGCATCAATGAACACACAACTTGAAGCTTTTGTAGAAGAATATATGCCCGCACTTTTACACTCGGAGCGTTGAACAGAACTGGTCGCTTTTTAAAAATGAAGCTAATGAATTAGTACAAAAATACATACCCTTCCGAGTTGTTCGGTGTAACCATCGATCAGCGTGGTTTAATGCATCTTTAAAACGTATCTTGAACTGAAAAACGCGGCTGTTTCGCCAAGCCAAAAAACGGAACACAGCTGATAGCTGGCGTGCGTATCAGCAAGTTGCTTCGCTGTTTAAAAAGACAGTCAAAGAAGCTAAACGCGTTCTCTTTTACACTTCCATCTCTCCTGATTGAAAATTCTAAAAAAAATTTGGAAAATTGTCAAGGGTTCCAAATGTCACACAATATCGTTAACTGCTGTAGATGGTGCTGGTGTTCCGCAAGAAGAATGTTGTTCTGTAGTCAATTAAGTGTTTTCTAAATCATTTTTGAATAACGTGTTGCCCTGTACTTCTCTACCTGAAGTTGTTAAGATGAATGTTCCTCAGTTGGAGCCCTTGTTAATTGATTACGATGGTGTCGTGCACTTGATTCGTAAATTAAAAATTTCGTCATTGTCAGAAATAAGCGACATGAATTCCAAGTTCTTGAAAAATACTGAAGTGCACTCCTCCCTAATTTTGTGCAACACCTTTTCGCAGTCTATTCTGTCGTGGTCATTACCAAAGGATTTTAAAGTCTGCAAGGTGGTTCAATTATTTAAGTTTGGCAACGTGCATTCACCATTAAATTACAGGCCGATTTCTCTAACAAGTGTTCCATGCAAAATCCTAGAGCATATAATATACTCAAATGTCATTAACTTCTTAGAAACAAGTTCATTCTTTTCATCTTGTCGGCCGTGTCCATAAATCGTTTTCTGTGATATTCAACTTATTTCATTTACACATGACATCTGTGCCGTGTTGAATAATGGATTTCACATTGACACCGTCTTCTTAAAATTTTTTTTAAAGCATCTGATCTCGTCCCCCACTAATTACCTTGTCTAAAATTAAATACACTCAACATTGACCGTAATATTATCACATGGATTGAAAACTTTTTATCCAGTAGAAGATAATTTGTCTCTGCTAACAATTTTGACTCTTCGCTTTGTCCTGTCAGTTCCGGGGTTCCGCAAGGTACTGCTCTAGGACCCTTGCTTTTTCTCATTTAGATTAATGATTTGCCTAACTGTGTAGCGTCCTCCATGAGGTTATTTGCCGACGATTGTGTCATTTACAGAGTAATATCATCAAAGTCTGACACTCTAAAACTACAATCTGATCTAGACAAGGTAATTAACTGGTGCGACACTTGGAAAATGCGACTTAACAGTCAAAAGTGCAAACTAATGAGGATTTACCGCGATACTGCTTCGTCTAACCTATCCAGTTATCACTTGATGAACTCTGTACTCGAAGAAGTCACTTCCTATAAGTACTTAGGCGTCCACATAACATCTAATTTTTCCTGGCAAACACACATAAACCACATCACTAAGAATGCTAATCGCACGCTTGGTTACCTCCGTCGCAATTTAACCATCGCCCCCGCTAACTTAAAGCTACTTCTGTACAAAACACTAATACGTCCTAAGCTTGAATATGCCTCTTCTGTCTGGGACCCTGGCTTAGATTACTTAACAAATGCAATAGAATCCATATAAGATCGTAGCGCACGTTTCATTCTAACTAACTATTCTCGGGCATCAAGCGTAACATCTGTGAAGGCTACTTTAAACCTCCCTCTCCTCTCATCCACATTGCCGCACGAACCTATTTCTTTATTTATTTATTCCTAAAACTACCAATGAATGGAATCATCTGCCCGCCTCAATTGTTAACATAACCGATACATCTGCTTTTAGAACTACTATTGAAAAATACTTTTGTTAATATGCATTTTTAATTTTTTTTTATTATTATAACCTGTCATCTGTACATGCTCTGTATTTCGTTCCACTCCCTTCTGTAACTCCTGCGGGCGTTGAAGGAACAATAAATAAATAAATAAATAAATAAATAAATAAATAAATAAATCAGCCTATTTTTTTATGCCCACTGCAGGACGAAGGCCTGTTTCTGCCCCATATGTTAGCACCGGTAGAATGTACTGATTGTACACCTTTCTTTTTAATGATAACGGTAAGCTTCCAGTCAGGATCTGACATTGTCTGCCGTATGCACTCCAACCTATTTTTATTCTTCTGTAAGTTTCCTTCTCATGATCAGGGTTCCCTGTGAGTACTAGAACTAGGTAAACGTACTCCTTCACAGACTACAGAAGCTGACTGGCGATCCTGAACTCTTGTTCCCTTGCCAGGCTATTAATCATCATCTTTGTTTTCTACATATTAATCTTCAAGTACACTCTTCCACTCTCTCTGTTAAGGTCCTTCATCATTTGTTGTAACTCGTCCCCAGTGTTGCTGAATAGGACAATGTCATCTGCAAACCGAACGTTGCTGAGATATTCGCTGTTGATCCTTGCTCCTAAGCCTTTCCAGTTTAATAGCTTGAATACTTCTTCCGAGCACATGGTGAATAGCATTGGAGAGATTGTGTCTGCTCGCCTGATCCCTTTCTTTATAGGTATCTTCCTACTTTTCTTGTGGAGTATTAAGGTAGCTGTGGGATCTCTGTAGATACTTTCCAAGATATGTACATGAGCGTCCTGCTCTCGTTGATTATGTAATGCCTCATTGCTGGTATCTCTACTGATTCAAATGCTTTTTTAGTAATCTATGAAAGCTATATAGAGAGGCTGATTGTACTCTGCGGATTTCTCGATTATCTGATTGATGACATGAATGTGATCCATTGTAGAGTATCCCTTCCTGAAGCCAGCCTGTTCTGTTGGTTGACTGAATTCTAGTATTGCCCTTATTCTATTGGAAATGACCTTGGTGAATATTTTGTACAATACTGGAAGTTAGCTAATCGGCCTATAATTTTTTAATTCTTTAACGTCTCCCTTCTTGTGGATTAGCATAATGCTGGCATTCTTCCAGTTCTCTGGTACACTTGAAGTCGTTAGGCATTGCGTTTAAAGGGCCACACGCTTTTCAAGCATAGCTCCTCCATCTTTGATTAAATTGACTGTTATTCCGTCTTCTTCGGCCGCTTTTCCCCGGGTCATGTCTTGCAAGGTCCTTCTAACTTCATCGCTAGTTACACAAAGAGCATCTGTATACTGCTGAGTACTACTTCGAAAGAAAGTAGCGTGGCTGCTCTGGGTATACTGTATAGATAAGTAAAGAATTCTGCTGCTTTTACTACATCTCCTAGATTGCTGATGATATTACCCTGCTTGTCTTTCAGTGCATACATCTTGGTTTGTCCTATGCCAAGTTTCTTTCTCACTAATTTCAGGCTGCATCCAATTTTTACGGCGTCTTCAGTCTTTCTCACATTATAGCTTCGATATCACTTATTTTCGCCTTGATGATCAGTTTTGACAGTTTCGCGAATTCTATCTTATCTCTTGAGTTGGACACTTTCACTTTTTGTCGTTTCTTTATTAGGTCCTTTGTTACTTGGGAAGCTTGCCTACTGGTTGCCGTGGTGCCTTGCCTCCCACTTCAATTGCAACCTCTGAAGCCAGCCTAGCTACGGTTTCATTGCTTAATTCTCTGTCGTCATCATCCTCTCTCTGTTCTAAGGAAGCATATTTGTTTGCAAGTACCAGCCTGAATTGGTCCGCTTTTACCTTTACTGCGTCTAGGCTGGCCTGTTTCTTCATGACTAATTTTACTCTTTGTCTCTTCATATTGAGGGAAATCCTATACCACAATAACATATGATCAGTGCACTTTACTCTGCCTAAGACTTCGACATCCTGCACTATGCTGGGATCCGAAGAGAATATGAAATCTATTTCATTTCTTGTTTCTCCATTAGGCCTTTGCCAGCTCCACTAACCGTTGCCACGCTTCTTGAAGAAAGTATTCATTATTCGGAGCTTATCTTTTCCCGCGAATTCTACCAACATCTCTGTTCTACTGTTCTTAGAATCGATGCCGCAGTTGCCAATTGCTTGTTCATCAGCCTGCTTTTTCCCCACTTTTGCATTGAAGTCACCCATGACTACAGCATACTGAGTTTGCCCTTTTCACTAAATCAACATCTTCATAAAACTGTTCTATTTCTTCATCATCCTGACTAGACATTGGAGCGTAGGTTTGTACTACCTTTATTCTATATCTCCTATTCAGCTTTTTTGAGACTGCTGCTGCCCTTTCATTAATGCTGCAGAATTCATCAATGTTGCCCACTATGTGCTTATGGATTATAAATCCTACCCTGTATTGTCTCTTATCTGGAGGTCCTCTGTCGCAGAGAGCGTGGCCGTTAGACACCACTGTATAAGCCTCAGCAGTTCTTCTAACCTCACTAATTCCGCAAAGAGTCCTGCTAAGCTAGTTTCCCTCGAGAGAATTCGTGTGTTCAACGTTGCCAGGTTCAGTTTCCATCGGCGCCCTGTCGGGGTCCAGTGATTCTTAGCACTCTCTGCCGCTTCGCAGGTCAACCATCGCCTTGGTAAGGTGTTCCGCAGCCGCTGGGGACTGAGGACCACAGGTTAATTGTAGGGGTCATGAGGAGGGTAGTGGTCGAATACTGTACCACGGAGGCCAATTCCTGTTCTGTTGAGGGAGTGTCTTCATAATTTGGTGTCACCTGGACTAGTATAGCCCCACTGGCTCTCGGCATTCATTCCGATCTCAGGCGCCACTGTAATCCTGCATGCATATATATATATATATATATATATATATATATATATATATATATATATATATATATATATATATATATATATATACGTATTGGAACGACGTGGGATCGACGAGGACGCGGAGCTGCACCCCCCCAACAAATGCTTGATCAGTCGTCAAAGAGACAACCAACAACGTCTTCGTCTCCACGCCTTACCTAAAAACCCGCGCTACTTCAACCTCGTCCCCACTGGCACATACCCGCGGCAATATAGTTGTACCATTTGCTCCCCCTTTAGAAACGATCATCGTCCCGATGATAGAGGCTTTGGTCATGGAGCGGCTGTCCATGACCAAAGCCGGGAGGAAGATACTGGATGATCTGGGAATAAGACGCTCCAACGAGGTGGAGATGAAGCTCCCCGTCCCCGAAGAGGTCCGACGCCAGACCAGAATCGACCCCATACCGAAGAACATGAATCCCGAGTTCAACAAGGGAAGAAGAGCGGCGAGGGCCAAGGCTCTCATCGACCAGCATGCCAACGACGAACACGCGCGGTACGTGGACGCGGCCGAATACCAACGGAACGCCTTCGCAGCGGTCGTCATAGAGGCGTCAACCCGTGCCACGAGGACGGCAGCGAGCGTGAGAAGCACCGAAGCGGAGCAAGCGGAGGAGGTAGCCATCGCCCTGGCCATCGCCGACGCAGAATGCCACACGGTGCTGAGTGACTCAAGACAGGCGGTGCGTAACTTCGCCAAAGGGCAAATCTGCAGGGAGGCTGAGCGCGTACTGCGAGCGGTAAAACTAGACGAACGAAAAGTACGACTCAAGTGGTTCCCGGCGCCCGCGGGCGACGCGTCGGAACGCAATGAGAACCATAATGAGACGGCACACGCCGCGGCGCGAGCGCTAACCAACCGCGCCCCGGCGACAGACCGTCCGACGTGGTTCGGAACTAAGGACCGCATGACGGATTACAATGAAATCGCGAAGGCCTACCGCTTGGCTCGCAGGACTCTTCCACCCCCGCACCCGAGACTGAGTCGAGCGGAGGCGGTAGTGCTGAGACAGCTCCAGACCGGATCGCTACCGAGCCCGAAACTGATGAATCGCATGTACCCCGAGACATATCCGACAGATATGTGCAGAGTCTGCCGGAGGGAGACCGCAGACTACACGCACATCTTGTGGGACTGCATTAAATATCCAGAAGACGCTAAATCAAGAACACTCCCACCGCGGCTCGAGGCAGCCGCAAAGAGCTACGACCGAGACGATCAGCTCTGGGCCGTCCAGCAGGTCCTCGAGGCGCTCGAAAGGCACGGACCCAGCGAGCCGGCAACGGCGAGCGGAGACCCGCGCCGAGTAACGGCAACTCCGAGGATGACGTAGGCCCTCGTCGGGGCGCGCGAGCGCCCAACTGCAGGCATGAATAAAGAAAGTTTCTCCAATCCAATCCAATTGTAAAACAGCGATAAAAAGAACTGCGCAGTCTTGTCAGTCTTCATATTATGGCTTCATACGAAGCACGTGAACTACCTCGGGTAGGTGCCGTCGGCGCTATGAACAGTGAGAGCCGTGTGGAACGACTTAGTAGTTGACGTCACTTATGCGTCGGAGAACTATGTAGGACCCGAAGTACTTGCGCAGGAACTTTTGAGAGAGCCCACATTGACGAATAGTTCTCCAGACCCACACTTTGTCGCCGATGTTGCATGTTACGGGTCTGTGCCGATGATTGTAGCGTCTGGCGTCGCAGTCCTGTTGTTCGTGGATTCGCAGACGTGCAAGCTGCCTTGCTGCCTGTACTCGATGTGTGATTTCTTCAGCACCCGTCTCGTTGTCATCAAATTTATGAGGAAGTATTTCATCTAATGTTGTCGTAACCTCATGGCAGTATACGAGACTGAAGGGTGTCTTGCGAGTGGCCTCTTGACGAGCCGTGTTGTACGCGAAGGTGACATAAGGTAAAACCTCGTCCCAGTTCTTGTGCTCTACATCTACTTACATGCTTATCATATCAGCCAGTGTCCTATTGAGACGTTCCGCCAGTCCGTTTGGTAGGGGGTGATACGGCGTTGTCTTCCGGTGGGCGGTACCACTTGGACGTAGAACGATATCCAAAAACTTGGTCATGAACGCAGTACCTGTGTCCGTGACGACTACTGCGGGAGCGCCATGCCTTAAAACGATGGATTCGAGAAAAAATCGTGCCGCTTCATCTGCTGTTACCCGTTGCAGAGCCCCTGTCTCGGCATATCTAGTGAGATAATCCGTGGTGACCATTATCCACCTATTGCCTGTAGTAGACGTTGGGAAGGGGCCCAAAAAATCAATGCCTATACTTGTTCAAATAGTGTGGCCGGTACTTGAACAGGGTACAGTAGGCCGGCTGGCTTGACGGACTGCGATTTGCGACGTTGGCAATCCAGACATGTCTGACCGTAACGTTTAACGACCGCAGTAAGGCTCAGCTAGTTGTAGTTCTGCCGTATCCATGTCAATGTGCGAGTGTAGCCCAAGTGCCCAGCGGTCGGCTCGTTGTGGCAGGCGTGTAAGAATTCACGTCGAAGCGATGAGGGAACAACGAGTTGCTGCCGCTAGGTGACAAGTTCTTGTAGAGGACGTTGCAGCGCAATTAAGCAGCACGATGCCAGCCCTCTTGCAAATATCCTCGGTACGCTGTTGGTTCGTCCTTCCAGGTAATCAATAAGCGGCAGCAATTCAGTGTTATCCCGTTGCTGGCGTGAAAGATCGGCAAAGTCCACGAGACCCAGAAAGGCCGTGTCGTCATCGTCTTGCGCTGCAGGCTCAATGGGAGACAGAGAAAGGCAGTCGGCGTCTGCGTACCGCTTTTCCGACTTGTATGCGACAATAAAGTCGAACTCTGGGAGCTGAAGACTCCAGCGTGCAAGCCGGCCGGAAGGATCTTTCAAATTATTGAGCCAGCAGAGCGAATGGTGATTGCTAACGATGGTGAAAGACCGACCGTACAAATATGGACGAAATTTCAGAACTGCCCACACCATTGTGAGGCATTCTTTTTCAGTGGTGGAGTAGTTAGCCTCGGCTCGATATAGTGTCCTACTGGCGTAAGCTATCACCTTTTCGCTGTCGTCCTGCCATTGTACGAATGCCGCCCCTAGACTGACATTAGTAGCGTCTGATGCAATATCATTGGGGTGTCTTCATCGAAGTGTGCTAGCATGGGAGGCGCTTGCATGCTTGGCCGGAGCTCGTGAAATGCCCGCTGCTGGTCTTCGCCCCAAGTAAAACGTATATATTCTCTGGTGAGCTGTATTAACAGCCATGCGATACGCGAGAAATTTACAATGAATTGCCGGTAATATGCACAGAGTACCAGAAAGCGTCGCACAGCCTTTTTGTCTGATAGGGTCGGGAAATTAGCGACGGCAGCAATTTTATCCGGATCAGGTCGGACTCCTTGGCTACTGAGGACGTGACCGAGGAACTGGAGCTCGTGAAAGTCAAAATGGCACTTCTCAGGCTTCAGCGTGAGACTGGAAGAGCGAATTGATTCAAAAACAGTTTTCAGCTTTCGTAAGTGTTCGTCGAACATTGCGGAAAAGACGATTACGTCATCCAGGTACACCAGGCATGTTTGCCATTTGAGTCCACAGAACCCAGTGTCCATTAGACGCTGAAATGTTGCTGGCGCCGAACACAAACCGAAGGGAAGTGCCTGAAATTCATAAAGTCCATCAGGCGTCACAAATCCGGTTTTCTCACGGTCTCTCTAGTCCACTTCAATCTGCCAATAACCACTTTGCATGTCCATTGACGAAAAGTAGCACGCGTTTCGCAACCTATCCAAGGAATCGTCAATACGTGGCAGTGGATAAACATCCTTCTTTGTGACCTCATTGAGCTTCCCATAGTCGACGCAGAAGCGCAGGCTACCGTCCTTCTTTTTCAATACAGCTACAGGTGATACCGAAGGTCTATTAGATGGTCGAATAACGCCATCTTCCAGCATCGTCTTCACTTGTTTTTGCATTGCTTCGCGTTCCTTTGGGGCCACCCGATAAGGGTTTTGTCGAATGGGTCTGGTGTCGACATCAGTAATGATGCGGTGTTTGGTAAGTGGCGTTTGACAAACTCTTGACGCAGATGAGAAACAGCGCTGGTACTGGTTGATGAGTTCAAGAAGACGGTTTCGCTCAACGGCGGTTAACGTCGGATTAACGTCTACAATAGGCGCAGCTGTGTGGATTGTAGATTCCGCCTCCTGTGCTAAGTGGCAGTCTTGTATTTGTGTTACTTCACCGAAATAAGTGACAGCAGTGCCTATAACGGTGTGTCCACCGTCCTTACTAAAATTCATCAGCAAAACTTCGGCGCTTCCGTCGATTACATTGGTAAGTGCTCTGGCAATGGAGACGCCGTAATTCAGTACTAGCGCATTGATCTGTTCAGCGACTCCAAACCCACTCTGCAGGCTGTCACAGTGCACGGGTATGAGAGAGCAACTCCGCGGCAAAGGTATGACGTCGTCCGCAGCAATGCATAAGCGAGGTTGTTGTTGCTTCTCATGGGTGACTTTATCTGAGCTCGTACGAAACGTGACGCTTCTGTGGCGGATGTTAATCACGGTGCCGTGCTCACGTAAGTAATTCATGTCCAATAGAAGTTCTTTACAGCACTCAGTAAGAATGATGAGGGTGGCGACGAAGGTTGAACCGGCGATTAAGAGTCGGACCGTGCATTTCCCGACAGGCGTCATCAACTGACCTCCGGCGGTTCTTATGTTGGGCCCGTGCCATGGTGTCTTCACTTTCCTTAGTTTGTCGGTGACCTGTAAGCTTATGATTGAAAAATGGGAGCCAGTGTCAACAAGAGTGGCTACTTGGTGGCCGTCAATGAGAACGATGAGGTCGGCGCTGACAACGTCAGTTACGTCTTTCGTAGTTGTATCCGTCGTATTCGTCGTTGAATTCGGCGTCTTCTTCGTCATCGGAGTCTTCACGTCGTCGTTCCTCGGTAATGGGGGATGTGGAGAAGTTCGAGTACTGGTAACCTCACCCCCGCTCCTCCTTGCAGCAGACTTTCTGTGCCGGTCACGTGACGTCGACGGAAGCACGATCCCTCCCACGATTGTAGAGAGCCTATTTAAGGGGCTCCGAAATGTACTTTTGATCACTTCATTCTCTTCTCTTCAATTTTCACCAAACTTTGAATAAACCGTGCAAGTTTCGCACTAGAAATCGTCTCGCCCTTGCTTGGTCGCCATGGTCTACCGGATGCCTGCAGCCCGCCGACAACGCCACGCTACCAAATAAGTAACGTCGATCGAGCTTCGATAGGCAGGCGCCGCTACAACTCGGCAGCAGTACGATACGCTACCCTGGAGTACGCAACAGCGCGGAATATAAAGGCATTTTGTGGCCGATCATCACGCAAGCGCAGCTAGCAAAACAATCAGTGACGACGCCAGCATCGTAATTCTTTCGAAGTTAAAGCAATCGACTGCTTGGACACAGTTATCCCCTAAACTATCAATTATCTCTGCCTCTATAATTTCACGCGTCAGTTGGCAGTTGCTTCTCGTGACGATGGTTCAGTCTTAGGTTGACACGCAGCTCGATTTCACACCGGAGTTTCCACTTTGGCGGGAACTGGAAACAGCACTACCATCATCATTAGATTCACACTTACTACAGTGCAGATCAAGAAACCCTTCGCACTTGTTTCTGATTTCTACGGTGTTCACGGATTCGATCATTTACACACCTCCCACTTTCGCCTATGTAAGTCCCCACAAGAAAATGGTGTACTATACACGATCGATATCGCACATTTTACGAACTCGTCCCTGAGCTTCTTATTGTACCCAATGTTCTGCGAGGTGCCAGGACTGGTCATCTTGCACATTTTTTCAAGCTTGTCAGAAGCAGGAAAAACTACTTGAACGTTCACCTTTTGCCCAATCTTTTTTATCGATGTGACAAGCCATGAATGTGCGGAATCATCGCAAACTTCTTCTTCCAACCAGAAGCCCGCAAGGCATCAGGCTTTTTGATTACTTCCGTTTTAGGATGCCTTAGGCGACACCGACTAGTACACGAGTGGGGTACTCGGAAGCAGTCAGCCCGAGGGTTTGTCCATTCAAGCTAGCAGCCATTCGTTCAGGACAATACTGATGCAATGCGTTAGAAAGGCGTGATATTGCAATGCCCCTCTTAACCAGTTTTGAATGTGCAGAGTCGTGCGGGAGCAGTGGCTTATCGGTGCGTGGTTCGTACTTCCAGTTAAACCTGTTCGTCCTGAAATGAAAGTCTAATGTCGAGGAATCTAATATTGTTATCTGATGGCATCTCGTGGGTTCTCGTGGAATACACATACACAAAGCCATGCGGGCACCTGTGTATGCACGTGTGGGCACGCATTCGTGCGTGCTTACGTGTGCATGTGTGCGTATAAGTGTTAGTGTGCGCGCACATGTGCGTGCGTGCGTGTCTCACTTGAAGCTTCACTTGAAGCCCTTTCACCGCATCTAAAAATGGAACTTGCCGGCCAAGAAAATATGAATGGAAAACAGAATAGCACGGCCGGCTTGCCGCGGCGTTTCGAAAGGGCGGAAACGGGCGAACCGACAGCCGAAGAGTGAGAGAGGCGGTAGTCGAGGTCGGAAACGCTGCGACACCAAGCGAGCTTGAATCGGAGCGCGACCTGGCAGACGAGCCGAAAGTAATGCGGGATAGGTTGGGACTCTTCTGGAAGTAGTGGACGCAGCCAAAGGGTTGCAAAACATGAACTGATTTCCAAAGACTGCGCAATCGCCCCTTCTGGATTCTGAACGTTCTTAGAAGTCGGAAAAGTTACACGCTCTTGTAGCAGCGCATGTTAGTCTTTTCTGCCTCTTGAGGTACCGCTATACGCAAGGCCTTTCAGTAAATCCCCCGGGGTTTTGAAAAGAGATGGCTCACTGTTCTTTCTCAGCATACCCAAAAGATTGTCGTTTCGAAAATATTGTTTGCAAGAGGGCGTACGTCGCTCGATACACCAACGTTACCGGCGCCGAAGATTGCGACATAAGTTGTTACGACTCTGTGCGTAGGGTGTGGGTTCGGCTCCCACGATCGGCAAGTTGTTATTTCGTCCACTTTCATTTCCCTTTGCCTGATCATTTCATATGGTTGTGACTAACAGATATAGGACACCTCGGTTACCCCTTCTTTTTGCTCATAACATACTCTGTGGAACTTTGGGCGACTTTGGGACGCTTAAACAGAAGGAGGTCGAATTAACTACTGTATGTGAGCATCGACCGCTTCGACAAGCCGTAAAAGTAATTCGGTATACCTTTTTCGTCCTCTAACACGTTGTCTATCACGTCCGTTTAATTCAGTCCCGGCGTATAGCCGCATACTCATGGTTGGCTGGTGTCATGCTGGAGACATTCAAAGTTCAGGGGCCGAGGCTGAAACTCTGCACATGTTGTGCACATGTCTTCATCCATTTCAAAAAGTTGCAGCCAGTTAAAAGGAAAAGTCTGCCTAAGTTACAACATTAAACACAAACTGTTCTATACATATTGAAAGACAAGACTAAAGAAAAAAATATTAGAGGGAAATAACTGATTAATATCTCAATGAGTAATTAGCAATGTTTTCCAAGCAGCGTTGCAGAAAATGCTTACCGCTTTAAAAGCAAGAGTGTTCGAATATATGAAATTTCGAATACGAATAGCTCGATAGGGTTGTGCTATTCGATACATATTGGATTCGAGAATAATCGAATTTGCCAAATAATCGTTTGTGTTCGAATGAAAAGGATAAGAGTATTACATGAACCTTGGGGGCCCAATTATTGCAACATAGGGGGCCGAAACAAACGAATCGTTCTGCTGCAGGACACCCGCGGATGCTACAGGTAGGAACTATACTTTCTCAATGAACGCGTGTATCAGCCAACGTCTGTACAGTAAGTTTCACTCATCCAATAAGAACGCCTCGCCTTTGGGCGGCATATGAATTTGTTGTTTCAATTTAAGCAAAGCATTTTTTATGTGGCCATCTTCATCCGGGTTGCATTTTTTTTTTACCGACGTGCTGCGCTGAAGTATTCCTCTCGGCTCCTTCATAAAACGCAGCAATCTACGTGAGTATGCGGACGTGCTCTCTTGCTTGATTACTATCAATGTAATGGTGCCCCATATCATTGGCGGAAGACATTTGTTACAATGTTATACCACACTTTTTTACTTTTTTTCAAAACGAGAAGACATGTGATATTTGATTTGTAGAATGGATACTTTTCTCGAACATTCGTATTCGATTTGGAAATTTCACTATTAGAATATCCCTCGTTTAAAGTATTTTGGACGTTATCCAAACGCGTGGTGGCCTTTTTGTCTCTTTCTCCGAAAAGAAATGAGCTCAAGGTCAGGCTGAAAATGATTTAACACTAAAGAATTTGAACAAATTTACCTTTAGTAAAGAGAACAGAACATCAAGTACCATGGATAGTAGGAGTAGCCGAAAATAGTTTGCGCTTGAATGTACAGCGTGGGAACAGGACTGTGAGAGGTCTATCAACGGAAAAGTTTCTTACAAGGATGTTGGTATACATACCGGCTGTTCCAACTAAATGTTGCCAATGTTTAAAAAAATACCGGAGGGTTTTACGCGAGCGGCGCTGAGTGAAGTCGGATGACGGTTGTTCGTAGTAGTCATTAGCATCTTTTATATTGCGCGAAAATAATAATTTGCCCAAGTGTAAGTAAATTTGAGTGTCTGGAAAACAAGGCAGCTTTTTTTTCTTTAAATACTCATCCTCTTCACGTGCTTTCGCTATAAACGACAGTGTGCTTCCCTCACTGAATGGCAAAATAAAAATCGCCTGTCTCGCGTTTTCCCACAAAATATTTCATAACACAACTACACAGCTGAGCTAATCACTGCTGAAAAACACGTATTTTCTCTTACTAATATCCTGCAGTTCTCATTTCTCCGTCTAGAAGTTACGAATGAAATTGCCTTCCGGGATATGTCGCGGAAAATACCGACACTTTCGTAACTCTGCTCCAAGGTGCCACAATGAAACATATACCCTAAAAGAGAAAGAAAAGAAGACATTCCGTTGTTCTTTGTTATCATGACTTTCTGAGCGTAACTGTTTCCTTCTTACTAGACACTGATGGACTAGTTGGTGAGCTATGACGTTGATGAAGCAGCGCACCGAAGAGGAATCTTTACCTCGGACCCAACTCCGACGCGGCCTATTCGAATACATGTAAAAGGCCAAAACGTTTTTCTCAGATAACCCCTGGATTGATTTTAATCAAATCTGTTACAGTTGAGACAGAAAGTTACATTCTAGTGACTGTTGGAAGAGGAATTTCCATTTAGGGACTGAATTGTGTTAGAAGAACTTTGAAAAATTCGAAAGGTTGAAAAAAATAGAAGCACGAAGTTTACAAAAAAAAAATAGCTCTGTATCAAGAACAGATATCGCAGTTCTGTAAACGGTATCCATTAGATCATTGAAAACGGACAAATTCTATATGTCATTTTATAGCTTACGTGAATTTGTTACGTTGCTTACAAGGGTTCTGCGAAAGCTGTATACGAGGAAGCTTTATCTCAGGTGCTCGTATCTAAATACATGTAAAAGGTGAATTAGTTTTTCTCGGCAACCACCCCACCAAGTTTGACGAGGTATGTTGATAAAAAAGAAAAATTTTAAATCTTAAAAAAAAATTAAATTATGGGGTTTTACGTGCCAAAACCACTTTCTGATTATGAGGCACGCCGTAGTGGAGGACTCCGGAAATTTCGACCACCTGGGGTTCTTTAACGCGCACCTAAATCTAAGCACACGGGTGTTTTCGCATTTCGCCCCCATCGAAATGCGGCCGCCGTGGCCGGGATTCGATCCCGCGGCCTCGTGCTCAGCAGCCCAACACCATAGCCACTGAGCAACCACGGCGGGTGATTTTAAATCTAGTGACTGAACTTTTCAAATTCTTGATTCAAGTTGTCAATTTTTTTATTAAAAATCGACATAAAATCGGAGAGAAAACGAGGCTATCAAGTTTACAACTCTGTAACTCAGCAACGAAAATGATATCACAATTATTTGAATTGCATCTGATAGCACATATAAAGCGGACAAAATTGATATGTTACACATGAATCTAAAAAAATTTAGTAATATGGAAATATAACTTTTGCAGAACCGTTGTACACAACGTAACGAACTGACGTAAGATATAAATTGACATACTGAATTTGTCCGCTTTGAGTGACCTAATGCATGCCGTTTACAGATCTCTCTCTCTCTCTCTCTCTCTCTCTCTCTCTCTCTCTCTCTCTCTCTCTCTCAAATGCAACAAATTTCATTAAAATCGGTCCAGGGGTTATCTCAGGAAAGCGTTTCTGCGTTTTACATGTATTTGAAAAGGTCGCGTCGGAGTTGGGCCCGAGCCTAAAGCTTCCTTTTAAACCGGACACGTTCACGCACACATGAAAAAGGCCATGCACAGGCTCCAGCGCCTGTGTATGCCCCTTTCATGTGCCCGTGAACGTGCCTGTTTTTAAGTTCGCTGCTTCAATACTATTTCCTTCTACCTTTTTAATTATTTGTGCTTGATATGTTTGAGCTCCCACGTGTCGCGTTTGTGGTACATCCTGTTTAATATTGCATATTATTATGCAGTATATGTGCTTTAATATATATAGTATGCATTGAGTGTTATTTTATCACACTGTACTATATTACCATTAGATTATTTTTTCTTGATTATGTAATGCCACGAAAGAGTCCTTCAGGGCAAATAATTTTTTTAAAAGGAAAGAAAAAGCAACTTGGCGATCTTTTAATTAGCTTACTTAATCGTCAAACGTGTCAGTGCGAAAGTTGTGAAGGGTGATGTCGAGAAATGACCGATAACAGCGTTCAAAGCGACCTAGGTGTTCTGTGGCCCTTTTTTCTTTTCGACAAAAGAAATATACATAAATAAAAAGAGCCCGCGAAATTTAAAGTATACCGCGTGAGATTGCGCCCGCACGCCAGCGATAGCTGTGGTCTCAAACGTGAACCTCCTCATCAGTGCACTTTGCATGTGACGCACGTTGGAAGCCAGGAATTCGCGTCTGATAAGGGCCAATGATGCGCGCCAAAAGCTGCTCACGCGTCGAGAAAAGAGCGCGGCTGGGACGCGTTGTCACACGCTTCTCTTTTTCCTTTCCTTTTATTCAATTTCTCCGTCTTTTTTTTTTTTCTGCATGCGCATCTTCTTTCTTGTTTTGTTTTTTTTTTCGCAACGGGAAAGTACCGCAGAAGACTTTGGTTGTTTGAAAGCTGATATCGACCATTTCCCGACATCCTCCGCAACTTTTGCGCTGACGCCTTATCGATTAAGTAAGTTAATTAAATGTCCGCTGATTAAACATAAATTACTATTTGTGCAGAATAAAAAAAAGTGACACAGACTCGGGGCCTCTGAGTCATTGACTCAGCGGCCCCGAGTCAATGACTGCGCTACGCAGCCCCATAGCACTGTAGCCCTTCGCGTGACCTAGCAACCCCCATTTAAACAACCAAACAAATTTTTTACACAAGCAATGCTCAAAGTTGGCAGTCACATGAACGGCACTGTGCACTGTTGTCACGTGGCGTCCATAAAAACTGATCAATTGAACCTAAGCTTTATTTTCGCGTCCGCTACTTCCAGCGTCATGTTACGTTACGATGGAACCCTGATATGGCACTGATATCCTACTACCTAGGTCATGACTACATGGCGCAGTAAACGGGAAACAGAGACCCTCGGGGTGGTGATGTTCAATGTCAAGCGATTCCTTCGTGGTGTAAAACTGCCGAGAGGTCCCGTTGTGTTTGAGCAGGCGTGTTCAACGACAAGAGGACGGCAGCAACAATGGAAAATGACGACGACGGCATGTTGGCAACGGTATGACTACGCCTCGACCAGGACGACGGCACGACGACGAGGGCATGACGAAGGGGTGTGTTGCAAGGAGCCGTGACATTACAAGGTAGTTTCAAGTTTTTTTTTTTTATTGCTTCATTCATTAGTAGTGCATATATGCAGTAGCAGTTATACAGAAAGAGGTCCCACAGTTTTAAACTGCAGCGGGACCTCTTGTTCTTAGTTACATAATAATATATAAATAAAAAGGCGTCAGTTGCGGTTATAAACAAAGAATGGATTACACAATTTATACAGTGTTAAAGTAATAAAACCTATGGCAACACATCACAACATAAAAGAAATTACATAATAAGCAACATAAACATACTTCAAAGAATAGATGCAGTTTACAGGGTATTAATATAAGCTCTCAGTGAACGTTGGTATGACGATAATGTAGGTGAGGATTTCACGTGAGTAGGTAAATTATTCCACATTTTCACACTAGCAAAACCAACAGTTAGTTTGCCATAGTTGCTGCGTGATTTTGGAAGTAAAAGGTTATTTTGTAAAGAGAACCTGGTAGTGTTAGGATTAGCAAGACTATTCCTGCCAATGACATAATGTAATTGTGGGTTTTGAAGAAGGCGGTAAATAACGATGCTGTGGTTGTACCAGATAATTTTATTTATAGTGAGGATACTTAACTCAGTGAAGATGGGGGTAACATGAGCGTTATAAGGAGCTGAAGCGATGATACGGACAGCGTTATTTTGGATGTGCTGCAAGGGAGCTATATGACAGCGATATGTAAGACCCCAAGAACTGATACAGTAATTTAAATGGCTATAAATGAAGGCATAACACAATGTTAGGAGAGTGTGCTTTTGAAAGTACTGTCTGGCCTTTAAAAGCACCCTGATACCATAGGCAGCTTTCTTTTTTATGAAGCTGACATGCAAATTAAACTTTAGAAAGGGGTCTAATTGAACACCTAAAAATGAGCACTCATTAGATGGTAATATTGTGTGAGAAGCTATGTACAGTGGAAGAAGGTTATGTCGAGGTTTACTGTGTGAACTAAAAACCACAAACTTTGTTTTCTGAGGGTTAATCAGCAATTTATTTTTTTTTTGCACCAACTACTGACATTATGTAGTTCATCATTTAAAAGCTCGGTTAGCGTAAAGATGTCGTTATGTGAGGTGTAAATAGTGGTGTCGTCCGCGTACAAAAGACATTCTGTAGAAGTTAGGCAGTTGGGGAAATCATTAATGAAGATTAGAAATAAGAGGGGACCGAGTATGGACCCCTGTGGAACGCCAGTATTAATTATTTTTGTGTCAGACAGCACTCCTGAAATGCAAACCTGTTGCTGTCTGTCGTATAAATAGCTCCGCAGAAGTTCCAAAGATGGACCTGTTATGCCATATGCGCTGAGTTTAGTAAAGAGAATGTTGGGATTAATGGAATCGAATGCCTTCGAGTAATCGATAAATACAGATCCTACGAATCTGCCCCCATCAATTTCCGCTTTTATCTTGTCAGTGAGGGTGATTAAACCTAGGTTAGTAGAATATCCAGCACGAAAACCAAACTGTCTTGGTGTTAATAATTGGAACTTGTCCAAGTAATTAGATAGGCGCTGTGCTAATAGTTTTTCTATCACTTTACTGAAACACGGCAAGATAGATATGGGCCTGTAGTTTGCTAGTAAGGTGATGTCTCCTTTTTTGTGCACAGGAATTATTTTTGACTTTTTCAAGTCACTAGGAAAAACGGCAGTTTTAAAGATTAAATTGACAACGTGACTGCAAGCTTCACATATGCTGTCAACAATTTCTTTGATATGATACGAGCATATGGAATCTAAACCAGGACTGCAATTTTTAAGATTCATAATTGTTGCTCGAACTTCACTGGGTGTAGTTGGGAACAGATAAAATGATTGTTGTGTCAAGCGTGGCATGTGAGTGTCATTGCCCCCAGGGATATCAGGCACAGTACCAAAAAAGTTGCTGAATGCGCATGCAATATCTTGAGGGTTTGTAAGTGTGCAGTCTTTTTCTTTAATTCTATTCTATTCTAGAATAGAATAGAATAGAATTTTATTCTATTCCTAGTAGGATTCTTATTCAGAAACGCATTAAGTATCTGCCATTGTTTCTGAGAATCGTTCCCGGTTTCATTTATTACATTTTCATAGTAAGTTTTCTTTGCTTGTTTAAGCAGATATGTCAGTAAGGTGCAAAACTTCTTGTACCGAAGCTTAAGGGATTGGTTAAATGGTCTATGTTTGCATTTACGATAGAGGTTTTCTTTCTTGCGCATGCTCTTCAACAATCCTGGTGTAAGCCAAGGGTTTGATGGGGAGGCAAAATGTTTACGGCACTTAACTAATGTTGTTGCTGAGGATATACAAGCTTTAATTGTGCCAGATAACTCAGTATAAGAGGCTTCAGCGTCATTTAATGATGTTACGCGCGACCAATCTGAACTGTTAACTAGCTCTATGAAATGTTCTTTGTCAAACCTGGGTTTAGTGTACAGAGTTTCCATGGCGTGATTAAGACGTGGAAAAGAGAGCACAATTGGAAAGTGGTCGGTTATGTTGCTTCGTACGATAAAAGCTTTAGGGGGATAAAGCAGGTTTGTTAGTGCATGATCGATGAGAGTAGTCGAGTTAGAGACGCACCTAGTGGGTAGTTGTAACAACGACTCGATACCGTATCCATGACAGATGCTAATGTATTCTCAGCTGTAAGCGCAGTTCTCATCCAGAAGATTGATGTTTATGTCTCCCATGATAACCATGTTCTTGTTTTCATTCGAAACAGTGTGCAAGATTTCATCTAGAGCGCAGCAAAACGTGTTTATACTAGAGCTCGGTGATCGGTAGATGCAGCCAAATACAGTGCTTTTTTCACCGGTATTGAAACATGAATTATTGATTTCAATCCATACTGCTTCGCCATCGGGCATACTAAGATTTAAATCTATCCGGCGTTTATACTCTATATCTTGTGAAATAAAGATTGCGGAACCGCCGTGGTTGGATGACACGCGATGACAATATTCCGGAGTGTATGATGGAAATGAAAACAAATTCTTATCGCTATCGCTTAACCATGTCTCTGTTACACAAACCAGTGAAAACGAAATATTGATCGATGATAACAGCAGGTGAAATTCATCATAGTGTTTTTTCAGACTTCTTGCATTGAAATGAATAGCTGAGCAGCTGGGATTTGACAACAACGATGCCAGTTCGTTTGATTCAACGTAAGCCATGTTGGAAGAAGAGGAGTGCTATTACGCATGGTTAGTGAAAATCGCGAGATCTGCCTCGTTTCGAATTCGAAAAACCCTGCTGTCAGTGTTCTTCCTTGCCTTGATTAGGCAGTCGTCAGTCCATAGGAACTGCCAGTGATTTTCTTTTTTCAAAGATAGAGCTTTCGAAAATATCTTTTTGTTTTCCTGTGTCAGATGGTCGTTGACGTAAATCGGCTTAGACTCAGTTCCATGAAAGCCTATGTCTCGAGTCTGTAAACGCGCCTTACGCGCCTTGCTTACGAATTCTGCTTTCTTTGCCCTCGAGGTGAACCTTGCGATTAAATTTTTCGTGCTTGAGACAGATGGCACTCGATGGGCAATTTCGATGTCGTCCCTCGATACCGGGCAGTCAATTTTACTTCCAACAGCCTGAAGAATCGCCACACAGTCTTCGCCTTGAGTGCAGGGTACACCCTTTAGTTCAACATTATTTTTGCGTGAGTATTGCTCTAGCTCACTTACTTTCTGTTCCAAGGCTGCGTTTCTAGTTGTAAGTGCCACGTTTGTAATCTTCAGTTTCTCGTTCTCAGACTTCAGTTCCTCAACAGGGTGATGTTGCAGGGATATCCCGGTACCTACCTCCTAACTGATTTGCGCAGTAATACTCATGACTGGCATGGATAACGCCCACCAACATACAGTCAGCACTGTTCGCGTAAAGCACTTCATTTAAAAAAAATGAATTCTTGGCCGCTTTAGTTGGGACAGTAGCCGTTATATACAACACGGGGCTAACACGCGCTGAAAAAGGCAGAACCACGTCCTAGAAACAAGTAGGTAACATTCGTCTAGATATGAACAAAGACTTGACAATACGATCAGCCATAACGGCTGCAGAGAAAGCCACGAAGAAATTCACCCCACAAAGCTGGACGCGCGCGTGATTGTTGACGGGCGATCCAGCTTCAAGGCAAACCACCTCCTTACCGTAAACGAAACGAGGGCTTCTCCGTGCAAGAGCGACTACCTTTAGCAATGTGATAGGCTTCAACCGGCTCTCTTTCCATTAGTTAGTGAAGGTGAACTTGGGCGTGTCTAACTTTATGATAACAACGGCACTCTGGACCACTCGCCACGAGGTGTCTTGGTACTTATTACTTCAAAGAATTGTTGGGCTATAACCGTTTGTTTAGACAACGGCCAGAATTTCCGACATGGAATTTGCCACATAGAAAATGTATATCATGCGCAAGGTTCAGTTGACAGCTTAAAACTTCCTTTGATATGATTGATTGAACAGAGTGCACCTTGACGTTCCTCTTTTCTTTCTGCGGGTTTCTGTAGAATGGAAGAAGCCGTTTCAAGTTTCTTTTTGGCCTGAAAAACAACGTGAACTCTGTACTTGTAAGCGATATATTTTTTTCCCTATGGGATGCCTCTTACACGGGCCAGCGCTATCTCATCTTCTCCTATTCCACCCTAGCCCTTTCTTCGCGCTGTAACTTCAATTAAGTGTAAAGCATCGTCTACCTGTCGTCTGGGCTGAGTTTATCTCAGAGAATGCGACTATAACAGTGTCCACCTCGGCAAAGAAAGGGGTCAAACCGACTACATACAAGAAAAACCGTGCTGTGAGCCTTTGTCGGCTGCGAGAAAGGTGATTGCATAGAAGTGGGAGAATCATCGGTCCTTTGTTTATTTAAGCACGACCTAACGCGCTAAGAATATGTATTTGCAATGGCGGAGCTGATCGAAGTAATCCAAGTAGTCTGGTGGCGGCATTCCAATCTCCGTTCATTCATATTGAAGCAAGGGTCCCACACGCATTGCTGCATCCAAAAGGCAAGGTAGACGCAGATCGCAAGCATCGAACCCACGGAAGGAGAATATAACCCAGCGTGACAGCTTTGCGTGTCCAATTCAGGGTGCCACTATCTGAATGATGAACAATGCGGTGTTGTCCTTCGAACTTACGTTACTGGACAGTGACGTACCAACTCGAGGGGAGGGGGCAAACCGCAAGCCATCTGGTCTCCAGCCCTCTCGCTATATATATAAATGAAAGAGCCTGGCAATGCTTCTGTCAGTAATATTTAACAGACATAGACCTACTTATCATTCACAAATGGTGAACCACAGGGGGATCAAAAAATTATTTGAATTTGTATCTATTTCTTGCAATTTCAAAAAATCTCAAGATGATGCAGGGACAAGAGTCAAAGAGTGCCTCACAGAGGTCCCGGATTCCCAGCAGTACAACGCACATAAAAAATGCACATCAGGTACAAACAATTTTAATAATTAAACAAAGAATTGAACTTAGGGTTCACGTCTACAGCATAAACCTATCAATGGTTTACATAGTAGTATTGACGAGGTTATAGGCAACGAAGTACAATCAACTTAAATTACTTGCCGTATTCACAAGAGAAGAGCAGATGTGAGCGACCTTGGAGACTTACAACCCGATTTCCAGCGAATCTGTTTCTTTCGAACAGTTGCAATATAAGTTTCACTTTCTTGTCATTATATCCCGTACTTTAAAAAGTTGCCCGTATATATATGACTGTTCCGTTTGAAAGCTTGGTCGCATGTAATGCTTTCGAACATATATTGTTGTAAATTTTTAAAAAGTCAGTAATTTATCAACACTGTTCTGTCAGGGCCGCGGGCTCAATTCTTCCCCGCTCGTTAGACACGCTCGTAACACTCTAGAGTGCTTGCATACGTAATTTGTTGCGAAAGCCCCAATTATCGATCTATTTTGAACTTCGCCTACACATCACTTATTAACTTGTCCTTACAGTCGCCGCCACACATAAGGGAACTGCCTCCTCTAGTTCAGTGAGGACACCAGGCGAAACTAATATATCATGTATGAAAAAGTAAAAGAGAAAAGATGAGGGCTCAATAATTATTCGTAACGCTTGTAAATAAGATAGAAGTGTTAAAACTACACGACACATTGCACTTAAAATGCTGCATATTGCTTCATAGTATAACTGAAACGCAGAGCTCTCTTGGGATATTGGGAAACAGTAAAAAGCAGCAGCGTGATACTTTCGAACAGTTGCTTGCAAATTTTTTAACGCTGTATTTGATCAACACGCGTTTACCATCACACGTAGACTTGGGGTTTTCTTCCCCTTATGTTCGCAAAATTTGACCTCCGTTGTAGTTGTAATTATGCAAGCGCAACCGTCTAAGTTTTACACCGCTCGTAAAACACACTAACAACACCATGGACCACTTGCATACGTATCCTACTGGAAATTATGCATTTTACCCACCCGTTTGGAACACTGCTTAGACACTGACCATACAATGCCCCTAATTTTCCCCAGATATAAATACGATGCCTTGTTTAGTTCAGCGATCGACACCGGGAAAACAAACTACGAATACCCGCTGTGGTTTCTTAGTGAATATATGGTGTTGGGCTGCTAATCACGAGGTCGCGGGATCGAACACCGGCCAAGGCGGCCGCATTTCAAAGGAGGCCGAATGCGAAAACACCCGTGTACTTAGGTTTATGTGCACGTTAAAGAACTCCAAGTGGTTCAAATTTCCAGGATCGCTCAATACGGCGTGCCTCATAATCAGATCGTGGTTTGGGCACGTAAAACCGCATAATTTAATTTTTTCACACTACGAATCTCGTATGATGCACGAAAACACATGGCAAAACAGCGGTTTAGTAATTATTTGCAACACTTGCGTTTGAAGTAGGAAAGGTAAAGTTTCGCAAAGCATTACGTTTAATATTCTATTTACGCGGCATTTCAACCGTCTCGAGTGCTCTTGTTTTAGAAGTCTGGGAAACACTTAGATTAGCGGCAGCATGCCGCCCTGGAACGCTTCGATGAGTAACTTTTTAGAAAAAACTGTAATAAACCTACACTGAATAAACATATAACTCTGGCCACTCAGAACATTGCTTCGTACTTCGAATAAATATAAACACCGTGCCCAGCATATTTCACCGAGGGTTCCGGGGGGAAACAAGCAAATGCCCTGTATAACGCATTAAAAATTGACAGTCACTTTAGCATACGCCAAAGAGGGTGAAGGCGAAAGCTTGGGCGCTCAGGAGACATTCATTAAGTTACTCCACATTCTCATTCGAAGAAGGAAGCAAAACTTTAATGAAGGTCCTGAGGTACACGACTCAGCGCGCTGCGGGCCGCTCCCACGTTGGGACAGTCAGGCCATGCCCGACCGCCGCATCGTGGGCCCTCTGGACAGCCCATAGTTGCGCCCCGGCATCGGGGCTCTTGATAGCGGAGAACCACTTGTCCTCATTGATTTGTTCTGTGCCTCGTAACGAGGGGCAACGCCAGAGCATATGGTCTAGGCTAGCGATGTCATTGCAGTGCCTGCAAGAATCAGTGGGATAGGTGTCGGGATAAAGCTTGTGGAATAAAGCTGGGCTGGGATACGAGTCTGTTTGCAATAATCTGAGGGCCAATGCCTGCGCTTTATTTAACTTCTTGTGTGGAAGGGGAAAGTCTCTCCTGCCGAGATAAATGTGCAGCGCAATTTCATTGTATGTGGTCGGTTGATCTCTGTTCTCCACCACTGCGGCCTGGCGTTGGAGTTCTCCATGGTCGCGGAAAGCGAGACCTCGCGCCTTGGAGTGGGCCAGCTCGTTGAGGTTTGTGGGGCCTCCCATGATGGATGCCATGTGAGCGGGGAACCACGTGAGGGTGTGGGTAGCGATGCTTTTGCCGTCGAGGATGCGAGAGGCTTCCTTACACACAGCGCCAACGCTGAAGGCGCGGATGGCTGCCCTGGAGTAGCTGAATATATGGGCATGTTCGTCGTCCAAGAGGGCCAAGGCAATGGCCACTTGCTCGGCCGCACGCGACGACGTGCTTCGTACCGAAGCGGCGTTAACGGTCGACATTCTCATTCGAATGCGTTGTTATTTCTTATTACTTGTTTTCTTAAACCAAAGGTCGTGGGTCCGAGTGCCTGAATTGACGCTACCTTAATTAACTCTGCAGTAACCACCTTCGTCCTAATTACCGCCAAAGGACGAGAGTGTGACTCGCACCAAAGTTCGTGGGTTCGAGTGTCTTAATTAACTGTATAATAATTACCTTTGGCTTAATCAACTTCGCATTAACACCAAAGGTCGTGGGTCCGACTTCCACATAAGCTCGAGGGTTCGACTGCCTCCGAATGTCGTGAGTTGGAGTGCCCGAATTAACTCTATCTTAATTAACTTTACCTTTTCTTTTGCATGGTGAACGGCATCGGAGCCAGCTGTGGAAGAAGACGAAGACGAACGCGCGAGCAGTGGCACGAGCGCGTGTCTGCGCGATGCGAGCTCACGTGACCTTCTGTACCGCACGCCGTGTTTTCCAGACCGTCGGGGGTATGAGCCACTTAAGGCTTTCGCCTTGAAATTGGGAGAAAGCGACAAATTCTGCAACTTTTCAGAGCAACCTACACAGTGCAAATTTTCGGTACACATCACCGAAAAGTGGCCCTCATTTTTTCAAAATACGAAATATCTGCTCTTCTTGCCCCCAAGTAATAGTGTGGCTCTTATTTATAGGCCGCTTAAAAATGAAATCGTCAAAGCAACAAGTGACGCATGCCTTTGGAAAAAATTCAATTCAGTGTTGTATTGATATTTAAAGGGCTCTGCACGTTCGACCTAGGTCGTTTTCACGAACACATCTGCGATAAGTAGTGATTACCCAATAAAATTCGATAGTTACACCTGTAAGATGTTTGATTAGATTTTTGATGGTGATAAGATACTGAGACTGCACCGCTACGTAGGCTATCTCTGGACAGAGATTAAATAGTTCCAGCATTTGATAATCCAAAGATTTCATGCCGTGAGGCACACCAGTCTTTGTGAGCGGCTGATTATAATACTTTATCCGGACTTCCCCCTCGCCCGCAGGTTAAATCTAGCAAGTATATTGTGTTTTCGAACACGGATATAGCGGTCCCCCCCTCCCCCCCAAAAAAAAAAAAACTGAGCATAGTGCAAGTTGCGCAAGATGACATTTGTTAGGGCTGGAACTGTTCAGCGCCAGGCATACTTCGCAACGCAAGCGTGTATGGCGAATCCCACGCGTCATCCGCTGCAAGGCGTCCCAATAAAGCACAAAAGACAATCCTCGCAGTCCAAGCAGCGAATGCGTAGTAAATAAAAGCATTACTTATATGGCCACTCTAATAAGAAAATTTAGCTTGAGCTGTAGTTTTGTTGGACTGTCCAGAGTGAAGCCGAAAATGCCTGCTTTCAAAAGGGGGGGGGGATAAATTACATACATTGCCCACCCCATTCTGATAGTGGGGAGGGGGGGGGCAAGTGGCCCTCTTGCCTCATCCCCCCCCCCCGCACCCCCGGTAGATACGCCTATGTTACTGGACATCGCAAAAATGAGCAGAACTCGGTTGCGACTGTGGGCTTCACTGCTGCAATGTTAGCGCTAAGTAAAGTACGTGCAGAAACTTACTGCGCCTCTTGCAAATAAAGTGTCGCGTGTCTCCACATTATTACTATTGTTGCTAGTCCAGGAAAAATAACTAACCACCAGACATAACTTCATTAAGACGCGTCTTGACCGCCACTTAAGTTTTTTCTCTGCTGACCCCTCTTCTTCCCTCTTCTTCCCTCTTCTCCCCCCTTCTCTGCTTCCTCAGCTTTGACATACCAGACGCAGCCTGCTTCACCCTACCCGCCTCCTTTCGTTTACACCTCTTGCTGTAATACTTGAACAAGTTTCCTATCCGCCTTTTTCGTATTCCTGTGCTGTCCTCTGCCGCACACCGCTGGAAACGTCTTGGAAGGTGTTCTGGGGCTTTCGCCGGTTGATTTGTGTACCTGTGCCCATGTTGAGTGGGCGTCGGTTGTGCGTTTCGTGCATCTCATTTAATTATTAATGGCTTCTCCGGGGGCAGCATGTCGTTCCTGGAAGTATCGCAGCACTCACCGGCTAGTGGGTGAGCACGCCTGAGTGCGTTGTGGTGCTAACAGTGCGGCCCATAAACGCACGCTGAGTTCCGTCTGCCGACGCGGCTGCCTTGGAGTTTGTGGTCGCTGATGTCTGCGCTGTCACCTCGCTTTTATATTCCTTTGACGCATTCTTTAGACATTTTGTATATTCGGGAAGTTTTCGAGCGTAGCCTTCCAAGTCGGATTGGCCAAGGCGGTGCATTTGCTTACATCGACATCTACAGCCACAGATGGTTGTTAGCTTCGAATGTTGTGGAAACCGCTCATGGATGATATGAAATAATGGCAAAAGGTAGCAAAACATACATACCTGCGCATATCTAGCCGCGTTGGTCCGCCCTGAGATGAGTGAATATGAGCGGCTGAGCAACTTAAACAACGGCAACTGGGATCCAGACACATTTATTTATTTATTTATTTATTTATTTATTTATTTATTTATTTATTTATTTATTTATGAGGCCCTCAAGGTACATAGTTGTACATTGCAGAGGGGAGGAGCGAGATTACATTGCAAGAGTAAAAAATACAGGATTACGTTTAGGAATTCACAGTGCAGGGAACAAAATAAGATATTGAAAAAACTAGTAATATTTACATAACAACCGGAAAAAGCACTCACAAAATATGAAGTAATTAAATACAAAAAGAGTATACACTTTACCAAGCAGACAGTGTCCACGAATAAGCACGTATTTATACCGTTTGCTACAATACATTATTTCGTGTTGATTAGTGCATTCTTAAAACGAGTGGAGTCACTGATGCTTACTAATGATCTAGGTAGATTATTCCGGTCGGTTAAAGTCGTAAGAAGGAATGATTCTGAGGACGCGACGGTGTTATGAAGGGGTACGTTAACATTATGTACGTGATCACGACGAGCTGAATAATAAGGCGCAGGGTGGTTATTGCGGGCTGTTATTACTGATGCCCGCTTTTCTTTAACTTCATCATGCAGTTTGCGCGTGGCGTAATGTATTATGAGAGAAAACTGTGCTCGGCATAAGTGCTCATTTATGGGCCATGTAGTTCTCTCGCGAAAACGCGGATGCCATCCATGGCACCGTTGGTAACTGCCCGAGGCGGTTGTTCATGCTGCTGTACCGAATGCACTTTCTCTTGTTTCCCATTTGACGCGGAGGTAAACAGGGTTTCTCTGAAATTAAGAAATGTGTCAGCATAACAGCACGTACAGACCCACCCATTTACGTAGCGAATGCGACCGGCAGCCTTTGAGAACGGTGACGAAGAGATATTGGCACAGCACTGCGTCGCAGCTTGCCGCTTATTGTGCACGCGCAGTGCGAAGTAAAGAGCAGTTATCAAATCGCTATATAAGGCCACAACTGGACTATAATAGAAGTTTGCTTCACGGTAACTGCTTAAGTTCAGGTCAACGGGTAGCCGGTGCATGCACTCGATCGACTGGGCCAGGCCTAACCTAACCTTCGCTAAACGGGATCAACACGTAAGGGCTCAAACTTCGTGTGCACAGCTTGAGAGGACTGAGGCTTCTGCGTTTCAACTTCCAAGCCAAGTTTCGACATTTTGGCCGCTACAGTAATTATATATATACAAGCGAAGGAGCAGTAGCTATCGCGTTATCGGTTCGACGGCCGACTGCGCGGTATTCGGTGGAACGATCATGGGCGGCACACTGATTTTGTCGGTGCCGTCGAAAAGCAAGCCCGCAGCGCTACGACAACTCGCGCCCGTCGGTTGCGTCGTTGTCGACCTATTATGATGAAATGGTCTCACGACACGCTGTGCTGAATAGTCGGCCAATCGTTGGCGTCAGCGTCTTTTCGCTTTGGTTGGTCTCGTATCGACCCAGTGTTACCGCCCCTTAAACGATTCTGTTTCAAAGTGGAGTTGCAGTCTTACGCTATGCATGTTTTCAGCACCACACCGACGTAGAGCTACCAGTGGAGTCCCAACGAAATACACGGCATGAGTGTTTGCTTGACATAAAAATTGTGACAGCGCCAACACATGCATCCACAAAGTAACAAGGACGAGACACAAGCGCTTGTGTCTCCTCCTTGTTACTTTGTGGATGCATGTGTTGGCGCTGTTACAATTTTTATGGCAAGTATGCACCAACTCGCCCAGACAGAAGTTTTAATGGAGTGTTTGCTGGTGTGCGCGACCATGGACTTTTTTCTTTTTTTCGGTATTTCACCCGATATCTGGCCGCGCGCGCGACCCTTCCAATATACTTCGCGACTAATCCGCTATAGGGCAGGGCGCATATGCGCCGTCGCTACGTGAAAAAAGGCGGATAGAGGTGCACTCTGCTTGACCGGTGGCTCCTACATTCGGATACAAATTCAGAAAAAAGGGGAGGCCCCGCCCAGATGACCGAAGCGCGGCAGCCGATTGCCTCCGCGACTAAAATAGTCCCGCTCGAAAAATCGTGCTCCTGAAACGCGTTATTCTCAGTATAAATAAAGACTTTTGTATTTTGATGACTGGTTTAGTAGAGCTCTCATATGCCACAGCACATGCCGGATAGCGACAGAAAAATAACCCCGTGCCTTCTACAACCCTGCCCGTCGTCTGCTCTTTAGCTTCATTGCAAGTGACAGATGTAGAAAGAGCAGCTCTGCAAGGCTTTTGCGCTTGTTCACATGTACACGGCGAATCTACTACTCGTTTTCCAAGCTTCAAATGAATCAGTTGCTATTGAAAAATTACTTATATAAAACAATGCATTTATCGCAACCATTACAAACCTGGGGCGAGAATACGGTCGAGGCAGGAAGGTACAAAAATGCTTCATTCATCGTTTTAAATAAATACTCTTGGTTTTAAATAGCATAACATTTTATATTTTTTGGTTTTGTGTTTTCACAATTTCACAGCACGCATTCTACAGCTTGCGCGTGCATTGAGCACTGGTGGACAGCAATCAATCGACGGTGCTACAGCTACACAATGCTCGAACACCGTCGCTAGACGCTCGGCTATCACTGCTGACAATGATCGTTCACGCTAAGTTGACGGTGACAAATCTTTGCGTTGGAGGCTTCTTCTGCAAATATTTTCTGTTGAGACACTCGTAGGTTTGTTTTATGCGCGCACACTTTTCTGATTTCTCCTGAGAATGGTTTTGCTCCATCACTTCACCCCGTACGACGAAAAACGCAGCGACACAGTACACGAACACACCCGCCGCTAACAGTAGGCACCAGTCCTTGGAAAACTTTTCTCGTCGTAACTTCACTCGGGAGCGAAATAAAACAACATGGAACAAACACGCAGGATGTGTGTTCATAGCGGTCGCCGCGGTATCCTGTTTTCAGGCAAAGCGTAGCGCAGCGCCAGCGATGCTCGCTGCAATGTTCCTTCGCCGGATCACGGTTCAGAATAAACGCACGCGGCACAAATGCCGCATCGTAAGTTCGCAGTAATATTTCCGGCATGATAGACCATCACAAACAGTTCTGGAATTCACTCTGACGAGGGGCTGAAGCACACAGCTGACGCGACCTCGCCCAGTTCGAAGCGCGGGCGGCCATCTTCTCCGTCGGCGGAGTCACCGGCCGTTCGGCTCATGACGTTAGTCCAGAGTGCGCGCCCATTGGTGGATTCTCGTGTGCCTCCGCTTCGGAGGAGTAAACGCCCCCTTTTTCTCTAAAGTTGTATCCGACTATAGGTACCTCATAGTCTTCAATACACCGTGATGTGATGCCGTTTTAACCACGCGGAATGGACCGTAAAACGTAGCGTTGGTATTTCGAATTCCTTTCCTGACTACGACGCTGTCTTCTACTTCTGTATCTGGTATGTCGCTGTTTCGTCTCTTGTCGAAGTTTCTTTTCATGCTCTGTCTGTAGGCGCCTTGCTGTCTCTCACTTTTCTTGACTTCAATAAGAGTAAGCTTCTTGAAGAAACCCAATTCGCGATCCGTAGGGAAAGTAAGCACAATCTCAGAGGTGTCAAAGAGAGGACTGCAACCTAAAGCACTCGTATATGAACGGTTAGAGTGTCTGTCTTCCAGCAGCCTCGAGGCAGCACTTCCAGCCACCTGCGAAGTTCGGGTACATTTTCATGCATTGCTTGTATCCCATATAGCACGTTAAGCAAGACCGTTTGCTGCAGGATGGTATGATGCGCAAAATTTTACTGTAATTCCATAATTTCGTGTCCAGTTAGCCAACTTGTTCTGAAAGACAGGGCGATTTTATATTTTGGAAGCATTCAGCTTGAAGAAGAGCAATGGCACTGCTGGCGCCTTCTTTTCCCACCCTTGGCCGTGACGACTTTTGTGAATTCGTCGATACTAATTAAAAATGCTTGAGTTTTCCTTGCCCCTTCTCCCTTCTTTTTATTTTTCTGCTAAGTCTAAGTGGATGACCTCAAAGGGGATGCGGGAATATTTTGGGGTTGTCATCACATCCGTCGCGCCTGCTTGTATTTCACTTTGTTCACTTGACATATGTGGAACGTGCGACTGTAGTTCCTGATGTCGTCTTTCATACTTGGCCAAGTAAACTTTTTCAGCAGTTTGCTGCAAGCGCGCCAGAAGCCGTTATGTCCCCGCGACTCTGAACTGTCGCGGTATAGTTGAAGTATCTTGGGAATAATTGCCGGTGGTACACGATATTTTACGTCCTCATTTCAGTTCCTCAGCGCCTTCCCTTAACTGGACGTGATTCATTTCTTCTGAGTGTTCGCTTGTCTTGCGGACAAGTAATCTAGGTATGACGTCCGGAACTAGCAGTAGTGGACGAGGCCGATGTGATGACGCAAAGTTAAACAGTTGTAGGTAATTAACCCATCTCGTGATTCAACCCTTTGGTTGTGCCATGCCTAGGAGATGAGTTAAAGCATGATATTCGGGAAAAAGGGTGGATTTGGCGCCTTCTAGATAGGTTCTAAAATATTGTACAGCTTTGAAAACTGCCAGTGCTTCTTTTTCTCTGGTATTATAATTGAATTCAGCCGCCTTCAGTTTATAGCTGTAATATCCAACGACGTGGGGCTTTTGATCATGAGATTGTCCTGGTGGCTTTTGATATAGAACTGCGCCCAATGCGCAGTGCAGCGATTCAGCATTGAGCACGAAAGGAAGGAAGTCTGGTATACGTAGGATGGGATCCGACGATATCAGTTCGACTAGTTCGCCATAGGCCCTTTCCCACTCCGCATCCCATTGGAAAGGCACGTCCTTTTGCATTAAACGTGTAATACATCTGGTCTTAACTGCATAGTCTTTTATCAAAGACCTGAAATGTCCAGCAAGGCCTAGAAACTGCCGCAGAGTGTGTTCAGCGTACGGTTTCACCAACTTTGAAATTCTCTCAACAGAACCGTGCTTCATGCTTTTACTAGACCCGTCGAAGACCCTGCCGAGGAACACCACTTTCTCTTGAAAAATGCGCTTTGCTTGAAGTTGACTTTAAGGTAGGCGTGGCTGAGGGCACTGAGGACTTAGACGATTCAGGCGTTCTTCTTTAGTCTTAGAAAAAAAAAAACAATGATGTCATCGATGTAGACATTACCAAAGGTACCTAGGTGTGGTTTCAATATGTAATTCATAATATTTTGAAACCAAGCCGGAGAGTTCTTCCAGCCGAAAGGCAGGCGATTATGTGCAAATAAGTCAAAAGGCGCAAGAAATTCGGGGGACTTCTTTGAGTGAGCGGAATTTGCCAAAACACCTTACAAGGATCGATACGAGAAAACCAGCGGCATCCATCTGTTTCGTATCTAATGTGTATATTTTGCACATTGGGAAATGTATCACTTCTGTTTGCTCGTTAAAGGTGCTGTAATCAGTACAAATACGGAAAGTGCCATATTCTTTGGATGCAATGGTTATGGGTTGTTGTCGGAGTCGGAGATCCGTGCGGCCATTAATGTTCCATGTACGGTGCCGTGCCAGGTGCTGGGAAAAAGAAAAGTGCCGAGCGACTTTTGAGATATAAGAAAAAGGTTTATAAACAAAAGTGCATGATCAAGTTTTACAAACACGGCTCCAACTCTCGGGGCACACTACATGCTAGGGTCTTCGCATGTCCGAGCCTCCCCCACAGCAGTCCAGATCCGCTTTTTATGCCGTTTATTTCCCTCTTTCTCCCGTCGAGGGAATTCACTGGCCAATCACAAACGCCGAACCGTTCGCCACCTCCCCCCCCCCCCCCCCCCACCGTCCCACCCTTTTGGTGTTTCTCCTGTCTGCAACGTTGCACAATACGAGGCAACCACGTGGCAAACTGTGAACCGGCCGTCGACGCCTATCCCCGAACAAGTTTGTCTTGTGATTCGGGCGCAAATTTTGTTAATAGCGTAACGACCAAACATTTTTGACAAAGGAAGGAGCGAAATATTCTCCTTTTATACGTTCCGCATGCTAAAGCATCTACATCATCATTCCATGCAATCCCACAGTGACTAAGCATCCGTTGGAGTAATGTTGTTCCTCTTTCGCCATGATGTAAACCTATCGTGTCGCATATAATAAAGGGTCATTTGCTGAACAAACGCTGTTGTTTCTTATGAAGAGTATGTTTGACATCAATTATGCTCGACGATCGTTCAAAGCTACCTATTGGCAAGGTTGTCTTTGTGGATATATACATTTTATAGTAGAGATTGTGATGTATGGGGTTTTGTCATAGCAGAGAGAAATGCGTAAAATTCAGCAGTGGTTGAGGGAGTACTGTGAGACAATTTGTACTTGCTTGTTCCCCGTAAACTGGAATTAAGAACGCTGTAGCCGAACTTAGATAAATACATGATCCGTCCGTATACACTAGAATGTGGTCTTGGTGCTTGGTGTAAATGTGCGACAACGGTAAATATTTTGCCTCTGTTACCAGCAACTTGAATTTGCACGCAAGTCCTGGTACCCTGGTGAAGCCAAGGAAGTCGCTATACGTCTACTTGCCAATGCTGCTGTAACGGTAACAGTTTCTGCATTGTTCCATAATTTTGTGCGCCTTAGCCCCATCTCTGCTATTATACGCTAGGAAAGGGGATGGGTGGGATGTTGAGTTGTTATACGAAAATTGTGATGGCACGTCTCCGCCAACCTTAGTGCATGAAAGAAAAAAAAGGCTGGTGGGATTCAGAAACAACTATGCAACTGGAGGATACCTGAGGAACGACTAAATACACTCGAAAGCTTCTGGCTACAAGTAATTGAAGGGTTTCTTCTGAACTGCCTTAACGGCTATGAAGGGCCGGAGCAGAGTATCCAGTTTTTTGCCTTATGAGGGCGCAGTGTAGAGGTAATAATGATGATGTCGTGCCTCCCCTTCTGACGCCTGCCAATATACGGAGGATGTTAATAAGATAATTGGCTTGTTCTTCCATCTCTTTGATTCGCGAACTCCATTATAACCGTCGATCAAGCACCGCACCCGAAAATTTGTGTTGTCGAACCAGTTGTATACGCTTAGAATCTAATAGCAGCTTTTCCTGAAAGCACATTATCGATTACGCTGGTGTAATGTGGAGTCCGCTACGACTGCTTTCTGAATGTAAACGAAAGGCAAATGATTTCATTCGGCAAAGCATACGGCGAGTGAAAGAAAAAGAAAAGAGAATATATGGCTACCTAGCAGCACAAATGAAAAATGAAGGAATTGAACGCGCTTCATGTCTCAGCAAAAAAAAAAAAAAAGAGAGTGAAAAAGTGTGGGCGCATGTCGCAACACAAGCCTCCCACCAGCGTGTTCCTCCGAACACTCTTGTGCTAAAGGAACGGCGACGACAGGCGCCCCTAATGTCATGCCAAGAGCGCCGCCCACCTCTGTGAAATTGTGGCACCTGCCTCCCTGCAGCGGCGGAGCAGGTCGTTAACTCCGCATATCGAAATAGGCGACGAAGCGTAAGCACATTAAATTTCTCTTCTTGCTTATCGCGATAAAGCTGAAGCGCAATCCGTTCGTCCGGCGGAGCTAAAACGATCGCCGCAACCTCGACCTCGTTATAGCCGCTGTGCTCGTCGAGGCTCGAGTACATTTCGAGTTCTTCCTTCCCTCCGCGGACGCTGGTTCATGGTCTTGCCGCCGCGGGCGAGGGCGGACATTCGAGGTCGGTACGACGAAAACCGACGTGAATCGAAGAGGTGGAAAGCGCTTCATGCTCTTCTGTGATCTCGCTACTCGGCCTTTTGCCTAAGATACTTCATATAAAGCTATATGCAGCGTGTTATCGAAGATGTACAACTAACTTGGGCCACCCACGCGCCACTGGCACAAAGCATTTCACAGGCGTTTAAGTTTTCCGACAGTTAAATAGCGTCACCCAAGAGATGGTATGCTGCTGCACAGTGAGATATCGAGTGATAGACACGCGTAATTGTACTTTTTATCTTGTTCTCTCGTAATCTCCCAGAACCTACTGCCATTCGCACGAGTCTTTTTCGTCGTGAGAAAATTCACACGGAAATGATTTGTTTACTGCTTGCGAACGCAAGGGTGTTTGAGCAGCGATGCGCTGTGGTTCTTCGCGACATGTGCATTCGATGTTTTGCCGCTTTTTGTTACTTTTGGCGTCTATAACGTGTATGTACCTATGTCATAAAACTCGGTGAAAATTATAATTGGCGTGTTCAAATGAATAAATACGAAATATGAGAAGGGGCTTTCCAAGCTCTTCACTATTTCTCACTTCGCATTGCCCCTCAGTTTCTTCGAAGCTGTTCTTACTATTTATCTTTATCTTCTCTCTTTCTCTCTGTGAAAACCTTCAGTGAAGCATGCTTTAGCGGGGCAATATTCCTAGCTCAAGGTAGCGTCTTCACAAGAATAAAGTCACAATATCAAAAATTATAAAGTGTCTACCAACAAAAAAACCGTTCCTTTCGCCTGATTGTGAAGTTCGGTTGTTCTTGAACCAAAGCATTTCGAAAATTCATTCGGATGCTGCTTTGTAGAGTATAAATAACCTATTGTACTCCTGTAACCCTGATTTTGACCCTTTCCACAGCTGAGCCCAATTTCATTCGCCATGTTATGCGCGTCTGCGACAGAGATGAATTACAGGAATGAAAGCATCAAGCCTGCTCCGAAGGATTTCATCACAAAATATTCTCTTTAATTCATCGTTGCGTGCCTAAAAGAAGCGTGCCTTCTAATCCCCGCTCAACGTGGTTTAATAATTCGCTAAAGCACCTGCGTAACAAGAAAAAGCGGGTGTTTCGCCGCGCCAAAGTTACATATCATCCTGATCACTGGTCCCATTATCGCCGCATTGCCGATGAGTTTTGTTCGGTATCGACCAATGCCAGACAAACTTTTCTGAGCAATGCTCTTGCAGCGTTTCTGGTTTCTAACCCTCGAAAGTTTTGGTCCGTTGTCACTAGTGCTAAAAAGGATGTCATGCAGTTAATTCAGTCTGACGTGCCTGTTTTGCCTCACGAGTACTGTGATATCTTGAACGACACCTTCTCCTGATTTTTTCAGCAGTCGCTTGCAACTGCTGTGCCACTCTTATCACACGCAAATTTTCCGCCCATGAATTCCATCTTTTTTGACTGGGTGGGTGTCGGAAAACTTATCAGCAATCTATAAATTTCTTCGTCTTGTGGCCCTGACTCCATAAACTCAAAAATGCTAAAATGCACTGAATTGCTTTCATCTATTATTTTGTCGAAGATTTTTGACCAGTCTTTACAGCTTTCTGCACTGCCCAAAGACTGGAAGGTGGGAAAGGTGGTTCCGCTTCATAAATCAGGTGACGTCCATTCCGCTAATAATTATCGTCCAATTTCCTTAACATGCATCCCAAGTAAAATTTTGGAGCACGTAATTTATTCACATCTTATTAATTTTCTCGATACCAACTCTTTCTTTAACCGCGCGCAGCATGGCTATAGAAAATTACTTTCCTGTGAAACGCAGCTCCTTTCTTTTACGAACGATTTGTTCAATAATACGGATCAGAAAATTGTCAGCGACTGCGTGTTTCTGGACTTCTCGCGAGCGTTCGATTCTGTTTCTCATTATTTACTGATCTTTCAACTTTCCCTTCTTAATATTGACTCCAAGGTATTTGCATGGCTAAAGGATTTCCTCTTTAACAGGACCCAGTATGTAACTGCTAACGAATTTTCGTCCAGACCTTGTTCCGTAACAACCGGTGTACCACAAGGCTCGGTACTCGGTCCATTGCTTTTTCTCATCTACATTAATGACCTTCCTGACTGTATCTCTAATTCAACCATTAGGCTGTTCGCGGACGATTGTGTCATCTATCGCAAAATAACTAACCTTAGTGATTCTGGTAAGCTACAGGACGACCTGGATAGCGTATCCAACTGGTGGAACAAATGGCTAATACAGCTTAACAGAACTAAATGCAAAAGTATGCGCGTCTTCTCTAGCTCTTCCTCTTGTGATGTATTCCCACATTCCATTAACGGCACTACCCTGTCGGTTGTTAACTCCTATAAATATCTCGGCCTGTTGGTTACTAGCAACCTTTCATGGAATATGCATGTTGCATATGTCAGTAACAATGGTAACCGAGCGTTAGGCTATTTGAGATGAAACTTTGCATCAGCACACACCCCACTAAAGCTTACTCTATACAAAACACTTGTCCGAACCAAAAATTAGATTATGCTTGTGCCATAGGGGACCCTGCTCATGCCAATCTTGCCATTTCCCTTGAAAACATTCAGAGCCACGCTGCTCGTTTTATTCTCTCAAATTATTCTCGTCATTCTAGCGTCACGTTCATAAAAATAACACTAGATCTACCTGACCTTTGGTTACGTTGCAAGTACTTTCGTCTCTGTCTTTTTCATAGAATATATTACTTTAACCCTTCTCTTAAAGAAAATCTTTTCAGCACACCAAGTTACATCTCGTCTCGCATCAACCCTCAACACAAAATTGAAGTGCCATCTTGTCAAACTAACTTGTGCCATTCTTCCTTTTCTGCCAAGAACAGCCACTGAATGGAACCGCCTTGCCGTCTCCACAGTCTCCATTTGTGACACCACTTACTTCAATATCACCGTTCAAAGTGCCTTATAGTTTGATTTTCTATTCTTGCCCTGTACTGCAAATATTGTATATTTTCACCAGTCCTTACTGTTGGGCCTACTAGGCCTTTAAGGTATGTATAATAACTAACTAACTAACTAACTAACTAACTAACTAACTAACTAACTAACTAACTAACTAACTAACTAACTAACTAACTAACTAACTAACTAACTAAATAAATAAATAAATAACGACCTACGCTAACAGGAAAAAGATCCAAGAAGCTTGCGGCTACTACAGGCAGGACTGAGACCTGTCTTATCCCATTGCAGCCCCTTATGAGGCTCACTCCGACGAACACGCGAAAATGGCGCCTCTCCGATCAACCTAAGCACTCGTCATTACACCAAACGCCTGCTAAGTGCTTCTTCGTCATCATGCAGTGCCACCTTTGCCAATGAACATGGTTCCCATCGTGGTCATAGTTGAATGAAGTTTCCTTTCTTCATTCACTGTGGAGACACGCACGACAGCAGGGTAGAACCATTACTTTTATGCCTAGTGCCTTACACGTAGTACACTTCTTTCGTTCACTGTAACTGCTCCCATTTCTCATAAAAAAGCGTGCGGTTCCTGACATGAATTCATAAGGTCGTATCTTTTCTCTTTGCAAACTTTAACAGGTGTGCATTTATACGTTTCCGCGTAACGACAGCAGCAACATCATGGACTTTGGGACATCGAGAAGGGAATCGTCGCACGGTAGGAAAATGTACCAACATTGATTCAAATATAATTGATTGTTGCTGGTAATGTGATTACCTGTTCTTAAAGGATGAAATGCATCTACGACAGAATATCTATGCTTTACATTGACATTTAAAACGGTTGAAACAACAGCATCCTGTCTGGCAGATTGTGTGCGGTTTCGACAGCCTGTAGTATGTGCCGGACATTCTATCAAAGAGAAGCTAACTTAATTACGAATTCTGCCCATCACATAAACTGTTTTGTTCGTTCTCGTTGGGAGGGAAGACATTCCTTGATCAGGATTTTGTAAGAAATGCTCCACAAAGGCTAAAGATTATTTTCAACGATACTGACACTCGTGATGAGGTGCCTCCAGCTGTCTTCATTATTTCACCTGAAGATTGTCATGTAGTAGTAACTGAAGAGAAAACCAGCCATTAATACGCCACGGGCATTAACTATTTGCCTGGCAGCACTTTTGTGTCTGAAGTAGTTGGAAAAGCTCCGTAATACAGTGATGATGACAAGGTTATTGCTGAACCAGCAGTAAGATGTCGAAAACATACAGAAAGGGAGCGCACGCGTGACCTGAACATACTTACCTAGCGCCAAGTCCTGCGGAACGTCATGCCATGAAGAAGCAACCCTGACCAGAAAAGATACATCCAAAAACAATTTTTCGTATATAGAAGGGGTCACCTTTCTTGTACATGACACTAAATACTATGCACAGCAAGATATTTGATGCTAGGACGAAATATGAGATATCACAGAGAGCTTTCAGGCGCTCTCTTCAGTGCGTCTTTCCTAGATTGATAAAGTATTAGCAATAATTTGCTGAAGTAATTTTCAAATTATGGCTCCAAGCTTTCGATTACTGAGTTGATTGTGATTCTCTTTTTATTTTTTTTATTTAATTATGGCGTTTTACGTGCCGAAACCACTTTCTGATTATGAGGCACGCCGTAGTGGAGGACTCCGGAAATTTCGACCACCTGGGGTTCTTTAACGTGCACCTAAATCTAAGCACACGGGTGTTTTCGCATTTCGCCCCCATCAAAATGCGGCCGCCGTGGCCGGGATTCGATCCCGCGACCTCGTGCTCAGGATTGTGATTCTGAGGTAATCGCCTGTCACTACAAATGCTGCAGTACTGTTGCAGTCTCGCCTAACGCTCAGCATGATGAGCCAGAGTAGCTGGGAATAAGACATGCGACAGAAAGCAATTCGAATGTCCTTGTGAAGTGTCGAAAAATTTTATAACCACCCGATATAAGTTAAGAAGCACGGAGGAAAGAGACCTCATAAAACCATTGTAATATGCTACATTGATGTATGAGCAAGGAGCTGCATTCTTCGCTACACACGTAAATTCTTGTTGCATGTGATTGCGTTCTAGCACTAAAAGGTAAGAAGCGATAAAAGTGACGTGCCCGCATTTTTTTTTTTAAATTATGGGGTTTTACGTGCCAAAACCACTTTCTGATTATGAGGCATGCCGTAGTGGAGGACTCCGGAAATTTCGACCACCTGGGGTTCTTTAACGTGCACCTAAATCTAAGTACACGGGTGTTTTCACATTTCGCCCCCATCGAAATGCGGCCTCTGTGGCCGGGATTCGATCCCGCGACCTCGTGCTCAGCAGCTCAACACCATAGCCACTGAGCAACCACGGCGGGTGTGCCCGCATTTCAAAGGCCCATAGCAGACATATAACAAAGAGCTTGCATCCATAATTCGTTGCATGCAAAGAGACAACAGCATTTGCTGAAAACCCAAAATTGATCTGGCCGATTAGAGCACATTGTGATTCTGCAGGACAAAGAAGTAATTTGTTCTCACTGAAATGAGAAAACAACCATGCGTTGTGAGAAATGTAATCTCAGAGTTCGGAAGAAATATTGTAAGTTCTATCACTCCCAATAAAACTTGCGTTTGTCTAGTTTCCTATATAGGACGGTTCAAAATGGAGAGTTACAAAAGGAATTTGTATCAATAAACTGCTGATGCTACATTCTGAGGCCTCTGAAAGGCTTTTTATCTAATAATATGTTCAAATTTTACACTCGTCAATGTTTGGGCAAATGTGGGTTAAAAATACGCACTTTAGATGATCAAAATTATAAAAATCCTCCGATGATGTATCCGAAGGAGATTCTCTACGCCATTTGCGCGACTGAATATTTCCGACATATTTCATTAAACTATTTCTGAAGAGGAACACGTTCGAGATGCCTCACAAATGACATCCCGTAATATACAAAGATGCTACGGTGACTACATTGACAAAGGCGACGAGTGCAATCGGTGTAAGTATGAGATTATATGAAGCAAGTAATTACGTGTCACACCCGCCGTGGTGGCTTATCGGCTTTCGTGTTGGCCTGCTAAGCACTAGGACGCGGGGTCAAATACCAGGCCACGCCGGCCGCATGTCGATGGGGGCGAAGTGCAATTACACCCGTGTCCCGTGCACTAGGGGCACCTTAAAGATCCCCTGGTGGTCAAAATTCATTCATTCATTCAATTCAGTCACGTAAAACCCCGAAATTCATTCATAACTAAATGTTGTTGCGACGCCTGTTTCTTCAACCTCGACCGGCGTTACTATTTGGTAGCGTGGCGTTGTCGGCGGGCTGCACGCGTTCGGTAGACCATGGCGACCAGGCAGCAACGAGACGATTTCTAGTGCGAAACTTGCAATTCAATGGTTGGTGAAGGATATAGAAGAAGAGAATGAATGAATTGAAAGAGTACATTGCGGGGCCCCTTAAGTAGGCCCACTAACATTGTAGGCGGGATCTTGCTCACGTCAACGTCCCGTGATATGCATCGAGTCTGGTAGGGGATAGGCGGCGGATCCTTTCTCCCAGGTGAGTTGGCACGGGCTTGCCTCCTCTGGCGGCAACCCGCGGGTCCGGTTTGGTTCGCGGAAAGCGTTCTCCCCTAGAATTGGACAGTTCGTGGAAAGGGTTCTCCCCTTGGTCGCACACACAAATTGGCCGGTAATCACTGCGGAGTGCCTGCCAGACCGGCAACCACACGAGACAACCATAGCAAATTAGGAATCCATCCTCCGTTTCGGTTGAGCAGGGTCTTTCGAGCATCCTTTTTTCCCGGGGTGTTGCACGCCAACCGCAACAATGTCCCCGTAAGGAACTGGCGGTATGGGCCGGGTCTTAAGTGTCATCACGTGCACGCATCAGCATTTCGTTATTTTGTTGAGTTATACCTACTCTGAAAATGAAAAAAAAAAATATTACATAATTTTTTGGGGTATTACGTGCCAATATCGCGACCTGGTCATGAGGAACGCTGTAGTGGGGCACTCCGGATTAATTTTGATCACCTGGGGTTCCTTACGTGCACCGGGCTTTTTCGCAGCTCACCCCCATCGAAATCGGATGGAACCGAAGCCGCGACATCAAGGTCATATCCACTCAGCTACCGCGGTGGGTGGCGCCGAAAAAGGCGTCTCGTTTTTCTAAAACGCGTTTACCTTGAATTACCAGCTCAGACACATCGTAACGGTGTTGTCACCAGGACGAGGTACTTACGATTTTTCGCTCTTCAGCTTTTGCAGGCGCTAATCGTCTCGTACGACGCGCAGTTTATGCCCTCTTGGATCAACGAACCATGCTACATTGAAAAGTGCTCGGCGTACTCTGGCTGCCCGCTGCATTGTATTTGATTGCTGCCTTTGCGGATATCAACCAGATCTTGAATCAGCCAGCCTGGCAACTATATACGTGTATCATCGTGTGATCAGGAACTATTTAAGTACCTGGCCAGCCAGCCGCCTCTGCGTTTCGGTGCTCTTCTGAGAACGGGATACTTACGGTCTCTCGCTCTTGTGAGTATGCCTTACTTTCATGATTCCGTTTATAGATATGGCTGGTCTCATGTGACGGCACCGAAACCCAACCTTTCAAGTCTTGCGCATGCTTGTTTTCAATGCCCCTCTGAGAAAACGAGAAACGAGAGTAGAATAAGATCAGCTCAGTTGGTATCCCGGGTGTTATCGATGACCAAAGAAACTTATCGGAAGGCGCAAACGAAGCAAGCTGGTATAACAGATATCTTCAATCGGTGTTTTCTTGACCATTTCTATGTGAAATTCCGTGTGTTATGCGCCACGTTTTCAAATCTAGGGCTAGAATTGTTGTCTCCACAAATGGTGTGTGCACTCCTCTCATATGCCTCAATGGAAACGCAGCTCCAGTACCGGATGTCATTTCTAATTACGTATTCAAGAGATCTACAAAAGCCTTGGTGCCCTTTCTTGGTATCTTGTTTTGTAAATCACTGGAAGATCAAGAGTTTCCGTCTAAGTGGAAGTTAGTTAATGTTGTGCCAATACTAAAGTCCGGTAACAGAAACCCTGTCACTAACTACAGGCCGATTTCTTTCACAAGTGTCTGCTGTAAACCCCTTGAGCATGTAATCTATTGCAGTATTATACAACATTTGGAATCCAATCATTTCTTTCCTTCAGTTCAACATTATTTTAGATCCGGTTTATCGTGTGGTACGCAAATGTTTGAATTTCTCATGATATCTTGAGTTTATGCGATAGGGGGCTACAAGTTGATTCGATATTCTTAGATTTTCAGATTTTTATTGATATGACCGTCAGGAAAGCCGGGAAAATGCTTAGCCTACTTATACGAACCCTTAGAACTGCCCCTCAGATTCTTAAAACCATAGCATATAAGTCGCTGGTAAGGCCGCAATTAGAATATGCCACCGCCTTGTGGGATCCCCACCAGCGGTACCTGATTGATATATTAGAAGGCATACAAAACAGGGCTGCCAGGTTTATATCAAGGCAGTACTCCAGACACGCAAGCATAACAGCAATAAAGAAACACATCGGACTAGAGCCGCTACAGATAAGACGCCAGAAGCACCGACTGAAACTTCTGCACGCAATATACACTGACGCGACAGGCATTGACAAGCTAAAATACCTTAAAGCACCCCACTATATCTCAAACAGAAGAGACCACAGTTTCGAAATACGTGAAATTTCCTGCAAAACGAACTACATTAAGTTTTCTTTTCTTCCCCGCAGTATTTATGAATGGAATAAGTTGCCAGTTGAAGTTGTGAGTGCTCCTCGGGATGCATTTCTAAGACCAATCAATGATTTGTAATTGCAATCTTCTTCCAAACCAATGACTGCAGGCTAAATGAACTTTTTTCTTGTACTGTTATTGTACTTTTTTCATGTACTTTTTTCATGTACTTATTTTTATCTTGATGCATTGCTCCTTTGTCATCCCTCCCTTTTGTGTAATTATATTCTCGTGCTAGTCCCTTCATGTTGTACCCACTCCCCTGCTATAATGCTTCGGCGCTGCAGGGTGTACAGTAAATAAAATAAATAAGGCGTTCGATCCTTTTCCGCCTGCTCTTTTATTACATAAATTGTCATTTTTATGCCTACATGCTTCTGTTCATGATTAGTTTAGGGATAATCTATATTGTAGAAAGCAGTTTGTTGTCGTGAATGGTTCTTCGACAACGTATGTTGACATTACCTACGGGTGCTGCAGGGTTCAGTGTGAGGCCCGGTACATTCTTTAGTTTATATTAATCAGAGCTGTTCAGTTGAAATGTCATGCTGTATGCGGATTATTGTGTCATTTATAAATTCATACGCGGCACGGATGATATCGATATCTTACAACGTGATCTTGACACTGTGGTTTCGGGGTGCAAAAGAAGTAAAATGCATCTGTATGTAAGTAAACGATGTTTTATTACTTTTACCAGAAAACGCAAGCCCTCCCATCCTTGTTATAGCCTCTCTGGTAGCCCGCTTGCCTGCGTTGAATATTTTAAATACATTTGTGTCTACTTATCTTCTGACTTATCTTGCAATAAGCATAAAGATTATATAACTGGTAAAACCAATGGTGTGTTAAACTTCAATAAACGTAATTTCAGCTCTTCCCCAGAAAGCCTTAAAGAAGCTCTGTATGACACCAATGTGCGACCAGTGCTTGAATGTGCCTCTCCAGTATGGGATCCTCGAGGCCAAACATTAATCTGTAAACTTGTACGCATGCAAGACCGTGCTGCACGCTTTTACGGTTGTAATTAAAACCTTGATTCCACTATAACTCACATTAAGAATGCATTAGGTTGGAAAGCTCTTCAGCAAAGAAGCAAATTTTTGTGACTAAAATGTTCCATTTCCTTTTTCATGATGAAACTGATATTAATAAAATTTTCTCCATGATGAACCCATACTGAATATTGCACAAGAATGATCAAGCTAAAAAGGTTCGAGAAATAGGATATCGTACGGCTGTATTTACTCATTCTTTTTTTTCCTCTTACGATTCGCAACTGGAATCAGCTGAGTGCGAGTGTTGCAAATGTTCTCACAAATATGTTTTCCCCAGCCTTCCAAGATCCCTTTAGTTGAGTGTTCAAGTTACAGCTGTGCCTGTCTGTTTCCTGCTCTAATTCCGATTACTGTTTCGGCCCCCCTACAGTAATGTCCAACTGACTGATGTACGTTCCTGAATAAATACATAAATAAATAACTAACTAAATAAATAAATAAATAAATAAATAAATAAATGGTAGGCGACCCTAATCATTGACTTAGGCGTGTCTCTTAGTGGCACTCGCACCTCGGCACTTGCACGTCAGCGTTGCCGTTGGTACTCAGAGGCAACTGTTTTTCATTAATTAGCCGGTTAACTATCATGCCACCTTCTTGTGTGTGACGTCATTAGTGACGTCATTACTTCCGCTGCCTAATTCCGGGTTTCCAGGAATTTCACCGAAGTCGTACTCACGTGACGGGTCTCCAAAGTCTACGATTCTGTGCTTTGGTGTGTGGTAATCAGTGATTTCTAATTAGTTCTAATTATTCCGGACATTTCAGTAACTCAACTTGTAACTAAACTTATGTTCTGATATATATATATATATATATATATATATATATATATATATATATATACTGAAACCTATGAATTTGGTGCTGTACTGTATTTCTTCTATTTCTTTTTCTGATTTGTTTTAAATTAAATTTTCTTTCCGGTCGTATCAGGAGTTGAACCGGAGGTGCGCGAGAAGCAAGGGTGTCACTCGATGCTCGTGCCAATAATAAAAGGCCACGAAAAGCCCCGGTGGGAGCAAAATAGGATCCACACTTTTGCAGCGTCGATGCGTGTTCCGCACTGAAGTCCTTAGCAGCGCTGAATTGCGCTAGCCTAGCCTAGAGAGAGACAGAGAGAGAGAGAAGGACTGATGAAAGGTCTTGAATAAACAAAGAGATGAGCGAGCCCCCGCGGTATTCTAGCGGTAGGAATAGATCCTCATCCCATCGGAAATTAACGGCCGCTGACGTCGCCCACGCAAAGGAGCCCGTGAATAAATTATTTCTGGACTTTACAAGGCTAAGCAAGAGCGCGTTCCATAATGCATCTATCGCCCCTTTGGAGGGCTACACCATCACGAGGCATGATGGGCTTTTTTTTTTTAACTTATCCACTTTCCCCTTCGTTTTTCCTCGCTCTTCTAGCTCAAATGGCTGTGTTTTTTTTTTTTATGTTTGCGTAAGTAAATAATTATCGCGGGTACCCTGTGCTTTCAGGCGCAAAGCAAAATGTTTGCACAACCAATCGTGTACGGAATATGCTTGCAGCTTGTTAACAAGTCTCCCGACTAAACCGCACAAAGTAAATAAACAGTGACAAGAACAAAGCGAGGGCGGCAGGGAGCGCTTCCCAGTGATTTCCTCTGTGGCTCGAGCGAGCGTTCCTCGTACTGTTTGGCTAGTCATGCGATGAAGAGATCGCGCTCATTTGTACTTAACCTGAGGGCTTAGTATCTCTTTCCCTCTTTCATGTTTTTTTTTTTACTAGACAAGAATAAACTTGTTTTTGAATTATGCGAAGCAATACAAATATATATATAGAAATACATATTATAGTGCGTACCCTAATACAAAAACAAAGCGGTGAATATATCGGACATGGTACGAAATGGGAGAGCTATATGCATAGGTTGGAGTTACGTTAGTGTCTTGCACCTTTCAGCCATCCGTTTCTAGTTCGTATTCCGCATCATGCTAGAGAAAAATGAAATTACCCTATATACCTGGAGTCAAAAGAAGAACTTGAACATCAGTGATTTCTGTAGCCATTGATGACGTCAAAAAAAAAAAGGGGGGACTTCTTCTATTACTTAATGGTGGAGTTCGTGAACATTGCGCTTGCTACGTTCGCACCACAGGAACCGAAAAGGAAACGAGCCATCCGTGTTTACGCAAAGACGCCAACCATTGTGTATCTCACGCCGGCATATTTACTATATAGCGTGCCCTGCTGCTGATATCTCAGCTGTCATTCTGACGTCAGGAATTTCGAGATAAGCTTGAAGTTCGATGCACGCGCCCTAGCGGTAAATATTACCTTGCTTCAAGCGTGAAACTCGCTAAATTTCAAAGCGTGGTTAATCATGGTCAGCTTCTTCGAAGCGGAGACATAGGTGTTGCCATGGGTGTCTCATGGGGCGTGGTGAAATTTCGCACAAGCACCTGCTGCACACCGGCCTCGCTAGGCGGCACCAGTGCTTTGTTTTACAGCACCGTGCACTCTCAAGCGCGGTAATGGGCCCATCGCGCTTTTTCTTCTTTTTTTTTTTTTTTTTTGCAGCTAAGCGTACCGAGCACAGGAACCGACTTCCGGGAACGCGCGATCCAGGCAAAGACAGCCGCATTTCTGGGGGCCACCGTTCCTTCTGGCGCTCTCCTCGTTTTTACTTCCTGCTTTGTCCGCAAGGCGGTGTAAGTAGTTAGGCTGGACTAACAAAAGCGCTAACAGCTAGTGAAGATAAGAGGGGAAGGTGACTTATAAAGACACGACGAGAAGTGAGGAACGAAAGAAAGAGCCACGCCAGAACCCTGGGCGCCTCATGTCCGCGTCAAATGTATTGCAACGCACTTTGGGACTTCAATATGCTTTGAAAAAAAAGAAGCTTTCTTTTTTGCTACTACCGATAACTATATGTAGTTGTCTTAGACATCGCGACGTGCTTGATTTGTACTGCAGGTGGAAGAAGTTGAAGGGGTTGTCGACGTGAACAGCGATAGTGTGGTGCGGCGGCTCTGTATATGAAATCGCAAAGGGAACCACATTAACAAACATTGCGTCAAAACGTAGCCTTAGGCTATTTGTATGTCCTCGCGGTAAGCCTTTGTCAGGCTTATTGACATTTAGCTCTACCACCCTTTTGTGTACTTCGCAAAAATTAACTGTTTCTTCTTTTTGTTCCTGTTTTTAATGGGCCTTATGATCCTCTTTGTCTTCTTTCGCTTCTTGTGTTCTCTGGCGCCGTTTGGGATCCGAAAGACAGCAGGACTGTGCATTTTGCATAGGTCTTGTCTCACAGCCCAATTAACATCAGAGAGTTTAATGTTTGTGAGTGCGTGTTTTCTGTCGTACAGCTTGGAAACCTACGTGACTAACGTTGTTTTGAGAAAAATTAGAAAAATTAGAAAAATGCGGAAAACCCACCCTGTATTCAAGCCCGCTTTGAATTATTTCATCTTGCGTACAGCCCTGTCAGCGCAGAAAACATCTCTCGTCCTTATTCAAGGACGTCTCGTTACTTTCCGATTGTCAGAGGTCATGCTGTTCCGTGCCGACCGCACGAAAAAGCAGGCGGGCATGCTAGCGCATAGCGCCACTCTTTCGAGCCCAAAGTAGAAGGCAGTATTTTGGGGTTCCGTTTTACGAGCTGCTTCCCGGCCACAAGACTAGCCTGAAAAAATAGAAAAATGAAACACGAGTACTGCACAGCTTCCCGCTTTCAAATCTTCGAGCACCTTTTCCAAGCGTTGGACTTACCGAACATTCAGTACCAACAAACGAGAAACCGCTGTCGAAAAGGAACACGGAAGTATGTACACAATATATATACTGTCTATGGTTCCGTGTTCCTTCTTATGCAGTAAGGACGCCGAAGAGGTGTTAGCCCGCTATGCTAATCGCGCGAGTTTTACAAAGAGTGGGCGAAAACTTATTTCGAACTTTGATTTTTTTTCTATGGTTGTCTTGTTCTTGTTTATAAAATATAATGTATTATTGTTACTCGATTGAAAACATACATGCACGTGACAGAAAAGGGAAACCGGGAAGCAGGCTGACAGAACAGAGGAGGTAAGCTATGCAGAGCCGGTTATGCCAAACACATGTAGTTGTTGTTTATTGAAGGAGAAGTGGAAATGTGAGCCACTTTTGATCCAGCTCTCCCAGGTTGTTGTTGTTGTTTGTACACCTATCTATCTATCATAGTTCAATAGTAACTTTAAATTTGTCCATAATACCCCAGGCACAATCCCACATACACATACACTGCTGGTGTGACAGCTTTTCCTTGTTCTCCCAAAACTATAGACATCCAACTTATACTTAATCAAAGGAAATATTATTCGATATGAAAACACACAAACACAATGAGCACAGAGGGAAATAGGGAGGGAGTCGGCTGTCAGCGGCCACCGACAAGGGCACGACGCCTGCGTACTATTTCGGAAGGAGGGAATAGTTAATAGAATAATAGGGAAAGGAGGCATCACTCATATAACATGGGCGTCTAACTTTTGTGTTCAAATTTCAAAAGTTTAAACATGGAGGCAAAGTATTTAATCCTAGTGTGAATATAGTGAGGGCCCATATTGAGAAAGGAGCTTTCTAGCGTCATATTATCACGGCTTGATGCCGTTGGTAACCACTGAAGGAAATGAAGTTGCTGAACTGAAAGGGGCAAGGCATGAGAATGTGGAAGCGGGAGCAATGGCACAGGAGCAATGACGTAATACGAGCCAAGAAGAACCTGCTGTTATACTTACGCCGTTGAGGTCTTATATACATTCTTTTTTAATCAACTGGGCTTGATTTGTTCACTTATCTTTTTTTTTCTTTATTTTTCTACTCCTACATTATTAGCGTCTTCATGTCATCTTAAACACCTCATGCGAAGTAGCAAGCCCTGTATATAGCAGGGCTGACATCTTCGGCTTCCATTAAACTTCTTTTTCTCGCTCTCTCCCTCTCAAGAAATAAATAAATAATTTGTGTCAGTACAGCCGCCGGCAGAACATGGAGAACCATGACGATGAATAAACAGAAGGCGAAAACCTGTTCACAAGCCTAAATTTTATTACACGCAAACTGAATGCCCCAGAACTAACAAGATAGGATGTGGAAGGTGCCCACCGAGCGCCTTCCAAGAAAGATAGACCGGCTGCAATACTTGATCGGGTTTTCTTCCCGTGTCATGAAAGATCAGTGGATTGAACAAAGGGCGCATTGAAAAACTAAACTGCCCGGCGTCTGATTTGTTTATAGCTTGTCACCTCAAAACAAAATGTTGTTCTCTTTGGCTAACCAGAGCAACACGATGATTATTGCAGTTCATAGGACAGAAAAATAGGAAGATCCTCGTCTCGAAACGGCAAGGTGAGCCAGTGCTGCAATGAAAAACAGAACACGATGTTATCCCATAAATATAGTCAGCACTTTGCTCAGGAGCAGCCAGAAACATTCAAAGCACACTTCTTGTCCCTATGCAAAGGAACCGAAAGCACCGCAAGGTAGTATAGTTTTGTTCCCACAGGAAGTTGGTACCATTATCCAAAAGTTGGGGGTGCGTGGTTACGATAACATTGCGGTTTTCCAACTCAAGGCAGGCTCCGATATTCTATCTTTAGCTCTCGCTCACATATGTAATTGCTTACTGAAAAATGATTCGTTCACTGACAAAATGAAAAATAACTCGTGTATGTACTTATGGGAGGTGATAGAAATGCCCTCAGTAATCACTCACGCCGACTCCCTCCCTATTTCCCTCTGTGCTCATTGTGTTTGTGTGTTTTCATATCGAATAATATTTCCTTTGATTAAGATTAAGTTGGATGTCTATGGTTTTGCGAGAACAAGAAAAAACTGTCACACCAGCAGTGCATGTGTATGTGGGATTGTGCCTGGGGTATTATGGACAAATTTAAATTTGCTATTGAACTATGTTAGATAGATAGGTGTACAAACACCTCAGTAATCAGTAACTAGCGAGTCTCTGTCTTGCCTGTTCTTTCAAAAATCACAGAAGATATCAGTAGCAGTTTTTTATTCCAAAATAACTTCATGACAGAAAAACAGAAAGAATGTATAGTTTTCAGAAAGAACGCTCTGTAGACAGGGTTTCACTCCGTGCGAAAAAAGAATATATTATTACCAACATCGAAGACAGTCTTTACACTATTGCAATAATTTCAAATTTAAAAAAAACCTTTGATTCTATTCAACGTGATGTGCTTTCTTACAAATTACCTGCGTATGTTATCAGAGGTAATGCTCTGAATATGATAATTTATTTAGCAAATCACTTTCTGTGTGTTAGCTTTAGAGATGTGAAATCGAGCCTACAAATACTAAGATATGGCGTTCCTCAGGGTTCAACTCTGGGACCTGTTTTATTTCTTATTTACATCAATCAAATACTGTGCATTCCTGAAAAACCTGAGATGACCTTATCCGCACGTGGACACTAACGTGCTCTTGCACGGTGATGATCGTATCGAAATAATGCACGAAGCCCACACATGGCTAAATGGATTGTCGTCTTCGTTATCTAGCGACCGGCTAACCCTCAACACCGATTAAAAATCTACTTATTATTCAGACCATAATATGGGAGGATAGATAGCCGATTTGAATTGACGTTTTAAGATAAAGTTCTGAAGAACGTAACCGCAGCTATATTACTTGGAATTCACTTGCATAAAATTGTAACTTCAACAAAACACATTGCTCGGATATACCTAGAACCAGTGGTGTTCTGAACAAGACTAGGTGCATTTCTGGTTAATATCCCTGACCTGTCCCTTTCTTTACGCCTCGTTCAAACTAGCCAATCATTTACTGGCATTTGCACTATACTGTATCCTGGTTTGGGGAAATACACCAAGAAATAAGTTGTACAACCTTCCCGTCTTGTAGAAAAAAGCAATAAGGTTCATTGAACACTAAGCTTACAACGAAGAAAAGATCCCTTATTTTACTAAGCAAAATATTCTATCATTTTTAACATGCGAGTTCTGTCGCAGAAGTGTGTGCAGTACATTGAAGAAAATTTATTACCCAAACGTTCAGATGGCTCAATGTGGTCACCTTCAACATATGCCCCAATAGACACAATACACTAGTTCCACCTCTTCTTCCATCACTGGAAGCACCCTTAGAATTCCTGTTCTGTTCAGCTTTTCAGCAGCGATGTAGTTTTCGTTTCAATCGTCCCCGATATTCCGCCCTCGGAGCATCAGTTTGCTTTTGGGGAACAAAGAAAGCGTGCCAGGGATCTAAATCCAGCGAGTAGGCGGGGTTCTCCAAGAGAGTAATGGAATTGTGTGCTAAAACTCCCGCACTATATCGATGCAGAGTGCGCCGGGGCATATCGTAGTGCAGAATCCAGCGGCCCTCTTTGGACAAATTTGGTCGTACGCTGCGAAAATGGACCTTCACACGATTCAGGACCTCCACGTAGAAAGCTGCGATGACAGTTTGAACTTTAGGTACAAATTCGTGGTGCAAATTTCCATGGCAGTCAAGAAACGTTATCAACAGTACTTTTATTTTTGCTCTGTTCTTCCGCGCTTTTTTTTTTTTCGAAGGGGGCTTTGGTTCATCTTTCTTTTCCCACTCCTTGCTCTGCGACTTCAGCTCGATGTCGCATTCGTAAATCCAAGTTTCGTCGATGGTGACGACACATTGCGAATTCGTCACTGTCGTCTGAAAGTTTCCAATCCATGAAACATCCTTTTCGTCGCAACTTTTGCTTAGGAGTTAGCAGTTTCGGCACCCTCTTGACTTCAGCCTTTTTCATTTCCAATTTTCCAGTCAAAATTCGGTGAACGGACGACTTTTCCAAACGAACTGCTTCTTCTGCTGTCATTCTAACAGTCATTCAGTGGTCACTGAGCACCAGAGAACGCGCACGATCGATGTTCTCATCTTCGAACGGAGTGGAGGGGCGTCCTGATCTTGCATCGTCCTTGGGGTCTTCACGGAACTCCCCCCCCCCCCCCCCCCTCGAAAACGCTGGGCCCAGTTGAGCATAAAAATTGATATTGACACTTTGTTTCCTCTGTCCTCCGATATTAATTTCAATGGACTGCAAAAAAATTGCACGCATTAAATTCTGCCTTGACATACAGCTATCCTGCGTGCATTAGAAGTGAAACGGGTTCTTCTGAGAGGAGCGAGTGAGACAGCGGCGCTGCTACGCCCTCCCCTACCTTTTTGCTGACTCACTGCACGAACATTAGGGACAGACCTCGTATACCAATGCTGAAAGCCCCTGCCATATATATACAATTACCTGCACTGAAGCCTTTCCTTACAGTTACACCCCTTTGTTATCTTAATAATACGCTTGCAGTACCATAGCGTAATAATGTTGCTGGCTAAGCGTAAAATTATTCGTCAGGCTTAAACTCGCTAATAATACTCCAATTACAAATAACGCTGACGTCAGCCACACTTGAGTTCTTATGGTTTCCACAGCAAGGAAAGAAATAACTGAACCCGATATAGCGAATAAGATCAGACCAAAACATTAGCTTTATTACCACAAACAGTCTTGGTGGTGGCATGCAAAACAGTGTTGCCAAATGAAATTTAGGAATAAGTAACTAGAGTCACCTTCTCGGTAGCGTATTTTCTCGAGTATAGGGTAGCGGTTGCCTTTTTTCTCTCTCTCTCTCTTTGTTCTTTTTTTTGTGTATTGCTGTTCTAAAACTCAAACGCACTTTTCATACCTCCTGCCTCACATTTTTCCTATGTGGATAAGAATGCCCATCATAGGGGTGAAACGCGAAACATAAATTTATGTTTGCCAGAACCGATTAAATCAACCTCCTCTCTGCATGCTCCTGGAACGTTTAAATCTTTCTTCCCCTCTCTGTTGGTGTAGCAATTATATTATTAGAGAGAACAGCGTGAGATAGTCGACGACAGAAAATTTCCAACAAAGCGTCATTGAGATTTCAAACAATCTTGTGTGTTTTAACTTTTTGCAGAGGCAAGAAGTCACAAGAAACAATGCCTCCAGCGTTGTTGCTCAGAAATTTATTGACCTCGCTCAGTGGTGTGCATTGAACTAAATCAGCAAAAATACTCAACAAGCGGCTGGCGCCTTGCTTACAGTAAAGCTCTTGTTTGGGCTAGTTGGCGCATTCTTGAACACATAACAGGGCATCGTCCTTGTGTTTTCGCGCTGCCCTGTTATGCTTGCCTACAGACGAACACAACAACGTATTCAGAAGAAAAAAGTAGTCGTTGATGGCTTAGAAGAAAACTGATTTAGGGTTACGTAGGAAACAAAAACCGCGGATTCGAAGAAATATGCGGCGAAAACTAGACGAGGACAAAGAACACAATGACAACGCCATAAACTTATTTGAATATGACCCACAACTATATCTCGAACCAAGATTCCGCTAAAACACGGACATACGTCGCGCGAGCAAAGATATGCTCGTACTGTGGCATATGTACATACGCCGCAGTGAAGGGCTTCAGAACAATTTTCCGGAGGGGAGTTCTTTAACGTGCACCTATAAAGCGCAGTATACGGCAAGTTTTCGCATTGCGCCCCGCATCGCAATGGCGGCCACCACGGCCTGGTATCGTACCCGCAACCTAGTGCACAGCTGCACAACGCCATAGCCGCTGATTCACCGCAGCGAGTATAGAGGACGAATATGAGACGCCGCTGATGTGGATGCGCATTCCACACGATTGGAATAATGCGCCAGTACGTCAGCCACCACCACTGACCTAGTTTTCGGCATACGGCTATAAGGCTCGAATTTGTCAAATTGTTTCTTGCTTCTTTTTCTTTGTCCGTAAGATGCTCCTCCATGCTCGCCCGCACCGCCCGAATGACAGAGATGCCGTGCGGCGTAGCACACTTGCAGCCCTAAGCGGCAGCCAGTCTTGGAGACGACCTAAACGTATACTACGCACTGGGATCTACCGTTTCAGGGAAACGAAATCCACCGAGCAATACAGGCGTGGTTCCTAGTGATTATTTTCGGCTCGGTGCTGAGATGGGAGGAAGTGCTTGACAAAAGTGTCTTATTCCCGATTCCGTGGTTGATAGAGAGAAAGCCTAGGCACGGAGGTTAAAAGAATACTTTAGCTGGGGAGATCCTATTTAAGTACATTAGAACCTAGAACACTCGTTTTTCTCGGCACCCACCGCACCGAATTTGATGACATTTCTTTGAAAAAGAAGCAAAAAAAATTATAATCTGGTGACTGCAGTAAGCAAAATTTTTATTTAGGTCGCAATTTTTTTTTAGAAAATTGTTGAAAGCTGAAAAAATTTTAAATATATATCGCGTCACAAGTTTTCAACTCTGTATTTCAGTAATCAACAATGATATCAAAATCATGTAAATTTTATCCAATAGTACATATAAAGTGGACAAAATTTATGCATTTAACAACGGTGTGAATTACCAATAATATATGAGTAGGACCTTTGCGAAACCCTCGTTTCACGTTAGCTACAAATTTATATATCACATTTCTCCGCTTAAGGGGCTCTATCCGATGTACGTAGATTACAGAACTTTGATATCTGTTCTTGTGAAGAGGTACGAATTCCTGAACTTCATGCTTCAATTTCTTCATACTTATGATTTTCGGCAATTTTCTTAAAACACATTAGGTCCTCTATCAAAGTTCGGCTTCCTTCGATTGCTAGAATTTAATTATCTACTTCAAATGCGGCAAATGTAATGTAAGTTGATCCAGCGGTAGTCTTATGCGAACACTTCTGCGATTTGCATGCATTTGAACAGGGAAATCGAAATTGTTCCTAAGCTACCCTACATGAAGTTCGCAAGGATGGCTAGTTGGTAAAGCATCTTAAAGGGTTAACAGCGCTCACAAAGACAGAGTGAAGAACAACAGGACACAGCGCTAATGCTCTACATGTTGTAAGCGGAATGAGGAAGAGAAAAAAAAACCGAGCAAGAGAATGACGAGACAAGTTTTAAGACAATTCATAGGCGCGGATGAATATGTTGAGGTGCTTAAAGACTTCAACGCTACGCAGTGGTCCAGTCTCCAAGTCGCGATTACACTTGGCTCCATCAGCAAGCAGAATGCTTGCGCACTGCCCATGGTGTCGTCTTGAAATAGTCAGCACGAATCAAATGTGGGCAAGAGAGATAGAGAAAGACAAAAGAAGGAAAGAAGGCAGGGATTTTAACCAGAAAAGTTCGTGGTCGGCTACCCTACGCTAAGAGAGTGGAGCAGAGGAATAGAACGGAGGTAGAGAGCGAGATAGACGGTGAGTGTGAGCACCACGCAGTCAAAGGCGCGCTCGCAGAAGTGAGTCGTTTTCAAAAAGCACAAAGTGATTTAACTGCTTTTAGGGTCGATGATCGCTGGGGATGGGGTTCCAGTATCTGTGCGCTCACTAGACAAGCATCTAGTCGCATCAATACATTGAACATGTATTGTATTTGTATACTGAATCGAGGACCGTGGCACAATAGGGGACAACGTTCTCCTCGCGGGCCACAGACATCACATGCAGGACTCTAAGCCATTACAGTTAGTACTGAATAATCTCCCGTGAAGCCAACTCCAAACCACAGCCGACACAGAAGACATGCATAGCGCCGGTGCCGTCTGAGTGGAGGTCCGAGTTGAAACGGAGGGTTCAGTCTGCGCAGTCTGGTGCGGCTTATGTGGCAACAGCGGTACAGCCGCGCTGAAGTGAGCACCGCATGCGACGGAAATGCTTCAACGAGCGGGTGTTCAGCTGTTCTATCTCTCCTTCCCACCACCTTCGTTGCCTTCACACCGACACCTGCTCGTGTTTGCGCAGGTTTCGTACCTCGCGCAGTGTATGTCTGTGGGCGTGGACGTTTCATTCGAAGGGCATGTGCACGATGTACACGCTTTTATCTGCCTTTAAGAAGATCTGTGTGGCTGACGACTATTTTCGTGGCTGGAATGTAGCGAAAGGGCAGCGTCTGCTTAGCCACGTAGGTGACGGGGAGCAGTTAATCGGAGACGACATCGGATGTGCCACCAGAAAAATCATCGGCACACACGACGTGTGTTGGCTACAGTCATTTTTGCGGTTTTCCACTAAATGTCTGCTACAAATCCGTGTTGCCTCTGTTGGTGACCACGGACTTCCATCGGCACTCTGCGGAAATACAGAAAATATATCGCGACACAGCACAAATACGACATGTGTACACAGCTTTAACGTGTTACAGGAGTGTGAAATACTGCCGAACCTTTATCTTTTGCGGCGTATAGGAGTGAAATGCCTACGCTGCAAAAGACTAAACCCGGCCTTAATTGCCGCCAGCGCCCATTAACCTTGGCCGGCGCTGCTCCGCCTTTAAATATATCATGACGATTCTCTCTCGCGTAACATTCGAAAAAAAAAAATACCCGCAAGTTGGCAAGGCTTTAGCTCTGCACGTTTCCAAGAAGGTCACCAAGGTAATGGCCAAAAGCAAAAGCTGCAGCGGGAGTGACAGTTCGTCGACGTACGCATAGGAATTGCATTGGCATTGCAGCGCTAACTAGCGCTTGTATTCACCCGCGCTTCTGGCGACTTCGTTGACTAGTGTGCACATTTCTATTAACGAATTTGTAATTACTCTTCTTCATGTAAAGTTGGCTGCACTCATTTGGCGATGTCACGTGTGTTCTTTGGCAGCAAGATTAAATTACTACAATGTAACCGGCATCGTGCCTTGCGGAGTCGTTTGAAATATAAGTCTGCACCAACGACGTGTGCCTATTATTTAGGCACAGAAACATTATTACGGCAAGGTAGAATTTTAAAAAAGCGATCGACTTGTCACAATTACACAACCAGACGAAGAGACTACTCAACGCGAACTCGACTTCCTATAACTGGGCTTTGTTACGCTTCTCTGGAGGACGCACCTGACACATATTTGGACTATAGGCTGTCTCAAGCTGCGGTAACATCGCGTAGATGGCCGCTCTCAGAGGCCCGCGCCTTTCCCGCAGCTGTCACCGCTGAAGTAGCGGTCCGGTACCCGAATAAAGGGGAAATCGCACCTACAATCTTCCGCCATTTTTGCTTCAAAGTGCTGTCGTCTGCTACTGCATCGCATCATCCATCAGCCATCAGTGGCGCCTCTATAGGAGGTGCACTACGCGTGTATATATTCCACTCGGGTAACGAAAGCGTCAGTGCCAGAAGACGAAGATGCCTGGCAGCGTCTGTCCTATAGAGAGGGGAATCAGCATGCGGTGTTCTTAATTTAACGTCCAGAATTAAAGACAATGCTCGGAATCTCTGCGAAAGCCACTTCTGGAGAAATGTAAAACGAAGTTCAGTGCCCTCCACAGCGCCTTCAGGCGATTCGGAAGCTCCTTGTACATCTAATTCGGCTGTGGGAGAGCTCGGCAGCTTCGGGATATATTTTATGTTATTTATATATTATACAAAAGGCTTATCGCGCCCTCGGCGCCATCCTGTGCTGATCGAATAAAGATCAAGCTCTACCATATGCCGTTGACGTACGTGGGCGTACGCTGTGTACAAGAAGTTCCCGGAATTCGCTGAAAACGATTGGATTCCGCACCCGAAGCAAGGTATATCGTGCTTTAACACTTGAGCAATGGCTATAATTGTGACATGAGAGTGCATATATTATACAGCTCTGCAAGGAAATGCGGATGCCCCATTTCTACCGAATTGGCTTTATCAGGTATATTTGACACCTCTTAGACAGGCCGGCTCCACAAACTTGTCTCTTTCACCGTGGCCGGGTCGGTGACTGTTGCTGCGAAGCTAGACAAATAGTGTGATGCTTACGTATACGATATATGCAGAAAGCGGCTGGAATAGAGCACTTCCAATCTGACGCGACTGGTCAGCGAATCCATGCCACGGTCAGCGCCAGCACGTACTAGAAGCAGCAAACGGGGGTCAACGCTGCGCAGAACTGTTCACAGAGTCCAACGTCAAATAGAGCTTTAGACTTACATACCTGTTCGCAGTGCTGCGTGCGTAATCAGGTCAATTCAACGAAACATTTGACGGCAGTTATCTCGGTTTACATGGCCTATTTCGAAGGTAGAAACACGGATATAAACTTTATTGCGATTCCCTTCAACGCTCTAGTACACGCATGTGCCGTAAAGTTTGTAACTAAGATGTTAATTTTTGAAATAATTTTTATTAGTGAATGGATTCCTTTGTTGTTTTTTCTTGCAAATAATATCTGCCTAGGCAGATAACTAATTTTTAATTACGTGATTCGAGTAACTTTTGTAGGCTTCTTTCAGAAAATGTGTTCCAAGTAAAAAAAAAAAAGAAGATTGTGCTGGGGGACCGAGGTTCGATGCCGCCATTGGGCACGTAATGAATTTTTTTTTTAAGTATGAGCGATTCGGCAAGACAGCAGCAGCACCCAGCAGCCACGGCCAAGAAAGTCCAGGGGGGTTCGCGAACAAGGCTTCGCTTTGAAAAACACACTGTACGTCGATACGGAACAGCCACAGATAAAGGCCACCTCAGCGTGGTTGCACGGAAGATGTTGAAAAAAAAAAACAGAACTGATGCCGGCTGCAAGTCGATCGCCATCGTGGTCAAGTTTGCACGAACGGTGTAAATATATCTTGTAAATAGCATTGTGCCTGAGTTACACGTAACAATATCATTATTCCGTTTGGATCACGCAGGAAGAAAAAAACCGCAAGCACTGAAGAGCTGACTTCGAGTCTGTCAAAACAGGTCATACAGCAGGTTTCAGCGAAGCTTGAAAGAAGTTAACGGCCAAAAGTATTCCGCTGGGCTTTATTGCGATTTATCTGGTAAAATACGGCAACTATGACGTACTTCGAGGGACGGTAGTTCAGATACGGATGTCGATCTTTACGTAATTGTTTATCTATTAGCATAAATGTGCATGCTTCCACTGGTGATAATAACGCAGGTTCCGCGGCATAAAATTTTAACAGAAAGCATACAAACAGCATTCTTCTTCAGTCCGACAAAATCAGCCTTGATCTGCAGTAAAGAAAGAAGCTAAGGCGGATGATGTGAACCGACATATTTCACTGTGCATGATCTGAAATCGAGAACGCTAGACCGACAAGCAACATGCGGAAGGAAATCTCCCACCTTGGCAATGTGTTAGGTATGGCCTATTCAAAAAAGACACTGCAAAGGTAAACGCAAAATAGGTGTCCATATGTTTCTCTACCTTCAAGCGGAGCTGTAGGAAATTTGTGCGCTTTGGTCAAGTCAATTAGGCGTGCTAGAAGCCATAACTGGCACTTATAAGTGCACTGTTAAGGCTGAAGGCTGAAATAAACTGCATCTCGGCAAATTTCAGGTCCAAAAATGACCCCCCATGAAAGGACAAAGTCTGGACGAATCCACGCAGTGCCAGTCATCCCCATGCCTCGAAAAATGAATTGTGGTCATTCGTTCTTCTATGCCCAGTGATGATGAACAGTGCATAGATTTGCCTAATAGTTTTGGCTTGGAACGATATTATGGATATTTAGATTACCGTTCCTAAACTCATTTTTATCGCACATTTGTTGTATAGAATCAACCAGTCTCGTTTATCGACCAATTTTGCTATTAGATTATTTTTTAATGTTTATACAGACAAATATGTTTGTACAATAAAGAAGAAAATGATTGCGCAGGTGCAGCAGTACAAAACATATGTTCTAGATTTAGTGAACGGTTTATTCGAAACTGTCGCTGTATGCGCTCGGAATTCTGTAATAAAACTAAATGGCTGTGTGCATAAAACACCAGGCTACCAGAGGCCACTTTAAAGTTTTGTGCATGATGAATGTAAGTCCCGCAGCGCACTTCCGATTTGGCAGTCCTAGCACGGATAATTAGGGGCCCTATAATGTAAAATTATTCCAATATGTTTTTATTCCAATCTCTTGACGTCCAATTTGCGTAACCGCCGACGCAAGCATCGGACGGTCACCCGCAGGGTTGTCTCAACAGACCAATCAAACGCTCTCCTTGTTCATAGGCGGTCACTTTTGTTTGCTTGAAAAACGAATAACATTGCCTACACAGAGCGGCTTGTCTTATCTAATTGGCTCACAAGAGGTGAGGAGCACGCTCAAGTGCAGAGGGATTCGATGGGGCCGAGCCACTGCACTGAAAATCGATAACCGGATGAGAAGGGTGGTGCCGGCGTCTGTGATTGGTCCACTTTCCCTTACTTAGCTTACGGTGGCTCGTCGACAATCGCGGCGGCATGCAACGGAAGCTTAAGAATGACCCTAAAACAGATCCTCAGCAAAGAAGAGTTGGCAGAACGAGGTCGTAAAGGTGCCGAAAGTTATCGAAAACGTTACACGGCCTCGCAAAGAGTTTTATTACACGCAAATAAACCCATGCTCTCCGGCAGGGGCGAGTAGCCAGTGCCGGAGCGATCGGCGGCAGCCATCTTGTATTCCTTTCGGAACGGGGCAGCCTACAGCTATTCAGAAGAAAATTCAGTTTTGTTCGGCATATTAATGGGTCTTTAACGCATACACGTCACTTTGACGCGGTGAGATATTTCGGTTTTGTGACGTCGCGTGACAGGCAGGTGAAGTGGGTGCAGCCCGGTGACTTTTGGCCAATAGCCGATCGAGGGCTAATGGCGAAAAGGCGTCGAATCAGAAATTATTATTTTTCCTTCGTTCGGTCAAATCATACATAATCAGTGTGAACACGTCACATCAGATGGGGAGCTATCGCGGTTTTCGTGACGTCGCGTGAAATACAGGTGAAGTGGGGGTGGCCCAAAAAATATTTCACCAATCGCGGAGGGCTGATTGCAGAATTGGAATAGAAAAGTTTGGAATAGTTTTACGTTATACATACCACCCTAGATGTTGGGAATTCAAATTATTATGCACGTGAGCAAAAACACGTCCAGCCATAGTAAGTGGGTGTTAAAAACAGCCCCTGTTCAAGATTTAAATTTGTGTGTTTGTGTGTGTGTGTGTGTGTGTGTGTGCGTGTGCGTGTGCGTGCGTGTGTGTGTGTGTGTGTGTGTGTGTGTGTGTGTGTGTGTGTGTGTGTGAAACTGAGATGTTTTATGTCTGTTATTGTAAATTTTGCTTTCTAATCGAATGCATTTCAAGACAGAAAATTACTTGAAGTAAAGATGCCCGAAATTCCCCAACAGCCTTTTATCTCGCTCTGCCATTCGTTCTTTCTATCTCTAGCTCTTATTTTCTTTCTTGTTTTAGTATAATTATTTACTCCCATAATTAACGTCAAAAATAGCGCCCGTTTCTCACCGCTAGTTCCGAATATGAATCCTAAGAGTGAAAGCCTAAATTATACGGTGACACCTCAAAATGCAAAATTTTGTGTGTCACTTAGTCTCTCATTATTTTTTTCTTCTTTGAACAAAATTTCGTACTGGCAACGTTAGTGTTTTCTGGGGGACATTCAAAATGGAGCTCGGGCTGCTTTCTACTTTCCCGGTCAAGACACGCTCCATGTGGATCGGTTTCGAAATGGCAGGCTGCTCAGTCCCAAGAGCACGGCAAGGTGAAGTATGAGCTGCTCCCATTGTGTGCAAATATAAGCGTATTTGCACATGAGTTCGCATTGCGCACGCGGCAAGCTTCTTATCGCGGCCTGACTTTACGTTGTTCGACGCGAACGAAACGAAAAAAAAATTCGTGGTAATAAAATTTTGTGGGGACCATTCTTCTCTCTTCCTCTTTCTCTTTTTTTTTCTTTTTTCTTTTTTTTTTTTACTGGGAAAGCACTATATGCCCATTTACGCGAAAATCCGGTATTGTAGTCGGCGGCGAGACCGAACGATGGTACCAAAAATGGCCGACGACAAAACTACAGTAAAACCACATAAAAATACTCGAATTGGCATAACATTTCTCAGGGAGGTTCCTGTGAACAAAGTAAATTAGTGCAATTGAAAGGAATATCAGGTAAATTTCGGTCTGGGTGGGAATCGTCACGGTGGCTCCGCGCATCTGGTTGACTGAATGTGTGCCTAGAGCGTGTGTCGTTGGGCACGTGACGATGGAGCTAATGGGTAGGAGGTGGCGCCACGTCATGAGTGTGTAAAATCAGTGTATAAAATAAAAGGCATTAACGTCCAATTGAATGCCGCTGAGCGGTCCTTCGAGTTATGAACTCCTCGAGGGCAAGCGAGCGCGCTGAGACGATTGGCGCGTTTTCATTTGACCTCCCCGAAGCGTAGTTAAAACGCAGGCGAGACCTTGCGCGAACAAGGAACGCACAGAAAAAGACATTTCACCAAAACGACTGTAAAGTTTTCGGATTCCCACACGTAAGCAGCCTTACGTGTCCCTGCCGATGTTTTTCTTTTTTTTTTTTTTTTTTTTTTTGTACAGCTTTGCGCTGCTAAGCATGAGTTCGCGGGAAACTAACCTGGAACCCTGCCTATATACACGGCGTCTCTCAACACCATGTGACCAGCCGTGGTTGCTCAGTGGCTATGGTGTTGGGCTACTGAGAACGAGGTCGCGGGATTGAATCCCGGCCACGGCGGCCGCATTTCGATGGGGGCGAAATGCGAAAACACCCTTGTGTTTTAGATTTATGTGCACGTTAAAGAACCCCAGGTGGTCAAAATTTCCCGAGTCCTCCACTACGGCGTGCCTCATAATCAGAAAGTAGTTTTGGCACGTAACACCCCACAATTTTTTTTTCTCAACCTCATGTGGGCAGTACCTAACACTTGCACAATTAACGTCTTAGAGAGTGTGTTGGGAGGCTAGTTGGTAAAACGTTATCTTTGGGAACATAAACTGCGCTAGGGACGAGACACCGAAGTAGAGGCTGCGTTCGTCCGGCCTTCTGCTTCGGTGTCTCGTCCCTAGCGCAGTTTATGTTCCCACAGATAACGTCTTAGAGATTGAGAAAAATAAGAGCAGTAAACTGCTTTTCACAATTCGTATTCACTTTTGTTAACGATAACTTATCCCGATAGGTAAATCATGGGGCACGTCCATTGGAAAGCGGCGTGATGTGGTAAAGATTCTAGGACAAGTGTGCGATTGAAGAAGCTGAAAAGGCAAGATTCGAACCTAGGACGCCTAGCACACCAGCCGGATGCTCTAACCATAAGGCCAAGGGCGTGCGCCTCAGAGAGCGGTAAACTTGGGAGCTGGACGCTTAAGCTTCGCCTTGAAGAGTGGAACGCGATAGCATTAAAGGGTCCCTGACTGCTTCTCATGCTCTCGTTTCTCACCGCTAAGTCAAAGACAACAAATCATTCACTACGAGACCTTTTAATACGTGGCCATTTCGCAACTTCCGAAGGTCCTGGGTTCGATTTCCACCTAAACCCCAAATTTCTTTTCAGCTCAATTACTTTCGTTTGGTTATACGACCCTCCCCGAGATATTTGGCGTCAATGCGAACACTCTTTGACCTGTTAAAGAATTTTATTAATCATTTACTTCGATCGCGAGTTTTCGGTGACGTGCAACGCATGGCCAACGCACGGTCAACGCACGAACAGCGCCGACGACGCCGGATTTTCTGCGTAACGGGGCCCTTAAAGCCATCGCTCTAATAATAACCTGCCGACGTTGTAAAGACCAAGACGTGACATATTATAGGCTCCCGTATATCGACCACACGGCGTTCGCTTATACCCAAGCCGCCATTGTTCAAGACTGCGTTCCTCTCTTTCTCTCTGTAGAGCAAGAGATTTACTTCTGCTCTGAGAAACCGATCTGAAACATCGTCCCCACTAGCGGACGACCAACAAGACACTGAAGACGCTGCTTCGCTTTGTCAAATTCGCTAGCCTCTGAGGGTTTCTTTGAGAGGCGTGCTTTCAAGCGCTGTATGTGAGTCCACATATGTAACTTTCTTTCAGCTTTGTTTTCTCTTTATCCTCAAGGTTGAAGGCAACGCTCGTTGCCCACTTATTCTGCGCGGACCATATACTTAAGCACTTACGACGGGTATTTATGTGAGTTTCTGAAGCTATATATAGTTTTTCTTTTACTTGATTCTCTTTCTTTTAATCTGCTTTCATTACAGCGTGGGCTTACTAGGAAGGATTTTGAAACAGCCATTTCTTGGGTTGCCCATTTTCCGGCGCTTTTGTCAAGTAATAAATATAAAAAGAACTAATCTCGTGTGTCAGTGCCGGTAGCAAACTAGACACCATTATGGCTAACCTTGCTGCATTTCCTCTGGTTTCACCTTCCGTGTTGCCGCGAATCATTCACACAGGCGCATAAAAGAAAACATTGCATATAAAACTGAAAGGTTCGGCCTTTTCAGAAAGCTTAAGGAATAATGCCCTGTGACTGAGGATAACGGCGCCCGGCATGGTGCAATCCTTTTGTATACGTATATCGAACTGTGCCAGGAGGGCAGGCGCACTCTGTCGAAACTCTTCTCTCCGCGCGCAATCTTTGCGCAATGCCGCAAGCGAGTGGCAACCGTGCTTACGGCTTTCTCGCGTCTGCGTCTTATCATCTTGCGCGCTCTATTTTCCACTTACCCCTCGCTCTGTCCTCTGAGTCTCATCGCACACCGAACCTCTTTTCTGCGCCTCTCCCGCCTTCTCTCTATTCGCGGAAGAGGTGCATCTGCTTTGCGCCCGGCATGTTCAACAAGGTGGCGCCCATCTGTTAGCGGCCCGAAGGCTCCACATCGACGTGAAAACGGCGCAGCAGCTTGGGGTGCCATTGAGGACATGTCACATTCCATCACTTCGTCGAATTGGCTCACAGGGCTCCCGTATTGGCTCACAGGGCAGCTACGGCCTCTCTGATTGGTTCAACACGCAGCCATTGCAGAATTTGACAATATCGTGGAATTTGGTAGAATAGTCACCCCGGTTTTAGAGATAAATACACGTTCATATTGCTCCCCGGTTTTGGCTAACTAAAAAAAAAAAAAATCAGATCTCACGCCATGTGCGAATCGATGCATGAGAAGCTTTGTCTGCGGTTTGCGTTCGTTGAGGTTATTTGGCGGTGATATATTGACGGTATACGACAGTCGTGACGGGATGCAAAATGCTACCTTACCCGTTCCACTTGTGTTTGTTGTTGCTCTGTTCGACGGTTTATGCGAGCCTTCGTCTCGTCGGCACTAGTTGAACGCTTCGGCGCCCTTCTGGGTTGTAGCTCACAAAACTGCCTCCTCTCTCTCTATCTCTCTATTCCCTCGCTAACATTCTCCCCACCTCCTCCCTCTACTGTCGTTGTTGTTGCGGCTGAACACGGAGACAAGCGCGGCAGCTCCCGCAGAGTATTTATGAGAGGTCACGAATAGTTAGGCGTCCAGAGGGCATTGTGCAGATGCGACGCGGCGTAAATCTTGACACGAGCTTCTCTGCTCGTCTTTCTTTTGGGCCACACTCCTGTCATGTACTAAACGCGATAGCGTTAAGGGCCCCGTATCGCAGAAAATCCGGTATCGATACCGCAAGCGTCGCTTGAGCGAATAATCATTCTGAACTTTAACCACGAAGGCCCTCGATGTGGCGCAAACCTTGTCTAACATTCTTTACACAGTTATTCCTCGGAGTTTTGAGAATGACTTTTCATAAACAAATGTCATGAAAGAAAACAGCGACAGCGCATGCCTTTATGTTTTCGTGACATGGACACGTCTCGACCACGTCTCGACGCGGCCGCCGTTAGTGGCATCTAGACTCCCGACGTAGCCGACGTTAGTAGCGTAGCCAAAGCCAAAGCAGCAGTGGGAAAGCCAAAGCAGCAGCAGCAGCAGTGGGAAAGTCGAAGGAAGAGGCAAAGAAAGCTTCGCTTTGAAAAGAGAAGCCGCGATGGTTCTTCGGCCGGGGCGTCGCGGCGAATTGCGGCAGTTTCCAAGCTGAATTTCTTTCATCTGCGACTGCGTTGGTTAAGAATTTCACTACTGTCAGACACTAGGGAAAGCTTTCAGCGCATATATGGCGCATCGTTGTTTTCCCGCGACCCTGGACGCAACGTTCGAGGCCGCTTCCCACTCCTCCGGGTGCTGCATAAGTGGATCAGCGTGTTGACGCTAGGAAGGTGCGCTTAAGAGCAAAACGGTGTACCCCACAGCGCACTTTTTGCGGCAGAGAAAAAGACGCGTACACTGTTGGGCGAAAACGACGGCGCGCCTTGACGAGTGCATTGCTGGAGTCAATATCGCGCAGAAGCCGCTGTTTGATTTCTTAGCGCACAGCGGACGTTATGATGCTCGACTTTCAGCCACGCGCCATCGCTTTCTCCGGGCAATTTGGTCCACGCGTGCGTGTCGAAATCGCGCTAGGAGAATGACTGCAGTTTTGCGAAAGCTCTTCACTGTAATACTTCGGCACAACAGATGCTCACATTTGTTCATGTGCTCACAAACGCGTATGCAAGATTTAGCGTTGGGACAAAAGCCACTGTGGTCATGTTGGTGAAGTTTTTCTTTCGCAAAAGAACTGCTTGTCATTGGTCAGCGCCCTGGCTGTCTCCTTTGATTTCTTACGTTAAAAGTTAGCCACCCAGTGAAAACACATAATCTGTGGGACATTTAAATCGAGTCTTAATGTATATTCACCACTTCAGAGACAAATAGGATCACCCGTCGGCCATCCAATTTGGGATATATGCTGCCAAAAACGTCTTCCTGTCTATCTTCCTGTCCACACGGGAATAGTTGTTCTCCTAGAAGCTTGCTATGTTAGTGTCCTCGTGAAAGAACTAAATGCAGTGCTTGTATGTGGCAGCCATCTTTTGAGGGGCTGCGGGAACTGGTGAAATGAACGGCCGTGATAGCGCTCAGCCTGTTCTTATCGCAGGCTTGCCTCCAGTGTTCACTCGTCGGGACTGTGTCGTCAGCTGCGCCGTCACAAACCAGCAGCCCCTGCGGAGGCCGTGTCGACAGATGGTGGCAGGGGTCGAGATTAAGCGCGCTTCCTCTAAACGCAGGCTCGAGAGTAAGATGTTCTGGTCTATATTCAACCTATATTCCGAAGCTCTGCAGTTCATTTTCTGAACCAACTTAGTTTAAAAGCTTCAGTTATATTATGCCACTTTTGCCTCAGAATGACCTAAAGATGAGCACATTGCACTGCCGCACGCGCGTGTTCGCACACGTGTGCACGCGATTGTATCTGATATTGCTGTTTGGGTGTTCTGCCCGAGACAGACAAGTAATGTAAGACGGTATATGAATTCAAGCGTTTGGGGAAATACGCCCTGGTCATGTAAATAATCGTGATTAAAAATTGTGTCACTGACAAAGTAAAAACAAAAAAACGTCCTGTCGTTTCCGGTTCAGTGAGTAATACATGCTACCGCGTGCGCCCAGTGCGGTTATGTCTGTATTGGTTAAAAAAGCTCCAACTACACGAGAATGACGTGGAGAAAGAACATGCGCAATCGAACGCGCTTGCTGAGCATGTGAGCAAGACTGGGCACACGATAAATTGGCACCGGACTGAGATCGTGGCCACTGACCGAAAATTTGCCTAAAAGACTTCATCTGCAATCACTCATCAAGACCATCACCCTTACCTTCAGCATGATGAAAAAGAATATTAACCTTATTAGCATCTATGCAAAATCACTTGGACGCATGCGACTATTTTACCCCTAAGCTCGAGCTGTGCTCGTGATACAAATCTGTACCATTATTGTCAAGGACGGGTCCTACATGCCCACGGCACGGATTCACGTGTGTCTGCTCATCCCAGCGCTTACCACTGAGTTCCGGAATTCCTGCATATTATTTTGTAGTTCACTTTTTTTTTTTGCTGTCATGAGTTGAGAGAATAATATTATTGGGAGCTTTTATGGATTATGATAAAATAAATGTTTCTTGAAACATGGTGCGATGTCTTCATTGAGAACTAGAGGCAACGCATACATCGTGAGACAACGATGTAGTGTCGTACTCGGTTGGTGATTTCTTCTAGCACTGAACTTCTTTATTTATGTGCTTTTCCGTGCATCAGTAACAGCCAACGACGTTTGTGCTGAACCCTGTAGACTCCTACTATGCTGGGAGCCGAATTCACGTCTTTTGCATGTGTGGGCGTACGCCTGCGTGCAGACCTAGCCTTAAACCGAGAACCGCTCTCCACTGAGCTTCGTGCGAACCTAAATAGACTCACCGCGTCAGCCCGTCGCTGCGAGAAGCGCTTTCTCGGGAACGTTGGATGGACTGGTCCGCCTCGCTTGGCACATCTCTTCGTCTGCGTCGATTTGGCGAAAGTTCTGCAGCATGGAATTAGGTGGTCGCACGCCGAACCCAGCAGCCAGTGCATGCCTGTCTTCTGGATGTGTGCCGAACCAGTTCGCACCAGAAGTAGCCAGAGCTTTTTTTTCCCAGCGTATGATCAGGCCCCGTAACAATTCCACCGTCTGTATAGCCTTCCTCCGGAAGTTGGCGCTACTTCCAGTCATTGAGACATCGAAGGTATGCAAGCGCCGTTTACAAAGGCAGACCTCCAGGCAGCCATTGACCAAGCAAAAGTACGCAAGGCGCCAGGCGCCTTGCGTACTTATGAAGTGTTCAAGAACATCGATGGTTCTGCGCTGCAGTGACTGCTTGACTTGCTTAATGTCATTTGTACGACCGGAGATCTGCCTGAGTCATGGAGGCATGCGAAGTTGTGCCTATACCGAAGCCAGGAAAGCCCTCGGACGAGCTGCCTAATGTTGGGCCTATTGGCCTAACGTGTACGTTGTGCAAGCTTCTTGAACACATGTTGACATCGCGCATCCCTCGTGATTGGAAAAGCTCGACTGGTACCATCCGGCTCACACTGGCTTTCGATCGCACTTTGGCACGGAAGATAGCTAGACCGTTTGACGTCCATGGCACTTCTGTGAGGAAGAACAAGGACTATTCGAACCCTTCTCATCATGGATGTTCAAAAGGCCTCTAACAACGTTAGCCACTCGGCGGTCATTCGCAAAATGCAATGGCACAACTTCTGCCTCGCGTCTGCGACTCTGCGATACAGAAGGTACACTGCACCTTCTGTATCCGAGTCGGCAAGGAAAGAAACGGGCATTTTATTTCGAAGCGGTTCGTACCGCAGGGCTCGGTGTTGGCTCCGATACTGTTTAACATTGCCCTATTGCACCTCACATGGTAACTCACCGGTATTCCAAATACCTCCCTCCTTCTGTACGCGGACAACGTGACAGTGTGGACACTACATGTAGACCTGCAACGCCAGCAGGATGGTCCCCAGACTGCCCTGAACAATGTCTCAGACTGGTGTGCCCGCCTAGGACTGACATTTTCTGCCACAATGACTGCATTCACGTCCATCACCAATAGGCGAGGTCGCCGTCGCCTCCTGCAGACACCCATTCGTTTGAGCCTAAACGGCCAAGCACTCACCACTGTATTAATGATCTCTGTGCTCGGGCTCGAACTGGACGCATCTGGCATTGCGACTGCATGGGTTCGATCCGCACGTCGGACGAGAGCTAATACAGTGCATCTTATCAGCCGCATTTCTCGAAAGACCGGGGTGCTTATTCTCGAATGGCCAGAGTTTTGTGCGGTCGATCCTGCAACTTCGGCTTGTCTATCCAGCTCAGTTTCAACTCCCCACATAAGAGATTTGGACCTGCTTGAAACCGCGAACCGAGAGGCCATGCCGGCAATCATATGCCTTCCGCGGTTGACCGCTATGTCGACCCTCCAGACGGAAGTGCTGTAAACACAATCGATAAAATCGTACACTAGCGTCGAATGGCTCGGCGCTTAAAGAGTCAAGCTGTACCTGTTGCGACGTCTTTAGCCCACTATTACAATCCAACACTGCCACAGCCTGCCACAGCCTTGCCAGAAATTCCGCCATGGCCCAAAGCGCAGGCCAGCGACAACTGACCACTGACTCGCCTGCGACAGCCCAGCCATCAGGTGGCACAGGAGCCCGCCCTCAAGCCACCGGTGACTCACTAGAGGTATACGCAGTTGCAGCTATCGATGGCTGCTTTATGCACACCAGCCTTGTATGCCCCATGCTACCTGACGAGCAACGAACAGAGGCACCGTTTCCATTCATATTGGCAGAGCTTGCAGCTGTACAGGGCGGTTTATCAGCCATGATACCTAAGCTCCATTGCTTGTCGCCGAATAGATTGCTTATGTACACAGACTGCACGCAGGCTGTTCGAGAGCTACGAAAAGTGACTGGCTCCCTAGATATAGCCTCAGACGTGCGCCGCCTTATCGACTCGTGCAACTGTCCCGTCTGGGTGCTGTGAACCCGACAGTCTGCACTTGCCCAACTGGACGCAGATGCCACCGGCCATCCAGCGGAAGTCCAAAATTCACTATCTCTACTTCGTCTGTTCCGAAAGGACAGCTTACTCCTGAACATAGAATCACTCCAGCGCTCCATGGATGCACTCACCCTCCGCGTAGGTCGGACCTTCCCGGCGGCTATGCCGCCCAGAGGATGTTGCGCTCAGGAGGATCCGCGTGAGCGCTGCCTTGACTTCTGCCATCCGGGCAAATTGGACGACCTGTGTACAGCCACTGGTCTACACTGGTCTGCCACTTCTACGCTACCCCAGCCACAGAGGCAACGCTGGATGAATTCCTGCTAACCTGTCCGGGCTTTCACGACGCCCGTATCCACTGCCGGCGAGGCCTTGGCTAACACCCAGGTAGACCACCTGACCGCACGTGCTGGATGCACGGTCTTTACCAACGACCACTGCTGGATTTCATCCAAGAAGCATACCCACATCTTTTTATGTAGTTTATGCTTTAGGGCATAATGGCACTAATAAAAAAAGTATCGACAGAAACTGCGACCACAGTGGAGAACGTTGCAAACGAAGTACCTAATCCTTGTAGTACCTTATCCCTGTATGCGCTGTAAGTTATGTTTGAAACAATGGAATACCAACTAGCCCGTACCAAACCTTGCTGAAGTACCTAAACCAGTCTCTGCCAACGATGATGTGCAACTTGTCAATCTTTTGAAGATGCTTGTCAACGTCATCAGATCTCTAATCGCCGGTCGTCGGACACCAGCAGCGTCAGCAGCAGATCAAACTTAGGCGGCCCTCGTTCCAATCCTCGACGGCCTTCACTAGACGTTTTTCCGCAAATAACCTTAACAACTGTCAGCAGTCTCGCCCCTTCGTGCTGCAATGGAATGTCAGGTCTCTGCGACCGCGGCGCGCTTCATCTTGTTCTTCGACTCATCGCTATGAAGGCTCCACCAGATGTTATAGCGTTTTAGGGAACTAACGCAAGGAAAGACGAATTTCGACTGCCAGACTTCGTGGGTGTCCACATAACACTCCATGCGTGGAACCAGCCTGTGGCGCTTTTCAGTGTGTGGACAGGGTGCATACGCGCAATGCTTCAAAAGCATCAGTATACGTGCGCGCTGACTTGGATTTCACGGTTCTTGACACAGACGACATCTGTGATGATAAGTTTGAGTGTACAGATGTTACTGTGAGCCTCAGGGGTGTGACTACGATGGTGGCAAGCATATACAACCGGCCTACACGTTCTTCAGATACCTAACTACTTGAGAGCTTAGTCTCTCGGTGTGGTGCATCATTTGTTGTATGTGGAGATTTTGATGCCCGCCATCCGCGATGGTGTTCCCGTCCACAAGACAGCCGTCGGATAGAGATTAAGAAGCTTATTATAAAGAAGGATCTGGAAATACTGAATGAAGGTTTACCTACATTATAGGCAGAGGAAAGGAGCGTTCCACTACACACCTTGCGATATCAACGTGAGATGTGAGATATCAACGAGAAGCTGACCCGTGGGGCTCAGGGGCGCTATAATGTAAGACTATTCAAATATCTCTTTATTCCAGTATCCTGACGGCAAACTTACGTAGCGACCGACGCAAGCATGGGTCGATAACCCGTAGCCTTTATAGGAGATCACTAGGAGGTTTTGCTTTCAAGGCGAATAGCACTGCCTACATTGAGCAGATTTTGATATCGAATTGGTTGACAAGAGGCGAGGAGGACGCTGAAGTGTAAAGGGTTTCGATGGGGCCGAGCCAGTACAGTGAAAGTCAATAACAGGATGGCGGCACCTGCGATTGGTCCGCTTCCTCTTACTTGCGATGGTTGGTTTAAAATCGCGGGGGCGTGCAACGGAACGTTAAAAATGCCGCCAGAATAAATCCTTAGCAAAAAAGAGTTGGCATAGCAATGTCGTATACGTGTCGAAAGGGCTCGATAACGTTATACTCTCATGTAAAAATTTCTATTATATGCAAATAAATCTCTGCTCTCTGTCAGCTCCGAGTAGCCAGTGCCAGAGCCATCCGCAAGCAGCCAGCTTCTGTTCTTTTCGGAACGGGGCACTCTCCGGCTGTTCAGGAAAAAATCAGTTTTGTTCCGCAAATAAAGCGTCTTTATCGCGTGCACGTCACTTTGATGAGTGAGTTTTCGCGGTTTCGCGTGACAGACAGGCGAAGTGGGCGCAGCCCGAAAACGTTTGACCAATAGCAGAGGGCAAATGGCGAAAAAGGCGTTGGATCAGACATAAATATTTTTCTTTCGTTCGGTCAAATCATCCATAATCAGTTTGCACACATCATATCAGATATGCTTTGAGGGCAAGGGCTTGACATTTACTTCGAAAGTACAAGTAGATAATAAGCTACAGTTTCTTGATGTCAAGTTATAATTTCTACCGGTACATGTGCGTTGGCCATTCTCGCCCCGAGCTGGAAAACCGCTATTGAACTATGCCTCAAACCATTCCAGGCTTGTGAAGAATGCTATAGTCATTTCATGCTACCGGTCAGCGTTGTTGAAGTCATGTTACCACACTGTAAACATTGTATTTCTTGAGCAAGTTGATTGGTTGAGAAAGGCTGGGTACCCGCTCGCTGTGATGCTGGCGTCGTGCGCTAGACTAATGAAAAAACTTAAACAGTATAAAGAACTATGCACAAAGAATCAAAGGCAGAAAGATTTAGCTTCGAAGGTTTCAGTGATTCCGTGTGTGCGCGGCCTTTCACAAAGACTTAAGAAGGCGGCTGGGAGTTGCGAAGTAAAAGTGGTGTTTTCGGCTAGAAACCATATAGGTAGTGTCTGTTCTAGGGTAAAAAGTAAGTTCGAAATTAAGGATGATGCAAAGAAAGAATGTAGCATTAAACATCCACGTAAGAACCGATTTGTCGATTGCGCGAAGAAGATTGTGTATCACATTCCTATGTGAATTGTGATTGTGTGGTCATGTCTACGTAGGGCAGGCTGCGAGAGGCATCAACACGAGACTAAGGGAACACTTGTCTAGTCTGAAAGGTCGCCTTAGTACGCATTTGGCAATGCATTGTCAAGAACATGCTTGCTCACCCTGTCTTAGAAGCACCGACATATTGTTTAGGCATAGAAATCAAACCGCGAGAGAAATAGTGGAAGCTCACTGGATTGCAAAACTGAAGGAAAAACGCATCAGTCATCCTTCTGTTTCATTGTTAAAGAGAATACGCTCCTGTCATCATATCTTTAACGCATTTTCATCTTAAGTGCTTGTTTTAGGCGCTTTGCTGTTTTTATGTTGACCGGGTAGCGCTGATCCGAGGCATTTTATCACAAGTGTTGTTATATACGCTATTGGCGTGTTCTTGACATGAAAACTGTTTACAGCGCAAACACATGCAACCACAAAGTATAAGGGACAGGACACAAGCGCTGTCCCTTATACTTTGTGGTTGCATGTGTTTGCGCTGTAAACAGTTTTCATGTCAAGTATGCACCAACTCGCCCAGAAAGAAGTTTTAATGGCGTGTTCTGTTGACTGGATCGCGCAGATCTGTGGGTATTTAGGCAGGTGGTTCTTCGAAAATAAAACCAATTGTTAGAAAGCGCTCGTCCTTGTGTTGCTCCTTTTCTTTGTCCCTGTTTGTGTTGAGCTCAAAAGGTTTTTCTAAAAATGAAGCTTTGGTGTAGCTGGAAAACGTCTTCTGAAATAATTACTTTGAGGTGCTTTTCATCGGTTTCACATTATTTTCTTCAAGGAATGGCCCACCCGCCGTTGTTGTTTAGTGGCTGTGATGTTGGGCTGCTAAGCACGAGGTCGCGGAATCGAATCCCGGCCTCGGCTGCCGCAATTCGATGGGGGTGAAATGTGAAAGCACCTGTGTACTTAGATTTAGATGCAGGTTAAAGAACCCCAGGTGGTGCAAATTTCGGGCGTCCCCCACTACGGCGTGCCTCGTAATCAGATAGTGGTCGTGGCACGTGAAACTCCACAATTATTATTAAGGAATGGCCTGCGTATGAGTGAAGGTGCAGGGTGCACGAATCAGTAAAAGGTAAGAGTTCATTCGCGCGCGAAGTGGCGTTATTTAGTCAGCGTGCCATGTAACAGGCATGAGTGTGTCGGTGCTACGGTTGCGCAGCACCAGGCTGCACCCCTACTGATTTCCGTCCGGTTGCGTGCCACTGGAATTAGACCACGGCAGTACGCCTCGCAATTTTTTTTTCTTTGCTTTGCTTTCTCTTTCGCAGGGTCTACGAAGATAGTGAAGAGAATGCTTATACGCGGGAAACACGTCAGCCCAGCCAGGGAAGCTGCGCAACCCAAGCTGCTCGGGCCCAAAATAAGAAACGCCTGAGTGGAGAGAACGCACGGTGCGAAGGGTCAGGACGGCATGGGACCGGCGAGCCTGGAAACCATTTCGCGAAGCGATCAGCCTGGCGCCATCTAGTGATGAAGGTTTCGTCACAATGCACGCAGATTTTCCCCAATGGGTGGCGCGTGGTGCTCAGCGCCTTTAAGCGCTTCTACCACGCGGTTACCGCTGATGCTATTAAAGCTTAAACACTCCGTTTTTAGCTGGTAAGACTATGTTGCTACTAGATCGGCAAGCTCAATAGCTTAAGCTTGACAGCTGGATTGAAGACAATCATTTGCGTTAAGAGGAAGCTTTAGCTCGGGCCCAACTCCGACGCGGCCTATTCAAATACATGTAAAAACGCAAAAACGTTTTTCTGAGATAACCACTGGACCGATTTTAATGAAATCTGTTGCATTTGAGAGAGAAAGTTAAATTCTAGTGACTGTTGGAAGCGGAATTTTGATTTAGGGCTTGAATTTTGTTAGAAAGATTTTCAAAAAATCAGACGTTTGAAAAAAATAGAAGCACGAAGTTTACAAGCTCATAGCTCTGCATCAAGAACAGATATCGCGATTCTGTAAACGGCAATCATTAGACCATTCAAAGCGGACAAATTTGATGTGTCAGTTTACATCTTACGTGAATTTGTTACGTTGTTTACGAAGGTTCTGCAAAAGTTGTAATTACACATTACTCCATTTTTTGAGGTTCATGTGTAACATATCAATTTTGTCCGCTTTAGATGTGCTATCAGGTACAGTTCACAGAATTGCGATATCATTTTTTCTTGTTGAGTTACGGAGCTGTAAACTTGATAGTTTCGTTTTCTGAAAATTTGCGATTTTCGCCAAATTTTTATAAAAATTTGACGACGTAAATCGAAAATTCGAAACCAACAGTCACTAGATTTTAAGCTTTTCTTTTAAATGCAGCAAACCCCGTCAAATTTGGTGCAGTGGTTGCCGAGAAAAACGAATTCTCCTTTTACATGTGTTTAGATAGGAGCACCCGAGCTAAAGCTTCCTCTTAACATGAATCAGCGGAAATTGTCGTCGCCCGCATGAGTTTATCCGAGGCATTTATTCGATCTTGGTACTCTTCTCTTTCCTGCGGGTTCTTGTTATACAACCATGTCGCTGTTATACGACTCTTAGTTACATTCTAACCCGATGACGGTCAATAGTAACTTTGGCATGACTTTCATATCTTCTCTTTTATTTCCCTTTTCTTTAAATGAAGGTCTTACACCGCTACACCCTAACAAAGTAGTGACACGCATCAGAGCGTTGCAAATGTTAATTCTTTTTTTTTTTTTTTTTTTTGTTACAGCCACACTCTGTTTCGTTTCCTAGGAGGATGCTGCGCCCTGAAGTCACGACACAGTATGTGGTCACGTGGGAGCAGGACATCGCGTTGTTTCGACCTCGCTTCAGCTAGTTCGGTCGTCTTGTATGCTGCTATTGTTGCGAGGGCCGATGTTGCGGCATATAGAGGATGGCTGAGCGAGCCGAAGCGACTGTCAAAACGTCGCAATGTCTTCCTCCCACGTGACCACCCAGACAAGATACAGGCATCCTAAGGATGTTTGATGGATGTCTCTGTAAGGATGTTGAGGAGATGCTATGGATTTTCCTAATATGTCCTACGCTAACCCAGAAAAAATTCCCATCTGAAACACCGAAAGATGTCCCACGAAGGTCACTCCGGATGGAGGTTATATCCGAGACTCGGGACGTAAGGTAGATGTATTAGTCATGCTTGTTCTAAGCAGATGCCTGGTGGTCTTTGCATGCAAATCAGTGGAGCAACCTTGTAAAACTTGCACATCTCTATTGCAACTTGTCATCGGGCTGTCTGGGTGGCTGAACTTTGCGATCAGGCTCCTAAGAGAAGAGAAGAAAAAAATCGAAAAAGCAATTAAGAAGCAAAACCAAAGTGCATTAAACGGGCACTGTTGGAAGTTAGTATTGAACAATAAAAGGATCGAACGATGAAATGTAGGCCAGCATGTCACTGGGCAATCTCTTAATTATGTCCAAAAAATTCCAAGTGCTCTTTTTCGACGAAATAAATAAAAAAAAATAAACTGTGGCAGCTGGTGCAATTGTAGTAGTTGTGCTAGGTTACTGAAAGCGGCGCACATAATTTTCATGGAAAATCTAAATGCACAATCGACTAATGAATAAAATTTCACGAATTACACTTTTAATTAACTAAATCATGGCACTTGTTGCACGTTCCGAATTGTAGCCAGTCAGGACACAAGGTGTATGCACTTGGAAATAAATTTCAGGTTGACACCAGCATGCATCGGCTACCGTTACTTTTGTGCTTCAGGACACAAAACAGTTTTTTCTTAAGAAAGTGAAACAGTGCATTCTTTTAGTTTGATGGTGCATATCTCAAAACCAGTGCCATACTCACTATTTTCTCCTAGTAGATATGCCTTGCAGACTTAATGGCTACAATTTCCAAATTGCAATATGTGCCATAAACTAATCAGTTTGAGTTAGTATTTTAGCTAATCAATTGGTTATGCATTTCTATTTATTAGGCAAGTAAAGTCAACCACTGGCGCGGCGTCTCCCTGCTGTCTTGTTAGATGGTCAACTAGCTGCGATAATGAAAAGCGAAACATTATGTCACAGCTTTCCTTTTCCCTCCGAAACGTTAGGTTATCCTAGTCTATTCCTGCAAGATTGAAATCGCCGGTTTATATCAGCTTAGTTCTGGCATTTACCTTGGTGTGAAGGAAATCGTGCAATTGTGTCATGTATTCGATAGAAGCGTTAGGACGCCTATACACACCACCTATCAGAACCGACATGCCGCACACATTAACAGTACACCAGACACTTTCATGACCAGCTATGCCTTTGTGTTCCTGAAATGAAATAATGTTATTGATTACTAGGGCTACGCTCCCGCCCCGTCCGTCACGATCTATGCGAAGGAGGCTATGCCACTGGAAGGATTTCGGAGTCATGAATGCCGGGGTGCGGCCAGGTTTCTGTTCTTACCATGATGTCAGGAGAGTACAGCAATAAAAGTTCTAATTTTTCTCTTTTGTTGACAATGCTACGTGCATTAAGGAATAATAACGTCAGGGAGCTTGTGCTTTGCAGTCATTTATCATTGCCGCTTGGAACAGCGTCGTCATCATCGTGTGTACGCTTAATCGGAGCTCTTCTATTGTTCTTGCCGTCCCATGCGTACCAGCTATTGCGAATTTTCAGTTTATCATGCCGAAGGATCACCTTTTCACCGTTCGCACGATCAACCTTCGACGACTGCCGCAATTTCTTCCGCACTTCCCGGACAGCTGGCGAAAAATCTTCAGAAATAGATATGGTATTGGGTTCCAATTTGAAACAGTTACGAAGGACGGCAGCTTTTTCAGAGAAATCATACAAGCGAAGTGTTGCGGGTCGGTCTTTGTTCGTGGTCTTTCTACCAATAGAATGAATGCGTTCGCGTGATCGTACCGTTACCCCGAGCTTGTTCTCCGTGACATACTCTGCCAATTAAGGATGTGTTAGTTTCATCATCGTCTTCGTTTAAACCAAAGATGACAATGTTATTGCGGCGGCTCCGATTTTCTTGGTCATCCAGTTTTTTGGGCATGTGTGACACTTCTTTCTGTACGGCAGTAATTGGGACTTCACACTTATCTACCTTCTCCTGGCATAGTTTGTATGATGCGAGTGCTCCTTTGATATCTGTTAGCTTCGCTTGCACATCATGTAATCGGTTCTGAAGAAAAGTTTGAGATGCCTGAATTTCCGTAACCACATTCAGAACCTCGTCAACCTTAGGCCCTGGATTTTCATCCACATCTAGACTCAGTTAGAATAGCACACGCACAACATTCAAGGATTCACAGCAACATTGGAAAAAACACCCGGCGCTCGGCAGCACCACTAACCCAACACAGCTGGTTCTCAAGCATTTAGAAAAGGACCATTTATCACCGACCTGTACAAAGACGAACAAAGGATTCAGCATTGCGCATCGGATGGTGCCACGAAGCCCACTGAAATGGGCGCGCAGTTGGCTCTCCGTTTTATACGGCTTTCACATTGCCCCTGAAAGGACGGTCCATTTCCCATGATGCCACGGCTGATGAATCAGTCGGTTTGACATGTGGAATCAGCGCAGCGTAAGCCACGTGTAGACATAGTGCTGATGACGTCATCGAAGGAAGATGCTGAATCAGCACTGGAAAGCCGTCGCTGATGTGCACTTACACTTGCAAGAACATCTCTACGAAGATGAACAGAGGGTTCAGCATTGCATCTCGGATGGTTCCACCAAGCCAAGATGACAGCATGATGCAAAATGTTCTTCTGTTGTGCACGTTAAAGATCACCAGGCGGTTAAAATTATTCTACAGTCCCCCACTACAGCAAGCATTATAATGAGATTATTGTTTGGCATGTAAAGTTACAGAATGTCATTTTAATTCTCCTTATTTACAGCTACTTTGAACTATAATATTGTGCACTGCATAAACAATACTTCGACAACGCAGTGTGATTGACTGGTGAAAAATTTGAACATCCCACTATACCACAGTTCCAGTAGCCCTTTTCGTCCCCTTGAAATATATATATATATATATATATATATACAAGTGAAATAATAATAATGATTCTTAAGACGACCCCACTCCAGATAAAAAGCAGGTTTTAATCTGCAGAAAAGAAACCTAAACTCTAGGAGGCATCTCAGTTTCTGGTATTTCTGATAACTTCCACTAACATTTTAAAGTGTTGTCAACTTAATTTTGTGTTTACTCTGCTATGGTTGATCAGTCATTGTTGCGTTCTGCTGCTGGCTACAACATCACAGGTATGACTCAAGGTCGCAAGTGATACCAATTTACACAACATGCGAAACAGCAAAGAGACCTGGTAAACAACAGATCAACTGGTAGAAATTATTGTGAAGGTTTCAACAGCTCACAACCCATGGGTCTACATTCAAGAATACCATCAGTTATTGTTTTAAGAGGAGCATGTTGCATTCACACATAAATGATACTTACTGCACATCAGCATGCGGAAGTTGGTTGTCCACAAATTTATTTTCTCCTTTTGCCGCTAACCAACTGAACTCCGCTGCCATTGCTGGCACGAGAATTCTGCGCAAGATTCGAGACGTTATTTTTCATTTGCTGTGTCCGCCCCTTGAACCACCACAGTCACCATGACTACCGACGGTGATGTGTTTAAAATTGAATCAACATAGCGACAGAAACATTCGCGCCGGTCAAGCGCGGTTATGCATCAGGCGTGTAGTGCAGCGGCATTCCTCTTGCGCGCGTCCCTAAGAACACACCGCGCCAGCTACCGCCGCCGCCGCGAAGCCTGCGTGTGGCCTCCGAAATGCAAGGCTGCGTGGGTGAGTGCGAACGCAGTGAAACGCGTCATGCGGGCACCGCGCTCCCAACTAGCGCATCTTCCCTAAAGTTTAATCTTCCCATACGCACTGCGCCATCTAGTGGCGCTGTCATGAAGTCCACGCGTGGCCTCCGAGAAGAGCAGCGTGGGTTGCCGGTGGCTGTGAACGCAATTTGTTCCCTCAATTGTACACGATGATTGGTACAACTTCCTTGCCCGCCAGCGTACCCTGCTGCACGTGCCTAAATTTAAATACCCAGTCACCCAAGCTGTGTTTTCGTGTGCATAGCTAGTGGCACTTACGCAGTAGTCCAAGTTGTAGCTTTGAACCCGAGAGAGCCTCCAGTGACAGCTGCATTGGGAAAGTCCATAGAGGAAGGGAAAAATCTCTGAATAAAAAAAAATCCCCGGCCCAACCTCTTCCCTCAAACACTAACACACAAAACAACACACTATATCAACGGATCAACACTATATGCAATATATACAGCCCCGCAGTGGAGGTCTGTAGGGTGTGTACAAGAAGATTTTCGCTTACATCCTCCATTTGCACACGGCCTTCGGGGCTAGTCTTCTAACTCGTCCCACTGTAGCACAGTTGCGCAACCCCCAAGCCACTGCGCTACCCCGATCTCTCCGATCTCTCCAATGCTCAATACGACCTCTCCAATGCTATTCACAGCGTGCTTACAGGACGTATTCAGAGACCTGGAGTGGGAAGAATTGGGGATAAAAGTTAATGGAGAATACCTTATTAACTTGCGATTCGCTGATGATATTGCCTTGCTTAGTAACTCAGGGGACCGAGTGCAATGCATGCTCACTGATCTGGAGAGGCAAAGCAGAAGAGTGGGTCTAAAAAGTTAATCTTGTAATGAAAAAAGGAAGAGAATGGCATACCGATCATCATCAAGAGCGGAGGGCACGAGACCGGCGTTCGAACACCACCATCTTGCTCTCCGCGCTCACTGTTCCGAGCTACCGCCCGTTTGTTGGACTCGCTCAATAAACTTCCTTACATTTGGTGGATCGTGCTGGGTACGCACATCGTCGGCACCCTGGAACTCCGATCCCGCACTTTGCACTCGACCATGCAAGCTGACGCAGCCCAACAGCCGCCACCTCTCCCGGCCGCCGTTTGTCCCAGCCCCGTTCGCCAGCGAGACCCCCCGGTATTTTCGGGTACGGAAGACCAGGACGTCCAGGACTGGCTGTCGTCCTACGAAAAAGTTAGTGGACCCAACAAGTGGGATGACGCTGCTAAGTTGAGTACCGCGAACTTTTACTTGGCTGGCGTGGCGAAGCTGTGGTATACGAACCACGAATCGGAATTTGAAAACTGGTCTGCTTTCAAGGAGGCAATATCTGCCGTTTTCGGTCGCCCTGCCGTGCGGAAGTTACGCGCCGAGCAACGGCTGCGCACACGGGCACAGGAACCGAATGAAACATTTACCGCCTATATTGAGGACGTACTCGATCTCTGCAGGCGCGCCGATGCCTCAATGAGCGAAAGTGCCAAAATACAGCACATCATGAAGGGCGTCGACGACGATGTCTTTCAGATGCTTCTTGCGAAGTCTCCTGGCACTGTGTCTGAAGTTGTAACTCTTTACCACAGCTATGACGAGTTGAGAAGGCAGCGGGCTCTCACCCGACGTTCATCTCAGACGTACAATCAACCGCTCGCTGCACTGGACATCATGCCTGACCAGTCATACCTTATCGCACAAATGAAAGAATTTGTGCGTGAGGAGGTGGCCCGTCAGTTGTCTCTCCTGCCGTTTGCTCAGCGTCAGGAGCTCCCACAACAGCAGCAACTGCAGCGACCAATCCCGTTGGCTCCCGTGCTTCGACACGTCATTCAAGAGCAGATTTCCGAGGCCATGCCGGTGCCCATTCAGCAGCAACCTGTCGCCGCGCCTCTTAGTTACGCTGAGGTAGTAAAGCGGCAGCAGCTTCAACAGCCCTCACCACCCCATGGTGTGTCGTATGCTGCAGCCCCGATTCAGCCGTCCGTGGCATGGTCTGCTCCCATCCCTGCAAATCCCTGGCGAACGCGCGACAACCGGCCGATCTGTTTTGCGTGCGGTGGCCCTGGTCATATCGCCCGATTCTGCCGCCGTCGCGCGCCAGGATATTCAGACGCCCGTTCACCGAACTACATAGATCGTCCCCGCTCTCGTTATGAAGGTACGGGTCCCCAAACAAGCACGTCTTCACGTGACTATCCGCAACCCACGTCTCGTCGCTCACCTTCACCCCGTCGCCGCTCCTTGTCGCCCATGCGTCGTCGACCAGCCCCTGAAAATGAGCGAAACTAGCCTCCGCAGTTCGTGAGGCAAGAACTGCGCTGTCGAAATGCTCAAGTCCTCGAACTTTGCCGTCGAATATTGTCGAAGTTTTCGTAGAAGGCATCCGTGCATATGCTCTTGTCGATACCGGTGCTGCCGTTTCTGTTATAGACGCCACACTTTGCCGCAAGCTTCGGAAGGTGACCACGCCTCTTGAGATGATGCCCTTACGTACAGCGAATGGAGACCCTGTTCGGCCTATAGCTGCCTGCACTGCTCGACTTATTATAGCTAAAGAGCACTACATTGTCGAGCTTATCGTCCTTTCCTCTTGCTCGCACGACATTATACTTGGCTGGGACTTTCTATCGTATAATCACGCCGTTATTGATTGTGCCAGATCTGAACTTGAGCTCTTCCCCTTGTGTGACGAGTCCTACTACCCCGCTCATCAAGCCGCACACAAAATAGTCGTCACAGAAGACACAGAAATTCCGCCGACAGCAGCTGTTTTGCTCCCCGTATTCTGCAACAGCATATGTGATGAAGCTGCATTCTTTGAACCATCACGCCTTCTTCTAAATCGGAAGCCACTTCTTTTGCCTTATTCGACCCTCTCTATTTCGAATGGAACAAGCGCTCTCTGCCTCACAAATCCTCTTCCATATCCCATCAGACTGCTTAAAGGTAAATCCCTTGGATGCGTGCAACCCATTGATATCGGCCAAATTTTTTCCGTGCAGCAAGATTCAGCTCGACGCGACCTCGACGTCATCAGTGCTCTTACCCCTTCTGATGTTCCAGCTGCTGACCTATTCGATTCGTCCATCGCAGACGGACTGTCCCCATTTGAACGCTCTGCTCTTCTCCAGCTGCTCTACCAGTTCCGCGACTCCTTCGATGTTGCCCAACGTGCCCTTAGCCGAACTTCTACCATTGTTCACAACATCGACACCGGCTCCAACTCGCCAGTGCGACAACGCCCTTACCGCGTCTCCACCGCGGAACGTCAAGTTATTACCGACCAGGTTGACGATATGCTTAAACGCGACGTTATTCGCCCTTCACAAAGCCCGTGGGCATCCCCTGTGGTTCTCGTTAAAAAAAAGGATGGATCGATTCGCTTCTGCGTGGATTACCGGCGCCTAAACAAGGTCACTCGAAAAGACGTGTACCCTTTACCCAGAATTGACGATGCCCTTGATTGCCTACAAGGTGCCGAGTTTTTTTCGTCCATAGATTTGCGTTCCGGGTAATGGCAGGTACCTTTAGCAGAGGCCGACCGTTCAAAGACAGCCTTCGTCACGCCTGACGGTCTATATGAATTCAATGTCATGCCCTTCGGCCTCTGCAATGCGCCTGCCACCTTCGAACGCATGATGGACTCGGTTCTGCGGGGTTTGAAGTGGCACATGTGTCTCTGCTATCTCGACGACATTGTTGTCTTTGCGCCAGATTTCGCAACCCATCTCGAACGCCTCAACCATGTCCTGACGTGTCTGAAAACCGCTCAGCTGCAACTAAATCTCAAGAAGTGCCGTTTTGCTGCGCGAAAACTTACAATTCTTGGTCACGTTGTATCAAAGGATGGTGTGCTTCCGGACCCAGCTAAATTACGTGCCGTGACTGACTTCCCCAAACCGACGACTCTAAAGCAGTTACGAAGCTTCATAGGGTTATGTTCCTACTTTCGTCGGTTTGTGTGCAACTTCGCCTCTATAATTGCGCCTTTGACCCAACTACTAAGCAGCGCCTCCAATATCTCGTCATGGTCTTCTGAGTGTGACCAAGCCTTCTCCACCCTTCGCCGTCTCCTGACGTCACCACCTATACTGCGCCACTACGATCCTACGGCCGAAACTGAGGTGCACACAGACGCCAGCGGTGTCGGCCTCGGTGCTGTTCTCGCGCAACGAAAGCCTGGGTTCGCAGAGTATGTCGTCGCATACGCCAGCAGAACGCTCACCAAGGCTGAATCAAACTATAGCGTCACCGAGAAAGAATGCTTGGCAATAGTCTGGGCGCTTGTCAAGTTCCGCCCTTACTTATATGGCCGCACGTTTGATGTAGTTACGGACCATCATGCATTATGTTGGTTGTCTTCGTTGAAGGATCCGTCAGGTCGCCTTGCCCGCTGGGCTCTTCGACTTCAAGAGTTTGACATCCGCGTTATATATCGTTCCGGACGCAAGCATGCCGATGCTGATGCACTGTCGCGGTCACCACTATCCACCGAAACTGCGTCCATATCCACTATAGCCCTTCCATTGTCAGCTCTTGACGTCGCCACCGTCTCCTCTGCACAGCGCCACGATCCCTGGATCGCTTCGCTTCTTGACGTTTTATCCGGGGCACCCACTCTTTCGACCACTCGAACTCTGCGACGCCAAGCTTCGCACTTCAGCATCCGTGATGGCCTCTTGTACCGGCGCAACTACTCGCCAGATGGTAGGAAGTGGCTCCTAGTTATCCCTCGAACGCTTCGCTCTACAATCTGCGCTTCCTTTCACTCCGACCCGCAGTGTGCTCACGGTGGTGTCTTCAAGACCTATGAACGCTTACGGAAAAGGTACTACTGGCGCGGAATGTTTCGCTTTGTCCGCAAGTTCATTCGCGGCTGCCACGAGTGTCAGCGACGAAAAAAACCACCGCATCCTGCAGCAGGTTCATTGCAGCCCCTTCCATGCCCAGAACGCCCATTCGACCGCGTTGGAATTGACCTTTATGGACCTTTACCTTTGACCACGGCCGGAAACCGATGGGCTATCATTGCTGTCGACCACCTTACACGATACGCCGAAACAGCTGCTCTTCCCACGGCGACAGCACAGGACGTCGCCTCTTTCATCCTCAGGCGTTTTGTGCTTCGGCATGGTCCTCCTCGCGAACTCCTCAGTGACCGTGGCCGCGTATTTCTCTCCGATGCAATTCAAGCACTTCTCCACCAGTGCAACATTGTACATCGGACGTGTACTGCCTACCACCCTCAGACGAACGGTCTCACTGAGCGGTTTAATCGGACTCTGGGCGACATGCTTGCGACACATGTTGCATCTGATCAATCAAACTGGGACCTGGTTCTCCCATTTGCGACATACGCGTATAACACCGCTACGCAAGTCACAACCGGGTTTTCCCCCTTCTTCCTTTTGTACGGTCGCCAGCCGACGCACACTATCGACACGTTGCTGCCATACGCACCAGATACCTCAGAGTGCACGCCCGTGTCAGCAGCGGCCCGTTACGCTGAAGATTGCCGACAACTAGCCAAGCGCTTTACTACAGCCGACCAACAACGCCAGAAAAACGCCCGCGATGATGATCACTCTCCGGCCGCAACATTCGCTCCTGGAGCACTTGTGTGGCTGCTTGTACCACCCTGCGCCCCTGGCTTGTCGTCCAAACTGCTCCCAAATTATCATGGTCCCTACCGCATCGTCGAGCGTACTTCCCCCGTAAACTATGTCATTGAGCCTATTACGCTGCAAGGCGACCGTCGTCGACGTGGACGTGATGTTGTTCACGTAGACCGCCTCAAGCCGTACTTCGACACTCTTGTACCCACCTGTTAGATCGCCAGGATGGCTCCACCTTTCTCGACGGGGGCGATTGTAATGAAAAAAGGAAGAGAATGGCATACCGATCATCATCAAGAGCGGAGGGCACGAGACCGGCGTTCGAACACCACCATCTTGCTCTCCGCGCTCACTGTTCCGAGCTACCGCCCGTTTGTTGGACTCGCTCAATAAACTTCCTTACAATCTGTAGAAAACTAAAGTGATGTTTAACAGTCTCGGAAGAGAACAGCAATTTACAATAGGTAGCGAGGCACTGGAAGTGGTAAGGGAATACATCTACTTAGGGCAGGTAGTGATTGCGGATCCGGATCATGAGACTGAAATAATCAGAAGAATAAGAATGGGCTGGGGTGCGTTTGGTAGGCATTCTCAGATCATGAACAGCAAGTTTCCATTATCCCTCAAGAGAAAAGTGTATAATAGCTGTGTCTTACCAGTACTCAACTACGGGGCAGAAACCTGGAGGCTTACGAAAAGGGTTCTACATAAGTTGAGGACGATGCAACAAGCTATGGAAAGAAGAATGATGGATGTAACGTTAAGGGATAAGAGCAGATTGGGTGAGGGAACAAACGCGAGTTAATGACATCTTAGTTGAAATCAAGAAAAAGAAATGGGCATGGGCAGGACATGTAATGAGGAGGGAAGATAACCGATGGTCATTAAGGGTTACGGACTGGATTCCAAGGGAAGGGAAGCGTAGGAGGGGGTGGCAGAAAGTTAGGTGGGCGGATGAGATTAAGAAGTTTGCAGGGACGACATGGCCACAATTAGTACATGACCGGGGTAGTTGGAGAAGAGTGGGAGAGGCCTTTGCCCTGCAGTGGGCGTAACCAGGCTGATGATGATGATGATGATGATGATGATGATGATGGGCAGGCGATATGATAGTTGCGATTACAAGAAACAGAATAGAGCTGGAGAGGCCATGGGCTCTCACAGTACACAGCCGGTGTAGCGTTAGAGTTAGAGAATGACTCGTAAGAGAAGCTAAGCTTAGTCAAGGAGGGCAGAGCTGTGGGTGGGACAATGCAATTAATAAATTTGCAGGCGCAAGCTGGAATTAGCTTCCACAAAATAGCGGTAATTGGAGATCGCAAGAGGTATTCGTCGCTCAGTGAACGGTCGCCCATGGCACCTGGGTGGTAATGCGTGGTTTTGCAGTGAATAGTACTGAGAAGATGAGCGCGGGACATAAATTGGCGGGATTGAATGTTCTTCCCGCGATCAGTAGTGAAACTCCTCGAACAGTCGACGCGCGAGATGCTCTCACACTGTGCGGCCTGCTTAGGGAAGTTTAGGGCACCTATCCTGGAGTGTGCACACCCAGCATCATTGCCACCCCTAACGTACCGTATCTCTGTACAAAATTCGGATATGAGGACAACTCACTAAGCTCCTCAGCGACGTACTTCGAGGAGTTGGTTTGACGCGTGTACACAAGAGGCTCATTGTCCGTGAGAACTATCAAACTATTAACCTTGAAAGAGGTGTCGATGGTGGGGTAGATGTTGAGAAGCTCGCGGATGAAAACTCTGTGGGGTGTCTCAGCAGGATGAAGGTTTGACAAAAAAAGTGAAGAATGCAGAGCCCGAAGTCACTGAATTGCTGAAGAACCGTGTCAATAGCTATGTTAGAAGAACCCAATATGATTCGATTAAGAACATCATATCTGGGATGACTAAGGAACACCGCGTCTGAGTCACGATTTCGACCTCACGATTACATGCAGCCCGTTTTCGTCTCCGCGTCTGCGTAACGTCGTTATGTGATCCCGCTAGAACACGGAAAAAAAGTGGTGCGCACTTAAAGAGAAGGAACAAAGAAACATATTAAACTGACTGTTGACTTTGATACCTCACCCCCTGTGTACAGCAAAAAGATCACACAGAATACAAGCGCTGGCAATTTCTGACGCAGTGAGGAAATCGTTCATGAATTAACATTTTCAGACATCAGCGAGCTTTATTTGAAACGTATGAAATTAAACGACTCTTTACTGTAATAAGAACTCTGTGTAACTAATGACATCAAAATTCTGTTGTCAGCAAGACATGAAACTGGCAGCCGAGACAGCATAGGAGCACAGCTAATGCAGAAAGACAGCCTTGGGGTGGTAGCTCATTTCAATGCAGCCTTGTTAAAGCTTTCTCCAATGGAACACCTTTTAGCGGATATGTGCTCCCACGTACGCGTACAAAACAATTGCAGCAAACCAAATAAAAAATAAGTGAACGTCAAGAACGAAACGTAGCCTATAAAACAGATGGCAAAAATTATGCAGATCCCACACACTGTGGAAATCGATGTAAATGAAGCTTTCTGTGCTGGTTACTTTGATTGACCATAATGAGCGGTGATGTGGACGGCGAAAGCTTAATTTCTTCAACGTTTAGTGTAACACGAAAGTGGTGAATTGATGTTTAACGTTACCTTGCGTGCACCACTGCTGTTTGTCTGCGTAGTACACAGAAGATACAGGGAGAGGTGTTTGTTTGAGCCGTTGTGAGCGATATTTCATAACCTCAGAGAGGGTTGAACAGTGTCATTGTCTCGCATGGCACATCGCATCGCGGCAGAAGTATTAAACTTGAATTGGATTATAGGGCTGTACGTGCAAAAACCGCAATCGGATTACGAGGTACGCCGTAGTGGCGGACTCAAGATTAATTTTGACACTGTGATGCTCTTTAACATGTCCCAAAATGCAAGAGCACATGTGTGTTCTATTTCGCCTCCATCGAAATGCGGCTGCCGCGGTCGGGATCCAATCCGCGACCTCGAGCAATGCCATAACCGCAAAGCTACCGCGCCGGGCACAGAAGTTTTGATTTGACGGTCGACCGCGTCCGTAGTGTCGCCTGGACTCTGCGGTGCGCTTGAACTAATGCGGCTCTGCTTCTGCACGCCCTGCATAATTTCTCCGCTTGACATATTTGCATGGTGCTTATTTTTCAGAAATAGCAGGAACATACTGTTCTATACTTTCAACTTAAGCTTATCCAGTTTTCCCGCAACCGCTGTCGTACAGCGGTAGAGTTTCCTTGACTTCTCATGTAACCCCCCGCCCCTTGGCATGGAACTGCCTCTTCTCCTCCCTCCTCTCTACAGTTCTATCTACGTCCCCTCTGGACTTGCACTTTAGTGGAAAGAGAACCGCTGCTGTTTCTGCAATGCTTTTGAGGGGGATCAAGGATAATTACAGCTGTCAAGAGTTTAATGTGGCAAGCCTCAGGAAGCTCCAGAGAGCATTGTGCACATTCGACGCTGTGGGGTCTAAACTAGTTTCTCGCGTCGCCTTTCCTCTCTGACTCGGGCCTCATATATACACACGCTCTGAACCACCCCTTTGATGCGATGTGCCAGACAGTAGCAGCCACATCAGCAGCCGCAGCAGCAGCAGCAGCAGTGGGAAAGTCGAAGGAAGAGGCAAAAAAAGTACCGCTTTAAGATCACTTACTTTTGTTATTTTCAGACGACATTGCTTTTCGTGGTCATCTTCCCTCGATATCCGCATCACCTGCCCACTGGCGCATTAAGAAAGTATACAGAGCTAAACTAAAGGAGCAGAATAGCGAACGCGAGAACATTGACTCATGAGAATCTGTGCATGCGTGGAAAAAGAAAAACAGGTGCAAAATTATAGAAATAATGTTTATAATGGTTATAGTCACCTTTGCAGGATTATTGGCAACTTCTTGTTACCAATAACCGCGCAATTTGTTGCTCAACCTGGCTCGGCTTGGATTGGCTTCGACTGTAAAAATTATGGCGAAGGCATCGTCTTTAGCAAAAACTAGATGCAAAAATATAAGTATTTCTGTTAGTAGTAAACTTTGGAACTAGTTTTTATTACAAATGCTTTTGCTAATGAAGCGAACGAGAAGAAAGGGGGTTAGCCGAGGGACCCGATTTTTATTAATCATATCATAAGAAGCCCACAAACAGAGACACCAAGGACAACATTGGGCAAATTACTTGTACTTACTAATTGAAAGAAAGAAATTATAAATGAATGGATTGAAATTGGATGGAAAAGCAACTTGCCGCAGGTGGGGAAAGATCCCACGTCTTCGCATTGCGCGTGCGATGCTCTACCAATTGAGCCACCGCCGGCACCATCTTCCCATCCACTTTCTGGGGTATTTATGTGTTGCTACTAGAATTAACCATGGCAATGTTAGCCAGCGCCACCACTCACAAACATCCTTTTTGCCGCAGGCGTCATGAGTGCGTAATCTTTTTGGATGAAGGTACCTGGTCAACAAACCCACACGTGCTACCTGAAGGCATCAAGTACAAGGCATCAAGTTTCTCCTGTGTTGTCCTTGGTGTCTTTGTTTGTTGGCTTCTTATGATATTGTTGCGTGTGGAAAGACACAGACAGAAGAGGCTATTTACACGCTATTTACACTGGAGCCAGGCAGCCACTCGCTCGCGCCAAGCGCACCGACCAACTTCGTCGTCGTTCTCGCGGCGGCTCATTTCTTGAGCATCGCTTGAGCATATCGTAATACTACCCCCCGGCGGCAAAAGCACCGTCACGGTGCTGTTAAATATCCAAGGCGCGTTGAGAGTTGCAGGGCTTGAGTCGGGCGACGTGGACGATGTCCCTGGTTGTCACAGCGGAGGACGTAGTGGGCGTGGCTAAAACGATTTCATAGGTGACATCGGTCACTTTGCGGAGCACGCGATATGGGCCTGTGTAACAAGAAAGGAGTTTTTCACATAGGCCAACTTTACGCGAAGGTGACCAAAGCAACACGAGGCTGCCGGGCACAAAATGGACATCACGGTGACGGAGGTCGTAGCGTTGCTTCTGCTTGTCTTGAGACACTTGTAGACGACTGCGCGCAAGTTGGCGAGCGTGGTCAGCATGGGCGATTGCATCACGGGCATAAGCGCTAGTTGAAGCTGTGGCGGACGGAAGCACAGTGTCCAGTGGTAGCGTTGGTTCGCGGCCATACAAGAGGTAAAACGGGGAAAAGCCAGCAGTTTCGAGACGGGAAGAGTTATATGCAAAGGTAATGTAAGGTAGAGCCAGGTCCCCGTCACGGTGGTCGTCGGAAACGTATTTGGATAGCATGTCTGTAAGGGTGCGGTTCAAGCGCTCAGTGAGGCCGTTCGTTTGGGGATGGTAGGAGGTGGTAAATTTGTGACGTATTGAGCAGGCACGCATGATGTCGTCGATGACTTTGGCCAAAAACGTACGGCCACGGTCTGTTAGCAATTGACGCGGAGCACCATGCATCAAAATAATATCATGTAGGAGGAAGTCCGCAACATCAGTTGCGCAACTGGTCGGAAGAGCACGGGTTACGGCGTAGCGGGTCGCGTAGTCCACCGCGACTGCAACCCACTTGTTTCCTGATGTAGATTCCGGAAATGGGCCGAGAAGGTCTAAGTCGACACGATGAAAGGGCTCGGCAGGAATGTCGAGCGGCTGCAGGTAATCAGCGGGGAGCTGGGAAGGCTTCTTGCGTCGTTGGCAAACTTCACAAGCGGCGACGTAACGTCGTACGGAACGGGCAAGACCAGGCCAGAAAAAACGGCGACGTACACGGTCATAGGTTCGAGATACGCCGAGATGTCCTGCCGTTGGTGCGTCGTGGAGCTCTTCTATAACGATGGAGCGGAGGTGTTTAGGTATTACAAGTAGGAACTCAGAGCCGTCCGGATGAAGGTTACGACGGTACAGAGTACCGTCGCGGAGGACGAAGAGGCGTAGAGTAGCATCGGCCGGAGAGTGCTCAAAACGGTCGATGAGTGCTCTGATGTAGGCGTCACGGCGTTGCTCGTCGGCGAAATGAAGCAGCTGTGATACAGAGAATACGCAAGAAGCACTGGCAATATTAGAGGAGTCAGAGTCGTCAACAGGGTAACGCGACAAGCTGTCAGCGTCTTGGTGCAGGCGGCCACTCTTGTACACCACGGAATATGAAAATTCTTGTAGCCTCAAAGCCCAGCGACCAAGCCGACCTGTAGGATCTTTTAGCGAAGAGAGCCAGCAGAGAGCATGATGGTCAGTTACTACGGAAAAAGGGCGACCGTAAAGGTAAGGACGGAACTTCGCAACCGCCCAGACTACAGCAAGGCATTCTCGTTCCGTAATGGAATAGTTGCGCTCCGATGGTGTGAGGAGGCGGCTCGCATAAGCAATTACGCGATCCTGGCCACGCTGACGCTGGGCTAAGACGGCACCTACGCCATGACTGCTGGCATCTGTACGCAATTCTGTAGGGGCATCAGGGTCGAAGTGGGCGAGAATGGGTGGTGAGGAGAGAAGAGTAACGAGACGAGAGAAGGCGGCGGCTTCTGCAGTACCCCACGAGAATTGTACGCCTTTCTTCAAAAGATTAGTGAGGGGTCTAGCAATTGCCGCAAAATCTTGAATAAAACGACGAAAGTACGAGCATAGCCCTACAAAACTTCGAACGTCTGCGGCTGTCTACGGAACCGGAAACTCTCTGACAGCGCGAGTTTTGTCGGGATCAGGCTGTACTCCGGAAGCATCAACGAGATGGCCCAGAAGAGTAATTTGCCGGTGGCCAAAACGACATTTGGACGAGTTAAGTTGCAGCTTCGCCTTTCGAAATACATCAAGTATAGTTGTGAGACGTTCAAGGTGAGTGTCGAACGTTGGCGAGAAGACGATGACGTCGTCGAGGTAGCAGAGGCATGTGGACCATTTGAAACCTTGGAGCAAGGAGTCCATCATACGCTCGAAGGTGGCAGGGGCGTTGCATAATCCAAACGGCATTACTTTAAATTGGTATAGGCCGTCAGGTGTGATGAACGCGGTTTTTTCGCGGTCCATATCGTCAACAGCAATCTGCCAGTATCCCGAACGAAGATCAATAGACGAGAAATAGCTGGAACCGTGCAGGCAGTCAAGGGCGTCGTCTATACGTGGGAGCGGGTAGACGTCCTTTTTTGTAATGCTGTTCAGGTGACGGTAATCTACACAGAAGCGCCACGTGCCGTCCTTCTTCTTAACCAACACCACAGGTGACGCCCAGGGACTCGAAGAAGGCTCAATGATGTTTTTATCGAGCATTTTGTGGACTTCATCTTGAATTACTCGGCGTTCCGACGCAGAAACTCGATACGGTCGTCGGTGAATAGGCGTAGCATCGCCAGTAAGAATACGATGCTTGACCGCGAGCGTCTGGCCTAAAGGGCGATCGTCGATGTCGAAAATATCTCTGTAGGACGATAATACTTGGCAAAGCTCTTCAGCCTGCGCCGAGGACAGGTCCGTTGCAACCATTTTCTTTATATTGGGATCGGCACCCGAGGCTGGCGCGAGGGGCCTGCTAAGCTCGCGAGAATCATCGGCCGATAACGCTGCCACGTATTGGTCGTCGAGACAATCAACGGTGGCAAGGCAAATACCTTGCGGTAGAATTTGCTTTGCCAATCCAAAGTTACAGACAGGCATTCGAGTGCGGTTCCCAGTAATATTAAGTATACTGTGAGGCACTGTAACGTCATACCTTATTACCTCATACCAGGCGAAGAAAACCGGTGGGACGTAAGCGGCAGTGGGGTGCGTCAGAAGGTTCTGCGAGCATCGGCAACTCAAGGCGAAGGGTACCGGAAGAGCAGTCAATAAGAGCAGAATGTGCGGAGAGAAAATCGAGGCCGAGAATGAGGTCGTGGGGGCAATGAGCAATTACGGTGAAGAGGACAGGAGTGTGGCGGCCGGCGATGCTGACGCGTGCTGTACACATGCCGATGATAGGCACAGTACCGCCATCCGCAACGCGTACGACGCGGGCCGACGATGGGGTGAGGAGCTTTTTGAGTCGTCGTCGGAAGGCAGCACTCATAATTGAAAGATGTGCTCCTGTATCGATGAGTGCCGTGACAGGATAGCCGTCAACGTCAACGTCAAGAAGGTTGCGGTTCGTGGGTAACGTGAGCAGAGGATTTGAGGGCAGGGTCGATAATGCAACTTCACCTCCAGAAGCTGCAGTGCCTAGTTTTCCGGCTGGATCCGGGAGGCGATAGGCGGCGAAGAGAAGCGACGGGGTTGGGGCGAACGAGACTGATGGCGTCGAGGTGAGGGCGAGCGGCTGTACCGAAGGTTCGGAGCAGGAGCATCAGCGGCAGTGGATTCATGGCGGCTGGTATAGGGAACGGAAGGTCCAACGGTGCGGGAATAAGCGGCGGTGTATGTCCGAGGAGTTGGTGGCCATCGGTCGCGGCAGTGACGAGCGACGTGGCCGATGCGACAGCAGTGGAAGCAGATCGGCCGGTCATCAGGGGTACGCCACTCGGACGGGTTGCGGCGAGATGTGGCGGAAAAAGACTGCCGAGGACGAAGAGGGCCGCTAGAGAACCGGGAAACGTTGGGTTGAGACGTGGAACACACAGAGTTCAGACCCATGTTCTGAAATTCCTGTCGGACGACGGCCTGGATCATCGCAATGGTGGTTGCTGGCGGATCGGGAGGCGTCGTGGAGAAAGCTGGCGAACAGGTGGCCTCGAGTTCGCGGCGAACAATACTGGTGACGTCGTCAGAAGTGGTGGTCTGACGTGGTCGACCCTCACATGTCGACGTAGCAGCAGTGTTGGGTAGCCGTGTGATGTGGTGTGTAATACGGCGGCTCTTAGCTTGCTCAAGGCGACGGCATTCTTTGATGATGGCGTCGATAGTCGAGACGTTGCCGAAAACAAGCAAATTGAAAGCGTCGTCGGCGATGCCTTTTAGAATGTGACACTTTATCGGCTTCGGACATACCATCGTCAGCTTTGCGGCATAGAGCTAAGACATCGAGGATGTAGGAAACGTACGGCTCCGTAGATGACTGTACACGAGACGCAAGAGCCTTTCTCGCGGCAGCCTTGCGCCCAATGGGGTCGCCGAACAGTTCCCGTAGCTTCTCTTTGAAATTGTCCCAACTGGTTATCTCGTCGTCATGCATTTGGTGCCACACGCGTGGGGTGCCGCCGAGATAAAAGATGACATTGGCGAGCATAATCGTTGGGTCCCACCTGTTATTAGCACTGGCGTGTTCATAGAGTTTGATCCAGTCGTCAACATCCTGGCCCTCCAGGCCAGAGAACACACCTGGGTCGCGATGTGGGGCGACCGTGACGATTGGAGCAGTGGGACATGCCGAAGCCGTTGCAGAGGTGGACGCGTCACCGGGAGGCATGGTGACGAACTCGGAGTGCCGACCACTTCTGAGTTCCGTGGTGAGGACGGGGATCCCTGACCTCCACCAGAATGTTGCGTGTGGAAAGACACAGACAGAAGAGGCTATTTACAGGCTATTTACACTGGAGCCAGGCAGCCAGGCTGACACTCGCTCGCGCCAAGCGCACCGACCAACTTCGTCGTCGTTCTCGCGGCGGCTCATTTCTTGAGCATCGCTTGAGCATATCGTAATAATATGATTAATAAAAATCGGGCCCCTCGGTTATCCCCCTTTCTTCGCGTTCATTACATAACGAGGGTCTCGAATGCGGCAACATTGATGCCTTCAGGTAGCACGCGTGGGTTTATTGACCAGGTGCCTTCACCCAAAAAGATCGCGCACTCGTGACGCCTGTGGCAAAAAGGATGTTCCACATCCGCCGCCAAGGTTTGTGAGTGGTGGCGCTGGCTAACATTCCCAAGGTTAGTTCTAGTAGTAACACATAAACACCCCAGAAAGTGGATGGGAAGACGGCGCCGGTGGTAGTTCAATTGGTAGAGCATCGTACGTGTAATACGAAGACGTGGGATATCGTTCCCCACCTGCGGCAAGTTGTTTCTTCATCCACTTTCAATGCAATTAATATATCATTTCTTTATTTCAATTAGTAAGTACAAATAATTTCCCCTGTGTTGTTCTTAATGTCTTTGTTTGTTGGCTTTCTTATGATATGCTAATGAAAATGTCATATATTATGGCCAGCGACTGCTGCTTACGTGAAAAAAAGAAGTGTCGGCAAAAATTAAATTATGGTGTTTTTATGTGCCAACATCACGGTCCAATTATTAGGCGCACCGTAGTAGGGGACTCCAGATTAATTGTGGCCACCTGGGGTTCTTTAACATGAGCCTAAATATAAGTAGCACGGGTGTTTTGGATTTCGCCGCCATCGAGATGCGGCCGCCGTGGCCGCCGTCCTCGTCCTCAGCAGCGCAACACCAAGACCACTAAGCAACCACGGCGGGTTAAACGTCGGACGCTATGTTCTGTCCCTTCTGTCATTCTGCTCATTGTCTGGTCTAGAAACACGGTGGTGGCCAAAAGGCATTGCTGGAGCTGAAATGACGTCATAATATCATGATAGCTATATTTTGTGCACCGAATGTGAATACTCCACTCATCGACGGCTTCCTCTAATAGCTAAAACAAATCTCGAAGGCCTACTTTTTAGAGCGCAGCTCTTTGGCGTCCGTTCCTGGGTTTCGCGTCGTCGTCGGCGTTGTCGTCGGCCTCGTAACCAGCTCCGCCCCCCTTTCATCCCCCCAGCGCTAGCAGCGACCGACTGATACCGCTGGATGCCGCTGACGCCGCTAGAGAGTCAAGATAACGTGACTGCATAGAACACCGTCGCCGCCATGCAGAAAGAGGAGGAAAGGGTCCCCCCCCCCCCTGTTCTTGTGTGGCGGATAGGGTGCTCTTCAGTTGCCGACGCGCCGGTTATTTCACGTAGGCCCCGGCACGTCGACGAATACGTGACCACCTTCCCACGGCTAGACCTGGTTCTTAGCGCTGCGGAAGCGAGGGTATCATATTGTTTGTGTCGGCATCGGCGGCGTTGTCCCTGAAACCAACTCCGCAGCTGGGGTTGACTCAATATCGGCGTCAGCGGCATCAGTCAGTCGCTGCTATCTCTTCCCTCCTCCCTTTATCGTGTTGTCCGCTTGCTGCGCGCGCTTCTGCCCCCATCGTTCGCCGCTGGGTGTACACGCCGCCCCCCTCCTCCCTCTTCCTGCGAGTCTCCGGTTGTCAAAGCGCCGGCTCGAACTTAATTCCTTTCTTCGACTTCACATTCTACCACGGAAAAGCCAATCCGGACAGAAAGCTAGCCGATGAATTTCGTCGGTTGCAGTCCCACAAACTTGACACCATCACCGCCAAGTGCCTCGCCATGACTGAACAGCCGCACTACTTGTTGATCTCCGCTCTTAACGTACGCTCCCTTGCCGCACATGCCAAGGACGTACACCACGATCACATTCTGCGCCATTCCTCTGTACTTTGCTTTGCTGAAACCTGGATGGATCCCGAAGAGCCTCTCGAAATCATAGATTTCCTATACTGCTGGGGTGCTCGCAGAGACCACAACAGAGCGGCGGGAGTCGCTATCTACTTGCGCACAGGTCTCTCTGCAATACCAGTCGAAATGTTTGGCACGTCACATGAAGTTGGCGAACTGTGCGCCGCAAAGTTGCCCAACGGCTTGCTGGTAGTAGCTGCCTACTTCGCCCCTACCGCACTCACGAAAGACGTCGTGCACTTCCTGCAACTCGCATTAACCGTCCATCGATCCACACCGATGTTAGTAGTGGGGGACTTTAATGTTGACATAAAGACAAACAGCAATTTCCTAACACTTATGCGGGAGAACATCCCGTTCCTCTCGCTCGTAACGCGTCCCACGGCTGTGACAACCTCGCGAGGCACTTGTATAGATCTCGTCTTTGAGAATCAAGCATTGGTGTACCAAGTCGAACATATATCAGTCTATTTCTCCGACCACAAAGCTTCCTTCATGACTGTCAAGAACTGTTAGTGGAGTCTTTGTTAAAGGAATACGTGTGAAAAATAAAAAATAAAATTCTGTGATAGCGCATACATGTGTTGCTCGATTTCTTTGCCTCAATCTATCGAAAAGGTGAAACAGCTTATTTGCTGCGCTCAAATTTCGCATTAGGAAGTAACGTAATCGTCGGTAATTTTTCTGGTTACATGGGCCAAAAGAGATTGCGGAAGCCCGGAACGTGTCATGGCCAGATATAGGTGGTGTTCAAATCCACGCAGCGACGATGACGCCTGCTGTTGTAACAGACACACATCTTAAAGACCATGCTTTTGCCTATTGCCTGTGGCGAAAGTGATTTTGAGAGCTGCAAATACGTCAAAGGCGGCCAGTTTTATACACCAGCTATTCAAAGCATTGTTTATTACATCACTATTGAGTGCCTAAGATGATCAAGTCCGTCGCTTTAGTATACTTCGGCGACATCTATGGCGGTGGCACGTGGTCGTAATATGCTTAGTCTTTCGTTTCGAAAAAAAGGCATACGTCGTATCACGACTACCACCACACCACCACCGAAAATGCCGGTAAGGCGAAAACGGGGAAATAATCGGCACAAGCCTGCGATATTAATAATTTCTACAGGAACAATTGGCCCTGAAGGTGCGCATAAACTCCATATATTACCAATATATGGTCCATCACCGTTTTTCGTTTAAACGCGAAAATAGACACAACGAAATGCACAACCTATTGGGCCGTTTCGTAAGCGTTTCGAACGTGCTGCCGGCCAACTGTGGCAAGAAATCCCGATGCCGTCCGCAATTGTTCATTGTTGCGACTTCGCTGAATCCTACGTCCCATGAATGTCCGCGGGTCGTCTTTCATAGGACGTGTAATGTCAGGTTTTTTTTTTTTTTGTTTTCGGACGCCCGCGGGGATGCTGTGCGTTCCCAGCCTCCTCTTGGGAAACGAAACTGAAATTGGCTGTAGAAAAACGATAAAATTATTTACGGTGCTTGGAGACCTGTCACAATTTTTTTTCTAGAGCTAACGGCGTATAGGGCTTTCATTTCAGAGAAAATAATGAATAGTCGAAAATAACACGTTAGTGCCCCTTCAACAGCGTTGTCGTGAGTGAGTTGCGAAACACAAAATTTTCAGCAGCTTTATCTTGCCATAAACTTTACAAGTCTCTCTTATGCTTCCTTTATATTCGATAATGGGCTCTTTTCCTTGGCGTCCTACTCGCTGCAAAAGTGCTCGCAGTATTTCAAGCAATTCGTTGCGAAAATAAAATAATAGCGCAGCGAAAAACTGCTTGTTCGCAGAACATTATGTATATCTTTGTTTTGTTTGTAGTCTTTACGAGATTTATTTCTTTTTTTCTCCTCCTTTATTTCTAAGCGGTGTGTCCATTTCGGTCGCGTTTGACGACGTGAGGCGTCTGCCGCGGACAAGGTGACCCACACCTTAATTGACGCACACACTTTACGAGCCGTGACCGTGACCTCAAAGCTGGCACTTTCTCGTGCTTAGCCGGCGTTCGCGATTTGGGCTACAGCGTGCTCCGAGCATGTGCCGCTCGAAAGGGCCATTGGTCCCCGAGCACAGGTTTTGTAATCTGTAATAATGGGACCTCCCGTAAAAGTACGTCGTATTGTCTGGCATTCGATCTGCAGTGGTTAGCCATAGCTCAAGGTAGATATTACGAAGACGGCATGGTTCACAGAAAACGTCCCACCTAGCAATTATCAAAAGAGAGCATGTATTCTCGGCATCATTTCGGCTTCCACCAGAAATATGTGAATAAAAAAAAAGAGAAGTACTCCGTTAACCTTGCGCTCATGTATAAATATAGAATTTATTATTATTATTATTATTATTATTATTATTATTATTATTATTATTATTATTATTATTATTATTATTATTATTATTAGATGGATCATCTAGTGCCTGGCGCATTACTTACGGAGGATTTTATGTGCCATAAAAAATTATTTACGTCTTTTCCGTTGAGCTTTCGTCAGGTACGTATAAGACCATGATCGCAGCGCAAGCGATAACAGCTGCTGGCATAAATCGCTCAGCCAACGCCCGCGTCGCTTCGCCTTTTAAGCGGCAACACACCCGGCTAAATGCTATGGTCGTTTGTACGCGGAACGTTTGGGAACACTTCAATCATGGCGCGCAATCGGGCATGTCATGTGGTATATTTTTCTTTTTCGCGGGCATCTGCAGTAAGCCGGAAAAAACTAATACTTAATAGATAGGACGTTATAAACTGTTTAATCGGACAGTTTGCAAACCACTCTACAACTTTCTTATTAGGATTTTTTGCCTAACTTAGTTGCTTCAGGAATTGGTTATTTAATATTGACTAATTATGCAATTAAACAAAATACAAAAAAATGTGTGACTTTCTCCACGCAATAGTCAGCAACATGTTTTTGGTCGCGTCGTCTTATAGTGCATCGGCGCATCTTTAAACTTTGGCTTAAGTTAGCTGGGACACCCTGTAAATGACTTCGGCCACACGTACATGTTTGACCCATGATATTCTTTCGCATACGCATGTACCTATTTCGTGCCTCTCTGCTTACGTTCTTGGGCTGTAAGGGCTGATATATGGCTTCCTGCGATCTGTGTCTGTGGCATCACATGTATGCAGCGTAAAAATCAGGCTAGCGATAATTTGCTGTTAGTCTGACGAACGTTAGATGTTGCGTTTTTTGACGGATCTGTCGAGACACTTTAATTACAATTATGGTAGTTTAGCGCAAATCAATACACGGATACAAAAGAACAAAGTGGTAAGGGATGGGCGCTATAGGCAACTAGCAACTGTTCACTCGCATGCGTCGAGACTCGCCCACACGCAGGCACACACACAACTCGGTGCATTCGACCCGCCGTGGTTGCTCAGTGGCTATGGTGTTAGGCTGCTGAGCACAAGGTCGCTGGATCGAATCCCGGCCACGGCGGCCGCATTTCGATGGGGTCGAAATCCGAAAACACCCGTGTACTTAGATTTAGGTGCACGTTAAAGAACCCCAAGTGGTCGAAATTTCCGGAGTCCTCCACTACGGCGTGCCTCATAATGAAAGTGGTTTTGGCACGTAAAACCCCATAATTTAAAAACTCGGTGCATTCTAAATAGCTATGGCACACGCTGTACTATCGCGCACAAGCTTTTGAAGACGAGCGGGCGGAAGGTGTGGAAAATCGAATGAATGGTTAGAAAATACGGCCCTCGAGATACAATGACGAGCAGCTGCGCACCCTGCACCCTATATTGTAAAGTGATGCTCACGCGATTGAAACGCTACCCGGCGCGCAGCTGTTCGTCATCGTAGCGTTCGAACGAGTTTGACCGGTCGCAGAAGAAACGCAGCGATGTTTCTCGCTCGAGTGACACCACGTGAGTCATCTGTAGAACTTATAACGTGGTAGATATATCCTGATCATCCCTTTGGCCACGTGCTTGGCCCGAGGGGTAGCGTTATGCGTAGGTGCTATAAAAAAATCTGGGACCAAACTTATAAAGCTTTTCGTTCGTGTTATTTGCCATTGGCTAGCCGCCTTAATTGACTAACATTGTCTAACATTGTCTACCAAGAACAGATATCACGGTTTTGTAAATGGCATTCATTAGATGATTAAACGCGGACAAATTTGGTATGTTAGTTTATGTTTTTATGAATTTGTTACGTCGTGTACCAGGGTTTTGCGAAAGCTGTATTTCCGTATTACTCAATTTTTCTAGATCCATGTGTAACATATCAGTTTTGTCCGCTTTAGATGTACTTTTAGATGAATGCCATTCACAGAATTGTGTTATAATTAATATAACACTACCCATGCCTGTAACGGACCCGGTCGTGTCAAGATTTTCCTTGCTTTTCTTTCCACCAATAGTTCAAACGACTCTTGCTTATCTCGACTGCTGATCTGTTGATGCTTCCGTCCACTTTAAATACCAGCGCTTCTGGAAGGTGTTCGTTACCTACGGGTCTCACTAGGTGAATCCCCTCGCATTCCATTAGGATGTGCTGAGTGGTCTCCGGATTTTTGCTGCACCATACACATGCCTCATCTAGTTGAAGATATTTGCTCCGTTATGTTTTTGTCCTTAGGCAACCAGCGCGAGCCTCAAATAGCAAGGCACTTTCCTTCATTGCAGATTTTCCCTTGTAATTTTTTTCTTCTCATTCTTGTAAATCGCCATGATCTTTTTTGTTTCCATTCTTTGCATATCTGTTTCTCTCAATTTCTTTCTGTTGACTCCTGGTTGTTTATTTACACTGTCCATTACCCTGTACATGGTTGCCGACTTTCTTGACCTCTTCCTCTATTCTGCGTCATCGCTTTTCAGGTACAGATACTTATGCACTTTAGCCGCTTATTTATTTTCATCCATGTTGCAGAATCGTTCCTAAAAACTAATTTTGCTCTGCGCTTGTCTAACTTCAAGCGAGACCCAACCCATGTCAACCTGCACTGCCTCATTTGTGGTTTTACCGTGGGCCCCCAAAGCCTACCTATCTTTGGTTAACTTCCAACCCCGACAAGATATCCTAATTTAAGCACAGAATGGCATTTGCGATCCTAAGCGCTGGTACCATTACTCCTTTCCAGATTCCACGCACCAACTCATATTTATTGCGTCCCCAAAGATCTCTATGTTCCATTATTGCTGCATTCCGCTTCCGCTTCCCCATAACATTTTCATGTTATCTTGGTGGGTGCTTGACTAACTCTTGCCTTCGTTTATGTACACGCTGAAGTATTTACATCGGTTGACTGCGTAGGTTAAACGTTTATGATCGTTACCCAAGCTATCTTTTCATTGCTCATCTATCATCATTTGGTCTAGCCGTTCGTAAATCATTTCTGAGGCTAAGGCGTAATCGATATCATCAGCAGCAGCAGCAGCAGAAGCAGCAGCAGAAGCAGCAGCCTGGTTACGCGCTCACTGCAGGGCAAAGGCCTCTCCCATACTTCTCCAACTACCCAGGTCATGTAGTAATTGTGGCCATGTGTAATCAATATATTACTGCCTATTTCCGCATTGCCACATTACCTGTCCATGACACTTAATCTCTCTGTTAACTACTATAACGTTCTGTTCATCGCACATTTCCATAACTAGAGAAGCGTTGTAATCAGTGTATCCGTCTAAATCCTCCATGTGCGCATTCATAGCTCCCACTGATATCCCGTGGCCCGATTTCTTGAACTCATTAATATCGTTTCTAATGCAATCAATCAATTCTTTATATTTATCTCTGTTATCACTACCTCTTCATAGGTAAGCTACTCCAAGCCATATATGTCTTTTTGCCTTCCCATGTGCCGCTAATTCATAAATGCTCCTTGCATGTCTCTTTTACCCTTTGCCACTTCATACCTCGCCTGATTAGCATGCCTACGCCCCCACCTTTCCTTGGCCCAGTCATCTTGTTGCACTGCTCCCATACAAAATTTTCAATAACAGGTGGTTGCTCCAAATCTCGCAGATGCGTTTTGGTCAAGGCGCACATGCTTGTAGCTTCGACATTCAGCTGCGCTTCAATTTTCAGCCATTTTTCCTGCTTGCGGCCACCCTGCGTGTTTCTGTAACAAAGTTTGCCGTCTCTATTCTTATGCTTTGTGCATATTTCCCTAGCTCCTGGTGGTCTAATCCTTCCCTTTGCTCGTGTGTCGCTGCATTCAATACTTAATATCCCTTCCTGATTGCCTGGGGCCCGCCTAAAGGAGCTACTGCCCGTGTCGTGAATCGACGTCCAACCGGTGTTGCTACACGATCTATAAAATGTATCCCGTAACGCGCGAAAGTGCCTTCGCAGCCTGCTCGGTGCACTTCTCGGTTGATGCCAATGACCGTAAAATTCATTGCCTTAGCTATAGGGTCCAAATTTCTCTGTTTACTACAAGCACGGCCCTTTCAATTGCATACCCCTGCCTTTAAACCTCTGGCACCGTGCACACTGTGATGTGTACTTCATTTAAAACCTTTGGCTAGTTGCTTCGGATGAGTTCGGAATAGTGGCGCCTTCAAGCGGAGGCCCCGCTAATGAAATGGCATGTGACGGCCCGGCTGAGGCTTGCAGGCGCAGCCGCCAGCTACGTTGGTTCATTATATTGCGTCGTATGTTCTGTCTTGCGTTGCCGAAATTCCATGTGGATCCAAATCCGAAAAAAACATGTGGCGTTTTCGGTTTGCACGAACAGTTACTCATACCTGACTGAAGCTGGTGAGGCCATTCAGTTCCATCGGTTTTGATCGCTTCCTCACCGGATGAAACGGCGGAAAGCCTGGATATGCGCGGTCGGTAAGCAACGCACGCACCTACATTTCCGACGCTGCTTGGCTTTTTGTCTAGTTGTACTGGCAAAAGCTTCATGTTCTATGTAAACTGCGTGTCTTCGTCTCAGCAGATTGGGACGGCTCCGGAGCTTTGGCACCGAAGGCGAACATACGGATTTCTAGTCGTCATTGTGCCGCCCTGTCACTAGATCAGTCTCTATTTTAGGGTACATTTTCCTTCCTCGCGCTCCCCAGCTCTGGCTGCGTCTGGTAAACGACTATGTACGCTCTGCATTGACGACGAACGCCAACGCAACGGCGCGTTCACACTCGCCACCAACGCCGGCCTTAGGGGGCACCGGCGCCGAAGACAGTTCGCGTGGCGTCAAGCTGTGTGAAATATAGGAAGAATGAAAATTGGGCTGGTTTCTAAGACTTTAAGATGGGCGAATCATCACAAAAAACAAATTAAAGGAAGAAAACGGACAGAGAACTGCCGGGATCGTGCCGACACATGTGCAATCGGCGAAACAGCGAAAAATTAAATAAATAAAGGAAATGGAAATGTACGGCTCCCTTCCTCCACGATAGTTCGCCTCCTTAGCCGATCTACATGATTAAATATGCGACAATTTTAACGTGCACATCCGAATGACATAGAAAATAACTGCTCGAGTTTTGTCTTATAGCTTTGTTTGCTGGGTGGACTGGCGTCGCAATTTGCACTCGTGTTCTGCTTTATATATTACCTGGCGCCATGAATGTGGCCCTCCTCGCACAAGCGGCACAAGAGAAGACGCACAAAAATGCGTTTTCGGGTTCATCGGGCCCAGTGCACGATCACTGGAAGCGGTGTGCGCGCCTGTGCCGCCTCACACGCCAGTGCTCTTGCTGCTGCCGTTCGCGGCGTTGTTCGCTAGCGCGCTGCTGGCGCCTAACGACGGCGCCCCGGTGCGATATAAAACGGGTGTTGAATAAGAGTTGCGTGAATTATTGAGGGAAACGATTTGCAGTGCAAGAGGAAACTTACTAATGTTGAAGATTGGACGAGTTGGTATAACTTACTTGGCCTATAGATAAGGCAATAATCTGCACAACACAATAGTGCTTTGCGACTGCGTGTGTTTGTGCGTGCGCGCGTGCGTGCGTGTGTGTGTGTGTGTGTGTGTGTTTGTGTGCGTGTGTGCGTGTGTGCGTGCGTGTTAAGCAGGCTAGTCCCCGTGCCAACATACCGATAAGTGGATTCGTGTGTGCTTTATAGCCTTGGCAATGACACCTCGAAACATTGGCGTCGAATAATGTTCTACGACAATCGCCTTTGGCCATTGTTACCAAGAGCGAGAGACACAGAGGGGGGAGGGAGGGAGACAGAGAGAGAGAGAGAGAGAGGTATTCGAAGGAAGGCAGACAAGTCGACTTCAATATGCCTGCTGTAGCCTGCTAATCCACGAAGTTGTTCCGGATATAACCAATTACAATGATTACGTGGAGACTAAGATAGGGCTGATAAGTTATGCTTTTTTTTATTTCTATGTGCCATCGACAAGTTCTTCGAATTAGCAAATGTGTTTTACCATGTTTTTCTTAAAGAGCAGATAAAAACAGAGTAATCCAGATCATATAGAACATACTAATAATATACTACACTAACCCTACTAATAGAATAAATTAGGTAGAGCGTTTTCACGTGGGCGTGGTACTTTGCCCTATTCGACAAGTAAGCTTCCTGCTTTTTTTTTTTTTAAACCAGGACACGCAAAAGGCAAACATAGCGTACACGAGAATGCACAGAGCTAGACTTATGACTTGCTGCTGAAGAGTTGACAACCCTTCGCTCCTTTTCCTACTTTGTACATTCATTCCACGACATGGTTTTTCGCATGTTTGGACGGGATGAACAATACACAACATTTGCGGCAGCATATCCGCGTGCTCGTCTCTCGACGCACAAAAGCTCCTGCATTGAGCCGCCTGCCAACGACGAAGTAAAGCTGAATGTGCTTGCCTAATATCGCTGTAAGTTTCTATATCTGAAGGTTCGAAGGTGCTCACTCACATGCCCCGGCGCATTGCAAAAGTAATACGAGAGGCGCGCCTCGTTGGTCCCACGCGCAAATGTCGTAAAATAATCTTGCTCGAGTTTGCCAAACGCAAGTTGCTCGTTAAGAATAAGAAGCTCTTCAGAGCTCACCCAGTTTCTGCTCAGCCGAGCCAAGCGAGAATGAGGGACACGGTTTCCTACCTCGTCCTGAAGGCACTGCTCCGTGCCCCCTGCAGACACGAGCTGTTTGTCGCTGTTGTTGTTGTTAAAAACTTTATTTAAACAGAGGTGTTCGGGCCACGTAGGCCCCTGGGCCCCCGCACGACCGTAGTCCACTCAAGTGTTTATGTTCCGTAGGTCCATAACACTGGCAGCCCGGCTGGTCGCGATGTTTTGCGTTGCCGGGTCCTCAGAGCGGAGCACGGTCTCCCAGTCCTCCCACGATGTCAGGTGCTCCAGGCCCCGCGGGAGAGGGTCCGCCGGGCAAAGCGAGAGGATGTGGATGGCGGATGCGAACGGTTCGGGACAGAGGGCGCAGGCGGGCGTGGGGAAAGAGGGATGGTAATGGGATAGGGTGACAGGGGAGGGGAGTGTGTGGGTCTGGAGTCGCCTCCACAGTGTCGCATGCCTGTTGTCTAGGGATGGGTTAGGTGGGGGGTAGATCTGACGTGCTGCTCTATAAGCCTGCGTCAGATCGCTGAAAGAGTGCATGCGCTCCTTCGTGAATCCGGGATCGGAGGCCACCTGAGCCCGGTTAATAGAACCTCGGGCTAAAAGGTTGGCAGCCTCGTTTCCGGGATTCCCGGAGTGCGCAGGCACCCATATCAGCTCCACATGGCGGGGTGGAGGTGCAACGGGCGAGTCCAGTATGCAAAAAGCAGGAACATGGACTCGGCCTCGTGCAAAATTTAGTATAGCTGTTTTTGAATCTGTTATTATGTACCGGGCTTCCGTATGGGTGATGGCAATGGCAATGGCAGCTTCCTCTGCAGCTTCTGGAGAAGTGTGTGCGGGTAGGGGTAGTGTGATGAGTGGGGAGAGGGAGGAGTCCACCACGGCGGCAACCGCTTGCTCTCCCATGCATGCGGCGTCCACCCATACGGCGTCCGGTTCGGGGCCGTAATAGCGATGGAGTGCCTTAGCTCGAGCTCGGCGGCGCGCCTCGTGGTGTTGTGGATGCATGTTCCTCGGGAGCGGTTTAATAAGCAGCTCCCGGTGGATGTGGCGTGGGGTGGCGAGTTGTGTAGGGTCGTTGGCCGGTATCCGGATCCCGAGGGAGTCCAGGATGTGCCGCCCAGTGAATGTTCGTGTCAGGCGAATGTATTGCGCCATCCGGTGGGCTTCTACAAGTTCCCCGATAGTGTTGTGGAGGCCCAGGCCGAGTAGTCTGTCTGTGGGTGTATTAATGGGTAGTTTTAATGCTACTTTGTACGCCTTGCGTATTAATGCATCTAGGGCATTAGTATCGTGTCGGGATAAGTGTAAATATGGGGTTGTGTAAAGCACACGGCTGAGGACGAAGGCATGGATGAGGCGACATAGGTCGCGCTCCTTCATGCCTCTGTGGTGGGCTGAAACCCGGCGAATGAGGTGCGAGATCGCACCTGCAATCTGCTTGAGTTTCTTCAGGGTGGTGGTGTTTTTACCGTCACTCTGGATATGGAGTCCCAGTACTCGGAGGGTTTCAACCTCCGGCACTGGGCGTCCGTCCAGCTCGATCGTGATGGGGGAGCATGGGGAGCAGCGATTACGAGGTCTGATGAGTAGTAGTTCGGATTTTTCTGGGGAGCAAGAAAGACCGATACTGGCAGCATAATTTTGGGTCAGGGTGGCTGCAGATTGGAGAGTATCCTCTATGCCGCCGTCACTGCCGTGGGTAGTCCACAGCGTGATGTCGTCGGCATAGAGGGTGTGTTTGAGATGGGGTATGATTGCCAATTGTCGGGCCAGGGGGATTAGGGTGATATTAAATAGAAAGGGGGACAGGACGGACCCTTGCGGTGTGCCAACACTCCGTAAAGTAAAAGAGAGGGAGGTGAGTGGGCCAAAGTGTATCTGAGCAGTGCGGTCGGTCAGGAATGCTTGAATGTAGGTGTAGGTACGTGCACCCACATTCAGTGGCGAGAGGGCAGTCATGATCGCATGGTGTTCTACGCGATCAAAGGCTTTGGAGAGGTCCAAAGCCAAGACTGCCTTTGTGTGACCCGGGATAAGGGGATCGAAAATGTCGTGCGTAAGTTGTAGCATGGCATCCTGCGCGGATAAATGGGGGCGGAAGCCCACCATGCTGTGAGGGTAAAGGTCGTTTTCCGCCATGTGTTGTGTGAGTCTCGATAACACTACATGCTCGAAAAGCTTTCCGAGGCATGAGGTTAGCGAGATCGGGCGAAGGTTTTGGAGTGTAAGTGGTTTGTTGGGTTTGGGTATGAAAATAACCTTCGCATGACGCCAGGACTGGGGGAGGGTGCCCTCCCTCCAACACTGGTTGAAGTAGTCCGTAATCTGTGTGATGGATTGATCATCCAGATTACGAAGCATAGATTTGGTTACCTGGTCGGCGCCAGGTGCGGAGCTGGTACGGAGAGTCAGGAGGGCCGCTCTGACTTCCGTCTCCGTTATGTCCGTGTCGAGTGTGGGGTTGGGCTGCCCTGTGTAGGGAGGTAAGCGAGTCGGTATGCCTGGGGAGGTGTAGGTTTTCTGAAGTGTATCTATGAGGCTGTCAGGGTTGTCCATGTGTGCGTGGACGAGTCTTGTTACATGGTGTTGTGTTGCTGTTTTTGTCTGCGTCGGGTCTATAAGGTGGCGGAGGAGTTGCCAGGCCCGCTTGGTGGACAGGTTCCCAGCAATGCCGTCGCATATCTGGCCCCAGTTGGACCGGCAAAGCTCCTCAGAATGTTGTTGGATTTGGGTTTGCAGCGCGGCCAGCCGCTTTTTAAGTGTCCTGTTTAGCTTATTCCTCTTCCACCGTTCTAGGAGGCTGTGATAGGCCTCCCAGAGGTGGGCCAGTCGGGTGTCTAATGTAGGGGTTTCGGTAGGGGTTTCAATGAGTTTTGTGTTGCATTGGACGTCATCCTGGAGTGATTTCACCCAGGTGTCGATATCGGAAATAGGGGTGTCAGAGCGGGCCGCCCGAGTGGTGCGGAGAGAGTCCCAGTTTATGAGTTTGTGTGTCATGTAAGTGTGACGGGGTTGTTTGTATGGGACAGTGACCTGTATAATGTAATGATCGCTGCCTAGTGTGTATTGTGTTCTGGTCCAGGTGACGCCTCGGAGGGAGTGGGTCAGCACCAGGTCCGGGCTGGTGTCCATGCTGACGCTATTTCCGATCCGAGTGGGCGTCAGGAAGTTGTTGTGTACGGTGAGGTGGAGGTTCTGGAGGAGCAGCCAGAGCCTGCGACCTCGGTGTGTTGTTGTTTTGTATCCCCAGTCTGTATGTTGACTGTTGAAGTCTCCGCCGACTAACAGGGGGTGCTTTCCTGCCAGCCGGTGCACCGATCGAAGTAGGGACTCCAGAGACGCCATCGGGTGTGATGGGAGGTGATAAATGTTGACAATAAATATGGATGGTAACGTGTGTTTATGGTGTATGATTTCAGTGATCACGCAGGGCGTCTCTGAAGTGATATGGTGTACCCTGTGAGTGATGCTACGGTGTATGAGTGTGGACGCCCTGGGCTTGTCTGTGGCGTCCGAATGTACTGAGGTGTAGCTGGGAAGTGTTGCGCAATGTGCAGCGTCTTGGAGTAAAAGTATTTGGGGCTGAGGAGTGAGTGTGGGAAGTAAAAGCTGCAGAGGTGCACGCTTGCCCCGGAAGCCACGGCAATTCCAAGTTAGAATTTGTAGGTAATTATTTCCCCGCGCCGCCATACTGGAGCGTGGGGGGGCGGAGAGGGGGGGTTAGTTGCGTGTCCATTGGAATGTGTTGGACAGGAGGGGTGAATTGTGTAGGCTGAAGGGTGGGTTGCGAGGGTATGGAAGGACGCATTTGTGTGAAGCGGTGTTCTATGTTTTCGAGCATCTTGTTAAGCATAACATCCATGCGGTGCTCTAATTTCTCCGTGAGGGTTTCTACGAGGTGAGTGAGTTTAGTCTCGAGGCGTGTTTCGAGTTCTTGTAGTTTACGATCGAATTTAGCCTCAAGCGCTGCGAGTTTGGCATCTATGTCTGTCAACTGAGGGGGTGGTATTTCCTGTGCGGTTCGCTGTTTTTTCGTGGGAGGTGTGCTGGGAGATTCCTTCTCGGTGGGTGGAGTGGAGTTAGGGAGGCCTGATTGTGTCGGAGGTTGGGTATGGACGAGGGAAGCAAGGCGACTTACCTCTTCCCTGAGGGCCTGGAGCTCCCGTTCCTGTTGCAGCGCTTCGGGAGTCTGGGTGAGCGGGGGGTTATGTCTTCCGGCGACCAGGTCGGCCCATGTGAGATGTCGAGCGTCCGAAGAGCGAGAAGCTGTGCTGCCGGAGCGTCGACGCGGGCTGGGACTGAATCGATGGTGTTGTTGATGTTCTGTCTTCTTTTGAGTGGATCGCGGCTGGCGTGTAGTAGGACTTCTTCGATTTGCTTTGCATCCACTTGTTCCGGTCATGTGTCCTCCACCGCAGAGAATGCATTGTGGAGCGCAGGTTGGGGGGTCCACTCTTTCATGAGTTTCGCCACATCTTGGGCATCGATGGGAGCGGGGCAGGGTACATACATCTGCTCGATGTCCTGGCTTTCTGCAGTTCGCGCAGGCGTCGATGTGTCCCCGGTAGACCGTGCATAGGTGGACACCGCCGCCGTAGATGATTTTCCTCGGAACTGGTCCGTAGGCAAAGGTGATAAGGATTGAGCGTGTTTTCCCCATACGTCGGGCATCAATGATGGGGACTTCGGAATTTCGGGCCTGAAGGTCTGTGATGACCTCGCTGGGGGTTTCATCCCAAAATGCGTTCGTGATCACTCCGCGCACCGCCCCGGCTGGTGGGGCGATGTAGGCTGTGATAGCATATTTTCGGTCGCGTAGTGTAATTTCCTTGAGATTGACGAGCTTGAGGGCGGTCTCTTGGCACGTGGTGGCGATGGTGCATGTGTTGTTGGTGGGATGAACTCGGATCTGGATGTCTTGTTGGCCTTGTAGCTGCGCTGCCTGCGTGATTGTGGCGAGTAGCGGGCGCGGTGGGATGTCGAGAAGCGCGAGCCCTCCCTGCGATCGGTAGACAACCTTGTAAGCGTCGGCAGGCAACGGCGCGAGTTGGCGACCTTTGAACGCTGCTGCTCTCGCAGCGCGCAGCTGTTCTTGGCGAGGCTGGAACGCGGGCGGCGATGGCGTCGTGGCGTTTGCGTTCTGTGGCGTCCCCATGCTGGATCCTGGGCATGCGGGAGACGATTTGGAGGCTCCGGTCGTGTTCCGACGGGACGCGTGCATGGACAGGACATGCTTCCAGTCCCGGGGGTTGTATTCGGACGGGTTCAAGTCCTCTGCAGACACTGTGACCTGCATGCTTGCTGCGTTGATTGAGGTAGGCAGTGGAGTTCCACAGCGGGTTCGCTGACCGCTGAACAGGTCTGTGTGCCTGGTGTAGTCGTGCGCACTCGAGATAGCAGCGACCGGCAGTTTTCGCCGTCGCGGCGGCCGAGCGTCTCGCCGGAGCTGGGGAGCCGGAGTCCTTTGTCGCTGCTGCATGGCGAACGCACTCTCGCGAGCTTAGCGTTTCTCTGATGCACGCAAATCACAAATTTTCCCCAAGCAGGTAGCACGTTTTCCAGTTAAGGTGCCCGCGGGAATGGTTAGGGCAATGGCAGAAACGCGCTAATTGGAATACTAACGTATAATTACGAACACCTCGTTAATCGCAACAACACGCGGTAACCAGTTAGGGGAATGAATAACGCGAAGAAAATATCAGTGCGAAGAACCACGAAGAACGAGTCATCACTCGCACTTCATCACACAAAGCGATGTCATACCATAGTTTACAAACTTAATTAATTGCCCCCTTTGCCGATTAAAGGAAAAGCTGCTGCAGCTTGGCGGAAGCGGCAGTCAATAAAGCTGCCGGTCGCATGGGGTTGCACACTGTTTTAGGGTGCGAGCGTTAGAACGCAGACACCGCGTACTAAACTCCCATATACACAGCGCGTCGTATTAAAAGCTTGGAGAGATTCAATTTCCCCGTCCTCCTATGATGCGATCTACGTACACAAAGACGGTGCGTCGCCAAATCCTGCTGGCGTTCGCTTCGCCTCTCTGTTGTGATGATAATCGCTTTGAACACCGCAGAGCATTCTAGAGTGACACACAAGCGGCGCTTTCTGAAACAATCCGACGTCCTAACCGCAGGTATACAAAATGTGTAATTTTTACTTCATGGGCATACCGCATTCGCGCAAAGTAAACACAACGATGAACTGGGTAATGTGCTTAAAATCCAAGGGCTTCAGTAAGACGCACTCTTCTCAAGAAAAAAAAAGAAACCTATCGTGAAAAGACGACGTCGCAGGGGGCGCTCTATAGTTCCCTTTACTACGGTTCATTTGGTTTGCTCGGTAAAAAGCGGGCTCAATGGCATCATGCGTAAGTGCACCCTTTTGCTGTGCCACTGTACTCGAAGACTCCTTCGGGAGCACAGCCTGAATGCTACCAATTAAAAATCTTATTTCCCTAGGGGAGATTAATACATTATAATATCCCGAGGTTTATATATACGTTCCTCACACTTGAAACAATTGTAGTTCTTGTTTTCTTTCTTCTTTTTTTTTTCAGCGGCACTCTTGAACGAATAAATTGCAACAAAAAATAACAACTTGCCGCTTATACTGTCCGCATGTTGTACACACTCGCAGTGGTGGCAGCTCAGTAGTTGTAGGGCGTTCCGTTGCTGAATACGAGGTCGCCGGTTCGATTACCGCCCACTGAAACCGCGTTTCGATGAGGTGTAGCGCAAAATGCCCGTGCACGCAGGTTTCGGTGCACATTAGAAAGACTTGGGAGGTCACAATTATTCCGGAGCCCGCCACTAGGGCGCCTCTCATAAACCCACGGTTGCCTTGGAATGCTGACCACATGAATCAGACAACAACCAAAATATCACATACAACAAATGTCAGTCAACAAAAGGCAGTCGTCAAGAACAAAAATCACCTCAAATGAACGGAGTCGGAGACATGGTAGGGAAAAAAGGAATTTATGGTCATACATGTCTTTGCCGCGATCTTGGAGCGCGTTTATACCATTGTGTCCGTGTGAAGAGTATAGATCAAGGCCTTCTTTGGGCCCATGATATGAGGCAAGGTTACATTCACCCTCCTCAAGTATCCAAGTACAGTGTTATAGGTTGTCCGACTAGTTATGTTACTCAAAACCTATACAGCAGAGCGTGGACACGCGTAGCGCTTTGCTCACTGCGAGCGCTCGCCGGTCGTCTTATCACTTGAATAGCATATTTTTCACACATACGCAAAATAGTATTCATGCAACAAATGGCTTGGTCGGGACTTAATAAAGGATGCCTGAAGCTTACAGTGTCGTGTGTTGCAATAATTGTGCTGAGTGGAAGCAGCGTCGTAATGCCCTCTCACCCCTTCGTGGCTGTATAAAAGCGTTTGACCTTGACTATTGCGAGCCCATCTGCCTCAATCGTTCAAAAAGCCTTGAGATTCCTTGTTAAGTAATTCTGAAACGAGGGATATTGTAGACTGTTCGAGGGATATTGTCGACTGTTGTAATGACTATTTGAATTAGTAAACTCTGAAAATGACATTCCTCTTGTTGCACCGGGTGGGCGCACGTAGTGGTGGCTCAGCGTTCCCTCTCCGAGGTGTGCTATTGCTGCCTCAAAAAGCGCCTCGGCCAGATCAGCTTGTGTTGAAACGAATGTTTGTTTGTCCTTCTGACCAACATATACGCCATTTTCAAGAACGCAAGGTGCTCTTGTGGGTACTTTGTGCGTACAGCGCAAGAGCAGTTAATTTACATGAGTCAAAGGCGAATATATTTTCGTTCGTCAAACCTACACATGATTTCGATTATGCTAATGTCACCTAGACGATATTTTCTTTCCTTTTCTTTAATGTGTTTCTTCTTGCAAGCTTTTTTTTTTTTTTTGATAGGTTTAAAGTCTCTCACACGCAGGAACAGCCTGAGCACCCCTTGCTTCGATGTTCGATGCCACATTTCCTTTGAATGCTATGCAACACTTATATTGATGGTACGAACGAGTCTATTTGGTGTCCATGTTGTGCGTCAGTATTGCAGTATTGTCACGGATTTTGCAATATCAAACAATCGCAGACGGCGGCTCTCGTTACTGGGGCCTTATTTCGAGTACACCCCTAGGTACAGGTCATGATTGCCCCCGGTCCCGTGAGCCTTTCTCCTGGGAGATCGTGGACGGTGCAGCAGTGCAAGCGGCGCTTGCGGGAGATGAATTACGCTGCAGAAGTTCGCGCAGCGCGAAACACACACATGAACACACGCACGTGCGCGCGCCCAGGATACGCGCAGTTCCGCGGCGTTCACCAAGACTTAATCGCCGTGGCGGAGGCCGGCTTGTGGCCCACCATGGTCGGGTACAGAAGCGCGTCCGGCGGATGGCTGGGCGGCTGCGGCGGAGGCGGCGCCGGCGGCGGCGGCGGCGGCGGGCCCAGGGTAGCGGTGCCGGCAAAGTATGGGTGCATCGGGTACGCCGACGGAGCAAACGGCACGGCAGCCGGCTTGCCGTCACGCACCAGCACGGGCACAGCCACGCGGCGCGCGGTGGCAGCCGCGACCATCTCCAGGGACTTGTCCTGCTTCTGCCGTTTGCACTTGTAGCGCCGGTTCTGGAACCAGATCTTCACCTGCGTCACAAGGACAAGGAGCGCTAGGTATGCGCGGCGATATTATACCGGAGATCGTCGCTAGCGGTTTTTTTCCTTTCTGCAGAACGCAGAAAACCTTACGACTTTATGGACAAGACCGCGAGTGGCGAGGACTGCTATATAGTGTGTGGGCTAAAAAAGCCGTCGAGAGATGGCAGGTGGCATATTATGGGTGTTCGCTAACTTTTTAGAGGCCCTGATCGAAGCGTTTGTCAGCAGCATTTATTTAGCTCTATACGTGTTTCATACAAGACACGCCAAATATTTGCCGACATTCTTTTTTTAAAATCCTAATTATTAATCACCGTCATGATCAGCGCGATGTCAATATTATGGTGTATCGTAGATGATTATGACCATGAGCTTTTTTTTTGGGGGGGGGGGGTGGGGGTAATTGGGTCAATATATGGAGCAAAATTTATAAGCACAAAAATAAATGGAGTAAATGAATCCGCACTTCTGTCTGTTGCGCTCTAGCGGCATGCTGTGGGCGGAAAAGCGTTGTTTGAAAAAAGTAAATATTTCCGTCTGGGAGGACGCCGGTCTTGGCTTCTTGGCCAGGCAATATTTGCGATGAAAGAAACCAATATTGACAGGCGAGCCACATCAACATGAGCAGTTTCCTTGCATCGACCAGCTCCGTGCTCTCAAATTCCGCCTTCTTTTCTTTCCAGCGCGCTGCCAGTGCACTCAAGGTAGAAGAAGAATCCAAAGACATCAAAAGAGCGCACACCCGTCTTTGCAGAGATGGCTGGTTATGCTGACTCTCTGGTCTCTGTCCGAAGTAGTGAAAAAGAAAACGTTGGGTTTCCGCGCAAAAAAAAAAAAAAAAAAAAGAAAGAGAAAACGTTCTTTGCGCCGCTGGTAGAACCAAAAGTATACAAACTAGTCATATGCCCCAATATCTCCTAAGCACTAACAACGTTGAGAAAATCAACAGACGGGTATTTTGCTCGTGCGCAATAAGAGCGGCGAAACGCTGATGCAGAACCATATCATGCTTCGCATGTTCCAGAAAGCTCCCGGTTCGGTGCTCTTAGAATTTATGCAGCGCCCCTTTTGCATTTACCTTGTATTGCGCGCCGCTGATAGTATTACCTATACGAAGACGAAAGTAAATGCCTGCTCTGCACTTTCTCAAGGAAGAAGGTCGCATAGATCAACGATCAAATCATCCCAGGATTATGAATCTGTTCCAACTAGGCCGACTCGCAGTTATGCTTCAGGATTATGGTTTCGATACAGAGCGGAGGTCTCGCGAGAAGAATGACGGCCATACACTCAATATGCGAGTATCTTTACTGCATAGAACGAAAGCTTCTCCTCTCTGCTTCCTTTTTGTTCCCTCTCTTTTTTTCTCTCTCTCTTTTTTTTCTTTTCGTAAACGCGCATAGTTCAGCATGCGACGCGCGCTCTGTCAAAACTGCAGCTCCTCCGATCGCTTGACGCTCCGACATCTGGTGCCCCTCTGTCGCCGTGTTTTTCAAGGACATATCGCTGGCTGTAGTAACTGAGGTGCACCGTTCTGATTTAATGCATCGCGTCAAAGCAGCCATGCAAACCTGAACGTAATGTTGGCGATCATGATTGCGCTGTGCTCGCACGCCCAATCGTGTCTGCGGATGCAGTGAAGGGCGGCATCTTTTATTCTTGTAAATGCTTAGGTCGAAATGACCTCGTTAATATAGAGCACATCCAACAGCCCAGCAGATGTGCTTAATTGAACTCTGACTACGAAACATCAATGTATTTCGCTTGTACTTAAGGGGCACAGGGTGTCCTACACATGGTTCTATAGGATCGTATACAGCGTGCCCACCTTGCTAGCCTAATAAAGTCTACCGCTCTCTCTCTCTCTGTTTCTCCAGACTGCTGATATATGGTGCATTATGTAAGTCATGTGGAATAAACAAAAGCAGAGACGAAAGTGCGAACTCCTAGTTTTAACGCGCGGTTTAGTGTTTATATAATCATCATCACCGACTTTGCGCAGGGCAGCGACAGATATACGAGCCACGCCAGCCAAACAGAAGCGACAACCAGAAAAAAGGTTCGTCCACCCTCCGCCGCTATTCCACCCTCGCTCGACACCGTGGAAAGATCGCAAGTGGATTAGCGGTGCCCGTCGACGTTTTCTTGAGACGCGCAACTTGTGCACTTGTTGTTCTTTGGCTGACGAGGTCTGTGGCGTTCGCCAAATTGCGCGGAGTGGACGAGATGGCGAAGAACACTGTTATATGGGCGTTATTCAGTTACTTTCGCACACTATTTCATTGGAGAAATAAGTAATAGACAGTTCTGAATGCTCTCTCTCTCTCCCCCCCCCCCCCCACACACACACACACACACACAAAGAAAAAAAAGACTCGCATAATGTATACAAGATATGCACAAATGGAAGTACAGGTGGCACAATAAGCCAAGAAATGTCTATTTTCTCCGAAAGCATGCTGCCTTAATGCGTATAGAGCAAGCAAAAGAACGCAGAGGCTCAAGTGTTTTAACAATCGTCAATGCATTTCGGTCCCCGCCTGCAACCTCTTTTCCTGAAGTTAAAGGGACACTAAAGGTTGCTATTAAGTCAACGTGGACTGTTGAAATACCATCCCAGAAACCTCGAAACGCTTGTTTCGTGCCAAGGAGAGACTTATTTTAAGAGAAAATGCGTTCTGAAGCGTCCGCGTACCTCTAGCGCAGTTCAAATTGCCCGCCCTCCGATCGAGGAGTACTGACATCATGGTCTCATAGTGACGTTGCGCCATCGGTGAGTAGAACGGCGTCCGCAGGCGGCGCTACGGCTTTTCTGCGCAAAACGCAAACGCGCGGCCAGAAACAGAGCCAAGACAGAGCCGACAGCAGAGCGAAAGCGGGAGTATGGTGGCTAGCGGAAGGAGAAACGCGCGACCATAAGCTGGTACTTCATTCTATAACGCAAACTTCGACGCTCGTCGCAATGGACCCTGACAACGACAGATTGGCTCGCGATGCTGGGCTCAACTTCAGCGATTTGAGCACTGACGAGCGCGACCTGCTGCTGAGGGCTCGCGCTGCCGGCGTCGTTGCGTACTACGACGGCGGCCTCGACACCGGCTCTCCGGAGCGGGAAAGCAACAAGGGCTTCCCACGACATCACATGGACGTGGCATTCTCGCTGCTTGTTCCAAATGAAAGTTTCGCGAGCCAGCAGAACCCGCACAGCACGACGCGATAACGAAACTACTGAAACTCCAAAGCGTGCGCGGCGCAGAGTCGAGCGCGCACAGTCCAGCGAAAACGAAACCTTTCGACCACCATACTACTGAAGGGTAACGTCAAAATGTTATTTTTTCTTAGAATCGAATAGACCTAGACAAGTAGCATTTTCTTCCGTCTTATAATCGAATGAAATGATATTTTTTAATACGAGTAGTTGAGTATTAGTAACACAAATTATGAGGAGTGCTTTCGTCATCGGGCTAGTACCGGAATGTCGCTGGGGGGTCTCAAATCGTGTCATGCATTTACCTCAATTTAGTGTCCCTTTAACAAACACATTAATTATGCCGTCGAAACGTTAACACCGCTTCGCGCCAAGAATAGAGTTGATATATATATATATATATATTTGAGGCAGCAGAAGCTTCATATGGACGATATGGTTTTGCATACTTGAAGCAGTCCGCGTCTTCGTAGCGCCCTTTTCTTCAAAGTTATATATATATATATATACAGTCTAGCCCGGTTATAACGAAGCCACTTATAGCGAAATATCGGTTATAACGAAGGGATTTCAATTTCCCATTCCCATTTTTGCATTTTCAATACATTTTGGGTCCGGTCTTAACGAAGTAAATAAGAGTGCGTCAGCGGATATAACGATGAGATTTAATACCAACCGAAAAATAATCTGTCAATCAACACATTTTTGCGTCCTTAAGGCGATTTTTTCCGCGAAAATAAGGGCAAAATTCGGCTGACGCGTCCTTTCGTGGCGTCGTCTGCTCTCCCGCGGAGCGAAAGGTTGCTTCACTGCATCGCAAAAAGATTTTTTTTTTTTTTTTTTTGATAACGTCGCGGAGAGCGGCCGTCTTGGCCAATCGCGGTTCTCTATTTCTCCCGGGCAGTCGGCGCCGAGGCTGGACTTCACTCTGCAGGAGGTGTGAAAAAAATTTTTTTTTCATAGTCCACATATTACGAAATAGCGGATATAGCGAAGTGATTTCCGATTCCCGCCAACTTCGTTATAACCGGGCTAGACTGTATGTATGTATATATATATTTCATCATTTCACCATACATGGTGCTCATATTCCGCTTCTAGCGCTTTGTTTCATGTGCCCTTCCGTGTTGTTTTGTGCTTAATCTGTTGCTTCTATTTAGTTACGTCCCCCCTGTTTAGAGCTTGCAGTGCACTGTTATTGAGTAGATTTAACAAACGAAATAAACGGAAAGGTGAGAGTGGAAATGTATAGCGACGGAAAGGGTTTTCAGGACTAGAATGAGAAAAAAAAAGAAACGTTCGCGCACACACACACACACACACACACACACACACACACACACACACACACACACACACACACACACACACATATATATATATATATATATATATATATATATATATATACATACATATATATATATATATATATATATAGGGAGCACCACGCGTGTTGCATCAACCGGGCGTCAGCGCGCGTGGGCATTGCGAGCAGTGTCTCATATCCTTCCTACCTGAGTGGAGGTGAGCTTCAGGGCGTTCGCCAAGTGGTCCCTTTCCGGCGCCGAGAGGTACTTTTGCTGCTTGAAGCGCCTCTCCAGCTCGTACACCTGTGACTGGGAGAAGAGCACCCGCGGCTTCTTCCTCTTGCGCGGTCGGGCACCGTTCTCCCGGCTGCCGCCAGACTCTATGCAAAGGATATTGCAGGCCGGCCACGTTAAGAAACGGCACACCTTGCATCATCACAGAGCTACCAGCACAAAGCTCAGAAAACGCCCGGGCTTTCGCTCGGCGTACTTTGAAGAGCGTATAAGACGCAACCATGTTGGGAGTTTTTTTTTCTTTTTTTTGCGGGTAAGTAGCTGAATAAAACTGTAACTTCAAGATGTGCATAATCAGTAAACTTTCTTTCATTAGAACCTAACGTGAACCTCGCCTGGATATGATTTTTTGTAAAGTAAGTATGGTGCTGGACTTGGCCTAGTTGCAATAGTGAATCTATGGCAGGCAATCGGCACAAAACTAACAAAAATGGGCAGCATGCTACACTCCCATACCACGTGAAGGCGAAAGCCTGGTGCACTCGTGGTAATGCATTAAGTTATCGAATCGCAGGGGTCAGACTTTTTGCAAGGCATAACGTGCTGCAGTGTGAAGTAAACGTATCGCTCTGTAGGTCGATCTGCTCACCGACGCATGCGAGCACCTAATGCACTATGTAAAGGTTCTTTCGCTCTTTCTTTCGTTCTCTTTATCTTTGGCTATTTTCTTTCTTACTTTCTTTCTTTCTTTCTTTCTTTCTTTCTTTGCATGTTGTCTCTTTTTTTGTTCTTTCGTTCATTCTTTCTTTCGTTCTTTCATTCGTCCTTTCTTTCGTTCTTTCTTTCTTTTTTCGTTTCTTCATTCATATTCAGCCAGTATATCTTTGCCTGCTTACGCCCGGGGTATGAGACACCCCACATAATGTTTTTTTCTTTGTTTTTTTCGGGTATCAGCCATGGCTGATGATATTTTTGTACCACTCGTCTACTTCTTTTTTGTATCAGTGGACTAGACGCCATTTTTCTCGGGTGTGAGCCATTGCAACGAGCCACTTAAGGCTGTCGCCTTAATAACGCGCACCACAGGAACAATGAAATAAAGGACATAACGTTGCGTCTGACTTTCTTTCATCCTTCCTTTCGTTTGCGTCTATCTGCTGTGCAGCCTGCCAAGAGGTGTACATACTGAAACGGGAAATTTCATTATGAGAGCTTTTTATGCATTTAATTGCTTCATGCTACGCCGTAAATCTACTATTTGAGGAAAATAAACCCATTTTGGCAAAGGTTCTGTCGCTTATACCGAGTTGAAAGGGATATTTCTTAACATTGTGGGCGACCAAGCACAATGAAATACTTGGAGCCTTTATTTCAGCGGTTGCGAGAGACCCAACTGCGGATCCACCCGCCGTCCATTCTTCTTCCTCTTCCTTCTCTAGCCTATCTTCGCACCAGCTCACGCGGTTGACCAGGGTCGCACCTCAAGAAGACGCGCTACAAACGAAACGAAACATAAAACCTATTTTCTGGGCCGCGTTTAAACCAAACCATGTGGCCAGACTAGTCAGATTAGTTTTGCGCACGTATACAATCAAACATTTTCATGGACTCTTGAAGTTGCTTCTTCTGTTGCTCCTGGCAGCTTCGGGCGTGAATTCCCCTTGGTGACAGCTCTATATGGCTAGCTGTTTTCTTATTTCACTACCAGGTCATAAAACGAGATTCGTATCTGCAGCGGAAACAACTGTTCCACAGGCGGCTTATTATCTGTTTCACTGCAATGCAGTAACTCGAGGCACCAGTAAAGCAAGACACCTGGGCGGCTGCTGTGCAGCTGAAAAGCTTGGCAGTTTGCTACTGTTCTACCCATGCGGTAGCTGCACCCCCCCGGATAACTTTCCTCTAAACTTATAAACTTTAAGCTTCTAAACTATGTACTTCTATACACGGAGAACGAGGACGGGCAAGTGGGGGAATATATTTCGAAGTTGAGGCTGAAGTAGGCGGGACCAAAGATGAGGGCATCTGCCCAATTCTGTTCGTGGGTGTAATTCTTAACTGCGTAATACGTAGTAGTTTCTCCGTAAACCATAAATAGAGTGTTCTGAAGACGGATACGATTCCAATGTTATGGCAGGCATAACTCGGAGATTTCGAAATGAACACAGGCATGGGGAGAAGAAAACTCGTCGTTGTTGTGTTTGCTTAGTTTATTTCTTAATGATGATGACCAGCCCTGAGAGCAAAGAATAAGACACTGAGTTGGCTTTTTCAATCAGTCTGAACGTTTTATTATTATTATTATTATTATTATTATTATTATTATTATTATTATTATTATTATTATTATAAGAGGGTTTCCATGTGCTGACTGAAATTATACCTGAATACGCCCAATTTTGAAAGCGCAAATTCAGATTACGTTATAACGTGTCAAGATGTGTTATGGATGTAATAGGAGCTGCAGTTTTCACCACACTGTAGCGCCCATCAGAAGAAATTAGCAAATCGAAACCAACGTTAAAACAGTGCATTAAATAGTCAGTATATGTTTTTCTTAACTTTCAGTTCATTTACCACCTCTATCCAAGCACAGGGTATCCTGCCGGTCCTACACTGGCTAACCTCTCTGCCTTCTTAACTTACAATTTCCACTGCCCTCTCCCCCGGCGTAGAGATTCAGCATATGGTTTGGGCATTCAAAGCGGTGAGCCAAAGTCCAGCGATAACAATTATATCGGCTCATTCAGCGCAAAATATTGATAGTAGATGATGATGAAAAACTTTATTTATCCCTCTTTAAAGGGAAGGGGGCAATGGAATAGAGGGTGGGGGGAGGAACTATTTTGTGAGTGAAAATATGGCCTCAGTTATGTGCGTGGATGTGACATCGAAAGCAGGTGAGGAAGAGTTCCGTCACCGCACAAACCATTCGGCCTGAACTAGGATGGTTGCTTGGGCTAGTTGGTAATTCACGATAAAAACCACGTACAGCGCGAAGGACGAGGACTGCGAGTGACGACATACACTGCGCTGACTTCGAACAATATTTTATTGCGTTGCCACATCATGTGTATATATACAAGAGGGGGGCATGCGCAGAAAATGAAAGGCAGTCACAAGGGGTGTTCCAACAGCAAGTCATTGTACTAAGAACATGGTCACTTGAAGAAAAAAAAAACGAACGTTACTGTTTCTATTTGTTGAGATACAAGACTTCACTAGGAGTCAGCGCGATAGAGGATGCACTAACGCACGCACTACCCAGTTTTCTGAGGAAATCAGCTTCTATAATTTCCCGTGTGAACTGTGAGCTGTGTCTCGCTAAAACTTCCGTATCTTCAAAGAGGAGCACACGCAGCCGCAGTCCCGGTGGCTGCGTGCCTGCACGTCGTTTTTATCGTTCGCCCTGGAGAGGCGGGCAGAGAAAGTTAATCCATTATTTTCTGGTTTAATTAACCCACTCTGTGGATCATACATCGAAGGCAGAAAAAACTAAAGGAGAGGCAGGCTTTCAGTTCGTTTCACATGAACTGACAGCATGTTGAAGAAGCCGACAATAAAATGTAGGCGCTTCAATTCATGAAATAACCTTAATGGCTCAGCCCTTAAGGTTATTCCAGAAGTTAAGGTTAATGTCAGAAGCTCACAGGAGGGCCTTTCATGCAGCTGAAAAATTCTTGTAACGTAGTCACGTCGCTCTCGCCAAAGGGGCACCCAAAAGAAAGGTTAACTCAGTCCAGACTGGTAAAGTATTGTTTAACGTCGCTCTCGCCAAAGGGGCACCCAAAAGAAAGGTTAACTCAGTCCAGACTGGTAAAGTATTGTTTAAAATATATTCTGTTTCATCTAGCTGAAAATGTTTCTTTCTTTTTATTCCGGTCTGTGTTCAAGGAGATGTTGGTGCCTGTAGGCGGCGCCGGCTATTCTCAATTTTCAGATGTGCACAAAGCGATGGAAAAGTTTTGAACAAAGAACACAGAAAAAAACTGTAGTGACAAGAGATCTAAAACTCTCATGCACGTATACAACATAAATACACAAAAACAAATGTCCCTGAGCACTTCAAAAGATAAAAATATTCTCTTGCGGAAGTACGAATGACGTCCCTTGTCATAGTGGCGCGTTCAAAACACAAGGCTCGTGTACACGCTCACAAAAGCCACAGGAACACGGTAGCAAAACGGATCCCTCAAACACGAACATTTGCGATTGCTGAGAGCAAATAAAAAAGAATTACGCCAACCAATACAGCGTTTGGCGCAATCAAAGTTAGAATAACGAGATTTATTAACTTTAAAATAATCCCGAAGCTTCAAGAAACTCTACTAATGCGCGTGTTGCTATGTGTTGTGATTTTTCTGACGACCACGTATTTAAAATGTTGCGATGAGCATCCTAATTTTTGCAATATAATAAGATGCTTTATGCAATTTAGGATGCTTTATGCCTTCATCAGCCTCATTGGCGGTTATACGAAGAGGCTTCACTTCACTTCACTTTATTTCCTTAAAGACCCCACAAGGGGGTGTTACATATAAGGGGTGGGTTGTGCAGAGATGTTACTAATGCCACAGGTTTTTAACAAGAGAAGTATATGGATACACTTTGAATAAAACGTGATGGACAGGTGATTGAAACAATGTCGTGGGGAAAGCCATTCCATTCTGAAGCTGCACGGCAAAAAAATGATGCAGAAGAAGTTGTGGTGCCCGAACGGGGTCGGGTGACTTGAAGTGGATGGCCCGTGCGGGAGGAAGTGCGCGCGGTGGGAGCGATGTAAGGTGGATGGCTGAATGAACTGTGATAAAACTTGTGGTAAAGTGATAGTGTGGCGATCCTGCGGCGAGACGAAAGAGTGGGCAGACCAGATTCATTTTTAAGGGATGACACGCTGATATCGTATGAATAAGAAGAATGAATGAAGCGAGCAGAACGATTTTGTACTGCTTCGATAGCGTTAATCAAATAAACTTGGTGAGGGCTCCAGGCTGATGAGCATGTTAATTATTAGGGCAGAAAGTAACGGTTAAATTTTCATCTTTTGAATTCCGCGCCTAAGCCTCGAATTCGGTATGTCAATGTGACGTCACGAATTAAAAAAAATCATTTTTTTTATCTCATATTTGAATAATGGTGCCAACCTCTCCTGTCATCTTGTATTAATACAAAAAACCTGTTTGGCGCAGGAAAAAAGAAACTTGTTAGGTCGAGTCGTTGATTTTTTTTCAGAATGAAATGTAGTCTTTTTTCACCCCTTAATAGTTAATTAGACCTGTGTAGACGCTGTCAAAATCCATGATCTCACGGCTCTAGTGGCTGTCTGGTTCAAGAGCTGCAATGCGGCATCGCCACCTATCTTTTGTTTTCACATCAGTTCTGGCTTACCAAGCCCCTTGTCCAGGTAACAATGACCTATTTACAGTGAAAAGAAAATGTGCATTTACTAATACACTTTAGCGTAACATTCCTATATAGTGTATCTCTTTAAGAGGAGCACGAGTTACCGACAAACAACCGCAATATAGCGGCCGAATTCGCAACGTGCCTCAACGCTTTGCGAGTCAAGGCCTTGAGTTCATTCTTCTGTCGAAAGCAGCTTAGCCAGCCGAAATGACGGTACATACCTTTTCCAGCCGTAGCCTGTATAGTCGGTCTCGCTGACCTAAGCACTACGTGACAATACTGCACCCACTGCGGCGCACTCCTGCGATACACTTTGTCGCTCTGAGCACCGAAACGAGCACCCGCCGTGCTTCGTCTTGTGCTTGCGACAGAGGGCGCGGCAAGCTCGAAATAACACCTGTAGCACTGCGATACGTGAATGCTACTACGCAAGCTAATGTCCGCAAGCAAAAGAAAAGAGGGGCCAGGAAAGGAAAAGAGAGAGAGAGAGCAAGAAAGGAACAAACGTACGTAAGCAGCAACAGTCCTATCGACGCGGTGTTCATACAGCAGTATCGTACCGCGCCATGCTTCGAAAAGAAAGATGCACACCTATGTCGTTTGCTGTGCCACAAGCCGTAAGAACAACTGCTGTTCGTCTCGCCTTGGTATACACGCTGTCACCTACACGGGTAGCAGCGGTACTCCAGATTCTGCAGGCGGGAAGCAGCTCTACCTAGCCCATTGTTATATTTGGTTATTTTGCATATTTATTTTCTTTCTTTCTAAGTTGGGTACGAACGAAGAACGCATCAGAGAATGCACAGACAGGAACAAAAGCAGCCAGTTAATGTGAAAGTATAAGCATAATTCAAAATCAATGGCCAATAAAACCTTTAGTAAGAACCGGCGTAACATGAAGACGAAGCAGAGCGCCGTCCGATTGTATTATTAATACAACCCAACAATATGTTTGAGACTCCACAACAACGACAACAGCATGCACGATCGCGCATACATACGCACACAAAGGCGTCAAAGCGAACGAAAGTTCACATTGATGCAAACAGTGCGCAGTAAAATAGACGGAATAAAACTGGGAGAAATTAGTCCAGGCAGGACATATTCTGGGGCAAGCAATTAAGCAGCTGTCGCAGACAGTAGATTTTGGTGAGAATTGACCGGGAGAGTAAACTGTCCGATTTTGGGCATTACACGGTTGCTGACGGGAATTCCACGGCATGACACGAAGTCTGTAAGAGCAATTATATTCTAGAGAGTTAGCAGCAAGGCAGAATGGAACCCAACTGTTCGCTTAACACATAAAATAATCACGTTCTTCGTGAAACAGTCTAATATAGAATGCTATTCTGCAAATGCAAATCTCTGGTAAAAAAAAAAAGTTTTTTTCTACACCCGCCACCGCACGATAAATTAAACAGGAACGACGCCGTAACCTCACGCTTACTGCAAACACACACTTACCCCAGCCCGGCTGTCTTACACCACCGTTACTCAGGATTATACCTGACTAATGCATGTAAAACAGGTGGACACAGAACAACACTGCGGCACATGCTCTGGGAATGTGCCGGCAACAACGGTACCGAAACCGCTGCCGTTCGCGACGTGCAACGGCGGACGTTACCGGAATACAGGAAGCCTCGAGCTCGCTCCTTCTCGACGCCGCCCCGGCTGCGGGGGCCGCCGGGTACCTTCTGCGTCGGCGCCGCCGCTGGGAGGCGGCCCTCAAAAGTTCGAAGCTGGAAGACCAGCTCTGGGCCGTCCGGCAAGCCGAAGATGCCGCCCGATTCCAAGGACTTCGAGCCGCCACCTGGGGCCACCACAGCCAAAACTGCCAAACCATTCTTTTCAATAAAGTTTATTTTCTTCGTCTTCTAGACGTAGTACTGCTGGCACAACTGTTTCTGCTAGTAATGTACGGGTAAGCGCAGAGAGATAGTGAATGACTTTAATGGAAGCTCGATAAGTTAGTCTGGCCTTAGGCATGACATACTGCCACAACAGAAAAAAAAAAAGAAATTGTGGAGTTCCTGTCGCCCATGTTTAGAAAAATCTCACGCTTGAAAAATTTAACATTATTCCGTTCAGGTGTTGAGTGTACTTCAACATAAAAGCAACACCTCACAACCAGAAGCACTACTGATTCTTCGAAGGTTTCCCGTTCATGTCGAGACACATACGATATGATGTATGCTGTCAAAGTGATTAATATGCGCAAAATAGTTTGCGTAAGGCAGTTAGGTGGATCTTGGCACTAGCTGTCAACGCCAGTATGTGATCATATATTAAGTAGACTTTTTTCCATGTTTTAGAAGTAATGTTTTACAACAGGCAAATTTCTGAAGAAGCAGGGTGTTTCCAAAGTATGGGGCACATGATTTTGTTCCTATATCTGACGCTTCTGAGAGTTCAGGCGTGACGTTCACATTTGTGAACAGACCAAAACTAGTAAAAATTCACAAATTTCTAACCTCTTTTGATGACGTGTGTGTTTAATGATGTTGAAGATGCAAGAAATGTGTTGAAATTAAATTTTCTGCAGGCAGAATTCATTGGCGCCTCACAGAAATAGAGAACATTTCTTTGAGAAAAGGCAGAGAGGCCGGCCTCGAGGTGGTTGTTCATTTACATCGACTGATTGTTTGTCTGCGGGTGATATGTGATGTTTTCCCCACTTCTGCAGTAGGTCTAGGGGGGGGGGGGGGGCTGCAAAACTTAAAAATAAATAAGATAAATAAATGTACTACTACTCTACTGGTGTTAGGACAGAAGGGGGACAGGAGAAAAGGAGAATATGAGAGGTGACGATGAAGACAGGCAGCAGGACGTTAATAAAGGGTTATAATAACTCCCGAGCAGTCATTGCACAAGTGGCGAAAACTTCGCGTAACGAAGGTCGGAAGTATACTTCGGGCTCGAACCTCGACGGCTGCGACAGTTGTTGACTGATGGTGGATGCAGCAAACGTGATACTTCAATCTGAGGCATTACGAGCACACGTAAGTATTTGTGAGACGTACATGAGTCATCCTAATCGACACTGTTCAAAGCATAATTATCGCAGATGTACCTGTACATTGTTATGAACGTTTACAATTGTATGCACCTGGCTCTATCTTGAGATATCCCAAACCCGTGGCCAAAACTGCCACAGATACGCATTGCGAAAACTCGGTGCCCGTCCTGTCATTTGCGTTCCTTTCGTATTCGTGTCTAGCGCATTTTTATGAAAACTGTCAAGATGAACCAACTCGCCCAAACGAAGGTATTGTTGCTCCAAGCTAATTCTGCACAAAATGGTTTGGCCGCATAGACTGTGGTATAACAGTTAAACAGTGGCCCTGCAATCCAACAACTTTTACAATCTACCGCTGCAAATGCGATTCACATTGACCTTTCAGTGGGCTATTTTCTCCAGCTGGCATTGAATTGAAAGAGAGAAGGCGGACGGTCTTGCGTGCGAGGAGCTATCGCTACCCTCTATAATGAGTCGGTACCAAAATGACGATAACCTACACACTTCTTTGTTACTCTGGACATGGGCCCTTCGTTGTAAAAAAAATGGCTCATTCGAGCAGACGCCGCACTTATTTGTAGAGTTTGCACAGCATACGTATCGCAAAGCCTATGCGGAACGAGAAGGCCTTTGTAAATGCCATCCCGAGCCAGAGGCGGCTCAACAATGTCCCCTCCGAACGGAAACCTTTTGATGGCACTTGTATCTTTTGGATGTATTAAGCGTATGAAAATGACATCTCTGGTGTTTGGGAGAAGACCAACTAAATAAACTGCCATGTGGGACCCACATCAAAGAACAGAAACTATTGAACACATTCTGTGTCTTCATCCCCATATTCCCTTACCCCAGTGCAGGGTAGGAAACCGGACGTACGTCTGGTTAGCTACATTGTCTTTCCTATCTTTTTTTTTTCTCTCTCTCTTGAACAGTATGAATGTATAAAGAAATCACTTTTGCTCAAGTACGCAAGGTGAGGGAAGTTGCGGGAAAATTAATGATTGTTGCTTATCCCAAACTAGCACAAAGCTACAAAGCCAACCCATATGGATTTGTGAGAATGAAAGCTTCGTTTAAGAAAAAAAAAGTTGTCCCCTTCCTCAATCAATCAAGTGAAGTTAACTTTAGAATGGGAGGGGTTCCGCTTTGTTGGTACGACATGTGTCGTGTCTTTCCTCAGGCACAATTGCAATTAGTGCTGTTGCCTTCTAGCTCGGTGGCCACCTGCAAGGTGTAAGGATAGACCCGTCCGAGCGGCGTGCACTGTAAACGCCCTGCTAAAGCTACTCTTTGAATATGAGCTTGCAGCAGCAAACAAGCAAAACCGAACAAAAAGTTCCGGCACTCTTTCCGCCATTTTAGAGCACGAAGCCTGTTAAACGGTTTGTACACCGTAGTACAAATGACGTAGTACTCACAAACCATGATTTCTCCTAAATAAGTCGACTGACAAAAGGAGAAAAGGCGTTTAAAAAAACCAAACCGATCCACACACTTGCTGATATACAGCTGTCACTATTTGGACGACATATATCCTCGAGTTCTATACCTTTTGTACGCCTGATACGACAACGCTACTTCGTCCTATTAAGCCTCTAACGGGTAGCGTAAGGCTCCACTGCAGCAAATCATGCATTTCGGGACCATTGCACTTCGCGGCTACATAACTGAAACGCCACTGCGGTTTGCAGCAGAGTTCGGGGATATATATCTTGATGCTAATGCTAGTCTCGAAATTTCTGCTCAGTGTATGCGTCATTATCACGCGGCTTCATTTCCACAGTTCTATCATGGGCCCTAAAGTCACTAATGGAAAAGTTGATTCGTGAAGAATTTTAGTTAGCTACCTGGTGATTGCAATTTACAATGAGTAGGCTTTTCAAGAGAACATGAAAAGCAGATGTACAGAGCTATTTCTCACAGTCGACATTTAAAAACTCTATTCGCATAACAACAACAACAACAACGAAAAAAACGTTTATACACACAGGGCATTTATTGACACGACCTGTTGTCGCGCTGTTATCTAGTGTGTTTTCACGTATCTTTTTTTTTTTTCGCTGTTGCCAACGTGTCTAACTCATCACAACCCAACTCGTCGTCATGTGCAAATCGTCGTTACCAGCAGGCATAATATGATGCGCGCACACCACACGCACACCATTGGAACTTTACTACGAGCTGCCATCATCGGCAGTCAGCACGCGGTTCGCTCACCGTGCGCTGCGTCGTAACGCGTTACGCATTAGGCGCCAAGCACATGGAGCGGTATTCCGACGTATTTCGAACATGGTGCCACCCCGCGTCGGCAAGCTTATTTTACGCGGCAATGTGATTATGCTGTTATCTAGCCATAATTTGCTTCCATAGAATAGCTGCTTTAATCTGTAGCCGCACGGAACGCGTTGCAGCTTGGGTTAAAAGTGCGGTCATCGCGGAATGCGAAATAAACCGCGGACGCAAGAAGACACCAAACGACGCAGGGCCGAGAGTATACGACATTCAATCATTTCATGTGACTGCCGCTCAACGACCTTCGCAGATAGCTTATCAGCCCGCATGGTGAATATAGCCTACGTCCGCATGGTCAAATCAGCTTATCAAAACGGAAAGGACCCTGGTTCCATCACGGCTGACGGGCATTGATTAATTCGTTCATTGATTTATTCATTAACGTTTAATATAGACAAAATTAACTTTCTAATTTGATAATCCGCGCTTCGATTCAGGATACCACGCAGCATTGAAAGAAACCAGCCAACCCTTCTGCATATGTTAAAAGAATGCCTTGACAATCTAACAGTTCTACCTCAATTATTTCTTTTCCGAGCTTCGCCATGGCCCGAGCGACGCTGCGTCTACATTGTCACCAGGATTGGCTGGTCGTGAGCGGTGGATAATAAGAAAGGAATGCAACCAAGCGAGAGGAGTCATTTTATTATACTAGCCTAGGCATGACCTTTATTTAATACTATCGCTTTTTATTGGCCGTGCGGACAGCCCACACTGCGTGAGCTGCACCCGTGCTGGAGACTACACGTTACCTGATGTGTACATACCTGCTCTACTTGCCAGAGGGATAATAAGTGAGCTCATATTTGGCACGAATTGACAACCGGCCATTTTCTGAAAGTCGTCTTTTGGGTCATGGCTATAGTAATCTGCGTGTCATGTCATGAAGGTCATTGCGGCTCTCTTGAAATAAAGTGAACTGGATACGGCGACTGTAATTAGTGTTTCCAATTGTTGTTGTTTTATTCTTTCTGTTTGCATGTCTCCAATTTCTTTTCTTGTCATTGTAACTTTCTCTCACTCTTCTTCTTCCCTTTCCCGCTTAACCTAACCCTGAAGTCGCTGGCTAGAACCAACTGGCCTCAAACCGGCCTTTCAACTTTTCCCTTATACTAAGTTACTTTCTTCTCATATAGTCATAGAATCATCTTTGCCGCAAGTAATGATGGTTGTGATTATAGCATTTATAACAGGCTATCTCCCATGAAATTTTTTTTCTTTTAGCGAACGCAATGATTTAATCTGAGCGTTGCTCAGAAGACTTCTAACATCAGCAAAGTAATCGGACGACATTTGCAAACTTGCTACGACCGGCTTTACAGAAAACCCCTTCACTTGATCACATGCTCATTTTCCGCATGCGAATGGATGTAGATGAACCTACGAATGCGGTTGTGCACAAAAGCATGAACGTAGAGACAGCGCAACCTAATCGAACGGGCACGGGAGATGGCCATGGTCCGCGACTACCTGGAATAAGGAGGCCAGCAACCTGGGGCGTAGAACGCGCTTGCTCAAAATAAAGTGTATTCTCTCTCTCTCATTTGTCTAGAAACTTGCCGTAGCAGTGATGAATAAAGGAATAAACGGCTTGCTTAGCGAGGTTTATGGCAGAAATTGCCAACTGGAAGGTGAAAGGTCGGCCAGTGGGAAATTCCCGTAGATTGAACTATTCTTAACTAGAAACTAAGCCACAACTTAGCACCGCGAATTCGATAAGTGTGCGAGAGCATACTTACATTGTGACGTCTCGACAGCAGCGCGCGCAAACATCACAGGCGACTTTGCACATTCTTATTTATCACAGTGACTTTTCTATACCTCGTGTCTCATAAACAGTATATATAGACTGTGTGCACAATGTTACGTACTTGCGCACGCTCGAAACACCTCAAGTTTTCTGTTAGATACCTCCAAAATAGTTGAAGTCCATCCATAATGCTATAAAGGAATGTGTGACTGATGGCAAGTTCGAATCGCTGTCTTCCAGCACTACAACTCAATGCTCTAACCATTAAGCGACCATCGCGAGCATGCTCCTCTCATGTCAAAGTTGCGCTTTGAAACGTCTGGCACGTAGATTACGTGCCAGTTTCTCACATTCATTCGTCGTGACAGCTAGTGTTTTGAGACGCTGTGTTAGGCTGCACTGCTTCGGGATTGGCCCATATTTTGTGTTATCCATCAGAGCTCTTGGAGATCTCAGAGAGTGAGATACAAGCTTTAATGATATGCTGGAGACGTTAGTATGGCTGTTCGACTGGAATGCTATTCCAGGTGCTGGGTGATGATTATGATATATACAATGATAAACACTTAACAGCACATAGCGTCACACATACACGCCCACACATATCTAGACTATAGAGATATTTACAAAGTTTCGCTAAGGCTCGTTTCCCGCAAGAACGCCAGCAGCGCTTTCGTGGCGCGTAACGCACAGATGGTGCTTTGCCATGGGCTGAGATTGTGCCATAGTGCCACGCACGAGCAAACAAACTTCTTTATGGGACTGGATATATGGCCTCCGCCTTTGGCTTCAGCCCGGCGTCTGATTGACAGGCAGAATCCACTGGAATACTACGACGAAGTGGACTTTCTAGCTCGGTAACGTTTTTCCAAGCGAGCTGTTACAGCCATACTGGCAGAGCTGCAACTGCATTGTAACACTGACAACACAGGAGAGCCGCTGCCTCTTCTCTTGAAGGTCCTCATCGTAGTGCATTTTTACGGAACGGGTGCCATGCAAACTATTGTAGGCGACCTTGTGTGTGTGTTCCAACCCTCCGTGTGCCGATGTATTTGGGAGGTGACACAGCTGATATGCCAACGTCTGTATCCCAAGTACGTTCGGCTGCCAAACGCCAGAGAAGCGAGGGTAGTCATGACCTGGTTCTATTCAATCGGAGGATACCTTGAGGTTACTGGGTGCATCGATTGTATCATATACCCGTTAAAATTCCCGGTGGAGAGGACGCAGAAGTCTTCCCAAACAGGAAAGGGGTATTCTCAGCAAATACACACACACATGAAACAAAACGTACGCGAAAAAAAGAAAGAAAGACAACGACGCCCGACGAACCGAACTCAGATGCTGCCATAGTTGGGAGACTGAGTTTTCTTTCCTGCCATATGCGTCATTTTTGAACCATTTTTTACGTTAGTAACGAAAGAAATGGAATTTATGCCCCGGTATAAAATAGAAATGCAATTTTAACAGTTCCGGCACTTTACCTTCGCAATTCATTACAAATATTTTGTATTTTTTGTACGTAATCTCAAAACCAGAAGCCTCTAACGTTACACTTCATTTGGTGAGGCGCTCCTTCCGTAGGGAAAGCGAAAGGAAGCTTTTAGAATTCGCGGTGGCCTTACGAGGGCGCCTAACGTTTAGGTAGCATGGAGGTAGGGAAACGGTCTAGGGTTAGGAGCATTTCAGAATCCAGCCCTTAGACTTCGCACAAATAGAAATTTTTGAACAGTATTGATAGGTTTCTGCAACCTTGTTCGTAGGACACGTCTGTCGTTACCACAGCTCCATATACACACGTCATCTGCGTATAAAGATGTTTCAACTGATGTGGGAATGCACTTCTCCAGTCCAATAAGAGAACTGTTAAATAAAGTCGGACTTAAAACACCACCCTGGGGAATTCCTCGATGCACTGTGTGCGGAGCTGTGTCACCTTCCTTTGTGGACACGTAGACTGACCGATCAGTGAGGTAGTCTGAGATCCAGTGGTACATACGACCACCAACTCCCACGGACGTAAGAGTGTATGAAATAGCCGGATGAGTCACGCTATAGAACGCTCCCTTGATGTCGAGGAATACGCCAATAGGGATGTTGCGTGCAGCTTTGTCGAGTTTTACGCAGTTGACAAGGCTGATAACGTTCTATATGCTGCTGCGGCCCTTTCTGAACCATGACATTTGCGGAGGGTAGACATTCACGTTCATCAGCAACCAGTCCAGGCGCGTCAATACCATCTTCTCCATAAGAGTTCCCACGCAACTAAGAAGAGCAATTGGACAATAGGAGTTTATGTCTGTTGGAGACTTGCCAGGCTCGTGGACAGGGATAACACGAGCTCGTTTCCAGCAAGCTTCAAGGCGGCCACTCTTCCAGCTGGCACTGCATAAGTGTGTCAATTTGGCGTAGCTGACGCAGTCAGGACCAGGAGATGACGCCTTGTTCACCAACGCCAACGCGCCAAGTAGCTCCCTGATCGGAAAAGGTTCATGTGCTTCAAGAGTGGTCACTGTCGCTGAAACCTCCTGTGCTTCTCGGAGCAAAGTTGCGAGCGCTCCTGCAGCAGTGATCTTGGAGCAGCAAGCCTCGGCCATGTCAAACTTATTGCTGTTACAAGATAGTGCAATAGAACTGAAAGGATGCAGTTGAGTCGGCAGGGTTTTCGCGCCGCGCACAATGCTCCATATTCCTGACAGCGGTTTTCTGTGATCAAGTTTGGAACAGAAGGTCCGCCATTGCCTCCTGTCTAGGCAAATCTCAGATACAACGAAAGTACAAAGTTTGCAAAGTTAGCAAGAAAGAAACTAAAGCTAGAAACGCAAGAAAACTTGTATAAATCGAAGCTCGCAACGTGCGTGTACAAAAGAATTACGGAAAATTACGAAACTTTTGTGAAGCAGTACCTTTCAACAAATTAAACAGTCAACAATACATTGCAGAATGCCACGGGTTAGAATTACCTACGAAATTCAAAGTTTAATATGGCAAATTCTACACCTCCTTAACAGCAAAAAGAATTTATTGAATCATATTGACGAAGTTTCACTGACAATATTTAAAAGGTGTTATGAAGGATTTTTTGATGGATTATACCGGGTGTCCCAGTTAACTTGGACCAAGATATAAAAAAAAAACCAAGAGCTCTAGACAAATCACACCGACTGCATAAAAGCGGCAGTGCTGTGTACTTACAGCCACTATATTTTTCATCACCAAGTATTAATTAATTGATTTTAATTAGTGAACCTTGCAATTATTGCTTGAATCGCAAACGTGCCAATTACAACGTTGTAGGGCACCTTAAGTAACCTCCGAATCAAGCAGTTATTTCATGCTGAAGAGTGCCTTTCATGCTGAAGAGTGCCTGAAGAAAAAACAAAAGCCCGCGAAATACACAAAATACGAAATAGATGCGCGCTCGCGCGCCGCCACTCAAGCGCTCCCAAGAGAGAGAGAAATAGAAGATAGGAAAGGCAGGAAGGTTAACCAGACGCATGTCCGGTTTGCTACCATGCACTGGGGAAATGGGGTATGGGGATGAAGAGAGAGATCGGAGATAGAGAGAGCACAGTTTCGTGCACAGTTGAAGGTTCGCCCCGAGTCTACACATGGTACCCAAACCTGTCGACTTGAGCGCCTCCGAGCAACCCTTGAAAGATATACGGCTGCATTCGTTTATCGCCGCATCGTATAAGGCTTCGTCATGTAGGATTGCTGGAGAGGAGGAGGAGTAGATTTTAATGAAGAGAAAAGAGGAGAGGTCGGCCTGGAGAGCGTGTCTCTAGCCTGCTACTCCTAACTGGGGAAAGAGGAAGTGGGAAATACAGCGAAAGGGAGGTGGCTGATGATTATGTTATGGTATAATGAGCTAGTACATACTCGTCGTCCAATACGCGGATGCGCGCTGTAGACACAATACACGCAAGAGTAATCTTGTGCTCCCCCCCCCCCCCCCCCAAAAAAAAAGTTATCGTGCACACACATTTCGCACTGTCTGCACGTCTCACAGGTTCTAGAAGCGATCATCTAAACCAGTCTCACGTAAAGAGTTCAAAAGGGACTTTATGGCACGTGTTGGGCATGGTCAACTCTTCTCCACGCGCCTAAAATCCCGTCTTCCGAAAAGGGCCGGGAGTCCTAACAGTCAACACCAGACTTAAGTGTTCTTCGCTCGGCCGCATACCGAGGGCACACGAAAAGTACGTGAGCTATTGTCTCGGGAGTGGGACAGACCCTACAGTCAGTGTCCCGTGCTTACACAATCTTGAAGGTATCGGTGAGTGTACGCCACACCGAGCCGTAATCGATGGATGAGTGTTTCCTGGTCCCTCCGCAACCGAAGTGGAAGTCGGGATCGCAAACCAGCGTCAAATCTATGGAGGCGCTCTTGCTGGTGTACGGGGTTGTCCAATCATCGCGTGATAGAGGTTTTGATGGAGCTATGGAAAAACGCATTGATGTCACACCGGAAAAAATGAATTTTTATAATGTTCCCTGTCAGTGTGCGCCTTTATTGCTTCCGAGTCAGCCTGTTCATTTCCAGCTATTCCACAATGGCTAGGAATCCACTTAAGCACGATGGTGTGCCCGGATTGAGACGTCTCAGCAAGCAGAGACATGATATCATAAACCAGAGGATTATATGCTCAAGAGGTTTCGGGACCTAACTAGCGTGGTGCGATAAGCGTCAGCACCTGCGGACGAAAGAATGTTGTTTTCGATCATGAGGCACTTGGGATAGCTTTCACCTTCGCGTATCATGAATAAAGCTACAAAAGAAATTCGAACAATGTTTAAAAAAACAGTATGCAAATTATTATTCTTATTATTATTTGTTTTGAACCCAAATATACAATTCACAGGAAAGGGAAAGCGAGGAGCAGGCTGGCAACTGCCACCGGAAGGGGCACAACGCCTGCCTAGTGCACAAAAAAGCACGAAGACAGAGTAGCTCTCCTCTGTTCTTCCAAGAGCTGCCTTTTTCTGTCTTTTTCCACAAAAGAGCACGAAGCCAGAAAAAAAGCAGCTCTAGAAAGAACAGAAAAGAGCTACTCAGGAGTTTAATTCAATAAAAAATAAACCAAAAGCACGTAAGGCGTCTCGGCCGCCCACAAAGAAACATCAAAAGGTGCGACTGGTTTAGCCATTTACCCTTTCTGTCTCTTGAACTGCGGAAAAGAGGCAAAACAAAGCAGTTTTTACCTATTTCTATCTTTGTCGCAAGCTTTTTTTTATGTACGGATAGGATGAAATCATGAATGTGAATTAAGCAGTCACGTTTTATACTAGTTTTGAGCGGCTATTTTCCACTGCCACTTATAGCACGTGCTCAAACAGGTCACCGTCCGAATCAATACAGTACTTGCTTCTTTCAAACACTTCTGTTGCAGTTTAGATCAACGACGTTGGAATCTCGCAGCAGACTCTGCTTATATTTGCCTTTAGGGCATCCGGTGTGGTAGTTTCGCTGCTATCCACGCGATTTTTCATGTAGCCCCACAAGAAGTCCAGCAGTGTCATGTTCGGCGACCTTGCAGGCCAGGGTACAGGTCCGTGCCGGCCAATCCACTGTCCAGGAAAAAAGCTTGTCGAGCCACACTCGAGGCTGACTACTACTATGCGCAGGAGCACTATCGTGTTGAAACCAGATGCTCCGAAAGTGCGCAAGTAGAACGTTGCAACAGACGTCCTTCACGGGGTCCTCGAGGATGTCGTTGACAAAGCGTTGCGTCGTTAATGTGTTGTCCAAAAAGATAAGTCCTATGATGTTGCCATCAAAAATGCCGCGCCACACATTAAACGACCACTGGTATTGGTGTCGTGTTTGTTCCAGCCAGTGGGAATTCTACGAGTTCAGTAGCGCGCGTTGTGTAGATTAACTTGTGCCTTTCTGGAGAAATTAGCCTCATCCGTCCAAAGCACGCGAATAAGAAAGTCCGGTTCTTCTTCACATTTCGTGAAAATCCATTTGGCAAAGATAAGTCTATGTTCAAAATCTCGGTTTTCAAGTTTTTGATGAAGATGTACATGGTACGGGTGCATATGGCCTTTTTTAAAATCCTCCACACTGATGACGTTGAGGTTCCGGCCTCCGCACTGGCGTCGCGCACACTACCCTGAGGGTTAGCAGCAAAGAATGCCAAAAGATCCGTTTCCGCTTCTTTAACTACCGTCGCAATTCTGTGTCGCTTTCTTGTGAAGCTACTCGTCTCGCAAAGGACTTCGCACGTTCTAAGTACTAATGACGGACTAGGGCGTCCTCCACAATGCCACATCCGGAATAGCTTGGCTGTCTTCCTCTTGTCGCTGTGCGCCGTCCCCCAGAGCCAGGATCCCGTTAGCGTTCTGATCATTCGTGAAGGGCATGACTGTCTTCTTGAACAGGAGGTCAATGTCGTGGTACCGTTGAGATCTCTCATTTTTGTCTACGCACTAACACGCCAAGCAAAAATGATTCACGTAATCGACAACAACATATGCTGGCCGTACAGATCCGCCAAAACGCATTAGAGTGACATAGCCTGCGCAAATTTTGTTTCTATTGCTAAAGGGAACAAAAAGAACATACGTTCCGGGCGCGCCTATCTACAGAACAAGATGAGTGAACAAAATTACAGTCCCAAGTTCGCCGTCACGGTTTCCCAGCTTCGAAATTCCCCTCCTCCCCCCCCCCCCCCCCCCTACGTCTCCTTACGCTTATCGATGCGTGAGCGGCATGTTCTCATGATGCTGCAGCCATCACATAGCGTGAAGCCCTGTATCGAGGTGCCACCGCTAGTAAAGCCGTGTATGCGTGGCTATTCACTTGGGAGCGCTTGAGTAGCGGCGCGTGAGCGCGTATCTATTTCGTATTTTTGATGGTTCGCACGCTTTTTCTTTTTCTCAGAAAAGCCAACGACAACGAGACAAAGCTGAGCACGAAACAAATGCTTGATTCGGAGGTTATTTGAGGTGCCCTAGCCTTTTGTAATTGATATGTTTGTGATTCAAGCAATAAGTAAAAAGCTAACTGATTAAAAGCAATTATATAAATAATAAATAATTGGTTAATTGATTAACAAATTAATATTTGTTGCAAAAGATAGTGGCTGTAAGTACACACGACTGCGGCAACTATGCAGTCGGTATGATTTCTATAGAGCTCTTGGGTTTTTTTGAAAATCATGGTCCAAGTTAACTGGGACACTCGGTATAGTTCGTACTTTGTTTTAATGTGATTAGCACTCTGCCTACTTCCCGCGTTTTCTCGGGCCACTAGGTATTTGCTCGTGGTCGTGATGCCATCTGGGTCGTTCCATATCGTTTTTCCAGCTGCGTCACCTAACTCTCGTGACATCGTCATCACGCCTTCTACGCCGACCTATTGGACTTAGTCGTTGCATCATCGTCATTCCAACTATGTCATCCGACTCTCGTTATACTGTCGTCGTCATACCATTGTCGCCATACAGTCGTCTGGGATTTGTTGGCATACTGTCGTGATGCCGTCGTGGTCGCTGTACCATCGCCACTCCAGCTTCGTCATTGGCTCTCTTCATGGTTTCCTGGCCACGCGGTCGTCGTCATACACTAGTTGACATCCCATTGTCATCATACCGATGCCATGCCATCGTCGTCATTTCGCCGTCGTCATGCAGTCGTGGTCATCTATTCGCTGTCATACCATCATCGGGATGCCATCGTACCTGTACTGAGCAATACCTGCCGAAGCAACAACCGCACTATCGAGAGTGCTCAGGCGCAGACACTGAGGGTTTGTCTTGGATTGCCGCGCTGCACATTGGCATCAGAAAAAATTGCGATAGCTCAAGACCACCCAGTCACAACTCATATGGCATTGGAAGTGCTCAGAGCACACATCAGGCACATTGCTCACGCCCCGTTCCACCACTTCGCCGCACTGGCGAAAGACCGGCCCAATGCTTCTTTTTGTCAGAAGATATCGACGTACCGTGACTGCTTCCCTCGAGATTATACACCTGCCGAGAGGCTGCTATCACCTCCTTGGTGTTTGGCTCGCCCACAGGTTTGACTCTCGGTACCAGGAATTCGAATCGAACAGAAGCAGTGCCCTTGTCTCGAGCTCTCAAGCAGCTATCTCTCCTCATGCTGCACGAGACATACAAGGACCACCTTCACATTTACACTGATGGCTAGACAACTGCTGACGGATCTACAGGATCTGTGATCTTCCCCGAAAAAGCCGTGACCACTGAGTTTAAAATTTCTCACCGGTCAACGTCGACTGCGGCGGAGTTTGCTGTACTTCGTAGCCCACTTCGCATGATTCATAAATACCTTCCATGAAGATGGAGCATATTTAGCGATTCGAAGGCATCCCTGCATTGTCTGCTATCCGCTCTACGTCATGGACCACAAGACCAACTTGTGCTGGAAATAAGACAGCTATTTCAGAAACTAGAATAAAAAGGACATGACATCACTTTTCAGTGGCTTCCAGGCCACTGCGTCATCGTCATACTGCCGCCGTCGTTCCAGTGACGTCATTGCTTCTTCCTCATTCTAGCGTAATCATGCTGTCGTCATTTAATCGTGAATATCCCGGCGTTGTCATGCCGCCACCGTCATTACGGCGTCGTCAGACATTTGCTGTCATGCACTCCTTGTTATTCCGTCGTCATCACTCCAGCTTCTTCATCTTGTTGTCATCGTGCACTCGTCGCTATCCCGCTGTCTTCATGCCGACGTTGTCACGCTGTCACCATTAGTTATACTATATCCATTATTTCAATATCGTCACCTTAGTGTCGTCATGCCACCATCGTCATACCGCCTTTGTCATTCCATCTTCGCCATTCCTTGGTCGTCATTCTATCTTCGTCACTGCGTCGCCGTCAGACAACCGTGGTCATACTTTTGTCGTCATGCCATCATGCTCATGGGCGACCTTGGCTAGCGAGGGCCACACCAACGTGGGTCGGTGCCGGAGGCAGTTTATGTCGTACGTAGCCAAAGTAGCGGAATATTTAGAATGACCACCACAAATTTTAGATAAACCTAACTTCAGCAATGTGGTGTGCCACTAGACTGCTTCGATATTAATCCCATTGCCGTCGGCAGTCATCGTGAGATGGGTTCTGTGTATTTTTACAGAGAAGCTGTATATGGCTAGTTACGAGCGGATCGATGTCCGCAGACAAAAAAAAACCGTGGGCCGATCCCGAAGATTGTGCAATACTGGCCCGACCCGCGACTAAGGTGAAGCAGGCTTCAAGGATTCCGCCAACTTGCAAACATAAGTTTAATATTTGGAGGAGGAGGAGGAACAAAGCAAACTTTTCGGCTGCGGAGGAGAAGGAGGAAAATGAAGGAAGGAAATGTAGGGATGTCAACCAGACGCGCGCCCGATTTGCTACGCTACACAGGAGAAGGGGTTTAAGGGAAGAAATGAGAGGGAGGGAAGAAGGTACTATCGGTGTGAATACGTGTGGATGTCCATAACTTCACGCCTATAATCGGTCACTGAGGCCAGTCGCTTTCATGGAACGTAGCAGTGCCCGCGTCGCTTTGTTAGCCTGCGACGCGTGGGCCATGGTCCGAGAATCTTAGTCTCTGAAAATGGTCCGTGATCTAATCGGTTTAACATCCCCTGAAGGACGTCGCGTTCGTTGTTATAGAGATTACAAAAACACAACGCGTGCTCGATCGTCTCTTCACAGTTGCATGAGTCACAGATCGGTGTGTGGGACATTCCAATAAGGAATGGATTCAAATACAACCCATAGCAGTTATTAAGGTAAGAACAGATACACTTTCACCCGCGTTGACCATGTGTACATTTCGCACGCCCTCTCTTTATCGAAGTTCCAAGCGCTTGCGCATCCCCTTTCCTTACATTCAGCTCTCCCGTGCTGGCGGTCCTGTCGAAACGTCACGCGTGTCTAGTTTCCTCCGGCTCGTGCCGTCGTCCACGCGAACAAACATATATATATATATATAACCAAATGTATTTTTGACTACAACTAAAGGAGGGAGTTTGAGGGGAACCAATTTGGCGTGGCTTGTGTACTGTGTGACCGCTTGGGGTTTTCGAGTAACCTCACAGCCATTACTGCACTGCGGGACGTCGACCAACGCACGATCGCCTTGGCTACGGTGAAGCAGTGTGTGTGCCCTCGGAGTGCGGTGAGGGGCGTGTCTGTTCTACGTGCCGGGATTCGTTAGTAAAAGGCGTCGTGCCGCGGCAGTGGACAGTTCGCCACACGTGGCCCGCATACATAGCTTCGCTGGTCATCCGGCTTCATAGAGTGGACTGGCACTGAATTTTTTAACTTATGTATGAAGTGTTGTATTCTTTATATATATATATATATATATATATATATATATATATATATATATATATATATATATATATATATATATATATATATATATATACCATTTGTGACTGAAAGAAAAGTTTTTCTCTCTTTTTTTTTTTGCTTTCCGTGTTGGAATGCTACGTCATTGAAGCTATTCTGTGTTATCTTTTCTGCTTGCATTTTATCGCGACTGCGGAGCACAGAACATCGTGTAAAGGGGTCAGGACCCCAGACAGGTGCCATCAGAACGTTTAATATTACACCCTTTCGCATTCCTGTGATGCAAGGAACCCAATAATTCTTGAAAATAAATAAATAAAAAATGCAAAAATTTTAAAAAGCTACCTCTAGAGTGGGTGAAGCCTGCCTGCAATGCTATCGCATTAAGAGGAAGCTCTAGCTTGGGGGCTCCTATCTACATACATGGGGAAAGGAGAAATCGTTTTTATCGGCAACCACTGCATAGAATTTGATAAGGTTTGTTGAATTTAAAAGAAAAAGGTAAGACCTAGTAACTGTTTTTTGCGAATTTTCGATTTAGGTAATCAATGTTTTAATAAAAATTGGCAAAAATTGCAAATTTTCAGAAAACTAAACTATCAAGTTGGTAACTTTGCCGTCCTGCTTTGTAACTCAGTAATGAAATATGATATCACAATTCTGTAAATTGCACCTAATAGTACATCTAAAGCGGACTAAATTGATTATAATACGTGACTCTCAAATGAAGGACTGATATGTCAGTAAACTTTTGCGAAGCCCCTGTAAATAATATAACAAATTCACGTAAGATAAAATTGACATATCAAATTCTTCTGCTTTCGATGCTATAACGGTTCCTGTTTACAGAACTGCGATATATGTTCTTGGTGGAGAGCTACCAATTTGTTAAAGCTTGTGCTTCTACCTTTTTCAAGCTTACCATTTTTTTAAATTCGTTTTCAGAAATTCAGGCCCTAAATAGAAATTCTGCTTCCAACAGTCACTAGAATTTAGCTTCCTCTGTCAAATGCAGCAAATTTCAGAAAATTCGGCCCAGTGGTTATCGCAGAAAAATGTTTCTGCGTTCTACACGTATCTGAATAGGCCGCGTCGGAGTTGGGCCCGAGCTAAAGCTTCCTCTTAAGAACAAACTTTACACCGAGGAATTGGATCGACGTAAGTTTTAAAACGCCTCGAGGTATGTCGTGGCTCCCTGCTGGGGCGAACATTAGTCGGTTTGCGTCCTCCACCTCGCTGGTTTGCGGGCCTGGGCCCATTTTCGCAGATCAAAAAGTGTACGCGACACAGAGAAACCCTACCCGTCCATTCCGTAGCTGCACAATCATCCCGTGCTCGCTAAAGCCAGCGCTAACCTCACCGCCTGTGATACGAAGCACATTGTGGTCTATCGCAGGATATTCGCTCCAGCCTCCGGCTTCCTCCTTCTTTGCCTGGCACGGCGTCCTATGTCTTCGAGACCCGTAAGCGAGCATTCCAGTCATCGGCGGCTGCGCGTGGCGCCGGCGCGTCGGGAATTTCTGCAACTCGTATTTCTCGCAACGCGCTCGCATTTTACGCGCCTTCGCAACTCTCACGCGCTCTCTTAACGACCTGCCATTTGTTGCGCAGTGTTTCAGTCGTGTGCACTGCTGTGGCGAGAAGGGAGGCAGATGGACAGCGTCTGCCTGTCCCTCTCTCTCTCTAGACGAGGAGGACAAGTCGGTGCAGCTTCGCCGCACCCCCGTTAGAGCGCGATATATTTGACAGAGAACGAGATCGAGAGCAGCCTCCACCACTTGCGAGACAGCTGTTAAGCCTCGACCGTTTATTTCGCAGGTCGCGCGCTGAAGACGATGACGCTGGTCATGATGATGAATATATACAGATGAAGATGAAGGGGTAATATAATGCTCACATTAATAAGAATAACGAGAATCTCAGAGCCACACCTTGAAATTTGAGATTAAAGCTGGAATTAGTACTCCTATGCAGAATAGTACAGTTAGGCTGCCATGTTAAAAGTGACATTTTTGCTATCATTTAAGCTAACTATCTTTTAAACTTAATTCAATTCAATTTTATTGATAAATAAATGATAAGTAAATGATAAGTAAATACTTTACAGCAGTATATTCTAATGCATGATTACAACGAACACAATAGAATATAGTAAGGAGGTCCTCTGTATGATGCCATTGTTTCCTTCATATACATTTGCGCTGTATATATGCTGTTGGGTCGGTCACTATCTCGGCGGATATATATGTGCGCGCTGAATGAAAGTGCCAGCGAACAGGCTTATATAAACCTTGTATGCTAACCAAGTATGCGCACCTCTGTTCTGCCTAACAAAAAAAAAATGAAGGAACAGAAACAAAAGGAAAAAACCTTCTTACATAAAATATGCGCATGTAACAATATCGGTTCACAGGCACCTCTAAAGCCCACCGATTTGTTATTGCAATGGTGGATTAAATTTAATATATTCTTTGATTCACTTTACTTTGATTTGGCCACTCAGTAAGTGCCTCTTGGGTGTGTGCCCATGCTTGGTCAATTCTTCAGAACGGGCGCGTCCAACTGCGACACAGGAGGTACAGAATTCATAGATGTTGTTTGACACGTGTCCTACGTTTCTGTGCACGCACCTGCCGTCACCACTCTTCCCTCGACAAGCATCATGTATCCTCTTCGTCGCCCCTGTGACATCGCAGCCCATACGTCTCACACTGTGCATCCCTACGGTCCTTCGTTTCCGGATTTTGTGTATATATATATATATATATATATATATATATATATATATATATATAGAGAGAGAGAGAGAGAGAGAGAGAGAATCAGGGCAAAATCTGGGGTTTTGTTATCTGGCAGCCAAAAGTTCTGGATTCTGCTGGTAACATGCACGAACGATTAACACAAGCAATGGTCTCTTATCGCACAAAAACGTTTTATTTAAACAACCGAAATCGCTCACACGAACGTGTGATGGCAGCGGGAGTTGGTTACAAATCATGTCACGAACTCACCTCTACAACTCCTTGTTGTCAGGCATTTTTAACACATTGAAAAGAAACTACGCGAACAAAAACAGCAAATAGATGCCGATTTGGTGTTCCCTTCTTTAATTTGTTACCTGCACTTTTTGAGCAAAGGTAAAAAAATACAATAAGTAGTGCACATTGTAGGGCTTCGCGGGTTTGATACTTCTCCTTATCTCACAAGCCATTGTGGACGTAGGTTATCGTATGCATTGGAAGCATCTCGGTGGGCATCCTAGACCTGTCGGGCCTTTCGTCCTCAACTGTCTGTTGTCGTCCTGTCTTACATATTTCCAATGTGCGCTCTTGAAACAAACTATTGAAATACCAATTAGACGAATCGGTGGCCCCCTTTTGAACGTAATGTAAGTGGGTAAACATCCTCGCAACGCCACTACCGTTCGCAATGTAGAGCAACGCCAACGTGGCATAAATTCGATCCCTAAGACATTACCACCGACCACCTGCGCGCGACATGCGTGAAATGCAGTGCAATGCGCTATCATCGTAGTCATGTAAACAAGGCTGCTATAAATACGCAACAAACTTGGGTTCACTCAACACGGGCAGGCTCTGAATATAGGACATTTTTATATACGCCAATATTTACTTGAGTGTCAAGCGCCAAATGAGGTACACGCCATCTTCATATATAATAATATTTATAATAAGGTGGACCTTCACAACTTGCTCACAATAGGTGAGAAGCGTTTATTAGTTTTGTAACGCTTGGATTATCATTCTTAACTAAATAGAAAACTTCAGAAATAAATCAGGTTTAACCTTATATATAGTTTCATAAATTTTGTTCGGTTTGTAAAAATCGGGGATTATCGGGCTTTACCTAAAACCAAAGAAGCGTGTACATCCGCCTGACTTGGAGTTAACATTTAGGCAAAGCTTGCGAACGATGCAGTGCATAAACATAAAAACTGCATGACAATAAAGTTGTGAGCTTTGTGGTGCATAAACATACATATTCCACGAGATTACGCGTTTCACAGTATGAAAGTAAACACAGTTGTACGCATTGCCATTAGTTGTAAAGCATTTAATTAACCACCTTACTAAAGCTGTGATTCCAACATATGCATCGGATATGCATATTATATATATATATATATATATATATATATATATATATCCCTTTGCAGTTTACCAGATATATATTCTTGTCTATTGTATAGGACGTCACCGTCGATCGTAATACAGGACAGTCAGTGCTGAGCACCGGAATTACGGCTTACACACACACACACACACACACACACACACACACACACACACACACACACACACACACACACACACACACACACACACACACACACACACACACACACACACACACGCACACACACGCACACACACACACACACACACACACACACAGAGAGAGAGAGAGAGAGAGAAGCGCGCGCGCACTGTAAGGCCTTTACTCCATCATCGCACGCGGGGCTCCATTTCGCGTTGGAGCCAACCGAGCAGCAGTGACGCTATACTTGAACTTAGTGCGAAAGAACAGCAAATATTCCCGTTCGAGAGCACGCATAGCGGCCGACGGGAACCGCGACGTCGGCACCGGCTTTGTGCCGGGAGCTGCGACCGCAGAGCACAATGGTGCCTTGGAAGCTCGCTTTCTTGCGGCGGCCGCGGCTTCGTTGCATCGGCGTCGCTTTGTGCGCAGGAGATCGGCCATGCCGGCGGCGAGAGGCGATTATCCGCCTTTTACCCAAACACAGCTGCCACTGTGCTGCCACGTCGGCGTAAGCGTGCAGAAAGGTCTGCACGCCTCCTTCAAGAGATGCCGACACGACGAGTCGCTACGCGCCGCGTGGATTCGGTTGCTGCCCACTTTCCAGGAATGCTTGCACAGTACAAATTTGTACCGTTTCATTTGGCTCTGGCGCACCTGTATTTATATCGTGTACAAATTTCACGTATATTTCCATTCGGTTCGGAGAGATGGAAATTCAGACAACAGGTTGTCTTTAAGTAATAACGGAATGGAATTTTCGCTGTCGGAACACCTACGTTAGAGGGCAAGGAGATGAAAAAAAAAATCGAGATAGGTGCATACGTAAATTTCTATCCTTAGGAAGTCAATTTAGTTAGCGAATGACGAGCTCTAATTAAATAGTAAAGACCTTGGTGCGAACGCTATTCTGGCTAAGCGAACTATAAGCTTAGCGGTCGCGCATTCTAGCTCCAATAAGTAGGAAAAGAAAAGCGCAGTTTCCTGTTAAGGTTTACGATGCTCTGCACTTCACATTAGAGGTTGTTCAAGAGGTTGCTGGTCATCAGAAGCCAACAAAACAACGAGCAGAAGATAACAGAAGTGCATGTTATTCTCTCAAATCACGCTAGCTAAAAATGAGTGTGCTTGATTCCCGATAAAACGAATGAAATATACATTAGCTACCTTGTAAGCCGTAATTCCGGTGTTAGTGAGCACTGACTGTCCTGGGGTACGATCGACGGTGACGTCCGATGCAATAGACAAGGATCTGCATTTGAGAAACTGCAAAGTGTGCGTTCGTGTGCGTTCGTGTGTGTGTGTGTGTGTGTGTGTGTGTGTGCGTGCGTGCGTGTGCGTTCGTGTGTGTGTGTGTGCGTGTGCGTGTGTGTGTGTGTTATGCCCCAACCACTGGCACGCGCTGGAAAGCTTCGGCGCGCGCCGAAGGGTCAAATGCGTCAAAGCGTCGGTCGGGAACTCGCTGAAGCGGAACGTCGCGCAGCGATTATGTCTACTGCCGATGCTAGAAGTTTGCCGGCGCGCGGCGAAGCTGCGCCGGCGTGCACCAATGGGAGGCTGCGACGCCTCGCAGGCGTCAACCAATCGGAGGCTGCGGAGCCTCTGGCTGCTAAGCCTGTAATGGCCGACCGTGCGGAGACGCCGGCACCAACGATCGTCCGAGTGTTTTGGACGCACGACGCGCGCGACAGTGTTCCTGAAAGACAGTGTTGTAATAGTAGGCCGACAACGACACGATCAACCGACCGACGATCGTGGGTTGTGGCAGTGCGACGTGGATCCGAAGCGACTTCGAACGACGCCGACTAATCCAACCTGCCCACTGGGTTCCGCCGGGCTCGGTACGATCGTCTGCTAAAACAGCCAACCGAATCACGATTGCCGCAGCGTCTGTGCTTGTTGTATGTGCATATTGTCGTGCTCAAAACGAATGGAAACACGTTTACGAGCTCCGAAGTCTGGATAATCAACACTCGCCTATCGCCGATGTTGTTTACGTTACGCGTAGGCCTAGCGCGTCCATCGAGTTCGTAACTGGCGAGTGAACGAACTCACCTGAGAAACTCTGTCGAAGGAAATGAATTTTCAGGTCCGTTTGGTGCTGCAGTGATTTAAAATATGGCACTCTTGACTTCGTGTGACCTGTGATGTGGTGAATGAACCGTGTGGAAGTTGGGTTGGTCAACCGCGGCGTGTTTCGTGTGGTGTCGGTTGACTCAAGTTTAACGGGCAAGCTCTGCGCTGTTTCCAGTGGTAAAGATAACTTCCGAAAGCAATATACACTAGTAGCCGAACTATTGGAAGTACTTACATAATCAGCCGTGCCGCCTGTTTCAGCTGACACTGCGCTCTTCTATTCGGCATGTGAATCCAGTTCAGTACAAGTTCACTGTACTCATTCACTCACTTCTTTCTAGTGCGTCCGTCTTTTGGGCTAGTTGGGCATAAATCGCTCGTGATGCAATCAAGAACACTGACGCACTGAAGCATACGTGACAACGCAGTCATGTTTGAGTCAGTGTGTCGTTATAGTTGAGCACTGCAAAAAGAAATTATCTGTTTGCAACGTGTGCCCTGTGTGCAGTGCATAGCAGGACCTGCATCATGCAAGACCTATGCATGTAGCAGCGTATACCACGATTCGATGCCCGCTTCAGAAGCAGCAAGTACTGAGTCAATGAAACTGTAATTGATTTTTTATCTCACTTTTTGCTTATGGAAAGTGTAGATGGTGTGAGTGCATTGTGGGGAAGGTGAAAAGGTGTCATCAGTGTTTTGTGCAGTCAGTACGCTTAAACTGCTGGAATCCCTTCAGCCTCTACTAATATGTTTCTTGCTGCGATACTATAAATTGTAGTCAGGACAAAGATCTACTCAAAACCAAGTTACTAATGCATCTGCGGAGAATGTGTTTGATTAAGTTAACGCTTCCACAACAACAATATGCCGATGCACAGCATATGTGCTTACAATAAATACATTCCGTAAAGGCGAACGACTGGGCCTACAATATCAAACTTTGTAGTAGCACCGTAAAAAGTGCTGCCATGCGTATCAGCTACAACGAAACTGCTGCACGTCCAACCTTCTTCCTTGGAGGCACTTCTATAAAGACTGTTCGGGCCCTTCCCATTCTGGGTGTAGCATTTAGCTGTTCTCTCAACTTTTCTGCATATGTCACCAGCACTGTATGTAAGCACCGGCCCTTTCTTGGGTTTGTGTCCCGTGTCTCCCTTCCCTGATGACCTAAGGTTTTCCGAGCACTCTACACTTCTATCATTCTGTCACGACTTGAGTACTGCTCATCAGTATAGTTCCCGTACCAAACTCGCGACGCTAACAAGCTTAAGCTTGTTCAGCGCTGGACAATACGCACCCTTTACTCCCGTCTTTTCGGTTGTCACAAGCTCATGCCAGCCTTCGAGGATTGCCTCAAACCCCTCAAGTAGCACACCCTGCAATACCAACGCAACATTGCACTAGTCTATACTGCAGGATGTTTGACGTCTCTCTGGACAGCACTAATCTTTCTTCAGTTCGTCTGAACAAGTGGTCAGCACAGCCTGAGCCCTCATCACGCCTCTATGGCCCGACACCACAACTCCATGATTATATCTGGCATGCAGAGCTTTCTCTCCACCCCCCTGGCGATTTGGATTCTCCTTCCTTGGAACCAGACTTCATTGGCACTCCTGTGTGTTGTGCACCTGTCGAGTGTGTGCGTGTGTGCCGTGCTGTGTTATTGAGCAAGTGTGTGTGCACGTGGAGGGGAAGGAAGTGTCTTCTGCATCCTGCAAATTCCTGCTTTAGATGGCTGGTTATCAGATGCTCTAACATACAGGCATCAGCCTTCTTTTTAGTCTAGTGTGCCAAGTTACCACTAAGATTATTATTATTATTATTATTATTATTATTATTACTATTATTATTAGAATCATCACTTTGACCACATTGATTGTGTTGAAGCCAGCGTGACACATAATTCAAAATATTTCTGGAGCTTTGTGGGCTCTCTCTTCTAAAAGGAGTGCCAAAGATGTACGTCTTCTTCATGAACATAGTGGTGTTGTATCGAACACTGCTGATGCCTTTGCAGAACATTTCTGTTTGCTATATGGTGTGAAATATGCTTCAAGTAACCTTCCTTCTCAGTCTGGCGCAGTGTATGCTAACAGTCAATGAAAACCTCATTTCCAAGTATATGAAGTGCCTTAAACTATCCCTTTCTTGTGGTGTTGATGGTATTTCCTCCACAGAGCTTAACCCTTTGAGACGCTGTCTACACAATTGGGCACAGCAGGAGCGTGCATCAATAGCAAAAGCACTGATGAAAGTAATGGTATTTAAAATGTGTTTCATACATCTTGAAACACTTATTATTGGAACTGTGCTGCAATATTGAATAATGTGCAGAATGTTTTAACAAAATGAGTGGGAAGGTAGACGGCTGGGTGTTGTTACTCTGTGTCAGTATGTTGTATGTAGCGGGTTCACTTCTTTCATTGTTTTTTACAATGTCGTGCACCAGGCATAATTGTCAAGTGGCTGGATAAGTGCTTTTCAAGCTTTTCAAAACACGAAATAGTACATGTTTTCATATTTTGTGTTCCTGTAGTGAGTTTTCGCATGGAGTCGAAATTTTGTAAACTTGACAAAACTCGCTAAACAATTGAAAATTCTTAATATTTGCTGCAGCTGTACACTTTCTACGATTCTGAGGATGCAAGAGATGTGGTGAAAGCAACTTTTCAATCAACAGGATAAAGTAGTGTGTGAAAGGGTTAAGACGTATGGAAGCATACTTGTTCCTCGTTCTCACAAGCATCTTCAATAGTTCCCTAAAGTCTAGTACCTTTTCTAGCACTCGGAAGGTAGCATGAACATTGCCCATGCACAAATCAGGTGCTAAATGTGCAGTTACTAACTGCCGACCTATATCTATCCTCTTCAGTGCGTCAGGTGTTCGAATCGATATGGGATTCCTCGCTTTCTGTTAGTGCTAAGAGCATTTTAATAAATGAACAGCATGACTTTGTGTGCCGACATTTCAGACTTTCAGATTATTTCAGACTGTCAACAGTGTTCACCACTGCATCGACTTCCAAAAAGACATTTTTTCACTCTCAAACTGGTGCAGAAGCAATAAGTACTCTTAAATGCTTCCAACACTATGGCATTAAGTTATATGCACAAAACGCACCATGTGAAATTTTGATACACCCTACGTGATGCTCCACTCCTTAGGGTCGATGAAATGAAAAATCTTGCTGTGTAATTCGACAAAATGCTAAGCTTCTCTTCACATAGATAATTACACAAGATGCCCTTCACGCTCTTGGAATTGCATGCCGTATATTGCATGATTTACACTCACCTGTTGTGTTTCTGAAATTCTGCTGTGTGCCTCCAACTACTAGAGTATGCCTCTGTAGGAGGGGGGTGCAATGAGCAAATCTAATTCTGACCTCATTGAACGCATCCAGAATAAATTGATATCTATTTTAAAGCACCACTTTTGCCATTATGGCGACCACAGTTGAGCCTTCTCAAATATACTTCAACTCGCACCTCTAGATTCAAGTCTTAATTAATCGCACCTTTTGTTCCTGTATAAGGTGGTCCATGACATTATACATTCCTTAAAGCTTCTTGATTATATGCATTTGTTTGTGCCGCAACAGTATAACAGGTAGCATTCCACATTCGTTGCCTGGGTTTGTTACAAGATTGTGCTAATAAGACTCGACTCCAAAACATACTTCAGAGTTCATTTCCTGTGTATTGTGTATCTGTAGATAATCACATAGGATTAACTCCCTTTTACTTTTCCGCATTTCCGTTTTTCCCTATTTGTTTCTCTATCTTCCATTTTTTTGTCTACTACATTCATGTTTTCTCTACATTTTGTCTCACATAGTGCTCGTTAAGTGCACCAGTACAAAAGCTCTCTAGCTGTTCCTGGGCACTACAATAAAAATTTGAATGATTGATTATTATCGTAGTATAAAACTGTGCTTTTTAAGTATGTGCTAGTATACTATTTTAGTGCAGTAGCTTTCGTGCAATTAAAAAAAGGGCATGAATTAAGAAGAGAGTGAGAAACGTAAGCGGCACAGCACTGTTTCCTCATTTCGCAGAAGACCTGGTAACAGCCGCAGTTGCATAGAGAGATCGAGGGAATGCAATCGATGTTGAGTGAATTCACGTGTGTGCCACTTTTCCAATGTCAAAAGAGTGCGCTAGCTTGCCTAAGTGTTGGGCTGCGTCGGTCCGCGATAAAGGTATAGAAACAAGGGTTGCTCCTTCGTGGGCTTTCCTAGCAGCTTCGTCAGCGAGGTCATTACCGGAGATACCGCAATGACCAGGCAGCCACTGAAACACGACGTCGTGTCCTTTCTTGATCACGTGATGGTGCATTTCTCGTATCTTCGACACGGTTGTTCACATGACCCGCGACGAAGAGATGACAGAAGACATTGTAAGGCCGCCTTTGAATCGCAGAATATTGCCCACCGATTAGCCGGTTGGTTATTAATATAATCAACGGCACCTCGGAGGGCAACAAGCTCCAAACTGGTCGATGTTGTTAAGTGAGAAATATTGTATTGGATGCTTAGTGATCATGATGGTATAACCACTGCGCTGGTGGAGCTGGTCTGAGTGGAAGAACCATCCGTATATATGTGGACTCGATCAAAGTAGAAAGTGTGCAAATAATCCAGAGCTGCTTGCTTCAAGGCCAAGGTAGGCAGGACGGTCTTCTTTCTTATCCCTGGAACCGTAAGACGCACTTGAGGTTGCTTTAAACACCACAAAGCTGAGGTTGAACGTGCTGAGGGTGTGAAGCCCGATGGTAAGGAGGCACAATGGATGCTGACCTTGTTGGAGAAGGACGCCTGTGGTCGTCGTTCTGGCATGAATTAAGAAAGTGCAATAATATGCTATGTGCCTGATCATATGCATTGTGCTATTAATTTCTTCTGAGCTTTAATAATGGCTGGCTACTGTATGCAGTGTTGTGCAAAAAAATAGTTTGCCACAGCAATTATTGCGTGCCTCGCAGAACAAATTGAATATATCTTTCTCAGTCAAAACATCATAGCAGGCTGAAAACAATAAACTGCAATTTTTCTTTTTGTGTTGACGAAGTGTATAAATTGTGAAAATAACCTGTTTATATATTTCTCATACTATGCAAATGAGCTGCTCCCATACATTCGAATAAGTGCTTCAATAGTACGACTTGGCAAAGGGCAACGAAAGACTCCTATTAAAACCCTCCAATTCTCAAGCTTTTATTATCTGACGGTATGTCATTTCATTAATGTAAAGAAAGGCAAACTTGATATGTGGAAACCAGTTACAATGGAACATGGCCCTTACACTGTGAAAATGTTTTGTAGCAACACACTCAATGTGAAGGCCTCTGGATGCGGTGTTGATGCATCAAAACAACCTAGAATAATAGAGGTGCTCCATGGGCTAGATTTGGCAGAATCAAGAATTGGGGGGAGACAAGATACGAATTACATACATTTTAGCTATTCTAGTGTTTTTTTTTCTGTGAGTGCTACAGGTGTTTCAATTCGTTTGTGCTGATTTTCTCAGAACCCACTTTTTCACGGTTCTTTCATGTACCAAGAAGCATAATTATATTGACACGGATGCTTTATCTGTGTCCGGTTACCGTATTTCACCGGCTAAAATATGTTAAACGTTATCGCTCGCTGCACGATGCGCCTGAACGTATCGGAAGTTTCGCGAATGTTATCGATGGTTCTGTCTGTTGTCGACGAACCTTGCTAATCTGATTGCGTACGCGACACGAATTGTGTTATAGTTTCTGGAAGGCGCGCGGGCACCAGCGAATAGGCTGTAACTTTCGGCGACTGCCGTAAGCAAACCGACGCGCTTGACCCGCAGATGAGATTTTCTACGATTGCCGACATTGCTCGCCGCTATCGTTGCGATTGAGCCGGCACTATTTATTTACCGTCACTACTACGTGGCAATATTTCCAACACAGATTTTTTTCAGTTATACATTGCACGCCTAATTCTTACATAGTTGGCTGTGCAATAAGCTACCAAAAAATGAAATGGTGCAACAGTTTTTGATATATGGCATCGTCGTGCAGGTGTTTGCAAAGCGATCTTGCAGGCAGACGACGCGCGAGCGCTGATGTCGATATTTTGTACACTATTGTTACTTCAAAAATAAAAAACTGTTGCGGCAGGTGTATATTCATTATTCAAACGTGTTTTTTTATATCTAAAAGCACATACAGAGCACTAACTTATTGTTTCAAGCTTAGTTTACAGCAGGCTGTTTTAGGCCGGACTTTGACGGATGAAGACAGAATAGTCCAGCAACAGTGCGCCGCAGCCGAGGAGCGAGCTTCGGCGCGCGTCGGAGCTTGTCTCCAGTGGTTGCGCGCCCTTTCCCTCCAGCCGAAGCGAAGCGACGCATTCGCTTGCCAGCGCGCGCCGAAGCTTTCGGCGCGTGCCAGTGGTTGGGGCATTAGGGGATGACGCGTTCTTGCGTTCGTGCGTGCAGTAATAGTTTGTAGGTTGTTTGCAATTACCGCGTGCAGACAGGTGGGCGGGCAGCTTTGCCTTAGACGGCAATTGAACTTGTAGCATGAATTCTAGCTATAAGAATACAGCATCATTTGTGCCCTTTGAAGAGACGTTATATGACCTTATATACACATGTCCTCTTATGTGACCAGGTTTTGGTCGTGCTCACGGAAGAGAATCGCTCGAGAAGTGCGTGATTTTTCCAAAACGGTAGAAAGAGGGCAGATATTTTGGGCCAATTGAAGCTCCATAAAAAGCCCATGAAGACAAAAACGACCAGTGCCAGAATATTCAGCACACAGTCAAGGAGTACACCAATACGGAAGTACACCCGTTGGAGACTCGCATCTTTTGACCCTCTGAGCAGAAGCGGAAACTCGTGAAAGTATATGGCAGAGGCACGAATCCAACAGCCAGCATCAAGGTTGTACTTAGCTTCTTAGCCAGGAGAGACAAACTTACGTCGACAACTTTGCCAATAAAAGATGGCTGTAGCTTTTTGATGGCGTGAAAGAGTAGCTGAATATGTAAGAATTCCACGAAGTTTTATGCGATGCATCCTACTCTCCACTCCATCGAGGCACCGTTACTTGACCAGACATCTGCCCTGCAGGGCGTCACTCTACATTTACTGTAACGGAAATCAGATGTGCCCAGCTTTAACAACGCAGCAACACAACCTCAGGGTGACGTCATATCATTACACAATACCAACCTACTCGCCCTTATATTTACCAGAAAGCCCTCCCCATCAGTATTTATCGCTCCTGGAACGTGGCCACCACCAAGCTCCCTCCAAGTCCTACAAGCCGCCCACCTACGGGGCAAATCTGCTTCCAATTTGGCTCGCGTCATGCGTGTCCGCGTTAATATTACAAAAAAAAAAGGGACGACACTAATTATGTACGAGTGACACCTCCAAATCGGCCCGCTTTCTCGTGATATTCTTGGCTTCCAGAGGTGTACGCGCAACATGACACTTTGCAAGTGCACGAGGAAGTTCATGCCACAACACGTTGCACTCAACTACGAAAAATTGTCGGCGTCAACGCTAAGAAAAGTCTTAACCGAATTATCATCAAGCCTTGATGGACGGTCTACGCCTCTGCGCATCCAAGCACGAATATGATCCGCTGCGCTAAATATTTCTTAACCGTTCGTGAGGTTTGTTTCTTGGGCAGGGACGGACACATCTAGGTCTGAATCACCGTCCACTGAAGTACGCCTCATGGGCTCCTTGCTTTCACCCACGATAGTCAACATGGCAATTCGCCGTCTCCTAAATCCTCCGCCAGTTCATTCATACCCTAAGATTCGTATGGTATCAGGACGGGATACTTGCAAATTGGGAGTGGGGGGGGGGGGGGGAGGGGACCTGCAAGCATGAATTTTCCCGGCTTAAGAAGACCCGTGAAGCCGGCATACTCCTTCCTTCTTTCTCTCTTTCTCCCTCATTCTGACGCCTGGACGTAGCGCTTCTCCAAGAAGCGCAAACTTTGCACATGATGTCATTGAACATCACTCTGAATCGATCAAGCCAACCCAGGTGTCAGGTATGCAGGAAGCGCCAAGCTCCTTGCATACTTATTGGCATTGCCTGTGGGCTCTCTCATATCTCATATCGGCCCCCACTATATAGCATATGCCTCGTTCCGTGCTCAGTTGAGGTGGCTGAGTTACGGCCAGCACTTGCGCCAGGCGCTATGGCCCCTCCCCGCGGCGCAGACATCCGTCCCGTGCCCACCGCCTACGCGACCAACAACTTGACGCTTCGTCGGCCCCTTGTGTCTAGGACTAAGAATTGCTTGTACAAAACGTTTGCGCCTATTATCAGAAACGTCTCTGTCGACGCACCATGTCACATTTCGGACGCAAAGTGGCGGTCATGCTTAACCCGAACAAGCACGTGGTGATTCCTGAAGAGTGAACAAAAATGTATGCCAAGCTGTAAGAAAGCGGATCGGTGGGTTTTGGGAAGCCGACTCCCCCCTCCATCCCCCTCCTCCCCCTCCCCCCGTCCCGCTCCGCCCCGGGCTAAGATCCTACTCAGAAGAACAGTTCGCCTGAAAAGCGCGCTTTCGTTAGGAATATAAAAGAGGCGCTAAATGACGTGTTCCAGTTAAGTCTGACGGCGGATGTACGTCTTACACCTACGACAACAAAAAATAAATTGAGCCTTAGTGCCGCATTTAGGAAATCAGATGCCTCGCGTGGTTTGTGCTGCGAGACCATTCTACGCCTTAGCAATCAATACAGTACAGCAAATTACATTACTTCTTTTTTAACATAATGCATGGATATCCATTACACAAGGAGAGCAGGGGAAAAGGCTGATGAGGTTTTCGATTGATTATATACACCTCAAGGCGTCTCCAAAGGTAAAAGTTAAAAATAATTATTTATCGATGTGGCTCTTGCGTTTCCTTTTTTCCTCAGCTTTATTCTATTTTCGAGAGCATAACCTGCATATAGGCTATAAATAAATATTTTACTTGGTAAATCAATTATGCGGAAGTCCGCAAGGTGGAGAGGTGGAGATCACACTGAGACTTGGTGCTAAATTTTACTTATTCCTTCGTTTGTCTCTTCGATTTGAGATCGCCCATAGTGAAGCCTTGCCACATTTTTTCCTTTTTTATCCCCGTTTTTAACTCTGACCTCAAATATAGTTTTATTTTAAACTGTCACAATAAACTTTTGTAGCTTTCTCGCTTAGTTCGCTTCCCTTTTTCTTACGTTGCCCAGGCCATCTATTATTTAGCTTTCCCTTCAATGACAAAAAGCAGCTTGACAAATGCCCGAAAACCATGCTGTAAATTTCATCATCGCGCGCTGTTTATATTTGTGCACATTTCTGCTATTCCGTGCAGCCACGCACGCAGTTGTGTCGATGACCCGATGAGGTAATTGCATGGCCGTGGCGCCTCGTAATGCAATGATCAATTCAATTTCAGCAAAAACAAGATGTACAAATATTACGCGGTTCGTGGGTTGAGTTGGTGGCGGTTCCAGTCCCGAAAGCTTTTGAACAAAAAAAGCAATGGTTACGTGTCGAATTAACGTTTCAAACGACTGCTGTGAGAAAAACGAAAAGCCGAATAAGAATGGGGTCTTGAAGAAATAAAGCGGGCACATACATCGCAAGACGTACTGGAGAAGTTATACAGATTAGGGTCAGTCGGAAGACTCACAAGTTACGAAATTAACGGTAATTGGAGCTTCAGATCACGCACAGACTTAAACGTTGGCCGCAGGAGGACTAAACGTAGGGTCGAAAAGAAGCTGTGCACGAATACGGAAACGCTGTACAATATCTACGTATACCGAGAAAATCTCAAGTGCATGAGTCAATTAGTGGACGCAAAAGAAATTAATGAAGTTCTTCGAGGTTCGCTAAGATGCCTTAAAAATGGCGATGTTAATTTTTTTACCGCAAGAGAATAAATATTTTAAGCTGGAACGTTGCGCAGCCATAGTAAGAACCCTCTACCAACCCGTACGGTCATTGAAAATTGCTTTAAGTATTATAAATATGCAATAAAGCTTGTTAATCAGAGGTGTGTGAACTTGGCAAGTGGCGGCGGAGAACGTGAGGAGCGCAAGTCGAGGGTTCATGAAACGCGGTGACGGGCCTTTGATCAGTGATTCTGCAAGATCACGTCTGCTGAGAGGTCTTTTCTTTTTCTTGGGCTGATGATAAATCTGACTGCGCTTAGCACAGTGTTTTTATGTCTATCACCGACAAAAGTGAACTTCCTTTTGCGAAAAAAAGGGGGGAGACCGCATAACGAACCCTATATAGTTTCAGGGCGACTGCGGCAAAGATGTCAGCTGCTACTAAAGAACTGAAATGTGACCCGCAAGTCGCGGTGGAGCACGATTTTTTTTTACAGAGTATTGGGGGAGGCCACGGTGCAATATTAATGCCTTCATATATGATGACTCTCACGAAGTGGGAAGAAAATTCATTCAGGTGCTAGAGCGTACGGCTACAGGCGCATGTTTTCGCGTTTAGTTGTTTTCGACGACACTCGCAATATATAAGCTGTACTACGCGTATAAACTCACAGCGACAATTTTGTATACACTGAAATTGCGCATGAAATGTCAGTCGCTGTCCCTCTGTAGTTTGGCCTACATCGACGATCTCACTTCTCCGAATATTGCCGTGATAACGATCGTCTCACTGCCGCTGGCTGTGTTGATTCACCCCACTGATATTTGGTCTCCGAGATATCATTCAGCAATACTTTGCCGTTCTCTCATTGCATGACGATGCGTTTGCGTTTCCCGCGCAGTGTCTTGAACCCGCCGTAACCTGCTAGGTCACGGGTCAACGCCCTCCTGTACTGAATTTTTGGCGTGCAAACGAAGGTGGCTATGATGCACGCATTTCACTGATCATACGAACGTTTTTTGATACTTAATTTGTACTTAAGCCTTTTTAGGACAACATATGTTTTTTTTTTTTACAACACTCCTCAAATTTTTTGCGTGGTGTGCATAAATGAGGTGCTTAGAAATAGTTTGGAACAAATTTAGCGTCTCTACACCAAGCCGTTTATTTAAAAAAAATAGTCGTACGTGTTTGACCCACTGACACTATATGGCTTTTTAGAAAAGTGGAACTCATTTCTCCCAGCGATCTTCGAGGGTCTCAGTGAAGAAGTATGTGTAACCACTTCATCTCTTAAAACGGACCGAAGCACGACGGACAAAGTGGCACAGCGGAGGGCATAAACAAAATGGTTTTGCGCAATCTTGGCCAGAACATCGAACACCAACGGGATCAGCGCCTGTTTGCACGTGCATGGTTTTGCCGGCGCATTCGTAAGGGCAAGCTCTGCGGACTAGCTATATTAAGATACTAAAACTGGGGCCTATTGTGAGCTAAATATGTAGATTTAAGTGAAGGAAAGAGGATGATAACTTATCGGGTATGTCGAGAACCTTTATCCCCGCGAGCCATTGCGGGCTAAATTTGGGAAGCTTTCGGGTAATGAAAACAAATTTTCTAGATTGTACACGCTTGTCGCCAATTGGTACTCATTCCCGAAACTATTCGCGCGTTAAGTGTTCAAACCTTTAGACTGGAGGCAGCACCAAAGAAATGAGCTAAATTCGCCCCTTTGCTGCTGAGAAGCGTTTTCACGCACATAAAAAAGTGGGACGAATATGTCTTATTGTCCTACAAAGGGTTAAATGCACCGTGATTCAAATACAACAACAGGCCCGAATGGCTTGTTCGATGCAGTTATGGTGTGTCCTATCCTGCAAGTTTCATGTAAACTGTGGTCGAAATTCTCTGAGGGTTTGAGCTTAATACTGCCTCGTGGATGAATTTCCGATGAACTTTTTTGTGATTTAAGCAATATTAGTTGCACCTGCCCGACATATCCGTAACTGAACTTTGATTTCATTTTTATTATCACTAACCTGGGTCTGTATTGGTAGTTATGAAGCATGGTATGGTGCTCCAGACTGCGCTTCAAAATTCGCTCCAGATTACGCTTCAGTTTGTGCCCCAATACATTTGCTCCAGCTTCTGCTCCAGACTACGCTTCAAAGTACGCTCCAAATTACGCTCCAGTATGTGCCCCAATACATTTGCTCCAGCTTGTGCTCCAGACTACGCTTCAAAGTACGCTCCAGATTACGCTCCAGTATGTGCGCCTGTACATTTGCTCCAGCTTGTGCTTCTATCTGTGCTCCAGACTGCGCTCCCGCCTGCGCTGCATCCTGTGCTTCAGTTCGTGCTCTAGGGTGAGCACAAGGACACACTGACATGGAGTGGCATGCGGCCTTAGCGACTCCGCTATACATTAAGCCGGATCAGCCGGTCGTGAGCAGTGGATGAAGAGAAAGGAATAGAATCGTGAGGAAGGAATACTTACATCATATCGGCCATCCATGTATTCGCAGGATCGTGCTCCTGTCTAGCTGACGCCATCTGTATAGCTAACACTTCAATGTCACTTATTTTTATGTAACATTATATAGTTGCCAACATTAACAACTAGCACGCTCGGCGTCGGCATCACCAGTACATCGGAACACTGAAGACGAAAAGCTTCGGGAATTCGGTCCTAGATATATTTGTGCAACAAAACAGTGTATAATGTATATGTCATTATGTGCGCCGTTTTCATCTATAATTCCAGAGCAATACCTTTGACAACTGCACGAGAAAATTCTCAAACGTCCGTATACCACTCCGAGAATATCTTTTATTTGGTTGGAGCTGTTCGTCGCAAAGGGTTCAAGTAATGAGCCTCCTAACGTATACAACATTTCATACACGTGTGATAATGCGGCATTATTTCGTGACGGCGCTGGGTCGCTCTTGCAATAAATCCATGCACGCTGATCCATCACATTTGTTCTTGAATGCATCCTTTCTTGAGGCAAATGTTTTTAGTTGGACGACCCCAACGAATTTATCTCTTCTGTCCTCGTAAGTCACTTAAGTTTCCACTCGAATAGGCACGTGCTTCTTAAAAGAGGTGCTTTATTTATTTATTTTTCATGCGGTAAGTAGTGTTTTTAGTTTTTCCGGTTTTGTCCTCAAGAAAGATGCTTATGAACCAGGGCGATCGACCAGCTTGCTTCCAGCGATTCTTCTCGCTCCTTGCAAAGCGAAAGGTATCGACTCTGGCCGCCTTAATTCCTCGAGGAAATGTACTTATTGACTGCAGTTGCCTCCTCATAACTTGACGCAGTTCTTAACGTCTTCGGTTGAAAGGATGTTCCACATCCTCCGCCACGGTCGGAGGTGGTGCTGGCTAACATTCCAAAGGCTATTGACCTCGTACACATACGAAACTACCTCAGAAAACGGACGGGAAGACAGCTGGCCACAGTAGCGAAATTGGAGAGCATCGCAAACATCATGCCAACATTTTGGGTTGGGCTCCTGCCGACGGCAAGTTGTTTTTTGAACGAGTTTAATTTCTTGTTTGCTTAATGAGCAATATGAACCTTATCGCAAATTTAGCCCCCATTTATAATCAATCCTACATTTCAATGTTAAAAATTCTTTATCTCTTTTGTGCTTCCTTTTGATTCGGTGTCTGTTGTCTTGATATGGTCGTTACTAAAATTCCAGCCCCTCACTTGCAAATATTCTGTAAACTGTAAAAAAACTATAGCCTGCGTTGTCTAAAAATGCAAATTAATTCACAAAGATCACCTAGCGTTAGATTGGCTGAGATTGGGCGGTATACCTTAACCATAGTACAGAAAGCTAGATTCATTGCCTGAAGCAAGCATTGGACAGCAAGCATTGGACAGCAAGCAAAACACAGACCAATCATGGCATTGACTGGCTGAAGGTTAGTGTTTCCACAGTGCTGCACATCTTTAATAGGGCGAAGAATAAATTTTCTTTTTCATGTGGATTTGTCGCTCTCAACAACATAAAGAGTCATGTCAGTGCTAAAAATATACACGTTGTTGGTATGCATCGTGGATGCCAGATGAGCAGTCAAAGGTGATTGGCGCATGAGTATCTTGCTGCTGTTCCGCTCTCTACGGCAAACGTCATGTACATTTTGACGGTAGCATACATGAATAGCTTGAACGTATCTTGCATGTTCTTGCCAGCGATCTTAGCAGCAGCAATCCGAAAAGATACTTCTTCCTGAATGCGATGAAGCCGCCTTTTCGAATTATAACGGAAATACAAACTTCACAGCCCATCAGCTGCGAGAGGGCAGATAAACGTTGAATATGGAGAAAGGTGAGAGAGGAAGGGAAGGAATGATCGCCAATTGCCCACGAGCTGCCAGCAAGTATTTTAGTTCTGAAATTTGTTATCGCAGAGGCATAGCAACTAACGGCGAAAGGCGATGACGAACGCCAAAACCTTCCTGACAAATGGCACTAGCAAGCAATGGCACAAACATTGTCCAGAACTAATGAGGTTAGGCACAACACTTCTTAACATTCTCAATACCCCTTCTTATCAGCCCGTCAATGAATACTAGCAGGAATACTCTGTAGGATCATGGTGTGAAATGCAGTGAACATATCTTGTATTATTACAGCAACTGACACACTCAGCACGCGTAAACAGCGCCTGCACCAAGCGCAAACGAAGAAAATTTTTTCTAACCTAAGCACGAGCAGATGATCTTGATATTGATGATTACTGAAGTATGTCAATTTCACTAATCAAGCAATGTTATACTTTTCTTGGTGGACCTGCCTGTGAAAACAGTTACGAATGTAAATATTCATGCATAGTGAAGCGCACCACCTAAAATTACCTGACTTAGAGGCTGGAATTAGCTGACCTATATACAAGGACAAACGGCAACCGCGTAATGCAAACCACAGAATCTGCGACGAAACACAGCCGCGTCGCGACGAGTGCGTCAGTCGCGACGTGGCTTTCGGAAGGCGCACCAGGCAGCCTCCAGTGCCTGGCACTCGGGGCAAGCAGGCTGGCATGCGCACGAACAGACCACGTCTCGTGTAACGCTCTCTTACTTGCGTCGCTCGCAAACTGCTGGCTGAGCATGTCGGCGAGGCCGCTCGCGCAGTGCTGCGCCAGGTGGGCCGGCGGCGCGTCGTCTTGGTGCGCGTAGCCGGGATCGAGCCCGGGACCTCCTTCGAAGCAGTGTGCGTGGTAGGGCAGGCAGAGGTGCGGTGCGCACTGACCGCCGCCAGCCGTGGATGCTGCGCCCGAGTCGGCGGCGGCTGGCAGCAGCAGCGCGTCCGCGTCGAGCAGCCCCTCGTGACAGGCCTCCTCGAAGAAGGCCTTCTCGAGGCTCTGCGCCTGGTACAACAGCGCCTGCGGGTCGAGCTCGTCCACGCCGCTGTCGCTCAGGTTGAGGATGTCCTTGACGGAGAAGGGCGTCGCCGAGCTGGCCAACATCGCACTTGGCCACGGTCCGGACACTCGCGGAGGCCCCACTTGTGCGCCACTCGGGGCCGACCAAGTGGCCGCTTCTCCACCGCACACGCGCGGGCGGGGGGAAGGGCGGACGCCTGGCGCCGTGTTTACGCGGCCGCCGCCACGAAGGGAGTGTGCTCCGAGAGGCTCGGACGAATAGCAGCCCCTCCTGGGCCGTTCTTCGCGTTGCTTCCCGCCTATCCTGATGCTGCCCGCACTGGGGACCCCCCCGGCTCTGGCCTGGCCTTTATGACGCTCGAATCGGCTTCATCACGCGGCCAAAGCGGGCCCGCCAGGACTGACACCCAGGCCGCGCGCTGTGCTTCCTCGGAAGGCCTGCCGTCGCCCCCCTCGCCCCCACGGACGAGCGACTTGCGCGGTCTTTCTCGCCTGCCCAAGTGCAGGAGCCGTTGCGAGTGGCTGTTTTGCACGAAGCGCTTTATTTGTCCGCGGGTGGATCGGTAAAGTGCCAGCAATTTGTCGCAATGGTCGAGTGACAAAATGGCGACACTTGGGCGAAGATTTGCATCCTTGTAACTCACTGTTCGACAAACTGCTGCCATTTGCGCGAAACTTCTCGTCTGTGGGCGAAAAATTATTTACCCCTGGGTAAGAAAAGCTTCGTGCAACCTTGACTACATAAATTTTTGATTGGCTTATTTATTTATTTATTTATTTATTTATTTATTTATTTATTTATTTATTTATTTATTTAAAGTTTCAAGCAAACACAGAAGGAGACGGCATAGTAAGGGCCCCGGAATATATTTAACTACACTGAGGTTGTTTACATGCCCCCAAAGCGAAGTGCGCAATCGTTGTTGCATTCCGAACCCATGAAAATGACGGCGCCTCAGGAGGAGAACGCCATAGCCACTGAGCCACAGGATTTTACGTCCATCCGAACGTGCAACTTGTTGAAATGTAAATATCAGCACTGCTGGCGCACGGGTGCTGCTATTGCAGTCTCCCTTCCCCCTCCCTCTTTTTTCTTCCCTTTACAGTTTTCTTTTTTTCATCTGTCCGCCTTCTTTTCTTTTGCAACATTTAGTTTTTCTTTGTTGCATAAAAACACCACAAAGAGCAATATCATGTATCCTTTTCATATGTCCGAGATAAAGAGAAATATAAAAGAAAGGGGGCAGGCAAGAAGTCAAATTTGTTTGTCACAAGCGGCATAAAACCCGCAGTCAAGTCCTCGAGGCATCGAAACCCAAGGTATATTAGTTGAATAATTTCATATGTAAATATAGACCGTTTAAAGCCGTTAGTTTGTGGACAGCGAAAGAGATGGCATTACCGACTCCAACGCCATACGACGCCTTCTGAGCGGAGCCGAATGCCTGACTCCTCATGAAGGGAATTTGCATGTTGTGCTTACTATTGGACTTTTGGCTGTACAGGATAATGTATCGCACATACGAAGAGGGGCATTCTACGCCGAAAGAAGTATTATCCTACGCTATTCAATCTCCGGGTACGCTGCAGCACCAACAAGGTAAAACGCGAGTTTGTGTGTTGTGCGAACAGCGCCTTTTTACGAAATAAACGGTTGTCTATACCATAAATGAATAGAATACCTATTCATTTATGGTAGACAAGCGTTCCTACTTAGCTTTGAAAAAGATATATATACTTAGCTCCGATATGAATGGCGTTATGAGCAGTTACGAGCGTGGGAGATGGAGCTAGAAACGATTCTGTGTTTTAGGACACTTTGGATGTCGCCGCACTGTCGTGCTTTCCGAACGAAGATATCGCGTCTGGTAATGCTATTTATTTACCAGCAGGAAGGGAAGTACTAAACAGGGATTGTATGTGCGCGTAATTGCAGTGATATGCGCGTGCAGTCATGTTGTTGGCCGTGAAAAGATATTTTCCTAACTATGTCGTAGGAAGTACCAGCATTAAATAAGATGTTGTATCAACGCAAATTTTTTTTCCATAGCATAGAGCATAAATGAATATACTCAGCCGACTCAACTTTACTTGAAGCGCAGCATATCACGCCACTTTCGACGAAGCATTAATTACTTCTGACCCTTTTATTAATAAGAATGACTAATTAAATGACGGATAAGAGAATATAAGCATAGTGTTACTAAGTGGGCAGACATTCATGTATATACAGGGTGTCTTTTTTTTTAACTGCACCAAATTTTTTAAAGATTGCCTATGGCAGATAGCACAATTCTAACTTTTGATCTGAGTTATTCGATGAAGCGGCCATTACTTCTACGAGAAATCAAAATGTTAAATTGAATAATTAACGTAATTACGCTAATCAACTTTTAATTAGCTACTTTATGCCACGCATTTCAATCTACGAATTATATCTGCGAGTTCGCATGGCGTATCCACTTGGAAGGAACTGTCTGGACAGCATCAGTTCTGAGATAATAATTTTCAAAGCGTCCGACGATGAAATGCATTGGCGTTCCGGTTACTTCTTCAAGAAACCGCTGTTTTATGCGTTGAAGCACAAAAGTCACTGGTACACCAATGCGTTTCGATGGACACATTGAAAATTAATGTCTCGGAACTGGTGCTGTTCACAGAATTCGTTCCAAGTTGATACGCCGTGCAAACTCAGCGGCTATAATTCGTAGATTGAAATATGTGGCGTAAAGTAATTAATTAAAAACACATATCAAACTCTATGTTTTGCACCTTCTTCTTCAGCTATTTTTTTTTCCTTTAAGAAAGTAATGGCGAGTACTACATCGTCATTGATCGCCTAACCTTTCTTGCGGAAACACGCGATGACACGCACGTTTCATGGAGATCTATTGAGTCGCGTATTTCCAGCACTAAAATACAATGACGGGAGCAAAAGAGCAAAAGCTGAAACGCAGGTTTCATTGTGAATGCAGCAAGATCACCCCGGTGTGATAAATAATAAACGTGAAACACTTGTCAGAGGAAATGACAGCCGTCTCTGCATACCATAATGTGGTGTCAACACATTGTAAAGGGCATACAACTGCTGTGAAGACATTGTATTAAAGCATTTCTCAGAGTCAACGTGAGTGTCCCTCGGATCTGGCCTTTCGATCTTAGTAACAAAGAGTCTTGCACTTCAAAAAAAAAAATAGTTTTATTGACTTCTGAGTCGACCAACATTTAAATGCGCTGCTCATCGTCAAGAGCGCCCGCATCGATTATAATTATTATTGTCTGCTCGCAGAAAAGGTGCCATTACAGGTGATGCCGGCTACTCTGCGTTCAGTCAGGGAATGCACACGTAAGATAGGCCGCCACAAGATCGGAAAACGCTCAGACTTGATTGGCAAAAAGCTAAAATTAGCACATTGCATTACCTCGCGACATATACCATTATTGTACATCACAACAAATGCTATTTGCTCGGAAGTGCTAGTGAAAGTTTTTAAACAAGAAGAAAGTGATGTAGATAGTCTTGCTCCAATTATTAAAGTAAAAGCTCATGCTCAAATCTTGATTATTCCCATTATTACATCTGTGCAGTTCAGCATAAAAACAAGAGAGATATATTCAACGGAGATTGCATGAATGAATGAATTCTGGTGTTTTACGTGCCAAAACCACGATTTGATTATGAGGCACTAGTAGTGTAGAACTCCGCATTCGTTTCAACCACCAAGGAATCTTTAACGTGCCCCTAATGTACGGGACACGGACATTTTCGCACTTCGCCCCAATCGAAATGCGCCCGCGGCGGCCGGGATTTGATCCCACGACCTCGTGCTTAGCCGCGCAACACCATAGCCGCTAAGCCACCGCTGCGGGTATTCGCAGAATGCATAGGAAATGCCAACGGACAGGTCTGCTCGACCACGTACCTCTACATTCAAAAATACACGCTAAGAGGCGCCGTGAATATTAGTAGATACGCAAAGGTGATGCACAGATATTTATGCTCCTCACTGACACCTAACACACGATAGCCGAAGCTATGGAACGTTCTAAAGTCTTTAAATGACCCTCTGACGATGCAAATGCCATTGACGACTCTATCTTGAGTAAAGAAATTTCCGGAGACACCTGCTGATGCTTTTTGCGAAATTATCCTGCGCCCAGGGAGTGCTATGAACATGAATGTATTTCAAAATATATTGTGGAAATTGAAACTCCGAACTCGAAGCTCAACATACAACACGATGAACATATTTCGAAGCGATATAGCTTAATTCGGGAACACAAATGTGCGCTGCTTGTATTTAGCCGTCAGAAGACTGGCGTGGGCCCAAACGGCATCCACTGCAGTTATTTGGAAAACCAGGGTCCAGCAGAAATATACACTACATTGAAAGTATAGTGATTGACATTTCCATTTTAAAACATTCCCTCCGTGCTGAAAAACATCCAGAGTACTTCAAGTCAAATGCCCGGAACAGTTCCTCGATTGAGCCGCGCATATCTATGCGAGATCTTCGTCACTGTGTACGATGTAAACCTCTGTCAGAAAGATTGTTCTCTGGGCAAGGACTTTCTTTAAGGCAATGACGTGCATATGTGCGTTGAAATGGCATCCGTGTCGGGAATTAAAAAGTCATCGTAGAAAGACTTGGGCGTCAGGAACTCGCAAGCGACGAGCCTTTGACCTCCGCGGCCTAAGTTCGCAGGTGTAAATCATTTGAGCGTGTGCCGGTTGCATTCCAAAAGCGCCCTGATTTCATCGGCGAAATGCCAGTTGATTTCAGCAACGTCAATGAATACCGCCTCGCGTGAGATTACAGTGCCCCCGCCTCGGAAATCCAGAAGACCACAGCGAAGCTGTCGGAGATGTTCGGCGAGCGGAGTCAACGACGAGCCAGCAGCGACGACGTAGGACGAACACGGACGGGGAAAGATGTTTGGTCCGTCATGGGGCTGGCACTAGTAGTGCATGTCACATCCACCTCCTGGATGCAGCGGTCGCAATACGAAAGCCACGAGGTAAGGAAACGATGCCTCGCGAGTGGCGGTCGGTAGTTCCCTGTCTGCATCTACGTTGGACGTGTAGCGCAGAGGCAGTGCTCCCTGGCTTGTCTCGGCGAACTCGAAGGCGAACGCCTGCATCACTCGGTTCCATGCCGTAACGTCACAACACAGCAAGCACGTCGCCTCAGGACACACCTCTAGGGTGGACGTGCAGTGCAGCGGCAGTGTTCTCGGCCTCGTCTTGGTAAGCTGGAAGGCGAGCGCATCCACCACTCGATTCCACGCCTTGACGTCGCACCGGAGTGAGCACGTCTCCTCAGGGCTCACCTCTACGTTGGACGTGTAGCGCAGCGCCAGTGTTCTCGGCCTGGTCTCGGTAAGCTCGAAGGCGAGCGCGTGCATCACCGACAGTGTCTGATGGCCTAAGGAGTGGCATTCCCCGACCGGCGCACGAATTGCTGCCCCGGGCAGCGCTGGTTGCACGGTGTTCGTTCCTGTGCGGTGGCGGAGGCGGACACTGTTGCTGCTGGAACTCTGGGGTGCCTCGCGATCTTGAACCACGGCCGCGCGAATGCTTGGCTGCTGCTCCTGGTCTCCAGAAGTGCCAGCAGCAGCTGCGGACGCCTTGCGCTGGTAAGGCTCCTTGTCGGCGGCGCTGAGAGAACGCCACAGCTTGGCCAGGCGGCTGCTCACGCGCTGGTTGTTCTCGTTCGGGTTCTCAGCGGCCACCGATCGCCTCTTTCCGTGAGCGACCAGCATAAAGGCGTTTGGAGGTCGCGGAATGCGCGACCGCAGCTGGTAACTGTGCTGGACCTCACTGCTCTGCGATGCACCTTCCACGCCGCGATCGGGGACCAAGGCAGGCACCGCTGTCGACGCTTCTGCTGCTGGCAGTGACCGAAGGCGGGGAATGCTTCGCAGGCGCGTGCTGTTGGTTGCCTGCTGAAGCGAAGCCGAAGACGACGGCTCACATTCGCCGGGGTCGACGTCTGGAGAGCCGAGGGTGTCCAGAGATGGAGCCGTCCGAAGATCCGACCTGATCGGACGACGAGCTTCTTCTTCTTAGCTCGTGGCCCATATCCTCTCGTGGCTCGCGAAGAGAGGAGCGGATCAAGGTAACTAATTTAGAAGCTAAATTCCACTTGAAAACTTGAGAAAAGGTAAGTTCGCGGGCTTTCCTTATAACGCGGAAAAAAAATATTGCCTAATAGGTACAAATGTAAATATTGTTGAATCGGACATTTCCTAGAGCGCTCTACAATTCTGTCATTGCACGTGTTTGTCCCTGAGTATATGACTTGCTGAGTTGAATAATTAAGCTGGACTATTTAGACAACTAAAGAAAATGGAAGAAATTGTGTGATTTAATTGCCCCCATAAGGAGCCGACAACATGATTTAGTGTGTAATAATAATAATAACAATAATAATAATAATAATAATAATAATAATAATAATAATAATAATAATAAGTTGCTGCTGCTGTTGTTTTTGTTGCTGTTGCTGTTGTATGCATGCGCCAGTGCTCAGACCTCAGCGTTGTCCTTGAGAATGGTAAATAAATGATTGACTGAGGGACTGATCGATAGATTGATTGATTGATTGATTGATATATTGGATAGAAACTTTATTGAAATGGAAAAGATTTGAAGGAGGGGTGGTCGGAGCCTCTCAGTCCAGGGCCCTATTGGCCTCTGCCGCCTGCCTGACCTGGCTAATTAAGGACTTTTGTCCTGCCAGGTCGGAGCGGGCGAGCTGTGCCTCCCACTGCTCCATTGTGTTACTGGTATTTGGCCTATGAGGGTGCTTAATGCACTCCCAGGTTATATGTATTAGGGTAGGTATGCCACCGCACCAAGGACAGTTGGCCCTATAACGAGTGGGATACATGGCCTTTAGCAATTTTAAATGGGGGAATACCCCGGTCTGTATTTTACGCCAATCGGCGGTCTCTTCCCCGCTTAGTTGTGGGTGAGGCGGCGGGTATTTTCTGAGGACTCCGCGCTCATGAGCAAGGATGTCTTTGGCATTTAACTTGGTGGAATTTTGTGAGGGATAGTGCGGGTGGTTGGGGTTAGAAGAGGACGCCGTCGCTCGGTTAGTGAACCCTCGAGCTAACGCGTTAGCCTTTTCGTTCCCTTGTACCCCCGCGTGGCCCGGGCACCAGAGTAGTCGATGATGGTGGTTGAAGGATTTGGGGATTATCGCGAGGCTAGCCGCAGTCACGTGCCCCTTGAGAAACATGCGACATGTCTCCTGGGAGTCCGTGACCACGACCGAGTCCCTTTGCGAACGCTCCGCGTGAGCGAGTGCGATCGCCACTGCTAATATTTCAGCCAAGGTGGGGGATCGCGCCGTGGCCGACGCGGTAATTTGCTGTTGGCTGATCGCGCTCACGACTGCCAGGGCGTACCTCATTTGGTAGCGCTGCCCGGTCGCCTCTGCATAGACAGCTGCGTCCGTGTAGTACGTGCTGTACCTATGATTATTAGAGTACGCTGATTGAATGTGTTGTGCGCGTGCTTTGCGCCTTTCTTTGTTGTACTCGGGATGCATATTCTTTGGAATTGGAGCTACTGTAATTTTGGATCTCACCGAAGGAGGGAGAGGTACGGCCTGCTCTGTGAGATATATGGGGTATGCTGGGATATTGAGTCTAGCCAATATTGCCCTACCAGTTTTTGTGAAGCTGAGGCGCTCCCTCTGTCGCATCAGGGTGGCCTGCCTCAGTTCGTCGAATGTATTGTGCACTCCCAAAGCTAACATGAGCTCCGTTGAAGTACATTTAGGCAGCGGTTCGGATCATTGCGTTAGCCTGCTTTTCCTCCTCCCTGTTCAGGATTTGGTACGGTAAGCCATACGTGATTCGACTAACCACTAAGGCCTGTACGAGCCTTAGGGTATCGTCTTCTCGCATTCCCACTTTTCGATACGTCACGCGACGTATCATTTGGGCTATGTTGTGGGCTGTGGATTTGAGGGTCTTGAGTGTCTGTACTGCTCTCCCGTCGCTTTGAAGCCACAAACCCAGGACTCGCATCGTGGGTATCTCTCGGACTGATTGGCCCTCAACCACGATGTTAATCGATCCTCTGGATTTGTAGCCTTTCGCGTGTATCCGGATGACCTCAGATTTTTCGGGTGCGCACTTCAGGCCACTCCATGAAGAAAATTTCTCGACCGCTAATACTGCGCTTTGGAGCGTATATTCCTTATCCCCTAGTGAACCTCTGCTCGTCCACAGCGTGATGTTGTCCGCGTAGAGCATGTAACCTAGGTCGGGTGTCCGATCCAGATCGCGCGCGAGGCGACACATCGCCATGTTGAAGAGAAGAAGAGATAATATAGCTCCTTGAGGTGTTCCTATGTCAGGCATTTTAAATAAATCCGAAGTGATTTGGCCAATACTGATGCTCGCCTCGCGGTTGGAAAGAAACGCTCTTAAGTAATTGTATGTACGCTTCCCACAACCCGCGATTTCGAGTTCCTCCAATATTGCGGCGTGAGAGACGTTGTCGAAGGCTCCTTTGAGGTCTAGTGCTAGGACTAGTCTCTCTTCGCAGTACGGTATATTAGTTAGAATTTCGTCTCTAAGTATGAGGAACGTGTGGCGTGTGGGTGGAGGGGAAATATAAAAGGATATGACAAGGTGACGACATGTGATGATACTTTAGGCCGGAAGTACATCGTTCACTTGCAGCCGTTCACCCTGGCAAACTCGACCTCAGCTTCGATAAGCGCAATGGACGGAGTGCTTGCGCATATCTCTTTTTCTTTTGCTATCGCAAGTGCCTCCCATATTTCTCGCTTTCTTGTTTTTGATGTGCCAATGACTGTGGTGCTTTCTAGTAGCGGAGGGCATTTGCATTGTTTGCAGTGCGCAGCCAAGTTGCTAGGTGCTGTCAGAAGCTGGCACCTCCTTCCCCCCCGTGCCACATCTCCTTGTATATAAGCGCGTTCTTTAACAGTATAAAACAATTGGTAGTTTGCGCTACGTACTTCCGCGTCCTGTCCCTTACGTTCGTCAGTGTAACACTAAGCGCAATATAATCATGAACGCCCGCCAACTAGCCCCGGTCATAGCTTTACCAAAGTTCAAACAAGGGCATTGTAATCTGCAACGCCTGCATACAATCACTTGGTTCGTAAAAACTATTATTGAGTGTCCTGCAGATTGATGACCCGGGACATTGATGACCCGGGTCTCCCACGTCGGGACATCGAGGCCTTGCCTAATCGCCGCTTCGCGGGCCGGCTAGACAGGCACGATTTGGTCAGCGAGCGTGGAGCTGTGCAGGGCATCGGCCCACCTCGCCGAGGGAACATCGGGATTAATGCCTTTAGTGTTTGCTTCCCATTCCCAGAACATGTGTTTTAGTGTAGCAGGTTCTTAACCGCAGACCTTGCAGGTGCGGTCGTTATAGATCTCAGGGAAGAATCTATAATATGCTAGCGGGTTTGGATAAGTACCAGTCTGCAATTGCCGCCAGCTGGTCGCTTGGGCTCTGCATAACTTGTTGTTAGGCGGAGGGAAACTTCGTCACACCAGATAGAAAGCCTTAGTTGTTTCATTGTAGCTAGTTATATAGTCTGTCCTCGTCTGCCTCAACCTCGAGGGCTGTTCCGTGACGGTCAATTATGTCGTGTGCAGTGGAGTGTGCCGTCTCGTTAAGGTTGGTAAGTTTAGGACAGACTGCCAGATCACGATGATCGGGGTTTCCAGAATTTGAGTTGTGCTTTAGAGAATCCTGCAAGCTTCCGGTGAAATTCTTCCCTTGGCGTAATTTCGGACTGCTTTTAGCAAGTCGCTCAGGATAACTTGGGCTTCTATGTCAGCCATAACAATGGCAATGACCACTTCCTCGGCCGGTTCGGATTGTTTGGTCCTGGTGCTGGCTGTGTGCGTAGCTTTGCCGTCGATGTTGACGACTTCTGCTGCGAATCGTCGGCAATCTGGGTATCCAACTGCGTCTGTGAATCTTGCCTCTTTCTCGTTGTCGTATTTCCGTAGTATTCTTATGGCCCTGGCCTTTCTGCGTCCCTGGTTGTAAGATGGATGCATGATTTTTGGTATCGGGGCTATTTGGATCTTGTCTCGTATCTCTCTTGGCACATCGACTTTGTCGTTGTGTTGACAGTAGTACGTGATGTTTAGCGTTTGTAAAATGTGTCTTCCTTTGCTAGTGTCGTTGAGTATTTGGAGGTGCGAGATCATCTGTGCTTTTGCGACTTTATCTAGGGTATTGTGTAATCCAAGATGTAGTAGTTTCTCAGTGCTGTTGGCTTCGGGCAGTCCGAGTGCAAACTTGTATACGCTACGGATGATTATATTGATCTTATCCCTCTCTCATCTGTACCAGTTGTGCATAGCTGCAATGAATGCAATATGGCAAATGATGAACGAGTGGATCAGCCTAATAAGGCTGTCTTCCGTCAAGCCACTTCTCTTGTAAGTAACTCGTTTGAGGAGTCTGACAAGGTTTGTAGACGTGCATAGTCATTTAATGGTCTGTCCGTTAATCCCGTTTTTTTTTCTTTCAGCATGCCGAGGACTCGAATGTGATCGACAGTGGGGATAGTGCCTGCGTTACTCATGCTAAGCTTGATTTCCTCATACTCCCTCTCTCTGGCCTAGCCCTTAGGTGGTCTCCCCCTGAGCGTGGGTCGGTACAGTTATAATTCTGATTTTTTTGGTGAGCGTCTGAGCCCAGTGTCAGCCAGATGTTCCTCCACTGTGTTGATAGCTTCCTGCAGTGCTGTATCGATCTATCCGTCGCTGTCACAAACGGACCAGATCGGGATGTCTTCTGCATAGATTGTATAAGTGATGTTTTCTACGTCTTGTAGTTCCTTAACAAAACCAATCATGATTAAGTTAAAAAGCATCGGTGAGATGACCGAGCCATGCCGGGCTCCTTGGCTACCCAGCTCCTGTTCTGCGCAGGTTATGTCCCCTCCAACCAAAGCGCTCTTCTTCTAGTGAGAAAACATTTGATACAGTTATATGTTCTCCCTGACAAAGTTGAGTCCGGCGACTTGTTTGAGGATCGCCGAGTGTGTGACCTTGTCAAAAGCTATTTCCAGATCGAAACCCAGGATCGCCTTGGTATTACATGTCCTGTCATCAAGCACCTGATGTTTAAGCTGGAGCATCGTATCCTGTGTCGAGAGGTGTTCCCGAAAACTAATGATGGTATGCCGGTTCGCACCAGTTGATTCGAGATGGTTGTCTCTATTTAGGACTGCGTGCTCTATCGTGTTACCCACGCATGACGTAAACTAGATTGGTCTGAGATTATCTAGGTTGGGGACCTTTCCTGGTTTGGGGATCAGTAGCATCTTCGCCGTATTCCACTGCGCCGGTAGCGGCCTCCCCTCCCTCCGTCACTGATATACTCGGTTAGCTTGTCAAGTGTATCCTCAACCAGGTTTCTGAGTATCTTATTTGTAACTCCGTCGAGCTCCGGTTCCGACCGTCCGTTTAGGTCGTGTAGTGCGGTCCGAATCTTCTTTACTAAATTGGTTGTCCAGTGTTGAGTTGGCTTCCCGTCGTAGCCCCAGTGTGTGTCGGTTGGACCCAACGGCAGGTACTTGTTGACCAGTCTCTTTATAACTACTTGTTCGCCATGTTTCTTGGCCTCTGCATGTAGTATTCTATTGAGACACTGTCTCTGATGTGTTTTGGTCGTGATGTCGTCAAGGAGGTACTTGAGAAGATGCCACGTTTTGCCGTTGTGGAGCTGACCATCTGCGGAGTTACATAGCTCATCCCACTATTGTCTGCTTAGGGCACGCCTTAATGGTTTTGTTAAGTTCAGCCACCTTCTTGCTTAGCTCCCGATTGAGGCGTTGTCTTTTCCGTCAGTCTGACTGTCCATCCTGTCCGTTTTGATATCGGTTGTGATGGCTTTAGATGCCTTCGTGGTGTCTCATATGAATGGATGGAATAACTTTAATGAAAGGTCCTGCGAGCTACGGGGCGCAAGGTCCCATAGAGCAGGCTACTCCCAAGTTGGGACCGGGAGTTGTAACTCCTTGGCCGCATCGTGGGCTCGCTGGACGGCCCAGAGCTTCTCCGCCAAGTCCTGCTGCGTAATGCTTCTTGTAGCGTGGCGGAGTCTTGATCCTTGTTTGCGTGGGTCCGACCACACGGCCAGAGCAAGTGATGTACGTCTAGTGCGCTATGGCAATTTTCGCAATATGATATTTTGTATAGGTCAGGCATGTAGTGATGCAGTCTGTTCTGCGTGGGATACGTGTTTGTTTGAAGCATTCTGAACGTGAGGGCTTGAGGCCTGGTGAGCTTATTGTGAGGTGTGCTGTATATTCTGCGGTCTAGATAAAAGTGCTCTGTGATCTCGTTATATGTGGAGGGAGGGTCTCGATTCTCGCTGGGATGGTCACGACTAGAATAGGTGGCGTCGTGGAGGGTTAGGTCTCGCGCGCTCCTGTGAGCCATCTCATTGAGATTGCGAGGGGCGTCCTCGATCTCTCCGAGGTGTGCCGGGAACCAGCAGATGGTGTGATACTGCAGCGGTGCGGATCTATTGATCTATGATTATTGACTACTGCTCCTTTCTGAAAGGCTTTGACGGCCGAGCGTCAATCACTGTAGGCGGGGGTGGTGGTCGGGTCTGTGAGCGCGAGTGCGATGGCGACCTGTTCTGCTATCTCGGACTTGTGGGTCTTGACTGTGAGAGCGTTTGTGACTTGACCTTGCTTATTGATCGTGGTGGCAACGAAGGCCTTCCTGGTCGGGTACTGTGCCGCGTCTACGAAACAGGCTAGGATATTCTTATCACGTATTTCGCACAGGATGAACGATCCACGTGCCAGCCTTCTGGGTTGACGGTGCGCGGGGTTCATGTTCCGCGGGAGTGGGCGAACCGTGTAGAAGTTGCGTGTGTCCGTCGGAACGCTTTGATATAGATTCTCGACTACTGTGGTGTCATGACCTAGTTTGGCTAGGATTTCTCTACCCGGTTTGCTTCCAGAGAGTCTTGTCCATTGAGCCCATTCTTGAGCTTCAAGAATGGGCGATTTCTTCAAGTGTATTGTGTACCCCCAGTTGCAACAGGAGCTCTGTCTCGGTGTTCTTGAGGATTCCCCGTGCTAGTTTAACTAGCTTCCTCAGTTGTACATTGAGTTTGTCCTTCTCCGCTACCTGCCATCTGTGCATGGCCGCCTCGTACGTGAAGTGGCATAGCGCAAAGGCGCGTGTTAGCTTGAGGAGACTTTCTTCCTTAAGGCCGTGTTGTCTGTTTGCTACGCGCCGTATAAAATTCAAGGCATTATTCGACTTTGCCACGATCTTCTCCACTGAGAGCCGTTGCTCTCAATGAGCATCCCGTGGACTGATTTTGCTGACGTATGGAATGGTTCCTCCGTCTTTTGTTCTGAGAGTAATGGCGTGTGTATCTCTGATTTCGCTCTTTGGCTTGGGACCGCTTCGCGATGGTATGTAGACGAGGAGCTCCGACTTCGCAGGCGAACATCGCAGGCCCGTGGGAGCGAGGTATTCCTCGTTCGCGTCGATCGCTTGCTGTAGAGCGCTTTCAATTGATCCCGGGCTATCTCCGGGTGTCCAGAGCGTTACGTCATCTGCGTGTATGGTGTATTTGACGTTCTCGATTTGATCCAGTTTCTTGCTTAGGCCGGCTAGCGCAAGGTTAAAAAGCGTCGGAGAGATGACAGAACCTTGCGGGGTGTCCTTGCCGCCGAGTTTGTATTTCTGGGACTTGATTTCCCCTAGACGGAGGGTGGCCGTTCTGTCGCTCAGGAACGATTTTGTAGGAGCGTAGAGTCTCGTGCCGAGGTCGAGGTTGGAGATCATGTCTAGTATGTAGTCATCTGATAAGTTATCGAAGGCCTTTTCGAGGTCTAGCCCTAGGATTACTCTCGCGTCTCTCGTGTCTGCGTCAATGATCTCATGTCTGAGGAGCTTCATGTCGTCTTCGGTGGATAGCCCGGGTCTAAAGCCGATCATTGTTGCGGGGTAGATATCTTTTTCTTCGAGATGTTTCGAGAGCCTGTTTAGGACCGCGTGCTCGGCCACCTTGCCGACGCAAGACGTCAGCGAGATAGCCCTGAGGTTATTGATGTTTGGCGCCTTGCCAGGCTTTGGGATGAGCACGATGAGTGCCGTTTTCCAGTCTTCGGGTAGTGCTCCATTCCTCCAGATTTTGTTGATTTCCTCTGTGAGGGTTTCGATGGAGGTTTCGTCTAGGTTTCTAAGTGCCTTGTTAGTTACGCCATCCGGCCCCGGCACTGACTTGCTGTTTAGGTGCTGAAGCGTCGTGCTTATCTCTTCGGTTGAGAAGTCCCGATCTAGCTCTGGGTTGGCTATGCCGCGATATGCTTCGGCGGTCGTGCCTCTTGCATTTTTGGCCAACGGGAGGTACTTGTCTCATATGAGCGCCTGCATCCAGGCCACCATGTCCGTAATGGGATCGGTGCTTGGGTTAGCTCTCCTCTGGCCTCGGAACTCATCTCAATCTACAAATTGGAAAGCTTTCATGTTTGCCTTGGATTTGTCTTGCGTCGATACGCGAATCTCTATAATCATGTGGTCGCTGCCTAGATCTATCGGCCTAGATCTATCCACACGACATCTTCCGCATTCTTTACGAACGTGAGGTCCGGTGCGGCGTCCCGGCAGGTCGAGGTACCGAGTCTTGTCGGATTAGCTGGGTTCGTTATTAATGCGTAGCCCAGATCGATCGTGTCCTGCCACAAAGTCACCTCCAAAGATCAGCGGGTGTTTGCCTGCTAGGACCAGCGTCTTCCTGAGTAGTGCGAAGAAGCGCTCATTCTTATTACTGGGACTACTGTAGACGTTGAGAATAAAAATGCTTTTCTCCCTATGTTTCCTGGGTAGTACTTCAAGTAATATGTGCTCAATTTGGGCGCCCTTCATCTCGTACATTATAGCTGTGTATTTCTTGTGAAGAAAGGTGGATGTACCCTGTCCTTCGAAGTTTGCCTGGTCTTGCTGATATCCCGATAATGTAGCTGTCACATTAAGCGTCTCTTGGAGGAGGACGATGTCGGGTTGGTTTTCCGTACTTCTGATGTGCTCCTGCAATAGCTCTTTCTTGCTGGCAAAACCCCGGCAGTTCTACTGCCAGATAACGATGCCGTTAGTTGTGGGAGCCATGTTGAGTGCTAATGGGGTTGTGTCCTGGGTTTAAAAGCTAGAATTGCTGCTGTGTCGGGTATGCCTGCTGATTGACGGGTGTACTGAGGATGTTCTTAATCTTGGGTAACCTGTCCAACTGAGTGATCTCATTGCTAACAGCCATGTCTAGAGTGCTTTCCATTTCCATAATTCTATTAGCAAGAGTCGTAATTGCATTTTTCATGCTGATCATGTTTTCCTGGAGAGTCTTTATCAGGTCCTTAATTTCCGATCTAATATGACTCGCGACGTTGCGGACCTCATTCGTTTACAGAGCCTGTTTCTTGGCTGCGCGTGAACCGGGCTCGCTGGTCTTGCCAGCGGTCAGGGTTTCGACTACCTCACTGGTCTTGTTAGTGGTTGGGGTTTCGACTACCATAGGGGTGGTAGGTGTTCTTTCTTTTTTAAGTTCCACCAGTTCTCCCGTGAGTTTCTGAATTAACTCGTGTAGTGCAGCGTTTTCTTTCTTTGGTGTTTGAATGGTTTCGTTGTCTGCGGTTTTGCTACTGTTGCTGCTACGCTCTGGGTTAGATCCCGATGCTTCTCGCGAGGCGCCACCAGCCACCACTGCCCAGCTTACCGTAGCCGTGCCTCCGTTGTTCTGTCTGGACCGGTATCGAGTCTTGCATCTGACACGTCCCCTTGATTTCGATCTTGACCTTGGTTGGCTCTCGCGTAAAGCTGTGGGAGCGTTTCACACAGCGTCCGCAGCAGCGCTGGCGCACATAGAAGGGTAAGATAGAGAGAAGTCATAGCAATAGTCAAGCAATACAAATAACTCGGTGCATCGATAAACCAAAGAAAGCCATATCTCAAGCATACAACAAGATAATAAAAAAAAAGGCGAGGTGGAATAATGCAATAATGAAACATACGGCATTTTTGGGTTACAATAGATATGATACCGTGCTAGGAATCTGGAAACGAGTACTGGGGCCAACTATAACGTTCGAAAATGCAATTATGTGCTTAATATCAATCAGACATCTTGTCCGGGTTGTAAGTTAACCACAGGTCGTTAGGCACATTGGTTTTCCGGGCTCGCGGTAAAACAACAAATTAGGCGGTGCAGGGTGACAAGGGTCGGGCCTCTTTTGAAGTCAGAAAAGTGTAAATCAACATATTAGCTTTGATGAAAGACGCAAAACCATGGATGAAAATAAATGGGCGGCAAACGTGCACAAGTATGTGTTACTCAATAGCGTCGACAGAGAATGGTGGAAGAGATCGAGAAAGTTGGCACCCATGCACAGGGTAACTGAAAGTCTAAACAGACAACCAGGCGTCACCAAAAAGAAAATGATACAGAGAGAAAGTAAATTAGATGCAAACGGATGGAAACAAAGAAGTGCTACAGAAATTCTGAGAATTGTCTACCAAGTAATTACTTCGCTTTTGCTTACTTATGATAGCTAGCTCACGCATATCTACCCATCTCTTTTTCCTGAACCAAAGATGGCTTACGCATAAGTCAACAATTCTCAGTCTTTTTGTGGCATTTTTTTGTTTTATCGAGCGTCGCAGTATAACCTCGTTTCCGATCCGCATCTGAAGACCTCCTTCCCTTTTCTTGCTGTTGATTATTTCGTAGTTCTTGTCACTCTTCTCGTTGTTCAGGCGAGGACCGATAAGTATCGATAATGGTCATATCATGTCCCATAAGGTCGATAAGGACCGATACAGATTGATAAGGATCGGATCGATTGTGATAAAGTTGATAACAGCCGATAAAATTGATAATTGTTATGCCGTCAAGAAAAAGTTCAATTTCTGTGACTACGAGTCGCCTCGAAGGGCAAGCGATATCTGCCTTCACAAATGAATATTTTCGTGATAGATATCTGTGCGTCTGAATCACAGTATCGATGCAAGCCCTATCTCTCTAATTAAGTGACATATACACGCGGATCTCTATTGTGTTGAACCGAAAACGAGAAAAAAAAATGTCGACAGGTTTCGACCGACTTCACAACCGGAATAGAAGAGGATGTGCTCCTGCAGTTGCTAAACAACTGGAGGTTGCCTGAAGAAAGGCCAGACTTACTCGAAGACTATAGTCGAAGCTATATAGCGCTAAAGCTGTTCTTCGGACGAGCGTGAGGGTCCAAGCTTAACTGGCAAGTTTTCTGGAGAGATAATTATTCAAAACTCGTTGTACCGGGCTCTCCGTGTTCGCGTCCAAAGAAGAGAAAAGGGCCAGACGATGACTGAGCCTCGAACGTACTAAACTTGGATGAATAAGGAAAAGGCTGAGTCCGGAGCCAACGTTCTGAAAAGGAGGCTTGTCAAGGGCGAGCACCAGAAGCTTTGTCGAAGCGTTGACTCCCGGTTCAGGCCTCAGGCTCTCCCTTAGTCACCCACGGTTGATCAATCCGTGTATGGGTTGCGACATATGCGATAATGCGCACTACGTACAACAGTGCAGTAAACGTGGCTAGTTGGTGCATGTTCATGATCGTCTTGCACTGCGTGATGCGCAGATTATTGGAAGAACGAAGTAATAATAATAATGATAACAATAACCTTTATTATACACCACTAGAAGGAATACATGGAAGGCGGGCCTGCCGAAGCCTGAATGGCTTGTCTGACTATGCCCAGCCGCGTCGGCAACGGCGATAAGGTCGGCGTATGTACAGGCGCAGCCTTTGTGCCTACAAAACATTGTGCAAACTAAGAAAGAAAAGTATAATACATGTTATTCCAACGTAGAGACTGAACATTTTTTTCATGCTTAAATGGAAATAATGGTCAAGGCAGCCAAATTACATCAAATAAACAAATAAACACACAACACATAAACGGTGAGCTCAAATGGAACATGACAATCTCTAACTCCTTTTTTGACTGAACGGGCAAAAAATTTGTCAGGCAAATAATTACAGATTTTTGGCTCGTAGACACATCGCATGCCGCAGAGGCATGACGATGGTTAGAAGCGTCATCGCCTGTGAGTTCCTGACGCCCAAGTCACCCCACAATAGCTGTTAAATTGCGGACATTGTTGTGACCTCAACGCAGATACGAACGATCACTGCTCTAAAGGAAGTACTTGCCTAAACAGCGATTTTGCCGACACATATTTCTATCATCGCTAAAGCTACTGAAACCGATCGCACAGTAACGCAGCTCTTGCTTCCCCTACAGACGCACAGCTCAATTCAACAACTGTTCCAGGCACTTGACTTGAACTGCTCTAGCTGTTGTTCAAGGCGGACAGAGGCGTTCGGCAAATCGAGAGGTCATTACATAGTTGCAATAAAATATATGTTTCTGCTGGGGCCAGTTCTTTTTTTTTTTAAGCGCTTTAGTTTATAACGTCTGGACCGACATGATGCAGCAGTCTTCTACGGTTATATTCTAGTGCACATTTCTGTTTCTCCGATCTCGCGTAGCGATATATAATCATTGTGTTGTAACTCGAGCTGCAACTTCGGATCATGCTTTCCGGGGAAGAGTTGTGACACAGTCGGGTTCAAAGCACCTCCAGGGCACAGATTAATTTCACAAAATTCATCAGCAATTGTTTCTCGAACTTTCTTCGCTAAAGCCAGAGTCATGAATTGCTGTTGCTTTGCGTCAGGGCCACTGAAGGACCTTGGAAAACTCCCCATGTTCGGCTGTGGAGTTATAAGAGTTAGTGAGGAGCAGAGCTGTCCGTCGCTTACTGCCTATCACCAGCTGCTAACTGCACGTTATAATGTATGTTTTAATGCAATTAGCGTGCGTGCGTCCGTCCGTCCGTCCGTCCGTCCCGTCCCGTCCCGTCCCGTCCCGTCTCGTCCCGTCTCGTCTCGTCTCGTCTCGTCTCGTTTCGTTTCGTTGCTTTTTCATTTCCCTCCAAGAGTGGCTGATACCCACCATGTGGCGTTGGCCAAGAATAGGGTACTAAGAATAGAAGCATCTTTGAAAAATTTTAAATAGCTTAACAGAATGAAGTCAGATAAAAATGAACCTCTTGAACCTCTTTCACGCCAACTTGGATCACTGGATATGTGCCACTCATATGTGCCGCAATTCAATGACAAAAAAATATAAATTTATGCGGTGCTGGGTGGAACGTAACCTGCTTCAACTGTATTTAAACACACGCCACGCTAAGGCTTGGAGACGGTTGCGCCAGATCGGGCAGCGTGTCCATAGATATGCGCAAGAGAGGCACCCAGTTGCATAAACCCGTCAAGCATGACGCATTTCAGAGTTGGCAATACTCTGTGTCGCTACAATGGTTCTATGCTAATTCTATTAACCTCAACATTCACGGTGAGATGGGCTCTGCTGGATTTTAATTCCGTGTATTCGTCTCCAAGTTCAGCAAATTTTTTTTGCGGGCGAGCCTACCTCACCGTTTTTGTAAACCGATCCCCGTGATGTGCAGTCCAAAATTTTGTGCCACAGGTGTGACTGGATATGTTCACTCAATTACAGCACTAGTTTACTGCACTGGGACCTTACGCGCGAGCCAGTCAAGTTGTTTCTCCGGGTTTTTTTTTTCTCTGCTTTCTTATCTTAATGATGAAGCAAGCGAAGTATTATTAGGAAGATACCACTAAACTTGTGACCCCATTCATCACAGCTTATCCGTATAATTACAAGTTGAAAATCAAATCTAGAATTCAAATGAAAGAAACTGTTCAAGTCTGAAGATCCAATACTAGAAACAGGATGCACATCAACTTTTTGATGTTACCTTTTACCCCATAAGGTGAATGACCCGCCTCATATGTGCCTAATAGAGGACTGTGCTGGTGCATCTGCAACGTGACAATAAAGATGCGAACGTTTATTCCTCCACGCGAGATCATTCAGGAGATGGGCGAGGTTTGTCAATTTGATTGATTTTACACGTGCATCATTATTAGCTAATAATTGCGGCAATGACCACCTCCGCTGAACCCAAGAGTGTTTTGTTTCAACAGCTCTCAGCTCACAGGCGGTGATCAAATAAACTACTTCCTAGCATCCCACGACATTTCCTAAGAAACCGAAATGTATTCACTCTTCTCCGCAGTTATTCTGGCGTGTTGTCTCGACCAGCCGACAACGTCTGCTAGAGACATCTCAGAGTAATTGATGCCAGACATACGTGACACTGCAGAGGCCGTAACTGCTTCTTCATTAAAGAAAGAAGGCACAGCCATTGCATCACATTTTTTTACATGATGAATAAAACATATGAACTATTAGTGCAGTCCACTGTCCTCGCAGTAATCGCGACCATGTGGATGAGGACCGCATGACCTTCAGCAGCTGATACCCGGCCCATAGCAGCCGGCGCCGAACGCTTCGGAGGTGCGTGCTGGCGGTCCTATACTGCAGGGTAGCCAGCGGCCGACGACGATGGCGGACCTTCAACTGGGGCGCCGTCTGCAGAGCCTAGGATCTCCAGGAATCCGCCCTGCTCGAACGTCGACTGGCCCGCAGACGAGTCGTCGTCATCTTCGTCCAGGAGCGTGGGGGATAGCAAAATATCCAGGATTGCTCGGGCTGGATAATACGCGGCTGTTTGAATACGCGAGCTGCCGCATACTGAGCAGTGGGCACTGCGTTTTCTCTGTTGGCTCCTCGCACTGATGGTGGCAGAGGACCGCGGAACCAGTGCACGTTGTAGGGCTGCGCAGCCGAGCGAGCCGACGACGTAGCCGCGATAGTGGCCGATGGCCTAGGGAGTGGCATTCCCTGACCAGCGCCCGAATCGCTGCCGCAGCGCTGGTTGCACGGTGTCCGTTCCTTTTCGAAGGCGACGGCGGATGCTGTTGCTTCTGGAAATGCGGGGTGCCTCGATCCTGAGCCACGGCCATGGAAATGCTCGGCTGCTGCTCCTGGTCCCCGGAAGTGCCCCTCTTGAGCTTGCTGGCAACCGCCTTGGCTCTGCGTTCCTGCCCCTTGCACCGTTGGGCCTCACGTGGATTGTTCATGTAGCCCGGGTACTTCCTTCGGTGGACAGCGGCAACTTCGGCCGCCTTGCGCTGGTAAGGCTCTTTGTCGGCGGCGCTGAGAGAACCCCACAGCTTGACCAGGTGGCTGCTCACACGCTGGTTGTTTTCATTCGGGTTCTCAGCGGCCACCGATCTCCTCTTTCCATGAGCGACCAGCATAAAGGCGTTTGGAGGTCGCGGAATGCGCGACCGCAGCTGGTAACTGTGTTGCACCTCACTGCTCTGCGATGCACCCGCCACGCCGGGATTGAAGGCTGGCGTCGGAGGCCGGGATTGGAAGTTGTGACCGAAGGCGCGGAATGCGACGCTGACAACGACGCCTGACTTTCGCCGGGGTCGTCGTCTGCAGAGTCCAGGGTCTCCAAAGATGTAGCCGGCCAAAGATACGACCTGGTCGAACGATGAGCTTCTTCTTCTAGTTCTTCTTCTTTTTCTCTTTAGCTCGTGACCCGTACGCCCTCGTGGCTTGCGAAGACACGAGTGAATATTTAGGATGCCGACAATTCCCATTGCCACATTCAAAACTGAACAGGGCTCAGGCAGTCTCACTGCGCTTATTGCAAACGGGTACATATCCCACACCGTACAACAATAATAAAATATCTCCAGAGAGGGAGATTAAGATGGACTGCAATGATTGTAATGACATCATTGGAATCAGACATATGCTGGCGGGGTGTCCCGCGTCTCCCCAACCTCGTTGAAGAATGGACACAGTGGGAGAAAAGGATTCAAAGCCCATTGTTTCAGGACCAACTAAGGGCAGTCCAGAGGGCCCACGATGTCGCTGAAAGGCTTGGCCTGACAGTGCCAACGTGGGAGCGGCCCGCCTTGGCTTGAGAAGTCGAGCCTCCGGACCTCATTACAATAAATGTTTTCAAACACACACCAGTATAGAGATAATAATTCTCGAACATTACGGAGAAATGCATTGATGTTCTAGTTGCTCTCTTAATCAAGCTTGTTTATGCATTCTAGCACGAAACTAACTAGTACGCTTAAACACACCCAGACTCGCCTTGTGTAAGGACGGAATGCATAGAGCCCTACAAATATAGTTTCATAATCTCTCACGAGATCAATACACCTTGTCGAACTTTTTTCCCCTCATTTCCAAGCAACCCTGGATCTTCATAAGATTGGCGTTGGTGCTTCTTATTCTACTGGTGCTGTCCTGCTCAATAGCTCACTCATATAAAGAATCGGCTTACACGTAGCCTTATCTGTACTATCCTTACCAAGATGTGCCTGTTGCCGGTTCTGTTCTCTACAAAATTACACAATCAAACAAATTGTACCTAAATTTTCTTACTGCAACAGATCTGCACTTTAAGCGCATGGTTAATTTGTAAAGCGATGTTTTCTATGCTTTCTTCCTAGGGGTTCGGAGCGTCCGCTCGGTCGGCTGCTTGCCAAGTCAGGTGGGCCAGTTCTGGGGAATGGGCAATAGTGAACTGGTCTGGCATGGACAGGGTGGATGAAAAGCGGGCTGATTCCGAAGACTGGAATCTCCGACCACGTGGATCACGTGGGTAATGTGGTGGGGGCTTCCGCATCTCGCTGATTTACTGGACCGGCACGTTATCTCTATGCTGCGAAACACTTTGCAGACGTTGCAGCTCACAAGCGGTGATCAAATAAATTAGTTCCCAGCATCCCACTACATTTCCTAAGAAATCGAAATGTATTCATTCTACTCCGCAGTTATACTGGCGTGTTGTCTCGACCAGCCGACAGCGTCTGCAACGGGCATCTCAGCGTAATTAATGCCGGTCATACGTGACACCTCAGAGAGCGTAACTGTTCCTTCATTAAAGAAAGAAGAAGTCAAAGCCATTGCATCAAATTTATATTCTTTGACTTGATAAATAGAACTTATAAACTATAGTGCAATCGGTGCAACTATAGTGCAACTATAGCGCTGTTGATTCGCGGTCCTTAGCAGCTGGCGCCGGAGACTTGGCAGGCGCGTGCTTCCAGTACTATGCTGCAGTGCAGCCAGCGGCCGACGACGATGGCTGACCTTCGCCTGGGGCACAGTCTAGATTCCGCCGTGGTCGAACGACGAGGTGCCTGCAGACGAGTCGTTGTCTTAGTCGTCCAGGTGCGTGGGGGATAGCTGATTATCAAGCATCGCTCGGGCATACGGCGATTTAGGCTATTCAAATACGCGAGCTGCCGTTAACGGAACAGTGGGCACGGCGTTTTCTCTGTTGGCCCTAGGCACTGATGTTGGCAGAGGACCGGGCAACCGGTGCACGTTGTAGGGCCGCGCAGCCGAGCGAGCCGACGCCGTGGCAGCGATAATGGCCGACGGCCTAGGGAGTGGCATTCCCTGACCAGCGCCCGAATCGTTGCACCAAGCAGCGCTGGTTGCACAGTGTCCGTTCCTTTTCGAAGGCGGCGGCGGATGCTGTTGCTGCTGGAAATGCGGGGTGCCTCGATCCTGAGCCACGGCCATCGAAATGCTCGGCTGCTGCTCCTGGTCCCCGGAAGCGCCCCTCTTGAGCTTGCTGGCAACCGCCTTGGCTCTGCGTTCCTGCCCCTTGCACCGTTGGGCCTCACGTGGATTGTTCATGTAGCCCGGGTACTTCCTTCGGTGGACAGCGGCAACTTCGGCCGCCTTGCGCTGGTAAGGCTCTTTGTCGGCGGCGCTGAGAGAACGCCACAACTTGACCAGGCGGCTACTCACAGGCTGGTTGTTTTCGTTCGGGTTCTCAGGGGCCACCGACCGCCTCTTTTCATGAGCGACCAGCATAAAGGCGTTTGGAGGTCGCGGAATGCGCGACCACAGCTGGTAGCAGTGCTGCACCTCACTGTGCAGCGATGTACCCCCCACGTCGGGATCAGAGGCCATGGCAGGCACCGCTGTCGCCGCTTCTGCTGCTGGCTGGGACAGAAGGCGTGGAATGCTTCGCAGGCGCGTGCTGTTGGTCGTTTGCTAAAGCGAAGCCGACGACGACAGCTGACCTTTACCGGGGTCGTCGTCCTTAGAGCCCAGGGTGTCCGAAGATGTCCAAAGATCCGTCCTGGTCCAAAGACGAGCTGCTTCTTCGTCTTCTTAGCTCGTGGTCCATACCCTCTTGTGGCTCGTGAAGACGCGAGTGCATAAAGCTAACGAATTTAGAAGCTAAATCGCACGTGAAAATTTCATTAAAGATAAATTCATAGGCTTTCATTATGACGAGGGAAAATATTTCGTAATAGGTACGAATGTAAGTATTGCTGAATCCGACGCTTCCTAGAGCACTTTACAATTTCCTCACTGTAAGTGTTTGTACTGAGATATATGACTAGCTGTGTTGATTCATTAATCTGGACTAATTAGGAAACTAAACTAAATGCAAGACATTGTGCAATTCGCTTCCATAAAGTGGCAGACGTGACTTAGTCCGAAATAATAATAATCAATCAATCAATGATTTTATTAGCTTATTAAGGTGCCAAGAAACAACCTCGACGGTATTGGTGCTGGCGCATAATAATAATAATAATAATAATAATAATAATAATAATAATAATAATAATAATAATATTCTTTATTACAATGAAGCAATTGGTGCAGATATCTTTGCTAGGTCTGCCGAAGCCTTCCTTTGGCTTGTACGTTATCACTAGTAGCAGCAGTAGTAGTAGTAATAGTAGTAGGAGTAGTAGTAGTAGTAGTAGTAGTCTATGCGTGCGCTAGCGCTCAGACATTAGGCTTTTCCTGGGCATGGTGAATAATTGATTGATCGATTCATTGATTAAATAAATAAAAAATGAATTTATTCGTTATTATTATTGCATCTCTGAGTGCGCTTATGCGCTGTTCAAGCAAAGTTCCAACAAGGACATTGTAAATTGCAACACATATTTACAATCAATCTCCTTCAATACTTCCATTCTAGTCACAGAACTTGCGCGTAACGCTGTGGGAGCGTTTCATTCAGCGGCCGCAGCGGATGCATCGCGGTGCTGGAGCAGCTAGAAGGGTAAGATAGAGAGGAGTCATAGACACAGTCAAGCAATATATATATATATATATATATATATATATATATATATATATACACATATATACACACACCTGGGTGCATAGATAAACGAACTTACGACATATCTCGAGCAAACAACAAGATAATACAAGAATGGGAAGCGGAGTACTGCAATAATGAAACATAGAGCACTTCTGAGCTACAATAAATATGAGACGGTGCGAGCAATCTGGCAAGGAGTAATGTGGACAGCGCTGACGTTCGCAAATGTAATTCTGCGCTTAAAATCAGACATCTTGTCCGGGTTGGAAGTTAACCAAAGATTGCTAAGCAGTGTGGCTTTGGGGGGCCACGGTAAAAACACAAATGAGGCAGTGCAGGGCGACAAAGGTTGGGCCTCTTTTCAAGTGAGAAAAGCGAAAGTCAAAAATTAGTTTTCAAGAAAGACCCAGGAACGTGGAAGAAAATAAACTGGTGACTAACATGCACAAATATTTGTTACTCAAGATCATGGACACAGAATGGAGGAAGAGATCGAGAAGTTGGCACCCATGCACAGGGTAATTGAAAGTCTAAATAGACAATCAGGCGTCACCAAAAAGAAAATGAGCCACAGAGACAGTAAATTAGAAGCAAAAGGGTAGAAACAATGAAATGCTACAGAAATTCTGAGAATTGTCTAATAAGTAATTACTTCGCTTTTTTTTTTTACTTTTGATAGCGAGCTCACGCATATCTACCCATCTCTTTTTCCGGACCCAAAGATGGCTTACGCATAAGTCAACAATTCTCAGACTCCTTGTGGCATTTTTTTTATCGAGCCTCGCAGTATAACCTCGTTTCCGATCCGCATCTGAAGACCTCCTTCCCTCTTCTTGCTGTTGATTATTTCGTAGTTCCTGTCGCTCTTCTTGTTGTTCAGGCGAGAACCGATAAGCATCGATAATGGTCGTATCATGTACCATAAGGTTGATAAGGACCGATACAGATTGATAAGGATCGGATCGATTGCTATAGAGTTGATAACGGCCGATAAAATTTATAATGATTATGCCTTCAACAAAAATATCTATTTTCATGACTACGAGTCGCCAAGAAGGGTAAGCAATATCTGCCTTCACAAATGCATGTTTTCGTGATAGATGTTTGTGCGTCTGAATCACAGTATCGATGCGAGCCCTATCTCTATCATTAGGTGATATATACACGCGGATCTCTCTCGTGTTGCACCAAAAACGAGAACAAAAATTTGATAGGTTTCGACCGACTTCACAACCGGAACAGAGGAGGGCGTGCTCCTGCAGTTGCTAAACGACTGGTAGTTCCTGTAGGAAAGCCCCAACATACTCGAAGACTCCAGCTATTAAGCGCTACAGCTGTTCTTCGTACGAGCTCGAAGGCAGAAGCTTAACTGGCAAGTTTTCTGGAGATAATTGTTCAAAACTTGTTGTGCTGGGCTCTTCGTGTTCGCATCCATAAAAGAGAAAAGGGCGAGACGATGACTCAGCCTCGAACGTACTAAACTTGGATGGATAAGGAAAAGACTGGGTCCGGAGTCAAAGTTCCGACGATGAGGCTTGTCAAGGGCGAGCACCAGAACCTTTGTCGAAACGTGGACTCCCGGTTCAGGCTTCAGGGTCTCCCTTAGTAACCCATGGTTGATCAAACCGTGTACGCTTTGCCACATATACGAAATAATGCGTACTACGTTTAACAGTGCAATAAATGGGGCTAATTGTTGGATGTTCATGATTGTCTTGCACTACGTGATGCGCAGATTATTTGATGAACGAAATTATTATTATTATTATTATTATTATTATTATTATTATTATTATTATTATTATTATTATTATTATTATTATTATTATTATTATTATTATACATGGTATGCGGGCCTGTAGAAGCCTGGATGGCTTGTCTGACTATGCCCAGCAGCGTCGGCCACGGCGATAAGATCAAGGTATGTATAGGTGCTACCTTATTGCCTACAAAACATTGTGCAAACTATGAAATAAAAGTGTAATACACCTTATTCCTACGTAGAGTGAACACTTTTTTTCACGCTTAAATTATTATTGTTATTATTATTATTATTATTCCCCACCATCATCATCATCACCCTATTCTTACGTACACTGCAGGACTAAGGTATCTTCCCTGCGATCTCCAATTACCCCTGTTCTGCGCCAACCGATTCCAACTAGCACCCGCAAATTTCCTAATTTCATCACGCCACCCTGTCTTCTGCCTTCCTCTACTGCGCTTCCCTTCTGTTGGTACCCATTCTGTAAACGTAATGGTTCAGCGGTTATCTAATCTGCGCATTACATGACCTGCCCAGCTCCATTTTTTACTCTGTGTCAATTAGAATATCGGCTATACCCGTTTGCTCTCTGATCCAAACCGCTCTCTTTCTGTCTCTTAACGTTATGCCTAGCATTCTTCGTCCCATCGCTCTTTGCGCGGTCCTTAACTTGTTCTCGAGCTTCTTGGTCAGTCTCCAAGTGGCTGCCCCATTTATCAGCACCGGTAAAATGCACCGATTGTACACCTTCCTTTTCAATGATAATGGCAAGCTGCCAGTCAGGAGCTGACAATGTCTGCAGTGTGCACTCCAACTCATTTTTATTCTTCTGTGAATTGCCTTCTCATGATCAGGGTTCCCTGTGACTAATTGACCTAGGTAAACGTACTCCTTCACAGACTCTAGAGGATGACTGGCGATCCTGAACTCTTGTGCCCTTGCCAGGGTATTGACCATTATCTTTGTTTTCTGCATATTAATTTTCAACCACAGTCTTACATCCTCTCTGTTAACGTGCTCAATTATTTGTTGCAACTCCTCCCCAGTGTTGCTGAATAGAACAATGTCATCTGCAAATCGAAGGTTGCTGAGATATTTGCTGTTGATCCTTACCCCTAAGCCGTCCGAATAGTACTTCTTCCAAGCAAGCAGTGAATAACATTGCAGAGATTGTGTCTCCTTGTCTGACCTCTTTCTTTATAGGTATCTTACTACTTTTCTTGTGCAGAATTAGGGTAGCTGTGGTATCTTGATAGATATTTTCCAAAATATTTACGTAAGCCTCCTCTACTCCTTGATTACGTAGTGTCTCGGTGTCTACCGGTATCTCGACTGAATCAAATGCTTTTCGTAACTTATGAGAGCCATAGAGAGAGCCTGATTGTACTCTGCGGATTTCTTGATTACCTGAATAATCACATGGATGTGATCCATTGTAGAGTATCCCTTCCTGAAGCCAGCCTGTTCCCTTGACTAAAATCCAGCGTTGCCCTTATTCTATTGGGTAACACCAGTGAGTACCGAAGTGTTGACCAGAATATTCACTACAAAGCCACAGGCTCAATTTTAATTTTCGTAACTGTGCACTTCAAGCAACCGGGCAAACAATTTATTGTGCAGGAAGTAGTTCTGACAATTTTTTTAACACAAAAGAAAACGGTGCAAGAATGGTGCTATGAGAAAACATCCTTGCTATTTTATTCAGTACCAGGGAACATATCACTGAGCAAGTATACGTTATAGAATTGTCCAGTAAATAAAGGCAGGCAGGTAAATTTACACAGGGCAGTAAACACTCATGCAGGATAAAACGCACTGTGGGAAAACAGCCTGATGAACCCAGCAGGCATTTATGGTAGCGTTGTCTGAAAGCTGCCTTGCCTCGGCAGAGGATGGTACACTGCTCTATTACCAGCATCATTGATGACGACAGACAGGCAAAAGGTAAAGAGCTTGCTGTATGCCAGCACCAGATTTCACAGAATACGCTCATAATAATCACCCTCATGAGCTAACGGAGACGATCCAACGCCTTTAATTCCCACCATATGCTTTTTGTAATGGTACATTGACGCTGTTTTGCATTGTACAGGTTGAGCCACTTGAAAGAACCAAGAATACTTGGATAAGGAAAAGGTACCGACAGAGATCCCTTGGAATACTGAAGAATTTGACCAGAAACTAGTGCCGTAGGCAAATATACGAGTCGACGAGATGTACAGTGCAAACATTTCAAGAGTTCCTGAAAAGCTTCGCCACCACCACTGCTGAAAAGTCGAGCTTACAGAAGCTCTTGACCAATTGTAAAAGACCAGCCATCAAGTATTTCGTGAATTGTAAACGCACCCCAACTGGAATGATGCCAAATACCACACACACACACACACACACACACACACACACACACACACACACACACACACACACACACACACACACACACACACACACACACACACACACACACACACACACACACACACACACACACACAGCGTTCCATTACCAAAGCACAATGCGAATGACCGCAAGAAGCCCCGGATCAACACAGTGCTAGAGCTTGAGCAGTGTACCATTATGATGAGCTAGAACAGCGTGTTACCCAAGATTTTTCAGTCCCTACATCATACAGTTACAGCCACTGAATAAAGTACAACTTCATCGAGTGGCCGTGGTACCGCCATGGGTGGAATGAACGCGAAGAGGAATGTTATACGGGCATTCACGCCACGCAACGTCGTGCCATTTCTTGGGACTTCATAGATGTAAGGTCTCGTTGAAACATTGAAGAACTTTTCGTGCAGCGCGACGTCGTCGAGAGTAGCAATGAGACGAGTGGAGAGAGCAACGCCTGTCTCACTACGGTCTACATTTGGTGCCATCGCCTACTATGCTGGTCAGACAGACCTTGACGGGCGACAGATATCAAGGCAAGGATTGCAGACTGAAACAACAAACAGGCATCTTGTTAATTAAATGTCAGCACACCGTCACAGTACGAGTACGAAGAATTAGGTATCCTTACGTGTATTTGACGTACTGCGGGGCAGGATTTACAGGCAACTTCATTCACCAGGACATATGTAGCAATGAGGCAGGAACAGCAGCGAAGACACGATCAGCTGCGGGACGACAGGCGCTGCACGTCATGCGTCCGAGACGAGGCCAGGTGCTGGAAAATCACTCGCGTCCTTCTGGTGGCAAAGGCCGAGGAACTGAAACGACAAGCAGGCGTCGTGTTAATGGCCCGTGAGCACACAGTCGCAGCATGGGTCGAATGAATGCGATATACTGACGTGCAATCAGCGTACTGCAGGGCGAGCTTTGTAGGCATCTTCATTCACCAGGACACCAATAGCAGTGAGGCAGGAACAGAAGACACGATCAGCCGCGGGACGACAGGCGCTGAACGGCACCTATCCGAGACACGGCCGGGAGCAGGAACATGCGCCAGGGGCCAATGCGCACGTTAAGGATCTAAAACTAAAAAAGGGGCACCTGTTAGATGACGAAAGTAACCAGAAAGACGTGCTTACCATGAGAAGAGTCGTGGCGCTGCCGTGGGCGATGGACTCGTCCAAGATGATTGGCTTGTCGAGCGACGAACGCACGGCACGACACAAGACGAGAACATAAAATTAAAAATTAAATTATGGGGTTTTACGTGCCAAAACCACTTTCTGATTATGAGGCACTCCGCAGTGGAGGACTCCGGAAATTTCGACCGCCCGGGGTTCTTTAATGTGCACCTAAACCTAAGTACAGGGGTGTTTTCGCATTTCGCCCCCATCGCAATGCGGCCGCCGTGGCCGGGATTCGATCCCGCGACCTCGTGCTCAGCAGCCCAACACCATAGCCACTGAGCAACCACGGCGGGTAGACGAGAACATAAGGAAAGACAGAAATGTGTGGCCACCCACCACCGTATTCGCAGCAGCACTGCAGACCGAAGGCAACATCCGTTCTTCTGTTTTGCTAGAAGGGACCTGACACTAATTCCGGGTGCAGATTACTTCTGCGGTTCCACATTTCGCGCGCGCTGTCGCGGAATTGTGGCCGGGAAGCAACAGCACTCGGAATGGGCCGATGTCCGTGTCGTAAACGCGAGAGGACCCCTGCCAGCTGAACCTTCCTAGTGTTAGCTAAGGCTAAAGCTACAATCGCCCCACCCAGTCCTCTTCGCTTCCGTCACGGAGACGACCCGCTGTGGCTGCGGCCATCTCTTGCCAATCAGTCTTAAACAGTTAGTATTGTGAATTAGTTAATTTAATAGCCGCGCCACCCTCGCCAGCTATAGACTCCCACCTCGTGAATTAACAGCCGAAGTACGCAGCGCCGACAGTTGCTCCGTTGTCCCTCAGAGTAGTGCCACGATCACCTGGTTGCACGGGATTCACCTATGGTTGGAAAGACGAAAGAAAAAAAAAATAACAAGATAACGTCAACGGCAAGGAAGACTTGAAACGCACCGTATTGGTACGTAAGCAACGTGGGTTAGGGGGGGGTCTCGGAAAACACGCTATATATTGTACATGAGCGAATTGATGCCGATGAAAACGACGTTAAAAGCGGATGCTCGCGTCGCATTCAGCGTTAGTATGTACTGTAGTCCCAAATTAAAGGACGGGTCCTGGCGCCTGGCACTGTCGGCGAGAACGGCGTCGTCCATTGCGACGTCGTTCTCAGACAAACAGTGGCTCCGAAATGCTCTCGACACAAACCAACACTACAAACCCTTCCACGGATTGCGCGGAGATCCACCGTGCGACATTGAAGATCGCGTGACAGCGAAGACCTCTCGCTTGACGCGCCTGCACAACAGCGTCTATAGGCTTGCGTATAGTTGCGATAATTACGCCGTTACAATACACATGGATGCGACACTAACAGCGTTCTGAGTCAAGAGAAGATGGCGCAAAATACAAGGGGAAATTAATAGCTAAACAGCGAAAAGTAAAAAAAAATCGTATTCGTGTCCCAAACCCAAATGTAAGGCGATGCGCTTTCCGTGGCCAGAAATGTCAAGAGAATGTCAAGAGTATGTTACTCAGTAACGTCTAAACTAGGAAATGGCCATTGTGTAGGCAAACAGGAAGAAGTCAAAATAGCCGCGTCACCCTAAGCTATATACCTATACGGGGCCCACCTTGTAGGTTAGCTGGCGAGGCACGTGGCGACGACAGTTGCATCGCTGTCCCTTGGTTCCATTCGCACGGTCAGTTCGCCGGACACATACACAAAATAAAGCTTGCTGGCAGGCGCGACTCGAGACTTATAGGCAACGACGGAGGCGTTGTCGTCAAGCGTGACAACGCAAGCGTGAGAAGGGATGAAGTGGCCGCCGGGCGTAGGAGCGCCAATGCACTGGCGCTCCTACACGGCCCATGGGTCGTGCATGCCCGGTAACCGCGCTTGCAGAAGTCGAGGTCATGACTAGCCGCGACGCGAAGCTTCGAGCACGCCTTACAACATACATAACCCGCCCGTGGAAGGAGCCGGTGAAGTGGTAGCTATGGCGTCTCACGTTGACAGTCGCGTCCAGAGTATATATACGACGCAGAGGTTCAGCTGACACGCGTGCGGCGGAAGAGCAGCGGCAGCGTCAAATTCAGTGCGAGGTGCGGGTATCCCGGTGGCCGCTTCTTATATATCATTTATTGACGATTCTTCACTGTTCGCGCATGCGCCCAGGAGTCTTTCCTTCGTGCGCCGTATACGTTATCGCCGAGATCATCTCGGCGCAATCGTGATGGTGCAAGAAAATAAACGAACCACCGAAGGAAAATGATCGTCGCCAAAAGCAGGCCTTCGGTAAGCCGCCGGTTTCCGAATGTTCCAGAAGCGTCTACTTTGTTCGACAGCTGCGGGCGTGCCGCGCTGAGGATTACGTGGGACCGCCATAGCGGTACCGCTTGCAGTCGCGCCGTCTATCGACGGGGCCCGCGCACTTTACGTCACCGTCGTGTTTGCGATACCCTCTCACAAATTGCGTGACTTCTCACGAGCGCGTGCTATACTAATGGCATCTTCGGCTGGTCGTTTCTGAGTGCTCTAGAGCGCTCTCGCGAGCAGCGTTGTCTTCGGCTGGTTGAAAAAGGGTGCGCGCCCTGCCTTCGGCTGGTTCTTCTCGATCGCTCTCCTCCATTTTCGAGTGCTCTGAGGCACACCGAGCCCTGTCGTGAGAGCAGTCGTCGAGATTGAAGCGTTTCCTGCAACGTCATCACAGCGCAGCATCGCTGCTGTTGGTGATGGTCCACCGTAACCTAGACAACCTATTCCACTGCATGCTGGCGTCTCGACGAACGGTCGTCCTACGGCGCGTCCGCCGGTTTTACCAGCAGCGCCGGGAGCTTTGGATATATAGGCGAAACATCGGACGTTGGCCGTAGCCACGTGATTTCGAATCTTCCATTTCACGGAGGAAGGAAACTAAGGAGAGGCCCTGACGTCACTCTTTGTGAAGCAAAAGTGAAGCCGGAATTTGGCGTTGCTCATGGCGATGCTCCGCCTTTTGGGCCACCCTCCTCGCTTGTTTACATCTTTCGCGAAACCACGCCGCGCTGCGCGTGGTGTCGCGCGCGCGCTCGCGCAACATCTGGCAGAGCACGGTGCAGGTAACACAGCGCAACAAGACACGGTGACTAACGCAAACCCGCCCACTCAGCGCCTTTGCCACGGCCCGAAACCTACCAGAGCAACACGTGTGAGCGCTCAAAACCACGGAGGAAGGAAACTAAGGAGAGGCCCTACCCCTTCCGCGCGCTAGGAGAAAAGTGTGGCGGAAATGACGTAGTAGGTTCTCATTTTGTTGCTGCTTTTTTATTTTTTCTGTTGTATGGCCACGCCTTTTGGGCCACAATGGCGGCGCTGTTATGGTTTTGAGCGCTCACACGTGTTGCTCTGGTAGGTTTCGGGCCGCGGCAAAGGCGCTGAGTGGGCGAGTTTGCGTTAGTCACCGTGTCTTGTTGCGCTGTGTTACCTGCACCGTGCTCTGCCAGATGTTGCGCGAGCGCGCGCGCGACACCACGCGCAGCGCGGCGTGGTTTCGCGAAAGATGTAAACAAGCGAGGAGGGTGGCCCAAAAGGCGGAGCATCGCCATGAGCAACGCCAAATTCCGGCTTCACTTTTGCTTCACAAAGAGTGACGTCAGGGCCTCTCCTTAGTTTCCTTCCTCCGTGGCTCAAAACCATAACAACGCCGCCATTGTGGCCCAAAAGGCGTGGCCATACAACAAAAAAAATAAAAAAGCAGCAAAAAAATGAGAACCTACTACGTCATTTCCGCCACACTTTTCTCCTAGCGCGCGGAGGGGGTAGGGCCTCACCTTAGTTTCCTTCCTCCGTGTTCCATTTCCTTCGAGCGCGATTCACACGTTCGGCTTGCGCGCTTGCCCTCTACGTCTGAGCTTGGGGAACGCCGGATCTGCCCGACTCTGCTTCGTGGGATGGAGGCGACGAGTCGAAGATACCATAAGGTCCTTATCAAGTTTTGCGATTCTCGGATCTCATTTTATTTACGATTGTGACTATATATGGACGCCCCAGGCGGATTTCCGCGTCGCCGTGATTTTCCGTATAAGGTCCAAGTGGAATACATCGCGGCCGTGCGCCTTATTTTGTGGGTGCGAGTGAAAGCATGCAAAGGTGAGCCGAGAAGGTTGGGGCATATGATGGTTGTGGTTCCATCTCGCGCGCGCAAGGGAAGAAGGCAGGGGGGAAGCGCGCCGTCTTCCATCGCGCGCAAATCAGCAGGAGAGGGCGGGAGGCGAGGCGTTATACTTGGGCGGCTTGAACGCGAAAGCATGGTATCACTCATGAGGCGGCAAATCTGGCGTAGTTGTCAGCGGTGACGGGAGCGCTGATTGTCCAAAATCTCATCGCTACCTCGACCTTAGGTGGGAGTCGAACACAAAACCTTTGATGTTAATTAAGGCGACATTAATTAAGGTACAGTTAATTAAAGTACTCAAAGCGAAGAGCTTTGGTGTTAATAAGGTGCCGGTAATTAAATCGCAGCTAATTAAGTTATAGTTGATTGAGGCACGCAAGTCTACGTCTTTTTGTGGTAATTAAGGCGAATTTAATGAACACGTAGTTAATTAAGATATAGTTAATTGAGGCACTCAAACGGATGACCTTGTGTTGTGGCCTAATGTCTAGCGTTATGGCATGACTCACAGTGGAGGAAAAGAACTAGAAAGCTTACCAGCAACAATGCGAGTAGACCAAGCAAGTACACCAAGGAAGAAGCATGTGCTTGCTGCAGTAAAGCTAGGGAAACGATGGAACATGTTTTATTAGAATATGAAGATGTCTACCCAGCAGTCAGTTTAGGCTCCGGTGGCTTCGATTTAACATGTTTTATTTAGAATATGATGTCTACCCAGCTGTCATTTTAGGCTCCGGTGGCTTCCTTGAATTCTTTAGGTTCAGGGATAGCAGTGGGAAAGCAAACATGTCCGCAATAGAGATTAGTAAAAGGTGATTGGAAGCTTGGTGGCTGAAAAGTATAAAGCCCGTAAACAACGGAGGCGTACAAAAAACAGTTTCAATAGTGGTTCAGAAAGTTTCATGCTGGCCATTCCTTGTGTGCTATATATATATGACATTAGGCAGAACAAGAGCAAAAGCTTGGTGACATAACCCACCGCGCCCTGTTTCAAAGGGGGACGCTCATAGCACCCTTCTTCCTATTGACACCAATGATGTCCAACAGATGTCTTATGGACATCTACTGCTAGGACATGAATATCCTTGGGATGTGTCATATGCATCCTGTGGACGTCCCTGACATGACTGTTTGGTGGCACTTTCCAAGTCCTGCGGACATCCCTTGCACGTCCACGAGGGACTTTATGGGGACATGCAGTGTACATATTTATACACATATGCCAGGGCTTGAACTGTATTTGCCATAATGTCGATTACGGTCGCTGCACACGCTGTGTGACAAATACAGCGGTAAGAGCGCCCATGCATCAAGAACAGATACACTATGTAGACAAGTTACGTACTCGCACTTTTGCGCAGAAATTCAGCATACTCTTCATCCTTGTAGGCCTTTCGCTGAGCACAAGTGTCTTATTTAACTATGTTAACTACGAGCTTTGGACTGTAATTCGAACCTGCGAGAAAACATTCTTTTACGGAGAAACTCAAAGACAAAGCCTAAATTGGAGGACAAATATTCATGTGCATGTCAAAAGATGTCCACGTGGGATAACCTTGGTACGTCCATGTACGATATCTGAAGCAGGTTCGTCTGCAATATCCTTGGGACATCTGTAATAGGATATCCAAAACTGGGTATAGACATTAGGAAATCGTATATCATATGGTGGAAGCACTTTCACTGGTTGGCGCCCGCAGGAGTGGCCGTAGAAGGCAGACTGCACGAGTTCTTGACATGCACATTGCCTTTCTTTGCCCGTGTTGCGGAAGATTTTCACGGGGTATATCCCAGGCTATACTTCAGTTCTGCCTCATGCTTTGCATCGAACATTTTGCCATCTCCACCGTTTAGTCCCTTTGTAACTTTATTTTTCCCTGTGCTGTTCTAGACTTATCCATTGATATTGTACTATCTATAGTCAATACTTCTGTTTATTCATTTAGTTTTCTAAGCAAATCATGTGTGGGCTCACTAACCAGACTGCGGCATGCAGTCGGTAATGGCGTGCAAGCTCACACGGCAGAACGCACAGGTTTTCTTTTATCCACGAAAAAGAAAATTATTAAAGCTTGCTCTGCTTTAGCTGAAACAGTCTGTAGTGACACTTCACCATGAATATGTGCCTTTCAACTGCTATACTTCATACTGCGAGTTATATTTTTCATTTGTTAATAAGGCCAAATCTAGATACACAGACAGGCTTAAAATTTTTCTTTCGTTACTGCTTTTGAATGCTTTTGCTCTCGAGCTAATGCATTCTAAACCGGTTTAAAAATTTCGTAATCAAATGGCAAAGTGACCCCCATTACTGTTGGCCACTTAGCACGACGAAGCGTAGCGACTGCGGCGCAATAAAAATTCAATGAATTTTGGGGTGTACGTGCCAAAAAAAACGTAATTCTAAGGCACACCGTAGTGGGAGGCTCCATATTAATTTTAACCACTAGGGGTTCCCTAACGTGCACCTACATTTAAGTACATGAGCGATTGTGCCATGTTTCTGTGAACAAATCATGATACATCTTGCTTCACATCCTATCATGACAACTAAATGCACAGACGAACGCAAGTGCTGATACGAGCAAGTGACTTGTTTAAAGCTTTGAAACCAGCTCACAAAATGATAAGCATGCATATCACCCACAAATTGTGAATTATAGTGCATTTTCCGCACATATGACCAACTCTTGCAGATATAATCCACTTCTACATACCATCGTGAATGCGCTGAGAGTATGTGTGGAAACAAATAAACGCATTTGAGAATAAATAGGCTCCATCATGCACTTTGCCCCTCGTAGACCATCAGTCATAATTTCAAAACGAGTAAGAGGTCACATAGCATCTCATAAGCATTTTATTTTTCCCACCTCATCCAAGCCAGAGCAACAGTGGCCGGAGTGTCCGAAAGCCTCCACAACGCATTAAAATCCCCCAGTTGCGAGCATCGTGGTTTGGGAGCCGACCCCCCCCCCCCCCACGGAACTTGCGCTCTCTCCGTGCGAACAGGACAGCCGGAGTGAAACCTGCCAGCGCGTGTAATCTTAGAGGCCATGAGCGTATGAGCGAATCTTTGCATCCTGCTACTGGGTTGCAAGAGCTGCGCTTTGACCTCTTACATGACCTCTGGCATTCGGGGCACGTCCGCGACCAGGTCTGTGCTTCTCCGCGGCAGCACGCAAGTGGCCGGCGCCATCGTTTCGTTGTGCGGTTAGTTTTCACAGCTAGCTCAGCAAACTACTTCGGCTCATCCGTCAGCTGCCGGGAATCTGCAATGGGGTTCCTAGGAAGCGTTTGATGGCATGCAACGCTGAATTTAATCTCAAGATTGTCGGTACGCCGAGAAGCATGGAAAACGAGCAGCTGACCGCAAATTCGGCGTTGACATCAAGTACTATTTCTGTGACTGGGCAGAAAGAGGAGCTCGCCGCAACAAATAAATTGAGAAAAGTGTTCCACAGGAAAGCATGCAAGTTCTCTGAACTCTTAGTCCGAAAAGTTAGAACAAATGGCCCTGTCCTGAATGGCCTTAGGGGCCGTATCACGGAAGGATTCCTTTCATATTTTATTGTTTTTTCCCTTCTTCGATCGTTGGTTTATGTGAAGCAAGACGCTGGTATCCTTATGGGCAGTAATACACGAACGAATCGAAGAAAAGGGGCCCTGACATAATATGGGTCCCTCTACTACAGGATCATCCAATATTTTTTGTGCCACTTTGAAAGTTTAAACTCAATTGAGTTTATATAAAGCTGCAACAGCTGCATTTGAAGGAGCTGAAGGAGCATTGCATTTGCATACTGAATACACATGCAATAAAGCACTAAACAAAACAGGCTATCTAAATCGTAAATTGCGAAAAGCTCCGCGTGAAACAAAATTCCTATCATATAGATCGCTCATTCAAACCATTCTCGAATATCGTTGCCCCATCTGGAACCCTTATAAAGTATCTGACATTAACACCCTCGAATCAGTTCAAAAGAAAACAATCCGCTTCATATACCGCCGTCATAACTGGAATTTCTCACCCTCATCTCACCTTGTTGAACTAGGTCTACAACCTCTGTCCGAGCGGCGTGATCGTACGTGAATGCTATTAAATTGTTGCATAATCTCATAAACACCTCACGCTACTCATTAAATAACAACTCTCTGTCTGCCGATAAACTGAAACCTACTAGGAATAACCACAAACCTAACCTTTCACCATATCAACCGCGTACTAACCTATTTAAGTATCGCTTCTTTCCTCGTACAATTGAAAAATGAAACTTACTACCAGGTGAGACTGGGTCACTGCCTTAAGAGGAATTTTTGTATAAGTTAACTTGATTATTGCTGTGTTTATTATTACTCATTGTATTTTTTATTGCAAAATTTCCGCACAAAAGGAACAAAGTGACGAGATGGCTTTACAGTATTCACGCAAAGAATAAGGAAAAAGCACATAGCGACACCACTTGTAAAGTTAACCTACAGATTTTCATCACGTCAGAACGGTCGTATTTGCGTCCATTCCCTTTCTTCTACATTTTCACTTATTCGTTCTCGCGTATTTCCGTCTGCGTTCCTGTGAACTGTATTGCGAGCGCGCCGGAAACAGGATCGTCAATTGCTTCCACGCTCGAAGTGTACAAACCATGTCTGACTGATCGCAGACGACATTGCTGTAGCTTAAATGAGGCATAGTAGTCCTTATTTCCTAGCGTGTGGGTCTGAAGCGCTCCCGGGAAGCTAAGGGGCCCGTTCCCCCACTTCTCAGCTCTGGTATAAGCGATGTTCAAACGTGTAGAAAGGTTGAAAACACCTAGGCGCTGTCAAGGTCGTCTGCTTTACACGCGGCTCCGAACCACAGTTCTGAGGGCCCGTCTTGCCATTCTTAGTATTTACTCGGGAGCGACACACACAAAACCGCCACACACACACACAAAAAAAAAAGAAGTCGATACACTTTTTCGAAACTGTTAGAAGCAACTCTGTATTTCCTCAAGATTGGCGGCTGCTGCTGCTTATGCTGCTGATGCTCTCCTGCCTAATAGCTCACTAGCAGAACAGCCTTCTTACTACAAATCGGCGCACATAAAGCCCCATCTGTACTTTCCTTGCAAAGATGTGCCTTCTGCCGGCTCTGTTCTCTACGAAGTTACGCGACCAAAACACAAATCGTACCTACATTTTCTCACTGCAACAAATCTGCGCGTTAAAGTGCATGCTTAATCTATCAAAGCGATGTTTTCTATGCTTTCATTCCTGGGGTTCGGAACGTCAGCTCGATCGGCTGCTTGCCAAGCTAGCAGGGCCAGTTCTGGGCAATTTCCAATAGTGAAGTGGTCTGACCCGGACATGCTGGATGAAAAGTGGGCCGGTCCTGGAGACAATGTCATCATTACGCGCGGATCACGTGCGTAATGTGGCGGGGGCTTCCACATGTCACTGATTAACCGGACAGGCCCGTAATCTCTATGCTGCGAAAAGCGTTGCAGAACACGAACCCATATATACCAAGTAATAAACCGCTTCCCAAAAACTTGGCTTCACGTAGACTCCAAAATATCCGTAATACATGCATAATCTCTTTTCCTTTCTCTTCTTATGGCCTGACATACCCTGTAACTGTACCAGCTTCATGCAGCAGCCGCATGTTATCTTCGTTTTCGACGAATGTCGTTGGTGCGCCGTTGCTAAAAAAAAAACATTATGGGGTTTTACGTGCCAAAACCACTTTCTGATTATGAGGCACGCCGTAGTGGAGGACTCCGGAAATTTCGACCACCTGGGGTTCTTTAACGTGCACCTAAATCTAAGTACACGGATGTTTTCGCCCCCATCGAAATGCGGCCGCCGTGGCCGGGATTCGATCCCGCGACCTCGTGCTCAGCAGCCCAACACCATAGCCACTGAGCAACCACGGCGGGTTTCTTTGTAGATTGCCGACAGCTTTGGACAGCGCACAAATGCCGACGATCGCATCCCCGCTTACGTTCCACGAGGAGGCATGCAGGCACACGACACTACAGTTGTTTGACCGGAAACGAGCTCACTATATCGGCGAAAGATCGGCGAGATCACTAGATCGCTTTGCATATTCACATATTCACCAGAGAGCATTTCCAACACGAGGAGATCCCAAGACTTTGCTTTCGTTCGCGTCGAAAGCACTGAGGTGACGTGCTCGCCGTGTGTTGACGTTATACGGCACGGAACCAGGTGAAGCACGCCCTCGCCTTCGAACTTATAGTGACCAAGCCGAGAAGAGTGCCGCTGCACTGCACGTCCACCGTAGGTGCAGACAGGTACCCGAGGAACGTCGCTCGCGAGGAATCGTTTCCTTACCTCGAGGCTTCCGTGTCGTCACCGCTGCATCCAGGAGGTGGACTGGACATGCGCTGCTCGGGCCAGCTCTACCGCGGACCAACCATCCTTCCCCGTCCGTATTCGTCCAACGTCATTTCCGCTGGCTCATCAGAGACGCCACTTGCTGAACATCTCCGGGAGCTTCGCTGTGCTCTTTTGGGTTTTCGAGGCGGCGACGCTGTCACCTCCCGCGAGATGATATTCATCGACGTTGCCAAAGCGGGCCAGAATTTCACTGCCGATATCGAGATGCTTTGCAACCGGCACACGCTCAAAGCGGTTTCCATCTGCGAACACAGCCCGCAGAGGCATGATGAGAGCATGGTTGGAAGCGTCGTCACTTGCGAGTTCCTGATACCCAAGTGACTCTACAATAACTGTTGAATTCCGGACATTGTTCCGGCCTCAATGCACATACGCGCGATTACTGCCCTAAATGAAGTCCTTGCCTAACCAACGATCTTGCCGAGAAATATTTCTATTATCGCTAAAGCTTTTGAAACCGATCGCACAGTGACGAAGCTATTGCTACCCCTCCAGATGCGCGGCTAAATTGAACAGTTTCAGACACTTGACTTGAACTGCTCTAGCTGTTACTCAAGACGGCCAGAGGCGTTCTGCAAATCGAGATATCATTATGTATTTGCAAAAAAATTTTGTTTCTACTGGAGCCAGTTTTCTTTTTCTAAAGCGCTGTATTTTATACCGTCTGGACCCACATGTAGCAGCAGTCTTCTGACGGTTATATTATAGCGCACATTTCTGTTCCCCAATAAACGGGCCGATCTGGCTTCGCGATATGTTCACTGTGTTGTAACACGATCTTCAATTTCAGAGCATGCTTTCCGGGGCAGAGCTGTGACACAGTCGTGTTCAAAGCCCCTCGTGGACACAGCTGAATTTCGCAAAATTCATCAGCAATTGTTTCTCGAACTTTCTTCGCTGAAGTCAGAGTCATGAATTGCTGTTGCTTTTCGTCAGGGCCTCTGAAGGATCTTGGAACACTCCCTAAGTTCGGCTGTGGAGTTATAAGAGTTAGTGCGCAGAACTCTCCATCGCTGTCTGCCTAGCTTTGGCTGCTCACTGCGAGTTACGGAGCATGTTTTAATGCAATTGGCATTCTTAGGATACTTCACATACTCTCCGGTGTCTATATGCCTAGCCATCTGTGTCTCTAACCGTTTTCACGCCATCTTGCGTTGCTGGACTGTTCATGCTCTAACGCATAGAGAATCGCGCTACTGTACTGGGGGAACTAAGTTTGAAAACGACCGTAGGAATGAATCACTGGGCGTTTGTTTGTTTGTTTTCAGGAGTGGCTCATACCCCCCATGGGGGTTGGCCAAGAATAGGGTAGGTAAGGAATTCATTCTACGAGTTTATAAAGAAGCACTATTAAGACATTTTGAATAGCCAGAAACAACGAAGTCGGATAAAAATAAACCTCTTGAACCCCTCTCACGCCAATTTGGGTCACTGAATATTTGCCACTTTGTATCTGCCGCTATTCAATGAAAAAAAAAATGTAAAATTTGTCCGGTGCTCGGAGGAACGTACCCTGCTTCATGTGTATTCAAACACACGCCAAACGCAGACTTGGAGGTGGCGCCGCTAGATGGCGCAGATTGTCCATAGGTATGCGCAAGGGAGGCTCCTGGTTGAATACACACCTCACGCATGACGCATTTCAGAGTTGGCAATACTCTGTGTCGCTACAACGGTTTTACGCTAATCAGATTACCCACGACATTCATCGTAAGATGAGCTCTGCCGGATTTTAATTCCGTGAATTCGTCTCCAAGTCCAGCCACTTTACTTGCCGGCAAGCGTACCTCGTCGTTTTATTAAGCCGATCCCGGTGGTGCCCAGTCCAAAATTTTGTGCCACAGGTGTGACTGGGTATGTTGACTCGATTACAGCACTAGTTTACTGCACTGGGACCTCACGATCGAGCCAGTCAAGCTGTTTCTTCTTTTTTTTCTCTGCCTCTCTTATCCTTATGATGAAGCAAGAGAGAGAGAGTGAACTTTAATGAGCACCAGCAGTTCAGTCAGCTGGGCCTAGGCCTCCCACGATGGGACGTCGAGGTCTTGCCTCTTCGCCGCTTCGTAGGCCTGCTGGTTCGCCCAGAGTTGGTCGTCGAGATGGGAGCTGCGCAGGGCGGCGTGCCATCTCGACGAGAGAGTCACGGGATTAAGGTCTGGGTATTGACGTTTGCACTCCCATAGCATGTGGGGGAGTATTGCTGATTCAGTTTTACAGACCTTGCACGTCTGGCTCGGGTAGATGTCGGGGTATATAGTGTGATAGCGTGTGAGGGAGGGGTATGTATTCGTCTGTAACAGGCGAAGGGTAGTTGCCTGTGCCCTGTTTAACTTGCGCTGAGGGGTGGGGAAGGTTCTTCTTGCGAGGTAAAATGATTTCACAAGGTCGTTGTATCTTGTAAGGCGGTCGCGTCCTGCGGGTGCACCAGCACCATCTCCGGCACGGTTGACTAGTCCTCGTGCTACGGAGTTTGTAGCCTTGTTGAGGTTGGTGAGGTGCGGGTGGACAACGCCGGCGTGCGCTGGGATCCAGACGAGGGTGAGTTGATTTTCAGGTAAATGCGCGGCTTGTCGTAAGATACGGAGTGATTGCTGAGAAATACGACCTTTGATGTAGTTGTTGATTGCTGCGCGAGAATCGCTCAGTATGGTGTGACAGGTTGCGTCAAGAGTGGCCAGGGCGACGGCCACTTCCTCGGCCGTCTCGGCATTTTTGGTAACGATGCTGGCAGCATGTCGGAGCAAGCCGCCTGCCGTGGTAACCGCCGCAAAGCGCCGTCCATCTTGGTACTCAGCTGCGTCGACGAAGGTGACGCCCGCGGTGTTGGCATAAGCTTTGATGAGGGAGGTAGCTCGTGCCTTCCGGCGTTCTTTGTTGTAGTCTGGGTGCACGTTTTTCGGAATAGGGTTGGCGTGTATCCAGTGCTGAATGTCGCGTGGTATTGGGTGTTTGTCTCCATGTCGACGGTGGTAGGTGATATTAAGCTTGTTTATAATGTTGCGGCCCGTTTCCGTTAGGGTAAGCCGCTCTTGTTGGGATCGACGTTGGGCTTCGATTAACTCGTCTAGCGTGTTGTGGATACCTAATTGTAGCAGAAGTTCCGTGCTGGTGTGGTTGGGTAGTCCTAAGGCCTGCTTATAGGCTCCTCTGATGATAATGTCCAGTTTAGTCTTTTCAGCTTTGTACCAGTTGAGAAAGGGCGCAACGTAAGTAATGTGACAGACGATGAAAGATTGGACAAGGCGGATGAGGCTTTCTTCCTTCATACCCCCTCGCCGGTTGGTCACTCGTTTCAGCAGTATGGATGTATTAGCGGTCTGTCGAAGGATCTTGGAGATAGTCGTAGAGTTAGCGTCGTTGGCTTCTATGGTCATACCAAGAACGCGGATGCAAGGGACCACGGGTATAGGTCTGCCATCCCTCAGGTTGAGCTCAATTTCCTCGTATTGAAGCAAGTGAAATAATATTATAAAGATATAAAGATGCCGCTAAGCGTGCGACCCCTTTCATCACAGCATATGTGAATAATATTTTTGAGTGCAAGTCCGACGATCCAATGCTAGCAACAAGTTGCACAACAATTTCTCAATGTTACCATTTACCCCATAAGGCGAATGAGCCAACTCATTTGCCCAATGTGGTGCATTAGTCTCCAAGTCTAGCCACATATTCGCGGGCAAGCGTATCTCACCGTTCTCCAGAGCTAATCCCGCTGATGTGCAATAAAAAATTATGGGCTACAGTGGTGACTGGGTATATTCACTCGGTTACAATAATTGGTTACTACACTGGGACTTTAGACGCAAGCCAGTCAAGCTGTTCACCTTTTTTTTCTTTGCGGCTTTAAGCTTGATGATGAAACAGGTCAAGTATTATAACACTGCCGCTAAACGCGCGACCCCCTTCATCGCAGCACATCTAAATAATTACAAGCTCAAACTCAAATCTAGCATTCAAGTGAGAATTTTACTCAGTTCAAATCTGAAGGTCCAATGCTACCAACAAGTTAAGGCGAATGACACCTCTCATCTGCCTATTATCAGGACGGCGCTCTTGGCTCTTCTACGCGAGAATGAAGATACGAACGTCAATGTATCCACGTGAAACGATTCAAGAAATGGGCGAGCTTTGTTGATTACATGTGGATCCTTATTGGCCAATAAAAGCCACGATGACAACATAAGCTGAGCCCAAGACGGTTTTCTTTCAATAGCTCTCAGAAGCTCAGAAGCGGTAATGCAATTAACTGGGTTGATCCAGGAGCAGAATAGAGCTTGCAAGTTCCTAGCATCGCACTTCATTTCCTAAGAAAGCGAAATGTATTCGCTCCACTCCGCAGTTATTATAGCTTGTTGTTTCGACCTGCCGACAGCGTCTACAACAGGCATCTCAGAGATGCAAAGACAGATGCCAGTCACACGCCGAGAGATGCCAGTCATACGTGACACCTCTAAGGGCGTAATTGTCCCTTCATTAAAGGAAGAAGAAGACACGGCCATTGCATCACCTTTATGTTATCTAACACGATGAATAGAACTTATCAACTATAACTACAATCCGGCATCCTCGCACTAATCGCGACCATGCGGATGAGGACCACGTAATCTACTGCTGCTAATACCCGGTCCTTAGCAGCAGGCGCCGAATGCTTGGCAGGGGCCTGCTGGCGGTTCTACGCTGCAGTGAAGCCAGCTGTCGACGACGTTGGCTGAACTTCTCCTGAGGCGGCGACTGCAGAGCCTAGGGTCTCCCGGATTCTGCCCATGTCGAACGACCACGTGCCCGCAGTCAAGTCGTCATCTTCGTCGTCCAGGAATGTGGGGAACAGCTCATTGTCAAGCTTTGTTCGGGCACACGGCGTTTTAAGTTGCTTTAATGCACGAGCTGCCCTTAAGTGAGTGGTGGGCACGTCGTTTTCGCTGTTCGCCTCCATCTGTGATGGCTTTAGATGACCGGGGAACAGATGGACGTTGTAGCACCGCGCAGCCGTTCGAGTTGACACCGTGGCCACGACAGTGGCTGACTGCCGAGGGCGCGTCATTCCCTTAGCAGAATCCGAAGCGCTGCCCCGGGTAGCGCTGGTTGCCCGTCGTCTGTTCCTTTGCGGCGGTGGCGGCGGATTCCGTTGCTGCTGGAACTTCGGGGTGCCTCGATCCTGGGCCAAGGCGACGGAAATGCTCGGCTGCAGCTCCTGGTCCCCGGAAGTGGCATTTTTGAGCTTGCTGGTAATCGCCTTGGCCCTACGCGCCTGCACCTTGCACCACTGGGCCTCACGCGGACTGTACACGTAGTCTGGATGCTTCCTTCGGTGGACGGCGGCAGCTGCGGCGGCCTTGCGCTGGTAAGGCTGCTTGTCGGCGACGCTGAGAGAACGCCACAGCTTACCCAGGCAGCTGCTCACACGCTGGTTGTTCTCGTTCGGGTTCTCAGCGGCCACCGATCGCCTCTTTCCATGTGCAGACAGCATGAAGGCTTTTGGAGGTCGCGGAATGCACGACCGCAGCTGGTAACTGTGCTGGACCTCACTGCTTTGCGATGCACCTTCCACGCCGCGATCGGGGACCAGGGCAGGCACCGCGTTCGACGCTTCTGCTGCTGGCAGTGACCGAAGGCGGGGAATTCTTCGCAGGCGCGTGCTGTTGGTCGTCTGCTGAAGCGAAGCCGAAGACGACGGCTCACATTCACCGGGGTCAACGTCTGGAGAGCCGAGGGTGTCCAGAGATGGAGCAGTCCGAAGATCCGACTTGATCGAACGACGAGCTTCTTCTTCTTCTTAGCTCGTGGCCCATATCCTCTCGTGGCTCGCGAAGAGAGGAGCGAATCGAAGTAACTAATTGAGAAGCGAAATTCCACTTGAACACTTGTGAAAAGTTAAGTTCGCGGGCTTTCCTTACAACGCGGAAAAAAAATATTGCCTAATAGGTACAAATATAAATATTGTTGAATCGGACGTTTCCTAGAGTGCTCTACAATTTTGTCATTGTACGTGTTTGTCCCTAAACATAAGACTTGCTGAGTTGATTGAATTAATCTGTACTAATTAGGCAACTAAAGAATATGCAAGAAATTGTGTGATTTGCCCCCATGAAAGGACCGACAGCATGATTTTGTCCGTAATAATAGCAATAACAATACATTGTATTATTATTATTATTATTATTATTATTATTATTATTATTATTATTATTATTATTATTATTATTATTATTATTATTATTATTATTGGTAGCAGTAGTAGTATATAGTAGCAGTAGTTGTAATCTACGCGTGCACCAGCGCTCAGACCTTAGCGTTTTCCTGGGCAGGGTAAATAATTGATTGCTTGCTTGCTTGCTTGATTGATTGATTGATTGATTGATTGATTGATTGATTGATTGATTATTAATACATCTCTGAGTGCGCTTAGGCGCTTTTCAACCAAAGTTCCAACAAGGGCAGTGTAATTTCCAACACACGGGCACAATCACTCTCCTTCAATACTTCTAGACATGAAATTCGCACGTAACGCTGTGGGAGCGTTTCATACAGAGCCCGCAACAGAAGCACCGCAGCGCTGGAGCAAGCTAGAAGGGTATGAAAGAGAGAAGTCATAGTCACCGTCAAGCAATATAAATATCTGGGCCCATAAGTAAACGAAGGAAAGACATATCTCAAGCAAGGAGCAAGATAATCCAAGAAGGGGAAGCGGAATACTGCAGTAACGAAATATATAGCACTTCTGGGCTCTAATAAATTTGAGACGGTGAGAGGAATCTAGAAAGGGGTAATGTGGCCAGTGCTAACATTCGCAAAGGTAATTCCGCGCTTAAAATCACACATCTCGTCCCGGTTGGAAGTTAAGCAAAGATCGCCAGGCCGTATGACTTCGGGGGCCCACTGTAAAAACACAAATGAGGCAGTGCAGGGCCACAAGGGTTGGGCCTCTTTTCAAGTGAGAAAAGCCAAAATCATCAATGAGTTTTCAAGAAAGACCCAGGAACGTGGGAGAAAATAAACGGGCGGCTAACGTGCACAAGTATTTGTCACTCAAAAGCGTGGACACATAAATGGAGGACGAGATCAAAAATGTTGGCACCAATGCACAGGGTAACTGAAAGTCTAAATAGACAACCAGGCGTCACCAAAAAGAAAATGAGAGACACAGACACAGTAAATTGGATGCAAAGGGTGGAAACAAGGAAATTTTACAGAAATTCTGATAATTGTAGACTAATGCCTAAGCATTCTTTGGATTAGCTGTTCCTTCGCTTTTTCTTACTTGTGATGCTACCTAACGCATATCTACCCATCGCTTTTTCCGGAGCCAAAGATGGCTTACGCATTAGTAGACAATTCTCAGAATTTTATCCAGCGTCGTGCTCGTTTCTGATCCGCTTCAGAAGACCTCCTTTCCTCTTCTTGCAGTTGATTATTTCGTAATTCCTGTCGCTGTTCTCGTTGTTCCGATAAGGAACGAGAAGGGTTGATAAGGGTCGCAATGTCCGAGAAGGTTCATAATGAGAGATAAGGGTTGATAAGGATCTGATCAATTGCGATAAAGTTGATGACAACTGATAACGTTGATAACGATTATGTCTTGAACAAAAATACATATGTTCCTGACTACGAGTCGCCACCTCGCGCTGCTAATCTCTAGGCAGCGATTCTGACTGCATAGGCCCAATTTCGATGGGGGAGAAATGCAAAAAAAAAAATAATAATAATAATAAACGCTCATGTATACTTATATTTAAGTGCACGTCAAAAATTCCAGGTTGTCGAAATTATTCCGCGGCACTCCACTACGGCCTGCCTCATAATCAGGTGGAAGGTTCGTATCCAGCTTTTCTGGACATGAGGGTTTAGTTCGCGTGAGTGCCACCACGTGGCGTACTAACCTTAAACTTTTCAAACTTCCCGCGGTGACGCGTGATGACGTCAACCAAACAAAATAAAAAAAATAAAAGCTATCCCTGCGCATTGAACTTCGCCACAATGCTTCTCCCGCCGGTGTTATCAGTGGTCTTGATCAAGCGTATTCGCTCGTTGCCTAGAAATTACTCGTCATCCTAAGAGCGTTTAGTCGCGACGAGCAATGGTTGATTCTGGGCTTTTGATGCGGTTCTTTCTTTTCTTATTTTCTTTTCCTTTTCTTTTTCTTTTTTTTCATTCTACGGAGTAAAGAAGCTAGCCTAATCGTCAGAAGTACTTCGGGGCAGCCTTTCTTCAGCCGGCACACATTGTTAACGTCCGAACATCGCACAGCGTCTACTAGAGACGCCGTCGTGGACGGATTTTGATTTTCCACTATCGAATTCGTTAAGGTGCACACAATTATTTCACTAGCGACATTGCAATGCGCACTCATGGGCTACCGCCGCAGCTGCAAATCTAGATGTGCTTAAGCATTAAGACATATACATGGATAAGTTGGTTTTTCACCTTAACACAAAAGTCACGATACAAGAGTTGAGCAAACTGTTCCTGTGTCGTCGCAGGGTGTGAGACCGGGCTAGTTGGTATTCCATGCTAAAGTGACTAGCGCAAGAGTGGACACGGGACACTAGAGGCGACAAGGATAAGCGCAAACATCCAACTGGGCGCTTGTCCTTGTAGCGTCTTTAGTGTTCCCTGTCCACTCTTGCACTAGTCACTTCAGTTTGTGTCGTCGTCCGTTAGCATGCTATAGCCGAAGCTGTTCGCAATATTACGCCTCCATTTACTGGCCACCAGGCCAGGTACACCATTGGGTACGACACATACAGTACTTGCAGTTAGTTTCCAAAGTAGTCTCCTATGGCGGTGGTCCACGTGCGTGAAGCAAGAACGATATTTAAAATTATTGTGCAGTAATATATGCGGGATTTGTGTGTTCTCCACATTCTGTGCCATGTTGCCATTCCGCCTTTATTATATAGCCGCAATGTAGACTAGCAGCTATCGAACGCCATAAAGGCTATCCACATACTCAAAGACCTCGCGCACAACTCCTGTCGCTTAATTGTATTCAAGAGTTGTGCGACTGCCCAGGATATCCTTAACGAATGTTACATAACACATTAGGATGTTTTACTTGCCATAACCACGATTTCATTATGAGGCACGCCGTAGTGGAGGACTCGAGAATAATTTAGACCACTTGGGATTTTTTAACGTGTGCCTAACCCTAAGTACGCGGGTTTTCGCATTTCACACCCATTGAAATACCGCTGCCATGATTGGGATTCGACTCGAGACCTCGTGATTAGCAGCCGAACCCAATAAAAGCTAAGCAACTATGGAGGGGAAGGAATGTTGGCAGTAGGAGGAAGGTGACAGCCGGAAGGTGAGACAATTTGTTCCAATCCTCATTGCGCGAAAATCGGTACCATCTGTCGAAGAATGACACCGTAGAATGCACTGTATTCAATGAGTGAAAAAATTATGCGAATCCTATGTATGTGCGAATCGATGTAAGCAAAGCTTTCTGCGTTTGTTGTCATTGTCATGCGTAATCTACACAGAGTAGACAGGCACTCTCTAATGAAATGCTGCCAATGTTTGCCTGATTACGCCTGCCATTGTGATGCAAATAAACGGGCGCCTTCAACTCTTTTTTCTCAGAAATAAACGCTGAATGAAATGCTGACGTGATCATAAACAAGATCAGCAAGCGCCGTAGTGCTCGATCTTACGACGCCCATATTCGTAAGCTTATATTTGTGATTTTTTTTTTTTTTTTGGGGGGGGGGGGGGGGGCGTTATGCTCTTGTACCCTAGAAATGTCCCTCGGACGTCTCTGATGTGCTCGTTTTTATTCTCAAGTACGCAATGAAAACTCTCATCGCTGCAAGTTCATGATGTATTGGTGGCAGGCCACCATGGCGTGTCGCGCAAGTATAACCACGCTGATTCGTTTTGGTTGACATATACTATTTTGTGCGTCATACTTCGCCACATTCATTTTTCAAACTATGCCAGAGCTCGAAAAGGGCGGCCAACTCACTACGTCCCTTACCTCTGTTTACTTCCCCAAAATGTGTGTTTATCGCTGTGGTTACCAAATACGCCCAGCGGTATGCTACGACACAAGCCTTTCTGGCGGCTGAGCAACTGAAGTCGCAGGCTTTATTCAACATGGCGTCGACGTTCAATATGGCTATCCTCAATTACTTTTTGCGGACTTCGCTCACCGCCTTCTCTCCAGTGTCATCTCTTACGCTACTCGCTCCTGCTAGACACAACACAAACACGCAACGACCTTAATGAAGTACCAATTACACGCTAGTTGACACACTGTCGACGTACATTTCCGCTGAGCACCGGCATTGGAGCGTTGTCCTGTCTATGGTGACATTATCCGTCTACAGCCTCTCTCAACAACACCGCTCGTTACTCATCACGTTTTTTTTGTTTGTTTTTTTTTTGTCGGCAAGAGTATAGTGTATTTCCTCTGAATGTGCTTTAGGCTTTAGGCGTGACCTTGCACGCCCGCTTATTCGGTTACGTTGACGGCGACCGTTGTCGTCAGGATGCCCCCTCATTCTGAGCTTCGCAGTCACCAGAGAGCACAGAAAGCTGTCTTCACAAACAAACCACCGAGATTCAAGCCCATCTCCCAAATGCTCCATCTTGCATTTGGGAAATGGACACGCTAACCATTACGCTACCACCTGCCTCCACCAATTTCTGTTTATCTATCTGCCTGGAGCAATTGCCGGACTGGTTCGCCAGGCTAAACCCGCCTGCTGCTACAATTCACCACCACCACCACCACCACCACCATCCCACTTCACGTTTTTGGCGCAGACGCAGGCAGAATGGATGCAGAAACGAAAAAAAAGTAAACATTGCTTGAGCGGCCAGCTGACACATGACCTTAACTTTGGCAGGTTATTCTCATTGGAGCGCATGTAGGCTTGCGGCTGTGTGCAGATTGTGGGTCGCCTTAGCTTTATTGTAAATTTATTTTCACCGACTCTTTTCAGCTAGAACTGAAATGCCGGAAAAAATGATACCTACCGTTGAATATTATGTTCTTGTTTTCTTGGTTTCAACCAAAAACGCTGATTTACACAAATAGTGATCTTTTTAAGAAGTGGCATAAGGATACTACATTTCGAGGTCATGTCATTGTGTCAATACGGGCCGGCACCACGTATCGACGAAAGGGCTTCACAGTGCCGATGCACGCGGCAGGTTACTCAATGAAGAAAACAGGAAGCGACTGTTTTTCAGTTCTCGCAACATATTGTAACAGATACGAAAGGCACGGACAAGAAGAGAAGAAAGAGAGGACGAAGAAAACGAGGAGTTAGAGAGGCCGGGCTGCGCTACGATCACGCTACCATCATCGTCCAATTCTCCTGTAAATAGAACCATTTCTTCGCAACTCCTCGTAACAGTTGTGGTGGAAGGTGCTGCGTAATCGACACCCGAAGACGGAGGCTGAACCACAAGTTCTTCGACGGAGCCGTCGCCTTGCTGGACTCCCACCGAATTCACCGGAGCTGAACATGTCCCACGACGCAAAAGAACAACGGCCCATTCCAACTGCTGCCCCGACAAGTTCTGTTCTGCAACTGAGAGATGCGCGTCCCTTCGCCTGAAGATCGGACTAAGACGTCGAGGAATGGCTCATCCATTATCACCGGGTGAGTGCCGCCAACAGGTGGAACAGCGCTTCTCAGCTTTCGAACGTCGTGTTCTTTCGAACGGATACTGCGTTGGTGTGGTTCGACAACCACGAGGAAACATTCACAACATGGAAAAGATTTGTTTCCGAAATCAAAGAGCGATTCGGCGACTCCGCGACGAAAAAGAAAAGGGCAGAACAGACGCTACTGCAACGTGCGCAAGTACCAGGCGAAACCTGCACGACCTACATTGAGGCAGTAATAAAACTGCGTAGAATGGTGGACTCTGGAATGTCCGAGGAAGACAAAGTCGGGCACATCCTAAAAGGAATTGCCAAGGATGTTTACAATTTCCTCATTGCAAAAGACAGCCTGGCTTCCGTCGCTGACATCATTCGGCACTGTCGCACTTTCGAGCAACTAAAGACGAGGCGCATAAAGCCGAAGTTTGGCAGGCTAGCCAATGTAACGACAGTTGCAAGCGTGGACAGCAACCAGCCCCTTGATCTTGAATCAACGATCCGACAAATAGTTCGGGAAGAACTCAGCCTGCACGCGCAAGTGACACATCCAGGCACTCATAGCTTCCGCCTACCCCTAGATTTTGAGCCAAACGTGGCATCCTTCTCCCCGTATCCTGCGGCAAGGGGCACTGAGGATTATGAACTCACGCCCCGACAGCAGTCACGTCTCTACGACAGAGGCCCTACTTATGACGCTCGGCCACAACGAGAGCAGCTGCGTTTTTACCCCCGAGGCCCTGCGACTTCTGTCAGGCCACGACAAGAACAGCACCGACCCTACTACCACGACGCGACTTATGAAAGATATAACGGATTTCAGCAAGCAGCAGAGACACGTTATCCACATGGCCACGAACTTTCTCGCCGCCCGCAGCCGTCTACCATTCGTTTCGAGGAAGACGCTGTGAACCGCGACCCTCCCGTGTGCTGCAACTGTGGTTCCACAGGCCATATAGCTCGGTATTGTCGCCAAGCCCGTCAATCACGTAGGACGCCATCGATGTTCTCGCCACTCAGAACCCGTACTTCATATGACCTGCGGACGACCTATTTGCTTCCAAGGGATCACTTCTCACACGAGACCAGACGCAGTGATTCGCCAGCATCTGAGCGGAGTTTGACGCCACCAAATAGCCGTCCCCGTCACTCTCCGTCCCCTCGGCGCCGTTCTTCCTCACCGCCCCCGGGAAACTAGCATCCGCGGCCAGTGGATGTGTGGTCGCCGGACAGTCTTTGCAAGAAATACCTCTGCCTGTTGTGATGTTAAAAAACACAGTGAATGTCTCGATTAACGGAATGCCGACCATGGCGTTAGTTGATACTGGGACGACTGTGTCTGTGATGAGCCTCGCTTTCAAAAACCGGCTAGGCCACAAAGTTATGTTTTCTTGGAACGACGGTATTACCTTTCGTGGAGTAGGCGGCGAGTGGCTTCATCCCCTTGGTGTTTGTGCTGTGAGTGTTTTGTTGGCTGGGAAAGTGTTTGTGTCGGAATTCCTTGTTCTCGTTGTTCGCACGACGTTATTCTTGGTATCGATTTTCTTGAACAGTGCGGCGCTTCCGTGGACTGTGGTTGTGGCGAAATCTCATTGAACAAGTTATTTATATCAGCACATTCCGAACAAAGCTTGGGTGGTGAAGACGGGGACACAGACACACTCAGTGTTCTTGATGAAGTGATTGTACCATCGTGGTGTCTGACGCCCGTTCGTGTTTCTACAACTACTGTTGATGCTGATTGTGTTGACCTTGTAGTTAGGCCTCTCCGCATAAACTGTGCTAAAAAAATATACTTGTGCCCTGCTCTGTCGTGTGAATGACGAAAGGAGTCGCCACATTGTGGGCGCTGAACTGTTCCGCCACGCCGGTTGTCCTTCCTCGCGGTATGAAAATCGCTCTTTTCGATGAAGCCGCATGTAGTTCAATAGCGGAGCGGCACTAACTACGGACGTCTCTACAGCTTGCTTTCCTTGCGATAATCGCCATTCTGAAGAGCTAATGCTTGGCATGATCAGCAAGGCTCTCAGTACATCGGAACGGCAAGCACTGGTACAAGTCCTTGCCAGGCATGAGGCCGCATTCGACTTCACGCATGGAGATGCACCCCTTCGTTTACCGTCGTCCCGCGCTCGTCACAGAATAGATACCGGCTCAGCACACCCCATCCGCCAGAAGCCCTACCGAGTGTCATCGTCCGAGCGCAAAGTTATTGCCGAGCAAGTCAAGGAGATGATGAACAAAGGTGCCGTTCAAGAGTCATCTAGTCCATGGGCAGCCCCAGTAATCCTGGTCCGAAAAAAAGGTGGCTCCTGGAGATTCTGCGTGGATTACAGACATCTAAACGCAGTGACAAAGAAGGATGTCTATCCACTACCGCGAATCGATAACGTCATTGATTGCTTACACGCTGCTTCTTACTTCTCAACACTTGATTTGCGATCGGGGTACTGGCAAATACCTATGGACCCTGCCGACAAGGAAAAGATTGCTTTCGTGACTCCAGATGGCCTATTAGAATTTAATGTTATGCCTTTTGGCCTTTGTAATGCTCCTGCCACCTTTGAAAGATTCATGGACACAGTACTACGTGGTCTAAAGTGGGAGATATGCATGTGTTACCTCGGTGATGTTGTAATCTTTGGCCGCAAGTTTGAAGAACATAACGAACGCCTCAGCCTCGTTCTCGACTGCATTGAGAAAGCTGGACTGGTCCTAAACTCAGAAAAGTGTCGGTTCGGCGAACGTCAAGCACTGGTCCTGGGACACTTAGTCGACAAGGATGGCGTCAGACCCGATCCTCGTAAGATTGAAGCAGTGAGCTCCTTCAAGCCACCGCAGCCAGCACGAGAACTCCACTCATTCATTGGCCTATGTTCGTATTTTCGTCGTTTTCTTCCCCGGTTTGCCGACATCGTTTACCCGTTGACAAGTATTTTACGACAAAATGCATCCTTCAATTGGACACCAGAGTATGACGCATCATTCTCTCAACTGAATTTTATACTAACGTCAGCACTCCTGTTGCGTCACTTCGATCCATCTTGCCCGACTGAAGTTCACACTGATGCAAGTGGAATCGGGATAGGAGCGGTGCTTGTACAACGTCACAGTGGCGCAGAACATGTTGTCGCATATGCCAGCCGTTGTCTGAGCAAATCTGAACGCAAATATACGGTTACGGAACAGGAATGCCTGGCAGCCGTTTTCGCCGTACAAAAGTTTCGATGTTATCTTTACGGTAGACCATTCAAGATTATCGATGACCATCATTCTTTATGCTGGCTGGTCGGTTTGCGTGATCCCTCTGGTCGCCTTGCACGTTGGGCGCTGCGCCTCCAGGAATACGACTTTGTGGTATCGTACAAGAGTGGCCGTCGTCACGCTGGCGCAGACTGCCTCTCTCGGATTCCTCTTGCGACTACCGACTGCGATGCTGAGAATTTTGACGACTGTCTCGCTGCTGTTACTCCTACGTTCCCTGACGCGGCAGACTTTCAGTGAGAACAACGGGATGATGTTACCCTTGATCCGCTTTTTGTCGCCGCCCGTACTTCTAAAGGCAGCGGTCGCTTTACTGCCCGTGATAAATTGCTGTACAAAACTAATTACTCCGGGCATGGAGCGCGTTTTCTGCTTCTTGTCCCCGAGAGTCTCCCCTCCGACGTTCTACGCGCCACGCATGACGATGTGACATCCGGCCATTTCGGCTTCGTACGAACGCTGCACCGCACGCAGGAGCGCTTTTATTGGCCCAAGATGTACGAAACAACCAAGCGCTATGTCGCTAGTTGTGAAACGTGCCAACGTCACAAGTGACCGACCACCGCAGCCCCGGGTCCCCTTCAGCCATTGACACCGCCCAGTACGCCGTTCGAGCAAGTAGGCATTGACCTTTTGGGTCCATTCCCGTTATCTAACAACAGGAACCACTGGATAATTGTCTGCGTAGACCATCTTACACGGTATGCAGGAACTGCAACCATACCGTCTTCCACCGCTGCTTGCGTGGCGGCCTTCCTGCTCCGTTCCGTGGTCCTTCGTCATGGCCCACCACGTGTCATCATCAGCGACCGTGGTCGCCAGTTCACGGCTGATGCCATTGAAGAGTTACTTCGTTTGTCCACTGCACAGTTCCGTCATTCCACGCCGTATCATCCACAGACCAATGGCCTCGTTGAAAGGACAAACAGAACGCTGACTAACATGCTTGCCATGTACGTCTCCTCCAATCATAAGAACTGGGACGACGTGCTGCCCTTCATCACTTATGCATACAACACGGCGAAGCACGAAACCACGAAGTATAGCCCATTTTATCTCCTGTATGCAAGGTTACCGCGAAGCCCTCTGGACACTTTCTTACCCTTCGTTCTGCACAGTGATGATCCTGTATCGAAGACTTTGTGTCTCGCCGAAGAAGCGCGTCGAATAGCTCGTCTTCGTACTCTGGCCTCGCAAAGTCGTTCGAAAGAGCGATACGACGACCGTCACGTACAAGTATCGCTGCAAAAGTGACTTATTCCTCCTTTGGACACCGCAACGCAAGCGTGGATTGTGCCAAAAGTTCTTGTCACAATATTCAGGCCCATTTGTAGTTGTGGACCGCCTGAGCGAACTCACTTACGTCATAGCTCGCCTCCTGTGCAATGGTCGGCCATCAAGCAGAACTCAGCTGACTCATATTGCTCGCCTGAAGCCTTTCTACCCTGCTTGTACATCCTGACTCGCCCCACGGGCTTCGTCTGCTTGCGGGAAAATGTAACAGATACGAAAGGCACGGACAAGAAGAGAAGAAAGAGAGGACGAAGAAAACGAGGAGTTAGAGAGGCCGGGCTTCGCTACGATCACGCTACCATCATCGTCCAATTCTCCTGTAAATAAAACCATTTCTTCGCAACTCCTCGTAACAATATTGTACACAGAACACAAGGCACCCACCACCATGACGTTTTATTTTTGACAACTGCGACACAAAATGGCGGACTGATATACTTCCTAAAGGGGTTTAATTTTATTTTTTCATCGCAGAACCGCAAGCACAGGTTGCGTCGCGCGTATACCGCAGCCACGTACTGTGGCCGCACTCCTTTTCCTCTAACAATGTGGCCCCCGGCGGCTTCACGCGCTCCCGTAGGTGGCGGATTGGACTGTCACTCCAGAAGTTTAAATACACAACCTCTTTGCATAGAAACGACGATATGATTGTTAACATATTGTTGGCTTGGATATGTTTGGCACGAGGCCCAAGACCCTGTCTTCTAACACGTTCTTATGTTTGCGTTCGCGTCTCTGTCTTGAAGGGACTCACACCGTGACATGCTACAATGGTGCTTGCGTTGGGCGTATGTAAGGCGAAAAACGCGGTTCTAAAATGTCTGTTCACTAACTTGTGCAGTAAACCCATGTTTATAGTATTCGCGCAGTATAGTAGTAGTACAGTAAGAGTCACGAGTATGGCATCCGTAACCGCAAGCGCCACGTTATGGTCGTAACTTGTGGGGACAGCGTAGTTGTAATCCACAGACCCTGCCACTAAGGAATACGTGGCTAGGCATGGCTGATGAATAAGTAATTGCGAAGATTGGTTTTCAGTAAAGGTTTGTTACCAAGAACGGTGAGAGCCTAGACTGCCGCAAAGGACGGATGCTGGGCGGTGACTCCAATCATTTACTCGGCACATCACACATCTACACTGGAATTCAACTGGTTTCGCCAACTCTTGCTTATATTCTCTCGCCTTTAAGCTGCGACTTCGCCTGCCACCCAGGCCCCAGCTTTTCCTCTTTGTCCCTCGCTTCTTTCCCAGTCTGCTGAGACGTGCTTCCACTGATGCTTGCTCCTCCTTTTTCTCAATAAATAAAGGCATTCATCCATGCATGCCTAAGTTACTGCAGGAAATAGCGTGTATTTATCTCCATAACCACATTTTCTCTCACCTGGACTCTCCCATTGCAAAACAAAGTTGCCGTGTTCCAAATGGCTGGGCGTCACATATACAATTTTCTAGGAATGGCCAGTAACACGGCGGGCAATTCTCGGTGGGTGACGAGACATTATAACACCTTCTCTGCCATATCCACACTCAGTGCTCTACTTCGTGAGCTACTATTAGCCGCTACGACGATGTACGAAATGAAAGAAACCTAGCTGGGCTGGTCGCGCGCAGCTCTTTTTGGATTCGTGATGCGTCAGTTTAAAGTAATAATATTTCTTATCTAAGCCTAAATGACAGCGATATAGGCGAGGTGAGTTACGGTAGCTAGTTGGCTTGGACTAACGACGCTCTTCACGCAGCACCTTCGTCTTATGCGTGTTTGCGAACGGGAATGAAAGACAGGAGGGTAACACGCCTTCCTGAAATGAAACATTCGGAATAACCCTTTGTTTGGCGGTTGGACATATGTCGAGGGTGCCCAATACGAACAATCTGCAAGTCTGTATCACCTTGCAAAGGGGAACTAAGATGAAACGTTGTCAAACGGATAGGCTTTTAATTATCGTAAGTAGATCTTTATTGAAATTCCTTACCATGAAGTGAAAGCCGACTAATAAGCATTTAAATTTTCTGTGGTATTAAAACATCCTGTTAGTAAAAGGTTGCTGTGCTTTACAGCCCCCTAAATTAAAACGTAAGTTATGGAAAATAAATTGGTGCGGTAAATGTGTAAACGCCGACGCAAGAAAAGGCCTATAGTTCATTTCCCAGTATTCTCTCAATAAAGATGGAGCACCTCTATACTCTCACGTTGTAGAAATGTCAAGAACAAAACACTTCCAAAAGAGTCAGTCACGAATGTTACTCATTATAAAATGAGCTTGCGCTGGAAAAGAAAATAACACTCAAAGATACCGATGGCTGCGCGCAAAGTGCTTCCTCTGATTCCGATCTACGGATCAAGGCGTCGGTTCGTCAGATTGGAATGCTCGTACATCGCAGCGCAATCTCGGGTCGGCAAATGTGATGGAGAATGTACGCCAGTATTCGCTTCACGCGCGCAATCTGATAAGATAGCGCTCTTTCGCTATTGAATTCGTGCCAACATACTGGATATTAGAAACACATGCAGGCGCATCTTGAGCTAACTGATAACTTTGGAACTGTGGTTAGACGCTAAAAAGAGCCCCCCCCCCCCCCCCCCTTAGAAAAAAGAATAAAGTTGCTTTCAATATTAGCTGAAACATAGTGCTGGTGGTATAAAAAGGGCCCCCAACACTGCACAGCGGCGCCGATTGACATACAGGAAATTCAAGAGTGAACCACTTTACAATTACTGGTATTTATGCAACCAGCATATCGTGGTTTAATGTAGCCCTGTATTCTAGGGGCCAGTTCCCCCACGGGTACTGTGTCGGAGCTCATATTTCATGTCAGCATTAATTGTCACAAAATCAAAGCATTTTTTCTTTAGATCTTAACATTAGACAGCCAAAATACATGCAGCGAAACCCTCACCTTAATATTTCAGTACTTTTCGTTCTAACGTACATATCCGTGCTGATCCATATGTCACAAAGTGCTGAAAATGTACCCAATGCTTCCCTCCAGGAAGCTGTTTTTATTCCTTATGATGCCAGGAAACCGAGTCTGATGCCACCAACGCTCAGAAACCTAATCGGGAGCGCGCACAGTGTTTTCGCACACCTTGTGAGATGTACCGTAGCGCTGAGGTGCTTCTTGTATAATGTATACATATATATATGAGAATCGGTTGTATAGACAGACGTGCAAGGTTGGGTCATGTGCTTAAGCTCATGAAGTTGATTTGTGCCAAGATAAGCTCTCCAAACTTTCACACTTACTTTATAAGAAGCCTATATACAGCACCATCAATATGCCGGCTGCTTTTAACTGCACGAAACAAAACTATTCGAACGATGCAAACAATGTTAACATCATTTTATCATTCAAGTGTTCAGATTGGTAACCTCTAGATGCGGAGTAAGTTGAGAAGTTGTTTGCGTAATTAACAAAGCTACGTTAATTAAATTTTCAGTAATGGTTTTTACGTGGTTAAAGAAAATGAGCAGTTTGGAGCCCGTCCTCCAGATTAAGCAGCCAAGCGAACAAATTTCGACTAAGTATGCTTCTGTAAGAGCAATGCGAACAAAAATTTTCCAAGTAAACACTCTTGGAAGACGTAACTGATGCAGAAAAAGAACATCTGTAAAGTCAAAGAAAGAACAGCACTTCACGACGGGACACACACAGGGGGAACCACATACAAACTGCGCAAACATTAGGCGCTGTTGTTTATGTGATAATGAAGCAACTAGCCCGTCAGTCATTCCTTCCAAACCTGTAAAGTTAACCTGACCACATCTAGCCTTTTGTGATGCTGTCATCAATAGTATGGCCCCGTGAACATGTTCCCCATGGTCACATAGTCGCGTTCCATTTTTATTCACGCTGCTTTCTCGAAGGCAAGCATTTGAAGTTTTAATGTCAATACGGCAGTGAACGTGTGCCGCCGAAAGCTTGCTTGTTCGCAGAAGAGATGCATGACGGAATGATGGTGCAGATTTAGCGTGTCGTCGGCATCAAGACAGTGCACTGCCGCCGAGGGAAGGAAGATAACGAAAGTGAACAGCTTGGTAGCTGCTCACGGAGCCGTGCCGATGGTGGCGGTGCCATCATGACAAAATCTGAGGCGGCGATATTGACGGCTTTTTTTTTACAACGAAGTCGTTAAGAGTATGCTTTAACTCGGGCCCAACTCCGACGTGGCCTATTCACATAAATGTAAAACGCCGAAACGATTTTCTGAGATAACCCCTGGGCCGATTTTAATAAATTTTGCTGGATTCGGGAGAGAAAGGTAAATTCTAGTGACTATTGGAAGCGGAATTTCTATTTAGGGCTTGAATTCTGGTAAAAGATTTTCAAAAATTCGAAAGTGCGAAAAATACAGAAGCACGAAGTTTACAAATTAAAAACTTCGCATCAAGAACTGATATCGCGGTTATGTAAACAGAATCCTTTAGAGAATTCAAAGCGGACAAATCCAATATGCCGATTTATATCTTACGTGAAGTCGTTACGTTGTGAACAAGGGTTGTGGAAAAGCTGTATTTCCACATTACTAATTTTTTTTAGATTCATGCGTAATATATCAATTTTGTCCGCTTTAGATGTGCTGTTAGATGCAATGTACGGAATTGTGATATCAGTTTTGATTGCCGAAAGACAGAGTTGTAAAGTTGGTTTCGTTTTCTGAAAATTTGTGATTTTTGCCAATTTTGAATAAACAAATTATGACCTAAATAAAACATTCTAAACCAACAGTCACTAGATTTTAAGTATTTCTTCTAAGTGCAACAAACCTTGTAAAATTTGATGCAGTGGTTGTGGAGAAAAACGAATTCTCCTTTTACATGTATTTATATAGGACCACCAGAGCTAAAGGTTCCTCTTAAGGGCTACTTTCCCCACTATCGCGTCCGCGTATAGAGCAAAATCCCGAAGATAGCGTAATACCGGCCTCACCCGCAGCAGAGGTGCAACAAGCGTTCAGCTCTCCCCATACGTGGGCTGATCCCGAATGTAACGCCATGCCAGGCCGACCAGCGGCGGAGGTGAAGCAGGCATTAAGCACTCCCCATACGTGGGCCGATCCCGAAGAGAGTGCAACACGGTGCCGACATACGGCGGAGGTGCAGTTCGCCATTAAGGGGCCCACATACACAGCTTTGCTGGTCATCTTTCTTCACAGAGTGGGAGGGCACTGAGATTTTTTACTTAACAAACATCAGGTCATCGACGGCGAAACCAGGGACACCAAAGCCGTCCTCGGGCTCCACCTAGAAAGCGCCTTCGACAAGGTTACGCACTCTGCCATCCTCGCGCAGGTATCGCATCTAAACCTAGGCGAGAGGTCGTACGAATATTTCAACGGCTTCCTCACCGGCAGATGGCGGAGCTCAGACCCGGCGACCTGAAGACGGACGAGAAGACATTAGGGAGCCAGGGCACTTCCCAAGGCTCCGTCATCTCACCCATGCTATTTAATCTTGTTATGATTCAAGTTGCCAAAAGACTATGCCAGCTTGAAGGACTGAAGCACACGATATACGCGGACGACATTACGCTGTGGGTGGACGGGGGCAGTGATGCCTGCACAAAATCTACGCCACAGACGGCAGTCGACACGGTCGAAGAAAACTTGGAAGGTACGGGACTGCGTTGCTCCCCAAGGAAGTTGGAGCTCCTGCTTTACCAACCGATCAAAACGCACAGAATCAAGAAGCAAAGGAAACACGAAAAGATCAAGATCCGCACCAGGGATGGTAACACAATACCGACGGTCAGCAAGATCCGAGTCCTGGGCATGACGATCGAAGCGCTCGGCAGGAACGGAGACACAATCACCCGCATCATGGGTAAGGCGTCCAATGCCAGCAGACTGCTCAAGCGCGTTACCACCAAGAAGGGAGTCATGAAGGAGGAAAACTTCATCAGGCTTATACACTCATTCGTAGTCTGCCATTGTACGTGGCAGCCTTCCACAAGTGGGTGAAAAGCGAAAAGAACAAGCTAGACATCCTAATCCGGAGGGCTTACAAGACACCCCTCGGTCTACCTGAAACTACCAACACGAAACGTCTCCTCCAGCGGGGCATACACAACACGCTCGACGAGATCGTCGAAGCGCAAAGAGCCGCTCAGTTTGAAAGATTGTCATCAACGAAGGCCGGCAGAAAGATCCTGTGCAGTCTAGGCATCGGTTATCACGAACAGCAGGGACCAAAATGCCCCGTCCCCGACCACGTACGATGAAACGTGCGGGTTGACCCCTTGCCGAAGAACATGCACCCGGAATTCAACGAAGGCAGAAGACGCGCTATAGCCAAGGCACTGACGGGCCTGCACGCGGAGGACACCGGTGCCAGATACGTGGATGCAGCCGAATATGCCGGCCGCACCTGCTTCGCGATCGCGGTGGTCGACTCCGAGCGGGCGACTGCCAGCACATCGAGCAAGCAAGTGGAGGAAGCAGAAGAAATAGCCATCGCCCTGGCCATCGTAGCCCGAGAATGCCACATGATCCTCAGCGACTTCAGACAGGCGGTGAAGAACTACGCCAAAGGAAGAATTGCCCCAATGTCGGCACGCGTCCTGCGCCGACAGGCATACCGCGACAAGAGGACTCGAATCAAGTGGTTCCCGGAGCACGCAGGACAAGCGTCGGAGAAGCATGCCAATCGCAACGAAACGACACACGCCCGAGCGCGAGGATTAACCGACCGCGGCCAAGACAATGGCTGCCCGCTGTGTTTCAGCGCCAAAGACCGGATGACCACCTATAACGAACTGACCAAGGCTTTCGGCTGGCCCGTAGACTTCTCCCGCCGCCCTGCAAATGGCTGAGCAGGTCGCAGGCAGTGCTGTTCAGGTAACTACAAACGAGAACACTTCCAAGCCCGGCGCTATTGCATAGGATGTACCCAGAATCGCACCCCCATGACAAGTGCAGAGCGTGCTGCAGGGTGAAGGCCACATTCGAGCGCATGCTATGGGATTGCTCCAAACATCCAAGCCAAGCTAACTCAGGACATATACCGCCGCAGCTTGAGGAAGCAACGTGGAGCGAAGACCAAGAAAAACAACTACAGGCCGTCCAGCAGGTCATCGAGGCGATGGCTAGGCAGGAGCCTGGCGAGCCGGCAACGGCGAGCGGGGATCCTCGCAGAGGACCCGCTGTAAGAGTTGGCAGTCGTAGCTGTAGGGAGGACCTTGTGGCGACAGGACTAGGCGAGCAGGATTTATTCACCAAGATACATTGGCAGTTTAGCGCGACTCCCATATGGAGCCCGCAAGACTATCATACAGCAAACAGCTTACGAGCACACAGCTCACTAGTACATTTCTAGCATGACAACGAGCACTCACCTCCCGACGACGAGCACGCTCTAGCAGCCGGTAAACGCTGCTTATAAGCTCTCCGCTCGACGTCATAGTTCGACGTCATCGTTCGACGTCACCGTTCGATGTCCCCGTGGACCAGCCCTTCTGGCGGAGGGCTCACAAACACGTGCCGCACACACGCACAGGGGAAAAGGGTCCGGAGCCGACGTCAGAGGGCTTCGTAGAACTCTGCTTTATCTCGGGTGGCGCAGCCGAGTACCACATTCCGTAGTTGACCGCGCGCCACGTGGCTGCCGGTCATCCGCAGTTCTCTGAAGTGCGCCCCGTCTTGTGGGATTGGAACACGTGCTGCGGGCTGAAAGCTGGCCCGTTGCCACCCCGTACGGCCATTCCGAACACCGCCACGATGACGACGTAGGCCACGTCCGAAGCGCGCCTTCGCGCTTTACTGCAGGCTCAATAAACGTTTTCCCAATCTAATCCAATTACTTATTCGCGTTTGTCCTGCATGCGTGTGCGATAGAAACAAGAAGCAGGTATGCATAGAAAATCTGAGGTGGCGGCGGCAGGTCGTAGCGCAGAAGTTAGCATGCCCAGCCCCTCCACGTACTTACATCTGCATTGACATGGGTTCGTGGTAGTGATAGCGACCACAGCTCTACTTTTTCTGCGCGCGCTAGCCATTGTGAAACTAAGGATGTAGTTAGCATGCCCAGCCACTTAATGCAAATTGCAGCAGTTACGAGTGGTGGAACCCCTCTCGAGCTCATTGTGAAGAAAGCTTGCTTTCTCTGTCTACTCTCGCGATGGTGAAGCTAAAATGAGGAGGAAGCCTGACGGACACAACGTTGTTGGCCACCATAACAGAATGGATGGACAACCTGCGGAAAGGACGAAGCACACCAAGTTTTTAGCACTTGGCCTAGAGTAAAGCGCTACAATGGCTAGTATGGCCTCATGGGGATGATATAGACCGAATTGCTTCTCACTGCTAACACTGGACTGATACTAATACTCCGTTCGCATACACCACGCTACACTGAAATTAGCAAAACAATATCACTTTATAAATTGATAGTGTCAATTATCTGGTGTCCTTCTTGTGTGTGTGAAGGACATAAAGGTCCTCGCAATGAAATGGTAGTATCTTTGTTTTTGCTGCAGTTGCACACAAACAAAATTTGTTGAAGTGATCGGACAGCGATCTACCAGCAGAGAAGACCAACCCGCAAATTAAAAATAATTGCTGGTTTCAGATGTTTCAATGTACTTTGCGCTCAGCTGCTATCTGTAATATTTTTTTTTCTTTTTTTCTTTTTCTTTTTTTTTTCTTATGAAGAGGAAAACTCCACATTACTACAATATCAACAACAGTACACAAAGTGGACTGGCTTTGAAGCTGTGACCACGAACCGCACTTTTGTACATTCAGCACATGTAGTATTGGGGCAACGCGTTTGAGCAAAATGATTAGGTTTTCAGTCAAAGCACTGTGACAGGCGGGAGGAAATCGTTGTCATGCCCGGTCGAAATAATACCATCTGAAATCTTATTTACCTATATATATTTTTTTGAAAAATCACTATAACCCTTTATACATTTCCTTCGTATGAGTTATATACTAGCTTGCCTCGTCAATCTCAATAATGCATTCTCTTTGTGGGAGAAGGCTTTCGAAAAAACGGCCCAACATAACAGTAAAACATCCAGCATGGTTTCTATTCAGATGATTGACGAAATTCTGCACTGAGAACGTGTCGGCTAGATGTGATTGAAAGTTGAATTATGATCGTTGTAAGCTTGTGTTGCGTCTAGCACGAGCGAGTAGTGTTAGCGGTGTCATTGGTGTGAAAATGGTTAGCTCGGTCTGCGATTTGTTTTTGTGGATCTCCATATTGAACGTCGCAGTCGTTACGATGAGAGCACTCCCGTGACATCATTAGCTCAGTGGGCTGGGAAGGCTCGAGTGGTAGCTCACCTTGAGGGATATAGGTAACAATTATTGATATACGTACTTTGCGATGATGAAAAATATGCAGAAACACTACTGGTGTTGTCTAACTATTCGTAAACAGGCCCCCAACTTTCAATTGGCCCATCCCAAACATTAAGTAGGCCCATCCCCAAATTTCAAGTTGGCACGCCCTCAAATTTAAATTGGCCCACCCTCAAGTTTAAAGTCGGCCACGCCCGATTTTCTTTTCGCCCAGCCTTAAACTCAAATCCCAATCCCAAATTTCAATTGGGCCACCCCTAATTTTCAAGTTGGTGCATGCACGCAAAAATTTCCATAAATCGACGTCCAAATTCCGAGTCGGCGCACCCCAAAATTTAGGCTGGCCCACCATCATATCGCCCCCAAATTCAGATTGGCCGACCCCGAGATTGCTCCCACATTTAGGTAGGACCAATCCCATATCACCCCCAAATACAGATTGGCCCGCCTCCACAACACCACCAAATTTAGGTTGGCCCACTCCAATACCACCTGCAACTCGAGGTTGGCCCACCCCCATATCCGCCCCAAACTAACGCTGGCCCACCCCTCGATCACCTCAAATTTAGGATGGCCCACCGCAAATCGCCCACCAACTAAGGTTAGTCCACCTTTATATCACCCTCCAATTCAGCTTGGCCCAGCCGCGCATCACCCCCGTGGTTAGGTTAGCCTGTCCCCATGTCAGCCCCAAATTTACGTTGGCCCACCCCCATATCATCCCCAAATCCAGGTTCGCCCACCCCCATATCAGCCCCAAACTTAGCCTAGCCCACCCCTCTATCACCTCAAATTTAGGATGGCCCACCGCAAATCACTCCCACATTTAGGTTAGCCCACCCCCGTATCACCCCCGATTCAGCTTCGCCCAGCCCCATATCAGCCCCATGGTTAGGGTGGCCCACCCCCCATATCCCTCCCAAATTTAGGTTCTCCCACCCCCGTATCCTCCCCAAATCCAGGATGGCCCACCCCCCATATTCCCCCAAACTTAGGCTTACCCACCCCTATATCACCTCAAATTTAGGTTGAGCCACCCCCATATCAGCCTCAAATTCAGCTTGGCTCACTACCATTTCACCCCAAATTTATGTTGGGCCAATCCCATATCACTACCGCATTCAACTTGACCAATCCCTGCATCACGGCCAAATTTATGCTGACGCCACTTCCAATTTCAAGTTGGCCACCCTACCCCTTTTTATAAAGACCTATGTATTCATATGGGAAATGCGTCAAGTTTTTTGGCGTTAGAGACACGATTTCGCACGATTTTGCTACCAGATCACTGGGGCACCCACCAAAGAATGCTTCGCATTAAAAGAAACTGCACCGAACGAGCGACGCCATATGTTGATCCTAAATACTGACGGCTAGCCAAGCTAGCTTCTCTGTAGAGCGACCGGGGCAGACACAGCACGGGGCATTTATTCAAATTATTTTTTTACGGCCACACCTACGGATTCATACCACTTGGCTGTAGGGAACACATTACCAGTAGCTATTAATCCACACGCTGCGCATCTTCTCCTATTTGGTGCATTTCTTAATTGGATGAATCTTTAGAAATAATTAACGTTCGGGCAGCGACTCAGCTTAGCAGACACTTTGTTCCGCACGAATGTTGCATAGGAATGGCACTGGCCAGCGGGTGGCATTGTGGCCCAGGTGGACCTCATTCGCTGGGAGTATGTGCCATTAAGGACAGGGGAAAGTCGAAGAAAACGCACCTTCCAGAAGGACGCAATAAGAATGGCCATTTTGTTCTCCCAGGTTCCACGCTACAAAGCACGAAATTTTTTTTTTGCATAGCACAAAGCTTTGCGCAAGCTTCTAGTTATAATGTCCAATGAATAAAACCTTCATAAATGCGATGACTTAACAAATGAACACGACATTGCTGTGTTTTAGGAAGGAAAAATAGAAAACATAATATTTCAAGAGAACGACTGGAAAACCAGAACCGAAAGCAAATCATGAGTTTTGTGTTTTTTCCATCTGGTGGGAGACTATAAAACTAAGTCCTATGCGGCTATAAAAAAAAAACTGCGCCGCTGAAAAACCAGAACCGAAAGCGAATGCTGGGTTTTGTGTTTCTGCCATCTAGTGAGAGACTACAAAACTAGGTCCTATGCGGCTAAAAAAAAAGTCCGAAGCGAGAATCGAACCGCGGCCACCGCGAAGCGTGACTAAAGGTGCGCGCAATTCTACCGCTCGGCCACGGCTTCCGAGGGTTCGCGCATTGATACGAACATCTTTTTATAGATACCACATGAATTTTCACGACAGTGTTACAAAAAACGCTTTTGGGAACAGTGTTACGCTATGTGTGGAGAGTCGAGCTAGGCATCAATCGAAAGCTGAGTCTCCGGACTACATACGCTGCTCTGCATATTACGATAGAAGCCGTAGTGTAATCACAGCCACGGTTCTTGCCTCGAAAATGGAGTACAAATTTTCGTCGTTTCCATAGGCTTCCATTGCTAAATCTTTAACCGCTGTGGGAACAAAATTCTTACGTGCCATAGAGTGAGCACTGCATTTGGCTCGTGTGGATTGTCTTCGAGAACACGTCTGTCACCTGCGTTTTTTGATAATCGACCTGCAGCTTTTGTTATTCGCGATAAACCCGCTCGTTCCATTGAAAACGCGCTAGCTTCGTGCCGGGGCCGCTTGGGGCGCTAGTTGGTACGTGTCCAGGAAAGCTGGATATGTTGCACGTAAAGCCCTAGAATGATTTAATTTTAATGCCTAACCATTCTTAGGCAGCTCACCCAGGAAATGTGTCCGTCGGTCAGTCTGTGTGTCTGCAACGCGTAACACGATGCGGCCCATAAAGAAAAAGAAACGTAGACCACGTGTAGAGCCGACTTAGAGCCTTGTAAACATTACGAAAATTCCGGTTGTGCCAAAATTAATGTCAAACACACCACATCCCCGATGCGTTTCGCTGGTCGCGCGATGCGCCTTCGTTGGGGCGTTCTTTCAGCGATGAAAATGCCGCCAATTTCTGAGGGCTCATGTGCGTAGCGTCGCGCAACATAGACAGATAAGCAGTCAACGAGTTTATAAGGATGATAAGGAGTGTTGAGCGGATATATGGGTCTGATCACGGTTGATAATGGTTCCGCGCGAATTAATGAGGTGTTAAAAATCGATAAGGGCTTAAGTTGGTGCGCTTGGCGCGTGTATGCGCCACATGGACGCGTTTTATTTGTTTTTCTTTAACCTCCACTGTTATCAATTAGATTAGCAGCGTTGTATGCCGAAGAAGATCGATGTGTGGTAAACTGCGTGATGAAAAACTGGGGACGCTGGCTTTCTTTACTTGAAGTGAACCACGTGGTGGTTTGTGGCGGACTGTGCGATGAAGTACAGCGACGTCACCTTTTCTTCGAAAATGCGCCCCGTTCGCTATGTCGCGATACAATGCTCGGCAAAAAATAGTCACGTTATGGGCTCATCTTTGCGTAGGGAAACGAACCACATTGCTGTGTGGATGTGCCTGCGTCTGTGTGGTGTAATGCGCCACCTGGAATGCATCATGTTTGCGAAAATGCGGATGTGCGAGCCCGAGAACACTGCCCCTGCATCGCACGTCCAACGTAGAGGTGAGCCGCGAGGTGACGTGCTCGCCGTGTGTTGACGTTATACGGCACGAAACCAGGTGAAGCACGCCCTCGCCTTCGAACTTCTAGTGACCAAGCCGAGAAGAGTGCCGCTGCACTGCACGTCCACCGTAGGTGCAGACAGGTACCCGAGGAACGCCGCTCGCGAGGAATCGTTTCCTTACCTCGAGGCTTCCGTGTCGCCACCGCTGCATCCAGGAGGTGGACGGGACATGCGCTGCTCGCTCTAGATCTACAACGGACCAACCATCGTTCCCCGTCTGTATTCGTCCAACGTCATTTCCGCTGGCTCATTAGAGACTCCGCTTGCTGAACATCTCCGGGAGCTTCGCTGTGCTCTTCTAGGTTTCCGAGGCGGGGACGCTGTCACCTACCGTGAGATGATATTCATCGACGTTGCCAAAGCTGGCCGAAATTTGACTGCCGATATCGAGATGCTTTGCAACCGGCACATACTCAAAGCGGCTTCCATCTGCGAACACAGCCCGCAGAGGCATGACGAGAGCATGGTTGGAAGCGTCGTCGCTTGCGAGTTCCTGATACCCAAGTGACTCTACAATAACTGTTTAATTCGGGACATTGTTGCAGCCTCAGTGCACATACGCACGATAACTGCTCTAAAGGAAGTCCTTGCCTAATGAACGATCTTTCCGAGAGATATTTCTGTTATCGCTAAAGCTTGTGGGGTCTTAAGGTTTCACAGGAGTACCGACCACCGCGGGTTCGAGCTTAGCGAGCCACAGGGCCGCGTCAGCCGTAAGCCTCTAGCGCCGCGCAGCGCGAGCTCAGGCCACCGAGCGAAGCACGCAATAACTCAGTATTGCCCTAAGTTAGCGGAAACCGTTTATTATATCTGAGGGCACCCGAGACTGCACAAACGCCCGGTCCCGGGACGGCGGGGAAGCAAAGGGGTCCTGCACCAAGGGCGTAAAATACAGTCAGGGGCGCCTGTAGCACGTCGCTGCGAGAGCACAGGCACAAACTGTGACACGCCGCTAGGAAAAAATCCCGGCAGCTACGCTACTTGCTCTCACGATAACCAATGGGCCAACTCGCGAGAGCTCGGGCAATCTCCTTCGGCTTGGCCCTCCGATAAGTGCGGCTCGGCGTGGTACGACCTCGCGCGAGCACTAGGCACCCGTTCTTCGGCTTAGCGTCCGAACAGGATCAACACGAGGTACGCGCTCCCCGCACTGGCAAAGGCGCCGTGCGAACGCCCTGCAGCCGCCGTTGTGGCTGCCCATTCATCCTGCCTACGGCGGCGTGGCCAGCTGCCCTGGCAGTGTCCTGCCCCATCCAGCTGGAGTTCGGGACCACCCTCACCACCACGAAAGCGGCACTCATCGGACTCGCCAACAACTTCGATGGACCAACGGTGAGCCCCTTCTTGTGTTACGTGGCCTGCAATCAAATCTACGCTCGCAACTCTCGCGACATCGGCCACCGCCCTAGCCACAGAACGTTACGCGCCGCGTTCTATTTGCACCCTGGACACTGTCCCGGGCTAGCAACAGACTCTTTTGTTAATATTTCTACCCCCCCCCTTCGCGGCGTCATTTTCTTGCATTTTTTAGTTATTATCTTTTATTTATTATTTTTTCACTATCCTTGTTTGTGTGTGTGTTTTTTTTTTTTGTGCGGATAGTGCGCATGAAAGTGTTAATAGTACTTGCTGGGCTGAGGTAGCAATTAGCTAGTGCATGAAAGGCTCAATTGTCTTTGGTCCATTAGCCCCCACCATCTCCTTCGCCAGACTGGTAGAGGGCAATTAAGGAGAGGAGGATGTGGGGATTTGGGGAATTCGACGCGCCATTGCGCGGGCGCATTTCACCTATGTTCTGCAATCCTTAAAGGGACACTAAAGTGAAAAATGATTTCTTCTGCATCAGTAAATTACCGTTCTTCAACACCAAAAACACCACTCTTACAACGATAAGGCGTTTGGTAAACTAGAAAAAGCGCAAGCACGAAATGCGGCTGGCGACGCCTACTTACGTTCCCGCACTTGGGGGCTGTGACGTCTTGGATTTTGACGGCATCTTCTAGGGCCTACTAATTATATATAGCGGTACAGAATGACTACATTGTGTTCTAAAGGAACCAAATATTAGACATGGCAAGTTTCGGGAACCTTTATTAAGCCAACGCGGCCCAAATGCGAAAACATACTTTTGAATTTCCGACGTCACGCTGACGTACCGGCGCTGGGGTTACGGCGCGAAATTCAAATACTGATACTTGGACCTTCATTTTCTCATCTAACAATCAAACTTTGAAATAACTGCCTGCAGGGTCCTCAAACAATGCTTCATTAGTCTAAACTGATTTATTGTTTCGCTTTAGTGTCCCTTTAAGCCACGCTGTCTCCTCGCTCCGAAGCAGTTTTCAGCTGTGGCGCTCCACTCGCGGTGGTTCGCGGTGAGGGCGGAGCTGGATGGATTGATGGATGTTATGAGCGTCCCCTTTGGCACGGGGCGGTGGGTAGTGCGCCACCAAGCTCTTGCTGTTATACTGTCTAATGTCCTACCTAGGTTAAACAATAAAGAAAGAAAAAAAAACTATGAACTACCATACTCAAATTTTCTGATCCCCTATTTCGAACTGTGCTTCTGTACGTCTCCGTTTTTTGTCGTTTCCCTACTTTTCTTCCACCAATCCTCCAATCGCCTCTTACTAAAGCCTATTGCAGACATGTTTACTTTCCGACTGCTCTCGCTGAACCCAAGGGCTTCAAGGAGGCCAGTGGTGCCTAAATCAACCGCTGGGTAGACGTCTTCACATTCTAATAGAACATGCTCCATAGTTTCCCTAGTTTTAGCGCAGCAAGCACATTCTTCTTCTTCCTTCTTATATCTCGCTTTATAGGTGCGTGTTTTAAGGCATCCCGATCTCGCTGCGAAAAGTAACGAGCTTCCCTTTGAGTTATCATGAATTTTTTCTTTCCTGATTTCGTTTTTTCCTCTTAAGTAGTTACTAATGGCAGGTTTCTTTTCTATTATCGCCACCCATGAGATTATTTCAGCCTCTCTGACTTTCGGCTTGACCTTCTTTCTTGCTGTGTTGCCCACCCTACAGGCCGCATACTTGCTGGTAAGCTTCCTAGTTCTTTTCCTCCACTGTGAATCAATGTTTTTCCTGTACAGATACCTGAACACTCTCCCAGCCCATTAACTTTCTTCCATATTCCTCAGCCGTTCTTCATACTCAATTTTACTGCGAGCTTCCCTCACTTCTAAACTAGTCCAGACCATATCACCCTGCACACCTTCATTTTTAGTCTTCCCGCAAGCGCCCAATGCGAGGCGACTTACTGACCTTTGGTTCCCATCGAGTCCTGATTGTACCCCTGATTTAAAACAAACAACCGCATTTCCAAAAGTATGTCCTGGAACCATTACACCTTTCCACATACCTCGGAGGACCTCGTACCTATTGTATCCCCATAGCGCTCTGTGCTTCGTTATGGCTGCATTTATCTTCCCCTTCACTGTTATTGTTTTTTTCCTGTGTTTCCATATATCTATTGCCTTCGTTTATCCATATACCAAGGTATTTATATTCTGTTACCCGAGGTATTTCCTGGCCCTGTATCTCCACTGTCTGTTCACTGTTTTCATTGAATACCATGGCACCTAATTTTCTAACACTCAATTTCAAACCTGAATTGTTGCTTGCCTTCCTGCCCACAGATATTAGCCAGACGTTGCAAATTACTTTTCTTGTTAGCTAGCAACACAATGTCGTCCGCATAAGATAAACCTGGGAGCTGCTGCTCTATTACTGTACCAGCCTGTTTGTAGGAGAGATTAAACCCGATATTACTTCCTTCTAGCGCCCTCTCCATCCTCACCATGTACATCATAAACAGCAGCGGGGATAAAGGGCACCCCTGCCTCAGTCCCTTGTTGGTATGAACTTTCTTAATTTAATTATGGGGTTTTACGTGCCAAAACCACTTTCTGATTATGAGGCACGCCGTAGTGGAGGACTCCGGAAATTTCGACCGCCTGGGGTTCTTTAACGTGCACCTAAATCTAAGTACACGGGTGTTTTCGCATTTCGTCCCCATCGAAATGCGGCCGCCGTGGCCGGGATTCGATCCCGCGACCTCGTGCTCAGCAGCCCAACACCATAGCCACTGAGCAACCACGGCGGGTGTATGAACTTTCTTCTCATCCCTTCCCATTCAACGCAAACGGTATTTTCTAGGTAAATCTCTCTCAAACGCTGTAGACAATCGCCACCTAAGCCTTCCCCTTCCAGAATATCCCACAATATGTCGCGGTCTACGTTGTCATAGGCTCCTGTAATGTCTAAAAAGGCCACATATAACGGTCTGCTTTCTACTTTTGATATTTCAATACACTGAGTAAGAACAAATAAGTTATCATCTAAACACCTACCTATTCTGAAATCATTCTGAAGTTCTCCCAAAATGCCATTATTTTCTGCCCATGCTTGAAGCTTTAATTTGATTGCCTGCATTGCTACCCTGTATATTACCAATGTAATGGTCAACGGTCTATATACGAGTGAATTCTATCTTTCTCCCCCTTACCTTTATAAATTAAATTCATTCTACTTTGTCGCCAACTGTCTGGTATCCTTCTATCTTTTAAAGTTTTTTCAACTGCTGTCACCAGAGCTTCTTTACTTTTTGGTCCTAGTTCATTAATTAGCCTAACGGGAACCTCGTCTAGCCCCGTGGCTGTACGCTTAGGAATTTTCTCTTCCGCTTTCTTCCAGTTTAAATTTGTCAGCAACAGCTCCTTTTCCACTTGGGTCTCTTTCATGCTCCTTTTTCTTCAAATACAACCTCGTCCTTGCCTTGGAAAGATTCGGCTGTTACTTTTTGGATGTAATTTATTGCTGCCTCTCCTTCCAGTCTGTTTTCATCTTCGTTTAGGATATGTTGTTGTATTGTTGTTGACTTCCTGCCTAATAGTTTTATGTGGTTCCAAAATATTCTAGATGCAGCCGTATTTTTCTCACGTATTTCTGACACCCAGCGTTCACTTTCGCCTTTTAATTTTGCTTTCTCTAGTATTTGAACCATAGACATTTTCTCCCGGTATATTTCCCATTTACTGGATACTTCATCCTGCGGCAACTGCGCCTTCTTTGCCTGCCTGTGCTCTCGAGATGCTTTCTGTCGTTGGGCGATCGCTTGTCGTATCTCCCCGTTCCACTAGCTTTTCGGTTTATTTTTTTCTTTCCAACGAGCATGTTGTTTCTCTTTCCGTATATCTGTCGTTATTACACTTAGAAGCTCATCATATTCCCACTCTTTACTTGGCCATTTGCCAAGTTCTTCCTCGACTCTAGTGACTATATTTGCTATATGTTCAGCGTTTAAATTTCGACTGGCCATTTTTGCGCACCTTGCTCTCTCTCACAACTACATATCCCATTTTCAAGATGATGCGTTTATGGTCACTCCCTATGGTGCTATGCCCTTCCTCCCCCATCAATGACTCTTTCTCTCAACTTATCATGAATTCCTTCTGTCATTAGACAGTAATCAATGGTCGATCGCCGGTTCCTCACTTCCCACGGGATCTTCCCTTCACACATAGGCCCTGTGTGAAGATCTAAATCCTGTATGTAGGCATTCATGTGACGTAATAGGAAAATTTCAGCACCATTCCCGAAACCCTTAATTTCAGCGCTTATGCATTCCACTAAATCATTATTCTTCTCTGTGCAATTATTTCCGGTTCACAAATACGTAACGCCCAGCCAAGCTTTTTTCCCACTCATTGTACCTGATAACCAAAGATGCTCTTGACATCTTGAATTTACTCTTTTCCATTTGGCTCCCTGATGGATGAGCATTCCGACTCCCCCTCCCTTTCTTTCCGACTTAGTTCTGTTACACCCTTCCCAAACATAATTCTCATTAACTGGCGGCTCTTCTGAGTCTCTAAGGTGCGTTTCTGTAACCGCATACACCCCTATTTGTTCTCTATTTAACTGCTCCTCAATCTCTGCCCACTAATGAGTGGGCGTACTAACGTCACTAGTGAGCTAGTGATGTCACGAAGCGGCCCCTGGTGGCTACTGTCTTGACAGTAGCGTGCCCTTTTTCTCCTTGGGACAGCGCCCGGTACGTGCGTGCTTCCTCTCGTCCGACTACACCTTTGTGAGTAGGACTTAGCTCACGCACGGTGCCTTTGCCAGTGCGGGGAGCGCGTACCTTGTGTTGATCCTGTCCGGACGCTTAGCCGAAGAACGGGTGCCTAGTGCTCGCGCGAGGCCGTACCACATCGAGCCGCACTCATCAGAGGTCCAAGCCGAAGGAGATTTCCCGAGGTCTCGCGAGTTGGCCCATTGGTTATCGCGAGAGCAAGTAGCATAGCCGCCGGCACTTTTCCTAGCGGCGTGTCCCATCTTGAGCCTGTGCTCTCGCAGCGACGTGCTACAGGCGCCCCTGACTGTATTTTCCGCCCTTGGTGCGGGACCCCTTTGGTTCCCCGCCGCCCCGGCACCGGGAGTTTGTGCAGTGTCGGGTGCCGTCGGATACAATAAACGGTTTCCTTCAGTTTAGGGCAATACTGTGTTCTTGCGTGCGTCGCTCGGTAGCCACTTGTGGCCTGAGCTCGCGCGCAGCGGCGCTAGAGGCTGACGGCTGACGCGGCCCTGTGGCTCGCTAAGCTCGAACCCGCGGTGGTCGGTACTCCTGTGAGACCTTAAGACCCCACAAGCTCTTGAAATCGATCGCACAGTGACAAAGATATTGCTACCCCTACAGATGCGCGGCTCAATTGAATAGCAGTTTCAGGCACTTGAACTGCTCTAGCTGTTACTCAATACAGCCAGAGGCGTTCTGCTAATCGAGATATCGTTATTTAGTTGCAATAAAACATATGTTACTGCTGGAGCCAGTTTTTTTTTATTTTATTTTTTTCAGAGTGCTGTAGTTTATACCGTTTGGACCTACATGTAGCAGCAGTCTTCTGACGGTTATATTATAGCGCACATTTCTGTTCCCCAATAAACGGGTCGATCTCGCTTCGCGATATGTTCACTTTGTTGTAACTCGATTTTCACTTTCAGAGCATGCTTTCCGAGGCATAGCTGTGACACAGTCGTGTTCAAACCCCTCGTGGACACAGCTTAATTTCGCATAATTCATCAGCAATTGTTTCTCGAACTTTCTTCGCTAAAGTCATAGTCACGAAGTGCTGTCGCTTTGAGTCAGGGCTACTAAAGGACCTTAGAACACTCTCGAAGTTCGACTGTGGAGTTATAAGAGTTAGTGCGCAGCAGAACTCTCCATCGCTTTCTGCCTAGCTTTGTCTGCTCTTAGGATCTTTCACACACTCTCCGGTGTCTATATGCCTAGCCATCTGTGTCTACCGTTTTCACGCCATTTTGCGTCGCTGGACAGTTTATGCTCTAACGCATAGAGCATCGCGCTACTGTGTTGGGGAAACTAAGTTTGAAAACAACCGTAAGACTCAATCACTGGGCATTTGTTCGTTTGTTTGTTTGTTTGTTTGTTTGTTTGTTTGTTTGTTTGTTTTCAAGAGTGGCTCATACCCACCATGGGGTGTTGGCCAAGAATAGCGGGAGGTAAGGAAGCCATTGTACGAATTTATGAAGAAGCACTATTGAGAAATTTTGAATAACCCAAAACAACGAAGTCAGATAAAAATGAACCTCTTTCACGGCAATTTGGGTGACTGTATATTTGCCACTTTCTATGTGCCGCTCTTCCATGAACTTCTTTGAAGATAACGTGGCTCACTGGACATGTGCCATTCATATGTGCCGCTATTCAATTAAAAAAACAAATTTAAAATTTATCTGGTGCTCGGTGGAAGGTAACCTGCTTCATGTATATTCAAACACACGCGAGGCCCGTTCTTGGAGGTGGCGCCCCTAGATGGCGCAGCTTGTCCATGGGTATGCGCGAGGGAGGCGCCTGGTTGCATACACACATCACGCATGACGCATTTCAGAGTTGGCAATACTCTGTGTCGCTACAACGGTTTTACGCCAATTGGATTAACCACGACATTCATGGTGAGATGGGCTCTGTAGGATTTTAATTCCGTGAATTCTTCTCCAAGTCCAGCCACCTTTTTTTTGCGGGCGAGCCTACCTCACCGTTTTATTAAGCCGATCCCGGTGATGCCCAGTCCAAAATTTGGTCCCGCAGTTGTGACTGGGTATGTTCACTCGATTTCAGCACTATATTACTACACTGGGACCTTAGGCGCGAGCCAAACAAGCTGTTTCTACAGTTTTTTTTTTCTCTGCCCCTCTTATCCTTATGGTGAAGCAAGCGAAGTATTATTATAAAGATGCCGCTAAGCGTGCGATCCCGTTCATCACAGCATATGCAAATAACAACAAGTTGAAAATCAAATCTAGCATTCAAATGAAAAATATTTTCAGTGCAAGTCTGAAGATCCAATGCTAGCAACAAGTTGCACATCAACTTGTCAATGCTACCACTTACTCCATAAGGCGAATGGCCCCTCTCATCTGCCCAATGTGCTGTATTCTTCTCTAAGTCTAGTCACTTTCTTGCAGGCGAGCGTATCTCACCGTTCACCAGAGCTAATCCCGCTGATGTGCAATAAAAAATTATGTGCTACAGTGGTGACTGGGTATACTCACTCGGTTACAATAATTGGTTACTACACTGCGACTTTAGGCGCAAGCCAGTCAAGCTGTTCCTATTTTTTTTCTCTGCGGCTTTGAGTTTGAAGATGAAACAGGTGAAGTATTATTATACTGCCGCTAAACGCGCGACCCCATTCATCGTAGCACATCTAAATAATTATAAGTTAAAAATCAAATCTAGCATTCAAGTGAGAATTTTACTCAGTTCAAGTCTGAAGGTCCAATGCTACCAACAAGTTAAGCCGAATGACACCTCTCATCTGCCTATTATCAGGACGGCGCTCTTGGCTGTTCTATGCGACAATGAAGATACGAACGTCAATTTATCCACGTGAAACGATTCAAGAGATGGGCGAGCTTTGTTGATTACATGTGCCTTCTGATAGGCCAATAAAATCCACAATGACAACACAAGCTCAGCTCATGACGGTTTTCTTTCAACAGCTCTCACAAGCTCAGAAACGGTGATAAAATTAACTGGTTTGATCCAAGAGCAGAATAGAACTTGCGAGTTCCTAGCATCGCACTTCATTTTCTGAGAAAGCCAAATGTATTCGCTCCTCTCAGCAGTTATTATGGCGCGTTGTCTCGACCAGCCGACAGCGTCTGCAACAGGTATCTCAGCGTAATTGATGCCAGTCATACATGACACTTCTAAGGGCGTAACTGTCCCTTCATTAAAAAAACAAGAAGAGACGGCCATTGCATCACCTTTATGTTATCTAACCGGATGAATAGAACTTATAAAGTATAACTGCAATCAGTCATCCTCGCACTAATCGCGACCATGCGGATGAGAACCGCGCAATCTTCAGCTGCTGATACCCGGTCCTTAGCAGCAGGCGCCGAATGCTTGGCAGGGCCCTGCTGGCGGTTCTACGCTGCAGTGAAGCCAGCTGTCGACGACGTCGGCTGAACTTCGCCTGGGGCGGCAACTGCAGAGCCTAGGGTTTCCCGGATTCTGGCCATGTCGAACAACCACGTGCCCGCACACAAGTCGTCGTCTTCGTCGTCCAGGAATGTGGGGGACAGCTGATTATCAAGCTTTGTTCGGGCACACGGCGTTTTAAGTTGCTTGAATGCCCGAGCTGCCCTTAAGTGGGTGGTGGGCACGGCGTTGTCGCTGTTCGCCCCCATCTGTGATGTTGGCAGAGGACCGGGGAACAGATGGACGTTGTAGGACCGCGCAGCCGAGCAAGCCGACACCTTGGCCGCAACAGCGGCCGACGGCCTGACCAGCAGCCGAACCGCTGCCCCATGCAACGGCGGTTGCCCGCCGTTCGTTCCTTTGCAACGGCCGCGGCGGATTCTGTTGCTGCTGGAACTCCGGGGTGCCTCGATTCTGGGCCACGGCCATGGAAAGGCTCGGCTGCTTCTCTTGGTCCCCGAAGTGCCACTCTTGAGCTTGCTGCTGCGCTCCTGTCCCTTGCACCGCTGGGCCTCACGTTGATTGTTCACGTAGCCCGGGTGCTTCATTTGGTGGACAGCGGCAGCTGCGGCCGCCACGCGCTGGTAAGGCTGCTTGTCGGCGACGCTGAGAGAACGCCACAGCTTACCCAGGTGGCTGCTCATACGCTGGTTGTTCTCGTTCGGATTCTCAGCGGCCACCGATTGCCTCTGTCCATGTGCAGACAGCATGAAGCTGTTTGGAGGTCGCAGAATGCACGACCGCAGCTGGTAACTGTGCTGGACCTCGCTGCTCTGCGATGCACCTTCCACGCTGGGATCGGGGACCAAGGCAGGCACCGCTGTCGACGCTTCTGCTGCTGGCAGTGACCGAAGGCGGGAAATGTTTCGCAGGCGCGTGCTGTTGGTTGCCTGCTGTAGCGAAGCCGAAGACGACGGCTCACATTCGCCGGGGTCGACGTCTGCAGAGCCGAGGGTGTCCAGAGATGGAGCAGTCCGAAGATCCGACCTGATCGAACGACGAGATTCTTCTTCTTCTTAGCTCGTGGCCCATATCCTCTCGTGGCTCGCGAAGAGAGGAGCGGATCAAGGTAATTAATTTAGAAGCTAAATTCCACTTGAAAACTTGAGAAAAGGTAGGCTCGCGGGCTTTCCTTACAACGCGGAAAAAAAATATTGCCTAATAGGTACAAATATAAATATTGTTCATTCGGACGTTTCCTAGAGCGCTCTACAATTATGTCATTGTACGTGTTTGTCCCTAAATGTAGGACTTGCTGAGTTGATTAATTAATCTGTACTAATTAGGCAACTAAAGAAAATGCAAGAAATTGTGATGTGCCCCCATAGAAGGGCCGAGAGCATGATTTTGTCCGTAATAATAATAATAATAATAACAATAATAATAATAATAATTATTATTATTATTATTATTATTATTATTATTATTATTATTATTATTATTATTATTATTATTGTGTGAGTGAGTGAGTGAGTGAGTGATTATGATTACATCTCTGAGTCTCTTGCTTAGTAACTCAGCGGACCAATTGCAATGCATGCTCACTGACCTGGAGAGGCAAAGCAGAAGAGTGGGTCTTAAAATTAATCTGCAGAAAACTAAAGTAATATTTAACAGTCTCGGAAGAGAACAGCAGTTTACGATAGGTAGCGAGGCACTGGAAGTGGTAAGGGAATATATCTACTTAGGGCAGGTAGTGACCGCGGCTCCGGATCAGAAGAATAAGAATGGGCTAGGGTGCGTTTGGCAGACATTCTCAGATCATGAACAGCAGGTTGCCATTATCCCTCAAGAGAAAAGTGTATAACAGCTGTGTCTTACCAGTACTCACGTGTGTGGAAGAAACCTGGAGGCTTACGAAAAGGTTCTACTTAAGTTGAGGACGACGCAACGAGCTATGGAAAGAAGAATGATCGGTGTAGCGTTAAGGGATAAGAAAAGAGCAGATTGGGTGAGGGAAGAAACGCGAGTTAATGACATCTTAGTTGAAATCATGAAAAATAAATGGGCATGGGCCGGACATGTAATGAGGAGGGAAGATAACCGATGGTCATTAAGGGTTACGGACTGGATTCCAAGGAAAGGGAAGCGTAGCAGGGGGCGGCAGAAAGTTAGGTGGGCGGATGAGTTTAAGAAGTTTGCAGGGACAACATGGTCACAATTAGTACATGACCGGAGTGGTGGTGGTGATGATGATGATGATGATGATGATGATGATGATGATGATGATGATGACATCTCTGAGGGCGCTTTGGGGCTTTTCAACCAAAGTTCCAACAAGGGCAGTGTAATTTGCAACACATGGGTACAATCACTTTCCTTCAATAGTACTAGTCATGAAACGCCCGTAACGCTGTGCCGTAATGCCTAAGCATTCTTTGGATTAGCTGTTCCTTCGCTTTTGCTTACTTGTGATGCTAGCTAACGCATCTCTACCCATCGCTTTTTCCGGAGCCAAAGATGGCTTACGCATTAGTAGACAATTCTCAGAATTTTATCCAGCGTCGCGCTATAACCTCGTTTCCGATACGCTTCAGAAGACCTCCTTTCCTCTTCTTGCAGTTCATTATTTCGTAGTTCCTGTCGCTGTTCTTGTTCCGATGAGGACCAAGAAGGGTTGATAAGGATCTGATCAGTTGCGATAACGTTGATAATGATTATATCTTTAACAAATATATAAATATATATATATATATATATATATATATATGTTCCTGACTACGAGTCGCCCCGTCGCGCTGCTAATCTCTAGACAGTGATTCCGACTGCGTAGGCCCCATTTCGATGGGGGAGAAATGCAAAAAATGCTCATCGACTTACTTTTAAGTGCACGTGAAAAATCCCAGGTCGTCCGCTGCGCTCCGCGGCACTCCACTACGGCGTGCCTCCTAATCAGGTGGTATTTTTTGCACGTAAAGCCCTAGAATGATTTAATTTTAATGCGTAACCATTCTTAGGCGGCTCACCCAGGAAATCTGTCTGTCGGTCAGTCTGTCTGTATGTAACACGTAACACGATGCGGTCCATGAAGAAAAACAAACGTAGACCACGTGTAGAGCCGACTTAGCGCCTTGTAAACATCATGAAAATTCCGGTTGTGCGAAAATTAATGCCAAACACACCACATCCCCGATGGGTTTCGGTGGTCGCGCGATGCGCCTTCCGTTGGGGCGTTCTTTCAGCGATGAAAATGCCGCCAATTTCAGAGGGCTCATGTTCGTAGCATCGCGCAACACAGACAGATACGCAGCCAACGAGTTGATAAGGATGATAAGGAGTGGTGAGCGGATATATGGGTCTGATCACGGTTGATAATGGTTCCACGCGAATCAATGAGGTGTTAAACATCGATAAGGGCTTAAATTCGTGCGCTTGGTGCGTGTATGCACCACTTGGACACGTTTTCTTTGTTTTTCTTTAACCCCCCTCTTATCAATTAGATTAGCAGTATTGTATGCCGAAGAAGATCAATGTACGGTAAATTGCGTGATGAAAAAACTGGCGCCGCTATCTTTCTTTACTTGCAGATGTGAGCCACGTGGTGGTTTGTGGCGGACTGTGCGATGAAGCACAGCGACGTCGGCTTTTCTTCGGAAATGCGTCCCGTTCGCTATGTCGCGACAAAATGCTTGGCAAAAAATAGCCACATTATGGGCTCATCTTTGCGTAGGGAAACGAACCACATTGCTGTGTGGATGTGTCTGTGTCTGAGTGGTGTAATGCGCGATCAGCAATGCGTCATGTTAATATGATAAATTTCAAGCTATAGGCAACAACACTTAGTTATTTGCATTTGCTTGCTTAGTGCTTTATTTGTTTCTTTTTTTTCCTCCCTTTCTGTTCTTTCTTTTATTTATATAGTTATTCCATTTCAGTAAAGTTTTCTTTTTCACGAGCACCGTTTTCTAGCACTTCTTTAATTATCTCTTTCAGCGACACGATAGCCCACTGACCTCCAGCAAAGCAGATAACAGAGGGGTGCTGCGCACACGGCCGTTTCACGGGCCGTGTGCATAGCACCCCTCTATTCTCACTTCTACACCCTCGCTGCTAACACACCTTCTGCCATTTCCTCACCCACCCGCCTTAACCCCTCTCCCCTTTAGAAGAACCACACCTATATATACTGTGCCGAGGAAAGCACAATGTCACGACTAAATGCTAGCAAGAGAACAGAAGAAAACGAATTGAGGGAGTCTAGCAGCGACCACGCTCCTTTTGAAAGAAGACGAAGTTGGCGCGTCGGCTCTTGGAGTCTCTGAATACAGAACTGCTTTTTGTTTCTCGCATCCTGGTCCTGCCTCCTGTTCTTTTTTTTACGTCGTGACAATATGTCGCCTCGAAATAGACAAGTCCGCTGGCGAAGCATTGGCTCCCGCTTTGACATTGTTCTCATTTTGCCCATCGCCTCTAAAGAAAGGGGTCAGACAAGGAGACACAATCTCTCCAATGCGATTCACTGCTTCTTGGAACAAGTATTCAAGCTATTAAGCTGGGAATGCTTAGGAGTGAGGATCAACGGCGAATACCTCAGCAGCTTTCGATTTCCAGACGACATTATCCTCTTCAGCAACACTGGGGACGAGTTACAACAAATGACTGAGGACCCTAACAGAGAGAGTGCAAGAGTGGGGTTGAAGATTAATATGCATAAGGCAAAGATAATGATCAATAGCCGGGCAAGGGAACAAGAGTTCAGGATCGCCAGTCAGCCTCTAGAGTCCGTGAAGGAGTACGTTTACCTAGGTCATTTAGTCACAGGGAACCCTGATCATGAGAAAGAATTTCACAGAAGAATAAAAATGGGTTGGAGCGCATCAGTAGACATTGTCAGATCCTGACTGGAAGCTTAGCTTTATCATTGAAAATAACTGTGTATAATCAGTGTATTCTACTGGTGATAAAATATGGGGCAGTAACTTGGAGACTGACAAAGTAGCTTGAGGTCAAGTTAAGGACCGCGCAAAGCGCGATGGAACGGAGAATGTTAGGCATAACGTTAATAGAAGAGAGCGGGTGGATCAGAGAGCAAACGGGGATAGCCAATAATCTAATTCACATTGAGAGAAAAAAATGGAGCTGGGCACGTCATGTAATACGTAGCTTAGATAACCGGTGGACAGTTAGGGTTACAGAACGGGTGCCAAGAGAACAGAAGCGCGGTCGAGAACGCAGAAGACCAGGTGATGTGATGAAATTAGTAAATTCGCTGGCGCTAGTGGCAATCGGTTGGCGCCGGACTGGGGTAATTGGAGATAGCAGGCCGAGGCCTTCGTCCTACAGTGGACATCAAATACGATGATGATGATGATGATGATGATGATGATGATGATGATGATGATGATGAAAGTGAGACTTCTAAAAATGAAATATTCACTATAATTTTCGATAATTATAATTTTCAAGATATTAGATAAATAAAACTGCTACTTCAGTAAGTTGTTACATTATCTTGCTGATGATGTGCGACGCTTCCTTTCTGTGTGGCATAGTATTTTGTGAAATACGCGATGCATAACTAGACAGACATAAGCACTCTCATTCCCCCCATGTCTTAGTACGGTATGCATAGAGCCCCCCCCCCATCCACACGCCACCCCTGCCCTCCCCCGGATCCAAACAAGAAAGAATTAGTTTCATTTACGATAAAAAAGCACTTAATTACATTGAAAATAATGTGTAACAATGTCAATACACTTTGTCGAACCTTTTCTTACACTGTTCGAAGCAACTCTGGATCTCCTCCAGATTGGCGGTGGCTACTGCTACTGCTGCTGCTGCTGCTGTCCTGCCCAATAGCTCACTAGCACAACATCACTTATATAAGGAATCGGCGTGCATGTAGCCTCATCTGTGCTATCCTTACAAGGATGTGTCTGTTGCCAGCTCTGTTCTATACGAAACCACGCAATGAAACAACAAATTGTACCTAAATTTTCTTACTGCAGCAAATCTGTGCGTTAAAGAGCATGATTAATTTATCAAAACTTTGTTTTCTATGCTTTCTTTCCAGGGGTCCGGAACGTCTGCTCGGATGGCTGCTTGCCAAGTTAGGTGGGCCAGTTTTGGGGAATGTGCAATAGTGAACTGGTCTGACCCGGACATGCCGAGTGAAAAGTGGGTCAGTCCCGAAGACACTGTAATCAGCGACCGCATGGATCACGTGGGTAATGTGATAGGGGCTGCAGCATGTCGCTGATTTGCCGGGCAGGGACGTAATCTCTATGCTGCGACAAGCGTTGCAGAACCCAAACACACTTATAGCACTTAATTAACCGCTTCATGAATGCTTCGCTTCACATAGACTCCACAATTTGCGTCGTTATATGCATAATTTCTTTTCCTTTCTCTTCTTATCGCCTGGCATTCCCTGTAACTGTATCAGCCTCGTGCCGTGGCCGCGCGCCGTCTTCGTCTTCACCGAATGTCGTTGGGGCGCCCTTGCTGCCACACCGCGCGGTCGTTTTCTTCTTCATACCTTCTCTACACACTGTACGCATCTACTCACGCAGACCAAACAAATTTGATTTTGAAAACTAAAGGCGTGGTGGGAGGCGATACCTCAGAAAATGTTTGTTTGTTTGCCACCAAGAGTGGCTCATAAGCACCATTGGCGGTTGGCCAAAAATAGGGTTAGGTAAGGAAATACGAGTCTAAAAAAAAGCGCTATTCAGAAATTTTGACTAGCTAAAAGGAATGAAGTCAGATGAAAATTCAATGAACCTCTTTCACCCCAACTTTGGTCACTGGGTCACTGGGCATAGGGTATGTGCCGCTCTACAATGAACCTCTTTGAAGAAAACTTGGCGCACTGGCTATGTCCCACTCATATGTGCCGCTATTCGATGACAAAACAAACAACAACCTTTAAATTTATCCTGTGCTGGGCGGAACGTAACCTGCTTCAAATGTATTGAAACACAGGCCACATGGGGACTTGGAGACGGCTGCACTAGAAGGGGCGGCGTGTCCAGAGGGATGCGCAAAAGAGGCGCCCGGTTGCATACACACGTCACGCATGATGCATTTCAGAGTTGGCAATCCTCTGTGTCGCTACAGTGTTTCCATGATAATTGGATCAACCGTCCAGCCGCTTTCTTGTGGGCGAGCCTGTTTCACCGTTTTCATGGGCCGATGTCGGCGACTTGCAATTACTGCAGTTACTGCACGAGGTGATTGCACTAGGACAATAGGCGGGAGCTAGTCAGGTTGTTTGTTCAGCGTTTTTTTTTTCTTTTCTTCTCTCATTTTTATGATGCAACAAGCGCAGTATTTTAATAAATCTCCCGTTAAGCGCCCGACTCCATCATCGCAGCACATGTTGATAACTACAAGTTCAAAATGAAATCTAGCATTCAACTGAAAGATCTGTTCGTCTGAAGGGCCAAAGAGAGCAACAAGTTAGAAACTTCTTTCATCTTACCCCTTATCACATAAGATACCAAAGTCTCATCTGCCTATTAGAGGACGTCGCTGGTTGCTCTGCGACATGACATTGAAGATACGAACGTCTATGACTCCAACTGGGATAGTTCAGGAGATGGGTGAGCTTTGTCAATTCGAATTACTTTTCATGTTTATATTAGCTAATAAATGTCACAACGATCACCTCCGCTGTGCCCAAGACGGTTTCGCTTCAAAATCCGTCAGAAGCTCGCAAGCGGTGATCAAATCAACTAGTTTGATCCTGGAACAGAAGAGAGTTCCTAGCATCCCACTTCAGTTCCTAAGAAAGCAAAATGTATTCCCTCTTCTCCGCAGTTATCCTGGCGTGTTGTCTCGAGCAACCACCAGCGCCTGCAACAGGCATCTCAGCGTAATTTATCCCAGTCATACATGCCACCTCTAAGAGTGTAAGTTTCCTTCACTAAAGAAAGAAGTCACAGCCATTGCATCGCCTTTATATTCTTTGACATAATAAATAGAACTTATAAACTATTAGCGGAATTCGGCATCCTCGCACTAATCGCAACAATGGGGATGAGGACGGCACAATCATATGCTGCGGATTCCCGGTCCTTAGCAGCTGGCGCCGAGTGCTTGGCAGGAACGCGCTGGCGGACCTACGCTGCAATGCAGCCAGCGGCCGACGACCACGGCTGACCTTCGCCTGGGGCACCGACAGCAGAGCCTAGGGTATCCAGAATTCCGCCCTGGTCGAACGTCGGCGTGCCCGCAAACAAGTGGTCGTCGTAGTCGTCCAGGAGCAAGGGGGATAGCTGAGTATCAAGCTTTGCTCGGGCACATGGCGTTTTAGGTTGCTTGAATCCGCGAGCTGCCCTTAAGTGAGTGGTGGGCACGGCGTTTGGTCTGTTCGCCTCACGCAATAATGGTGGCAGATGACCGGGGAAGCAGGGCACGTTGTAGGGCCGCGCAGCCGAGCGAGGTGACGCCGTGGCCGCGGAAGTGGCCGACGGCCATGGCACCGTCATTCCCTGACCAGCGCCCGAATCGCTGCCCCGGGCCGCGCTGGTTGCCCGCCGTTCGTTCTTTTCCGGCGGCGGCGGTGGATGCTGTTGCTGCTGGAACTACGAGGTGCCTCGATCTTGGGCCACGGCCATGGAAATGCTCGCCTGCTGCTGCTGGTCGCCGGAAGTGCCATTCTTGAGCTTGCCGGAAATCGCCTTGGTCCTGCGCGCCTGCATCTTGCGCCGCTGGGCCTCACGTGGATTGTGTACGCACTCCGGGTGCTTCCTTCGGTGGACGTCGGCAGATGCGGCCGGCTTGCGCCGGTAAGGCTCCTTGTTGGCGACGCTGAGAGAACGCCACAGCTTGCCCAGGAGGCTGCTCACATGCTGGTTGTTCTCGTTCGGGTTCTCAGCGGCCACCGATCGCCACTTTTCATGTGCAGACAGCATGAAGGCGTTTGGAGGTCGCGGAATGCGCGACCGCAGCTGGTAACTGTGCTGCACCTCACTGCTCAGCGATGCACCTTCCACGCCGGGATCGGAGGCCGGGATCGGAAGCTGTGACCGAAGGCGCGGAATGCTTCGCAAGCGCGTGCTGTTGGTCGTCTGCTGAAGCGAAGCCGACGACGACGGCTGACTTTCACCGGGGTCGGCGTTTGCAGAGCCGAGGGTGCGCAAAGGTGTAGCTGTCCAGAAATTCGCCCTGGTCGATGATGATGATGATGATGGCCTCATGTTATGGCTCATACCCACGCTGGGGGATTGGCCAAGAATTGCGTGCTGAAACGTTCACCTAATCTTTTGAAGTGCTACTTATTCGATGAGAAAAAATATAACGAAAGAGAGATAAAAAAAAAAAAAAAAAAAAAACGTACAAGAACAAACAAAATACAAGACAAAAGTTAAAGAGTTATACGTTTTGTTGAATGAATGTAACTGCAAACGGCATCAAATACGTCCCTGTGGCTGACCCCTATAACTGACGCACCGAAAGATAGTATGATTTCAGGTGATAATATTAACCCTAATTTTGCGAATGGAAGTTCTAGGTGTCTTTTTCTTAACAATTTGTATCGTCGACAAACCAAAAAATAATGATCTAGTGATTCTGTTTCTTGGCAGTATGGGCACAGAGGCGATAGCGTCAGACCAGTCCTGTGTAAATATAGGTTTAATGGAGGGACACGGCAGCGTAATCTCGTGATCGCTACTTCTGATTGTCTTGATGGACACCACTGGATCTTCCACGGAAATCTGAGGTGCTGATATTCTGTCCATGTCGTTATTGATTCACTGACATCTCTATGAATTGAATATTTTCTATATCTGATTGCTGTTATGTGAGCCACCAAAGGAAGAACAGGCATTATAGGTCCACTCAGGGATGCTCGCGCTAATGCGTCTGCCATTTCATTTGAATGTAAGCCACAATGTCCAGGTACCCATAATAGTTTTAGAGAAGTCAACTGTGGAGGAACTAATGTTAGAAACGTCTTTATTGGTGGCGAATTGGGTGAAGCCGTAAGCGAAGTACAGACCGAAAGGGAATCTGTTATAATAATTGCACTTATTGAGTTCGACGGGAGTTTCCGAAGCGCTAAAAGAATTGCTAAAAGCTCGGCTTCAAAAACAGGTGTGAAATCTGGCAGTCTCAAGGAGAATGACCAGCCAAGCGGAAGCGAGAAGATGCCTACGCCCGCCTTTTCGTTGCTCACTGAAGCGTCTGTAGCTATTATGTTATTTGTTTGCACGTGCGCTAGGTAATCTTGCAACAGGTTATTTAAAAAAGTGGCAGATTGATACTTAGAGTTGGGGGGGAATATGTCATCAAAATCTATCTTAATATTCTGATGTGATTCGGTTGACGGAATTACCTCTCGAATGTTCACATTCAGGCTATCTAATTCTTTTTGAACAAATATGATCTGTGGAGTGTGAAATCGAGGCCAATGAGCAAGGAAGAAGGAATTTGGATCATCAATGAATGCGTATTCAGATCGTCTAAGCTGCAAGCTGTAAAATTTCAGAAAGGCTTGAACTGTTAAGATGCGAAATCTGCAGGGCAATGTTGGAAGGCGCGCTTCTTGGTAGATAACATTAATAGCCACAAACCTGGGGAGTCCCAGACATAGGCGTAGAGCCTCACGCTCCAAAAGAACCAGAGGCTTTATTTTATAAGCAGGGCCGCCTGAGAACAAGACACACCCAAATTCCAATATGGGACGTATATACATTTTATAAATCATCAACAGTGAATCCCTACGCAGTCCATATTTTCGGTTGCTCATTCTGCGCAGAATACCTAAAGCACGTTGTGCCTTACCCGCTACACTCTCTATGTGGGGACTCCAGTTGAGTTTTCCATTATATGTGAACGACCTCCTCCTTCTTCTTCTTCTTCTTCTTAGCTCGTGACCCATGCGCTCTCGTGACTTGCGAAGACACGAGTGGACAAAGAAAATGAATTTAGGAGCTAAATCACACGTGAAAATTTCAAACAAGCTAAATTCGCGGGCTTTTATTATGATGGGAGAAAAATATTGCGCAATAGGTACGAATCTAAATATTGCTGAATAGGACGTTTCGTAGAGCACTCTACAATTTCCTCGTTGTAAGTGTTTCTCCCTATATACATATGACTTGCTGAGTTGATCAATTAATCTGGACTGATTAGAAAACTAAGCAATATGCAATAAATTGTGTGATTTGCACCCATAAAGGGGCCGACAACATGATTTAGTCCGTAATAGTAATGAGTCAGTCAATCAGTCAAAGTTGTTTATTTACGTGCCCAGAAACAACCTCGAGGGTCGTGGTGTTGGCGCGTAACAACAACAACAACAACAACAACAATAATAATAATAATAATAATAATAATAATAATAATAATTGCCACTTTGTAGAGGATACAGAGATGTTCGGTCCCGTCAATGCGAAAGGCTTGAGAGACTGGGCCAATCAGTTACGCCAGAGGTAACAAAATGGCAACAACAAACAGAACACTGATTGAAACGATCAGTAGCTACAGCTGAAGAAACAAATGATGATGATGATGATGATGATGATGATGGTGATGATGATGATGATGTCTTTATTGCCCTATCAGGTATATAGAGTTATCATCAGGCCTTTCTAAGCCAACAAGGGTTTGTGCAGCATAGCCCTACAGATTTGGCAAGGCAATACATTAAAGTAGGAGAACATTCAGATATCAACGAAAGATCGCTTTTACGTAAAGTACACGCGACATTACATTTGGTTGCACAAATTTATTACAACAGTACATAGAGTTCAAGCTTACCCATAACCAAACCTAAAACGTACAAACAGACACACAAAATGCAAGATTGAAATCTTTGAAATAATTGCCACATAAATGTTGCGTGAGGAAAGAAGACAAAGCTAACGTGAATATGGAACAGGTTTAACTTACAGGGCACGGATCATCTTGTTCATCAATATTTTTGAAGTTGCTGAGAAAATATCCTCTGGTAGACTGTTTAACAGGTTGGGAACGTACACACATCGTGGTGTCTCACTGTATCTCGTTGCTGAACGAGGCATAGTGAAACATACACCGGAACGGAGTATGCGCGCAGGTTTATGCTCAACTTCAAAATCCGAGACGCAAAAATGACGTAAAACCACCGCTTGAACAAACAACGAGCAGAACGAACGAAAACCTACAGCGGCAAATATAATTCGACATGAAAGTAGATTCGACTTATACGCTACACTTTGGAGCATGTTCTTGTTTTTTTTAAATAGCGTCAACCCGGCTCTCCCAACGTGCTCAACAGAAAGTGAAAATTGAGATGCCGTACCTGAATATTCCATACGTAAGAGCGTGCGCAATAGTTTTTTGACCGAAAAGGGAGGTATACTTTTACAGTGATAGAGTACCCAGGAAACACTTCGGAGTTTACTTCATAATACGCTAAATGTGCTTCTCACGACAGGTTTGAGTAAAAAAATACATCCGTGTATTTTACTGACTGCACATACTCCACTGGAATACAACTAAATGGCGAACAAATCGTATTGTGCAACTAGGTATGTTCATCTATCGATGTCATCAAGTTTTTCTGGAACAAATCAGCTTTGTTTCTGAATTACTTACTACAATAAATTTTTTAGAAAACCAATCAATTACGTTATAGATATATTTTGTAGCATATTGATCGCCGATTTATAGCTTAAATGTTTTCCTAGTAGAAAAGTGTCATCGGCGTATTGAAAAATTGTTCATTTTGAAACAGTGGATGCAAGGTGATTCATAAAAAATATTTAAATGTAGCCGGGACAAAGTAGACCCTTTAGGAATTTCAGTTTTCATAGACAAGATAGAGCTAGAGTGATTGCCTAACACTACTGTTTGCGATCTATTCGACATATAACTTTTGAGGATGTCATAATATGGTCCCCGAAATACCAATAAATTTAATTTGTTCAACAGAATGTCGTGATTAACTGACTCAAAGGCTTTACTGATATCCAGGAATAACGCAATGGTAAACAAATTTTGGTCGAACACGGGAACAATTTCATCGGGAAAGGATTTTAAAAGTAATGTAGTACCTTTACCAGCGACAAAACCAAACTGGTGAGAGCGTAGAAACAAGCGTAGAAACAAATTACTGGGTATGTGACACTGCGGATGTGCCGTTTGTTTGTTTGTTTGTTTGTTTGTTTGTTTGTTTGTTTGTTTGTTTGTTTGTTTGTTTGTTTGTTTGTTTGTTTGTTTGTTTGTTTGTTTGTTTGTTTGTTTGTTTGTTTGTTTGCCTCCAAGAGCGGCTCATACCCACCATGGGAGGTTGGCAAAAAATAGGCTGAGGTAAGGAAATCGTTATACGAGTCTAAAAAGAAACACTATTGAGAAATTTTGAATAACTAAAAAGAATGAAGTCAGCTGAAAATTCAATGAACCACTTTCACGCCAATGTGGATCACTGGGTGTGTGGCAGAGGGTATGTGCCGCTCTACAATCAACCTCTTTGAAGCCAACGTGGCTCACTAGCTATATGCCACTCATATGACGACATCCCTTTATGGTGCTCCGGCGGCTGCGAGGGCAGAGTCGAAGAAGCCATGCAGGAGGCGATCGACGTGGTCGAGGAGTATCTCTGCCCCACCGGACTTCGATGCTCATCTGCCAAGTCGGAGCTTCTGCTTTACAGAAAATAGAAGGGAGGCAGACCCAAAGATTCGAAGCCAGTCTCCTAAATCAGTATCAGTCTTCGAACTTCTGACGGGGGGTGATACCCAGGGTCGACGTTATTCGGGTCCTGGGCATGTTTGTCGAATTCAACGGCGGGAACGCAATGGCTCTCCGCAAGATTATCACAACGATGGACAACGTTTTCCGCCTCGTTCGCAGAATTGCAAACAGACACCGAGGCATGAAGGAAAACAATCTCCCCAGGCTGATCAATGCCTTCGTACTATGCCACTTCACATACACGATTTCTATGCACAACTGGCTCAAAGCGGAGCGACACAAGCTCAACGCTCTCATCCGCAAAGTAGTCAAGCGGGCTCTCGGGCTACCCATCAGGACCCATACCGAGGATCCCCTCAAGCTGGGGGTGTATAACACCGCCGAGGAGATTTCCGAAGCCAAAGAACGCGCGCAACTCGCTCGCCTGAGCACCACAGCGGCAGGTAACCGCATCTTCGAAGAGCTGGGTTACCACCCTGCGGGATTCCCGATGGTCAGTACCCCGATCCCTAGGTGCATTCGAGACAAGTTCGAAGTGGCCCCTGTGCCCCGAAACGTCCATCCCGTCCACAACAAGGGCAGACGTAAGGCCAGAGCAGCAGCCATCCTCAAACAGATCAAGGAACGAGGCATTAGAGCAAGCTTCGTCGACGCCGTGGAGTACAGCGATGGGAAGACCTTTGCCATCGTTGTGGTCGACTCCAGCGGCAAAACTTCCAATAGAGCCTCCATTCGCACTTCAGACCCCGGAGTAGCCGAGCAAGCCGCGATCGCCCTCGCCCTGCTAGACGGTCGTGGGTCCGAGATCTATAGCGATTTGAAAACGGCAGTTAGGGCTTTTCAAAAGGGTTGCATCGCCAAGCAAGCTGCTCGTCTTCTTAGCAGCTCGAGTCCCTATGCTCTCACGCATCATTCCATCCACTGGTTTCCCGCTCACGTAGGGAGGGTGCTCCCCCGAACCTCATTGAGTCTGTTCACGAGGCTGCGCGTGACCTCACCAACCGCGCTTCCTTGTTAAGGAGCGCCGACTCCCCTCCTCCCTACGGCCACAGCGACGCTCCCGCTACTCACAACGAGGTTATTAAATTCTTCTGCATGTCTAGAAGGGTCTTTTCACCCCCTCACTCCAAGTTGAATAAGGCGCAAGCCGTTTCACTTAGACTTCTGCAGACCAGCACATATCCGTGTCTGTCCGTTCTCCACGATGCTTACCCCGACGTGTATCGCGACGACGCCTGCCCGTCCTGCGGGGAGACCTCCACTCTAGCGCACACGCTCTGGGAGTGCAGGTCGACATATCCCAAATTCACCAAGGAGGAGTGGGACTCGCTTCTGCGCAGCCCCGCTCTAGAAAAGCAAATCCTCGCTGTCCGGCGTGCCCGCGACCGGGCTGGTGGGCTAGACCTGCCGGTCCCGACGTGGGACTAGCCGGATGCGCCGCGAGTCCGCGGCCTCGCCGGACCTGCAATAAAGTTTCTGCACTCACTCACTCATATGCCACTCATATGTGCCGCTATTCAATGCCCCAAAAAACCAAATTTAAAATTTATTCGGCGCTTGGCGGAACGTAACCTGCTTCATATATATATATATATATATATATATATAGGGGTTTCTTCAAAGTTAAGCACGCAGGACCCGACGTAACATACGTAGGGGAAAGACGACGAACCTTTTGGAAGACGTATTAACGTTTTCGGCTGTTGGACCAGCCTTCGTCAGAGTACAGTGACCAAGCCTGTACTCTGACCAAGGCTGGTCCACCAGCCGTAAACGTTAAATACGTCTTCCAAAAGGTTCATCGTCTCATTCCTGCATATATATATATATATGCAGACATGCCCCGCGCAGACTTGGCGGTGGCGCCGCTAGATGGCGTAGCGTGTTCAGAGGGATGCGCAAGAGAGGCGCCCGGCTGGATACACACGTCACGCATTACGCATTTAAGAGGTGGGAATAATCTGTGTCGCTACAGGGATAATAGGATCAACCTCGACATTCACCGTGAGATGGGCTCTGCAGGTTTTTAATTTGGTGCATTCTTCTCCAAGACCAACCGCTTTCTTGCAGGCAAGCCAGTCTCGCCGTTTTCGTGGCCGATCCCGGGGATGTGCAATCTAAAGTTATGTGCAACAGTGGTGGCTGGGTACGTTCACTCGTTCACTGCGCTAGGGAACTGCACTGGGAACTTAGACGGGAACACGTCTAGCTGTTCAGTTTCCTTTTCTCTGCCACTTTAATCTTTATGACGAAACAAGCAAAGTATAAAACTGCAGTTAACCGCTCGAACTAATCATCGCAGCACATCTAGATAATTACAAGTCCAAAATAAAATCTAGTATTCAACTGAAAAATTCTTTCAGTTCAAGTCTTAAAAGCCAACGACAGCAACAAGTTATACATCAACTTTTTTATGTTACCCTTTATCACATAAGGTGCCCATGTCTCATCTGCCTTTCAGAGGATGGTGCTGGGGGCTCTGCGACGCTACAATGAAGATACGAACGTCTATGTTTCCACGTGAGACAGTTCAGGAGACAGGCGAGCTTTGTCAATTCGAATGACTTTTCATGTTGATCTATATTAGCTAATAAAAGTCTCAATGACCACCTCCGCTGTGCCCAACACGGTTTTCTTTGAACAGCTCTGAGAAGCTGAGAAATTGAGGACGACGCAACGAGCTATGGAAAGAAGAATGATAGCTGTAACGTTAAGGGATAAGAAAAGAGCAGATTGGGTGAGGGAACAAACGCGAGTTAATGATATCTTAGTTGAAATCAAGAAAAAGAAATGGGCATGGGCAGGACACGTAATGAGGAGGGAAGATAACCGATGGTCATTAAGAGTTACGGAATGGATTCCAAGGGAAGGAAAGCGTAAAAGAGGGCGGCAGAAAGTTAGGTGGGCGGATGAGATTAAGAAGTTTGCAGGGACAACATGGCCACAATTAGTACATGACCGGGGTTCTTGGAGAAGTATGGGAGAGGCCTTTGCCCTGCAGTGGGCGTAACCAGGCTGATGATGATGATGATGATGATGATGATGAGAAGCTCGCAAGTGGTGATCAAATCCACTATAGCTTGATCCTGGAACAGAATAGAGCTTGCGAGTTCCTAACATACCACTTCATTTCCTAAGAAAGCGAAATGTATTCACTCTTCTCCGCAGTTATTCTGGCGTGTTGTCTCGACTAGCCGACAGCATCTGCAACAGACATATAAGCTTAATTGATGCCATTCATACGTGACACCTCAGAGGGCGAAACTGTTCCTTCATTAAAGAAAGAAGAAGTCACAGCCACTGCATCACGTTTATATTCTTTGACATGATAAATAGAACTATTAGTGCATCCCGGCATCCTCGCACTTATCGTCACATTGCGGATGTGGACTGCACAAGCATATGCTGCAGATATCCTGTCTTTAGCAGCAGACGCCGAACGCTTGGCCGGCGCGTGCTGGCGGTCCTATGCTGCAGTGCAGTCAGCAGCCGACGACGACGGCTGACCTTCGCCTGGGGCGCCGACCGGAGAGCCCAGGGTCTCCCGGATTCCGCCCTGGTCGAACGTCGACGTGTCCGCAAACAAGTCGTCGTCTTAGTCGTCCAGGAGCGTGGGCGATAGTTGATTATCAAGCATCGTTAGGCATACGGCGTTTTAGGCTGTTTGGATGCGCGAACAGCCATTACATGAGTGATGGGCACGGAGTTTTCTCTGTTTACCCCACTCTGTGATGTTGGCAGAGGACCGGTCAAGCAGTGCACGTTGTAGGGCCGCGCAGCCGAGCGAGCCGTAGCCGTGGCCGCGACAGCGGCCGATGGCCTAGGGAGTAGCATCCCCTGACCAGCACGCGAATCGCTGCCCCGGGCAGCGCTGGTTGCCCACCGCTCGTTCCTTTGCGGCGGTGGCGGCGTATGCTGTTGCTGCTGGAACTCCGGGTTGCCTCGGTTCTGGGCCACGGCCATGGAAATGCTCGGCTGCTGCTCCTGGTCCCGGCAAGTGCCATTCTTGAGCTCGCTGCTGCGCTCCTGTCTCTTGCACCGCTTGCCCTCACGCGTATTCTACACGTAGTCTGGGTGCTTCCTTCGGCGGACGGCGGCAAATTCGGCCGCCTTGCACTGGTAAGGCTCTTTGTCGCCGGCGCTGAGAGAACGCCACAGCTTGCCGAGGCGGCTGCTCACACGCTGGTTGTTCTCGTTCGGTTTCTCAGCGGCCACCGACCACCTCTTTTCATGAGCGACCAGCATAAAGGCGTTTGGAGGTCGCGGAATGCGCGGCCGCAGCTCGTAACTGTGCTGCACCTCACTGCTCAGCGATGCACCTTTCACGCCGGGATCGAAAGCTGTGACCGAAGGCGTGGAATGCTTCGCAGGCGCGTGCGGTTGGTCGTCTGCGGAAGCGAAGCTGACGACGATGGCTGACATTCACCAGGGTCGACGTATGCAGAGCCCAGGGTGCGCAAAGGTGTAGCTGTCCAGCAATCCGCCCTGGTCGAACGACCTCCTCCTCCTTCTTCTTCTTCTTCTTAGCTCGTGACCCATGCCCTCTCGTGGCTTGCGAAGATGTGAGTGGATAAAGAAAATGAATTTAGGAGCTAAATCGCACGTGAAAATTTCAGAAAAGGTAAATTAGCAGGCTTTCATTATGATGGGAGAAAAAAATATTGCGAAATAGGTACGAATGTAAGTATTGCTGAATAGGACGTTCCCTAGAGCACTCTACAAGTTCCTCATTGTAAGTGTGTGTCTCTAGATATATGACTTACTGAGTTGATTAGTGAACCTGGATTAATTAATAAACTAAACAAAATGCAAGAAGTTGTGTGATTGCCCCATAAATGGGCCGACATGAATTATTCCGTAATAATAGTAATAATCAATCCATCAACCAAAGGTGTTTACTAACGTGCCCAGCAACAACGTCGAGGGACGGGATGCTGGTGCATATTATTATTATTATTATTGTTATTATTATTATTAATATTATTATTATTATTCGTTCATTTTTATTGTACATGTGTCATCAATTTATGCACTTTTTTCGCCATGTGTATCATATTCATAGGCACGGTCCGACAAGCCAACTGAGGCTTAGACCGGCCTGTGTGTGTTGTTTCGTGTGTTTTTATGGCAATATATATATATATATATATATATATATATATATATATTCAGGTGTATCTCAAGGCAGCGTTCGTGGCCGTTTATTGTTTATCTTATACATTAACGACCTGCCCACTAACGCATCTACTCGTCTACGACTCTTTGCTGATGACTGTATCATTTACCGCTCCATTAATTCAATGGCTGATCATCGCGCCCTCCAAAGTGACCTTAACCTAATTTCCAGTTGGTATAATAAATGGCAAATGACACTTCACTCGAATAAATGCAAGGTTATCTCTTTCAGCCGCAAGCGTACCAATTCTAACTTCTCGTTCCTCATAGATAGCACGGTATTGTCTCAGGCATCATCATACAAGTATTTAGGTATTCATCTCACGCATAATCTTTCATGGGCCACGCTGTCAACACCATTTGTACGAAAGCTTCAAGGACACTGGGGTATCTGCGCCGGAACCTGCGGAATTCCCCTAACAATGTTCGAAAACTGGCCTATCTAACACTTGTGCGCCCACAGCTAGAATATGCAGCGTCCATATGGTCCCCATATCAAAACTACTTAATAATTTTGCTTGAATGCGTACAAAATAGAGCCGCTCGCTTCATTACACGTAACTACAGTCCCCTTTCGAGCGTAACACAGATAAAACTTGATATCTCTCTTGAACCATTACACATCCGTCGTTCAATCCCTCTTTTATGCTTATTTCATAAATATCGCCACTGCAGCAGGCAATCTGCGTTACCTCTAGAAGCGCCGTCACGCATTTCGAGCCGTTTACATAAGCAGTACATCAAGCGCATATACGGAAGAACACAAGCCTTCACTTCATCAGCCCTTCCACGTGCCATCGTTCTTTGGAATGATCTTCCCGATAATATTGCATCCATATGCAACTATCAATGATTCCATGATCAGCTGCGCGAATACATTCAAGTGACATCGGGGCGTTAAACCTTCTCTCGTATAAAATATCGCACTTCTAGGCTATTGTAAACCCCTGCTTCATTTTTTTTCTTTAGTCATGTGTCAGACATTTGTGCTGTACTTGTATACTTCAATTATTTTGTGTACTTTGCTGTTATGTTTGTTGCTGCTTTTTAGTACTAGCCCTGTGCAATGCTGTCCCTTTCTTTTTGACCTGCATATTTTGCATTTCTTGTAATATCCTTGTTCGTCCCCCTTACTCAATGGCATCTGGGCCCTGTGGCCCTCTGGGCTTAGCGATAGCCGTTTTCAGAGGCTGGGGAATTACTGCGGTTTCTAAATAAGCCATAATTTGAAAAATCTGGACGTTTGAAAGCACATCGAAGTTTCTTCTCAGAGTGTCTAATGGCGTGCCATCTTTTCCTGGTGAGTTACTCAATTTCATGAAAACTAAAAATAATTCTTCTTGGGTCTGGCGTTCTTAAGCTAGGCAAAAAAGGAGGATGCCGACAGAGATACCTTCAAGGAACAATGATGTCCCTGCTGGGATAAGGTGTTTTCAGAAGCACGCTATAATAAACGGTTGAATGCGTTAACTACCACTCTTTTGTCATCCGGAAAGGAGTCGATGGGATTAGAAAGCACGTTGTTTCCTCTCCTAAGATGATTGATTAATGACCATAATAATAATCTACGGAGGAATTGGCAAGTAGCCAGCGGCTACAGGATCTTTAGCTAAGCTGGCGGTGGCGTCCGGTCGTAGAATATTGTGCTATTTTAAAGTGAGAACTTAAAAAAAGAAGCAATATTGAATATACTAGTCAAATGATATTTATAATTCTTTTTATATTATATAATACAAACTGCAGCCTAAATAAGTAATTTGTTACTTTTTCTTCTTCATGAAGTGCATAACTTCATTTCTGTATGGTATAGTTAGGCATTTTGTGAAATTCTCGATGCATATATAGACAGACTTAAGCAGTCCCAGAACCCCCATTTCTAGGTAGGGTGTTCATAGATCCCGCCCCCCCCCCCCCCCGGCCCCCCTACAAAAAATTACTTTCATTTAGGACTAAAAGCGTTCAGTTTCATTAAAAAACTCTAACGAGAACAATAGACTTTGTCGAAGCTTTTCTCCCACTCTTAGAAGCAATCTCCGCAAGATTGGTGGCGGCTGCTGCTGCTGCTTATGCTGGTTTTAGCAGAACAGCAATCTTTTAAATAATCGGCGTACATGTGTCCCCATCTGTACTATCCTTGCAAAGATATACCTCTTGCCGGCTCTGTTCTCTACGAATTCGCGCAATGAAACAACGAATTGTACCTATATTTCCTAACTCGAACTTATCTGCGCGTTGAACCGCATGATTAATTTATCAAAGCGATAGTTTCTATCCAGAGGTTCCGAGGTTGGCTGTTTGCAAAGTCAGGTAGGCCAATTCTGATGAATGTGATGAATGTAAACCGGCCTGACCCGGGCATGGCGTGATAAAATGTGACCCCATCTCGGACACGGTTTAATCGTGTTACACACTTGTTTCATCTTCATCTTCTGTGTATATAATCTCTTGTATTTTGCTCACCCTGCTTGAACTTCTTGTCTGAAGTATTGTATAAATAAAATAAATAAATAAGAGTCGGCGACTGCTTGGATCACGCGGGTAAAGTGGTGGGGGCTTCAGCATATGGCTGATTTGACGGACAGGAGCGTAAGCTCTGTGCTGGAAAAAGCGTTCCACAGCACGAACACATGTATAGCACCTAATTAACCGCTTCATAAATGCTTCGCTTCACGTAGACTCCAAAATATGCGTAGCATGTGCATAATTTATTTTCCTTTCTCTTCTTATTTCCCGGCATACCAGGCTCGTGCCGAAGCCGCGTTTCATCTTCGTCTTCGACGAATGTCGTTGGTGACTTCGTGCTGCCACCCCGCGTGGTCCTTTTTCGTGGTCGTCTCCACACACCGCGCGCTCTCCTCGCGCATTCACCCATCACCCGACCACCCCTTTGAAGAGATGTTATTTCGGAAATAAAAGGGACAGTGCGACGCGATACTACAGAAAAAGGTTCCATCGCTCCACTGCGAACCAACCGAACGATGAAAGTTTGAGAAGACGAAAAAGTCGAGTAGAGCGTTTAATGGCGATCAAAAACTCGCGTATTCGAATTCGAATACGCGAAATTCGAAGAAGTAGAAGAAGGAGAGAAAGAACAGCAACAACGAGAAAACCCTCATTAAATACAATTAAATACCTATTTTTGCTTGTTTTGGGTGTTTTACTTATCATTTTTGCATCTCTCTCATTTTTAATGCACCGCCCACGTCAATATGTTACTTCTGCAAAGAGCAAACATCCGCATACACCATGTTCAGTGACATGGGAACAAAAATCAATGTGAATCCAAGCGAGTCAGCCATTCCAATTACGGTCATTAATCCCGATAGAACACGGAAAGCAGCATGTCGAACAGCGAACATTACGACACCTTTACAGCCTACGAGTAGGCTAGTGGACGTCGACCGGCCGTGTGACGCGGGGAACCTCGTGTGATGCACGCCCTCGCCTTCAAGCTCACCGATGCCAGGCCGGGAACACTGCACTACACGGCAATGTAGATCTGGGCCCCGAGCAGACGTGCTCGCTTTGTGGTGACGTTACAGCACGGAACCGAAGGAGAGAGATATATATAAACAACTTTACTGGCCCATAATGAAATGGAGTGCGTTAAGCGACTGATGAGGTAGCTCCCTCTACAGGGGCTCCATATGCTCCCAGGGCGGCCTGGCCCCTGTGGATCACTCGAAGCTGGTCTTGCAGGGAGGGGCTGGATAGCATGATCTCCCATCGCTCGCAAAGGGTGGGAAAAGTAACGGGGTTAGTTATGGGCATAGGTGGGGGGTGGTCTTTGGAAAAATTGCACTGTCCTATGACGTGCCGAAGGGTGCGTAGTGCATTGCAGTGAGGACATGTGTTCTTGTACCCTTTTGGGTATATTTTGTTCTGGAGGCCGGGGTGGGAAAAAGATCCTGCCTGGATTTGCCTGTATATTGTTTGTTCGGCTCTAGTCAAGGAGTGGTGGGGGTGCGGGAATGTCTTCCTACCGTCCTTGTAATACTTGACTATATCTACGTACCTGGAGATGGGTTGCCATCCCCTTGCCTCCTCCTCGGTGGCCCGGGAGTAGAGCGCTCGGGCCTGTTGATGAGCACTTTCGTTGTCCTCAACTGAGGAGTGGGTCGGGACCCAAACAAGTTCGATTGTTTGTTTACGAGGTGTAGCTTTTCCGAGCATGTTTAGTGCCGCAAGGGACACCCAGCCAGATCTGTAGCTCTTGTAGGCAGTTTGTGAGTCCATAGGAAGAACGCACTCGCCTTTGAGCTCGCGGATACCAGGCGGGGAGAACAACCTCTGCACTACACGTCCACCGTAGCGGCAGACAGAATCCTACGACCACCGCTCACAAGGCATCGTTTCCTTACCTCAGTGGCTTTCATGTCACCGCCGCTGCATCCAGGAGGTGGACGTTACATGCACAACCCACACCAACCATACTGCGGAACAACCACCCTTCCCCGTCAGTATTCCTCCTACGTCTTCGCCGATGGCTTATCGCAGACTCGCTTGCTGAACATCTACGAGAGCTCCGCTGTGGTCTTCTGGATTTCCACTGCGGGGACGCTGAGATCTCGCACGAGGCGATATTCATCGACGTTGCCAAGGCTGGCCGGAATTTCACTACACATATCGAAATGCTTTCCAAGCGCAACCGGCACACGCTGAAAAGGGGTTTTCATCTGCGAGCACATACCGCAGACACGTGATGAGAGCATGGTTGGAAGCCTCGTCGCTTTATTTACATGTGGATGATTATTAGCTAATAAATGCTACAATGACCACCTCTGTTGAACTCAAAACGGTTTTCTTTGAACAGCTCTCAGCTCATAAGCGCTGATAAAATAAACTAGTTTCTAGCATCGCACGACATTTCCTAAGAAAGCGAAATGTATTCAGTCTTCTGCGCCGTTATTCTGGCGTCTTATCTCGACCAGCCGAAAACTCTGCTACAGACATCTCAGCGTATTTGATGCCAGTCATACGTGACACCGCAGGGGGCGTAACTGTTTCTTCATTAAAGGAACGACAAGGCACAGCAATCACATCGTATCTTTTTCTTTTACATTATGAATAGAACTAATCAACTATAACTGCAATCCAGCATAATCGCACTGATCGCGACAATGCTGATTCCCGGTCATTATCAGCCGGCGCACAAAACTTGGCCAGCGTGCGCTGGCGGTCCTATACTGCAGGGGAGCCAGCGGCCGACGACGATGGCGGACCTTCACCTTGGGCGCCGTCTGCAGAGCCTAGGCACTCTAGGAATTATCCCTGGTCGAAAGTTGACGTGCCCGCAGATGAGTCGTCGTCTTCTTCGCCCAGGAGTGTGGCGGATAGCAGATTATGCAGGATTGCTCGGGCATATGACGTTTTAGGCTCTTTGAATACGCAAGCTACCGCATTGTGAGCTGTGGGCACAGCGGTTTCTCGGCTGGTCCCTCGCACTGATGGCGACAGAGGACCGAGGAACCGGTGCACGTTGTGCACGTTGTAGCTGACGCCGTTGCCGCGACAGTGGCCGGCGGCCTCGGGAGCAGCATTCCCTGACCAGCACCCGAATCGCTGTCCCAGGCAGCGCTGGTTGCACAGTGTTCGTTCCTTTTCGGCGGCGGCGGCGGATGCTGTTGCTGCTGGAAATCTGGGGTGCCTCGATACTCGGCCACGGCCACGGAAATGCTCGGCTGCTGTTCCTGGTCCCGGCAAATGCCATCGTTGAGCTTCCTGGAAATCGCCTTAGTCATGCGCTCCTGCCTCTTGCACCGCTGGGCCTCACGTGGATTGTTCGCGTAGCCCGGTTGCTTCCTTCGGGGGACGGCGGCAGCTGCGGACGGCTTGTGCTGGTAAGGCTCTTTGTCGGCGGCGCTGAGAGAACGCCACAGCATACCCAGGTGGCTGCTCACACGCTGGTTGTCCTCGTTCGGTTTCTCAGCGGCCACCGATCGCATCTTTTCATGAGCGACCAGCATAAAGGCGTTCGGAGGCCGCTGAATGCGCGACCGCAGCTGGTAACTGTGCTGGACCTCGCTGCTCAGCGATGCACCTGCCACGGTGGTATCGGAGGCCACGGCATACGCCGCCGTCGCCGCTTCTGCTGCTGGCTGCGACAGAAGGCGTGGAATGCTTCGCAGGTGCGTGCGGTTGGTCGTCTGCTGTAGCGAAGCCGACGACGACCGCTGACTCTCACCGGGGTCGATGTCTGCAGAGCCCAGGGTCTCCAAAGATGTAGCCGTCCAAAGATGCGTCCTGGTCGAACGACGAGCTTCTTCTTCTAGTTCTTCTTCTTAGCTCGTGGCCCATACCCTCTCGTGGCTCGTGAAGATACGAGTGGATAAAGCTGATGAAGTTAGAAGCAAAATTACACTTGAATATTTCAGAAAAAGTAAGTTGGCGGGCATTCATTATGTCGTAGAGAAAATATTGCAACATGGGTACGAATTTAAATATTGCTGAATATCAGTCGTTTCTGAGAACGTTCCACAATTTCGTCATTGCAGATGTTTTTCCCTAAATATATGACTTCCTTATTCAATTCATCTGGAAAAATAATAATATTAATGCTATCGTTATTACTCTTTACAGTAGTAGTAACGTATGCCTGCGCCAAGACTCAGACCTTAGGTCTGTTCCTGGGTATGGTAAATAAATGATTTTGTTAGATTGATTGGTCGATAGATTCATTGATTGATTCATTCATTCATTCATTCATTCATTTAGTTAGTTAGTTAGTTAGTTAATTAGTTAGTTAATTAGTTAGTTAGTTAGTTAGTTAGTTAGTTAGTTAGTTAGTTAGTTAGTTAGTTAGTTAGTTAGTTAGTTAGTTAGTTAGTTAGTTAGTTAGTTAGTTAGTTAGTTAGTTAGTTAGTTAGTTAGTTAGTTAGTTAGTTAGTTTATATCCCTGAACGGACTAACGCGCTCTCCAAAGAAAGTTGAAAAATATGTGCATTGTAATTGGCAACACATGGGTGCAATCACTGTCCTTCAGTGCCTTTCTAGTCATGAAACTCCCGCGTAACACTGTGGTAGAGAGAAAGAGAGAAAGAACTAACTCTTTAATGAAAATGCAGAGTGTTACTCTGTCGGAGCGTTTCATTCAGCGCCCGCAACGGAAGCGCCACGGCACTGGCGCAGATAGAAGAGTGAGAAAGAGAGAACACATCACCATAATAGTCAAGCTATAGAAATACCTGGTTGTATAGGTAAACGAAGGAAAGACATATCCCAAGCATACACCAAGGTAATCCAAGAAAGAAGGGGAAATGGAATGCTGCAATCACGGAACTTGGCACTTTGAGGCTACAATAAATATGAGGTGGCGTGGGGAATGTGGAAAATGGTAATGGACCAGAGCTGGCGTTCGCATGTGCAGTAATGTACTTAAATTCAGACATCTTGTCCTGGTTAAAATTTAACCAGAGGTCGGTAGGCCAGTTGGCTGTGGAGGCCCACGGTAAACAAATGAGGCAGTGCAGGGGAAGGGTAGGGTCTCTTTGGAAGTCAGAAGAGCGCAAATCAGAATTAATTTTGAACAACGACCAAGAAACATGAATGAAAATAAATGGCCGCCGAAGTGAAGAAGTATCTGTTACGCGAAAGAGTGGACACAGAACGGAGGAAACGTTCGAGAAAGTTTGTACCCATGTACAGGATAACTGAAAGTCTCAACAGGCAACCAGGCGTATCCAAAATGCACATGAGAGCGACAGAGCCAGTAAATTAAGTGCAAAAGGTGGAAGCAAAGAAATGCTACAGAAACCTTAAGGATTTTCTATTACTGTGTAAGAATTCGTTGGCTCGGCGGTTACTTTGTTTTTGCTTACTCCCTTATGTTAGCTTATGCACGTCTATGCATCGCTTTTTCCGGAGCCAAGGAATGCTTTCGCATTAGTAGACGATTTTTAGAATTTTTTTTGCTTTTTTTTTTCTAGCGTCTCCCTGTAACGTCGTTTCTGATTCGCTTCTGAACCTCTCCTTTCCTCTTCTTTCTACCGATTGTTTTGTAGTTCCTGTCGCTGTTCTCGTTGTTCCTTCTGACGACTACGGTATTCCCGCTCTCGTTCAACGTTCCTACACCCCTTCTATGTTTCCCCAAGCATACGTTTCTTTGGTGCCATTGCAAGAAATTGTCTCGGCACATCCAACCCTTTCAAGGCAATCGTATCAACTGAGTCTAAGCACTACCACAATGCATTTTTTGCCAATCCACATCTACCTATCAGTCATTGTTACTATATCATTCTTCTTTATTGCACCAAATGACTATGTCGAGGCTACGTCGACGTGACCAGATTTATTTTCTTTTTTTTTATCAATTCTAAAGCTAAGAATCATCTACAGCTGAACTATCACAAGAAATAAGTGCCTTAACTTCACCAATTACCCACTTACTTCCAAGTTCCAAAGCATCAGGGCTCAGACACGGCTACTCCGGGGTCCTTGAAAAAATATCTCACGCATTAAAAACACCACGGAGATTTATAAGAGCGGCCAAGAAATAATTAGAACACAAAGGGGAATGCCTTGCTATTTGAGGCTACAAAAACATACCGGAGCAAATATTCGCAACAGGATGAGGCATGTGTTTGCATCAACGAACATCCGGAGACTACTCAGCACATCCAAATGGAATGCAAAGGTATTTACTAAGCGAGACCAGTAGGAAACATTCACTTTCAACGAGTGCTTGGATTTTAATAGGATGGTAGTATTAATCGGTCAGCAGTCGACATAAGGAAGATACGTTTAGGATGTTGGGGGAAAGAAGGTAGTAGAGAGATGTATATGACCCGATCCGTTATAGGCATAGGTAACTATACAAGGTAGCCTATCTATCTATCTATCTATCTATCTATCTATCTATCTATCTATCTATCTATCTATCTATCTATCTATCTATCTATCTATCTATCTATCTATCTATCTATCTATCTATCCATCTATCTATCTATCTATCTATCTATCTATCTATCTATCTATCTATCTATCTATCTATCTATCTATCTATCTATCTATCTATCCTCTGGCGCCGACCCACTTGTCTAACTTGTCTATCAGCTTGGACCACTAGGCATATGCTCGTGGTTGTGATGCCGTCGTTGTTCCATCGTAGTCATTCAGAGCTCGTCATCTGACTCTCGTCATGTCATCGTCATTGCGCCTTCTACACCGGCCCAGTGGCCCGAATTGACTAATTTCTCGAACCAACAGGTATGCGCTGGTAGTTCTCATGCCGTCGTGGTTGTTGCATTCTCATCATTCCAACTTTGTCACCTGAATCTCGTGGTTCCACAATCGTCACGCCATCGTCGCCATACAGTCGTTATGCATTCGTTATCATACCGCCATCGTGAGGCCGTTTTCATTCCAGATTCATCGTGCGACTCTCGTCGTACCGTCGTCGTCACATTTTCTACACCTACCGGGTGAGGCTCAATTTATCCAATAGCTTGGTCCACTGGGTTTCTGGTCGTAGTCGTGATGCCGTCGGTATCGTTGCATCGTCATCATTCCAGCTTCGTCTTTCTACTCTAGTCATGCAGTCGTCACTTCGCCATCGTCATCACAGAGTCTTTGTAACACAGTCGTCGTCACGCCTCCGTTGTCATGCGCTCGTCACCTTCCCATTGTCCTCATACCGTTATCACGCCATCGCCGTCATTGCCTCTTCGTCATACAGTCGCCATCATGCATTTATTGTCAACCGTCGTCGTGATGAAGTCGCGGTCGTTGTGTCATCGTCATTATGACTAAGTCAGCGCACTTTTGTCATGCTGCAGTCGTCATGTATGCTATCGCTGTCACGCAGTCGTCATATCATGATCATGATGGTGTCGTCGTCACGCTGCCGTTCTACCATCGTCATGACTTCAGAATCATCATCCCATTATGGCCATGCCGTCGTCGTCATACGGCCTTCGTCAGGCCACCGACGTTATTCCTTCTTCGCCATTCTATCGTAAACATGCTGTCGTCGTTCAACTGGGAATATGTCACCGTTGTCACGCCATCGTTGTCATTGCGTCATCTTCAGATTGTCGCTGTCAAGCATCTGCTGCCATACCTTCGTTTTCATGCCGTCATGGTCTCACAATTGTCAACGTTCTAGCTTCGTGATTCGTTGGTCGTCATGCACTCGTCGTCACGCCATCGCAGTCAACCCGCCGTGGTTGCTCAGTGGCTATGGTGTTGGGCTGCTGAGCACGAGGTCGCGGGATCGAATCCCGGCCACGGCGGCCGCATTTCGATGGGGACGTAATGCGAAAACACCCGTGTGCTTATATTTAGGTGCACGTTAAAGAACCCCAGGTGGTCGAAATTTCCGGAGTCCTCCACTACGGCGTGCCTCATAATCAGAAAGTGGTTTTGGCACGTAAAACCCCATAATTTTTCTTTAATCGTAGTCATTCATCGTCGTCATCGCTACATTACCGTTATAATTTCAGAATCGTCATCTCATTGTTGCCATACCATCGTCGTCATACCGCCTTTGTCGTTGCGTCGGCTTCGTTCTGTCTTGAGCATTCCATGCAGGCAGTGAATGTCCACAGTGTACAGTGAACGTAAATGCTTTGTGGCAACATCAGTTAATTAAAATTAAAGCTGGCGCCATTCTAAGAATTCCTGAAGGCCTGCCTCGTTACTTATCTCATCCCAAAGGACAGCCTCGTCCAGTATCGTTCATTGACACGATAGCTGTTTGCATTCACACCGTCCAATAGATGCTTTGTGACGGCAACCATTCTGGCCCTTTCGTCCTGACTACCTCTCTCTTTGCACGACAGACTGTCCTGCAAAGGGATCTGCAGCTAGCGCAGATTATAATTCCTGCCCAAAGAGGTCTTAAATTATTTTTCCAACCACGCCGGGGTTGTCAACTGAAAAAAAAAAAGGGAATCAAGTAATTCGCTTTACTGCTGCAATGTTCTTTATCCGCCGTGGTGACTCAGTGGCTACGCCTTTCTACTAATAACCTGGTTCCGAAGCCCTCCCCGAGATCGACCTCTCATAGTCCTATATTACGACGTTAAACACCATCAACGAATGAATGCACAAAATTGATTATTCTGACTGAAAGCAATAATTTTCCTAAGTAAGCCATGCGCATCTATATTGCTTAGAGCTATTCGAGTACAAATGTATCCCCGCCTAAAGTTCCTGTTGCATGTTCAGACTGCGAACCCGCTAAAACAAATGCGACAGAGGCGCTTTCTGTGGTGAGCTTCGCGCGATCGCACTAACCCATTTCGGCACGGCAGATCGATGGTCTTCTAGTTACGCCAGCGCCCCTGGTGGCATCTTCTGTCTTTAGTGTAAGTTTCCTGACCAGAAGAATACCAGAATTGAAGGACCCTGGTACAACGTTCTCACAGATCTACAAAAAGAAAAAAAAGGAATTGGAACTCGTTCAGGTTATAATTATCGTCTTGATCAGTGAAGTTGCGGTAATATTTCACTTATTCGTCATTTACCCTCTTCAGAGGCTTTACATATGCCTTCAATTCTAAATGGCATTACGGTTCAACTGCAGCAATCAGCCTTATTTCCCCTTCTCATTGAGCTATTTTTCGTTTTCATTTTTTTTTACATGGACAAAAATACTCGGCACCTGATTCTACATTGAAATCAAATGTCCCTGAATGATTGCGTTCAGTTGGACACGATAATTCAGCTATTTTCAAACGCCTACTGTAAACACCTTAGGTAGAATACATGCGTCGAGCCAAATTGTGCGCACCAGCGGTCGGTTAACTATTCAATGCTAGTTTGACGAGTTGGCACCATGTAGCATGGAAATAATTTTTGAAGCATATGCCCGCCAGTTGTTGTCTTAACGTGATTCTGTCGGCATCTTCTTTCTAAAACAGACAAAAGCACGCTGAAGAAAAAAGCTTCCAAAGAACTTTAGTCGTTTTATTTTCTCTTTTGAACCTATCGGCAGCGCATGACTCGAATGGACAAGTTATTTATCGCGTTTCAAGTTTCATTAAGGCGTACGTGTTGTTTAAAAGAAAATAATAATAAAGCGTAGCTAATAAAAAAGGAAAATACGAAAAAGAAAGAAAGAAAGACAAATTCTCAAGAAGGCGCAACCGCCGTTGATATTAACAGGAGAACCCAAAAATGAACGTCTGCGCATAGTTACTGACGCGAAATAAATCCACATTCACGTAAGAGCTTGCGGAAGTTCGCGTGCTTTCAAGGAGCCGATTAACAAGAAAAAGTAGACGATTCTATCAAGAACACGGCATCACCAGGCAAAGCGCCATTGACAGGTTGTCACGCATTGCCTTGACAGCTCTGTTAAATAAGAGAGGTGCCGTCGTCACTAGTGCGATCAATGGACTTCGCCAGGCCATCCCGCTTTAATGGAATTATGGCATTCTTTGGATACTTCACGCACTTTCCGGTGTCTACCTATCCATCTATTTTCCGTGAACTTGGGTCACCGGGCCAACTTGAGTCAACTTGGGTCTAGGGTGTAATATGTAGCGCATTGAGCTGCTGTGCTGAGGGAACCGAGTTCGAAAACAACCACAGGACTAAATCACTGGGTATGTGAACCTACGGATGCACCATTTGTTTGTTTGTTTTGTTTGTTTGTTTGTTTGTTTGTTTGTTTGTTTATTTATTTATTTATTTATTTATTTATTTGTTTGTTTGTTTGTTTGTTTGTTTGTTTGTTTGTTTGTTTGTTTGTTTGTTTGTTTGTTTGTTTGTTTGTTTGTTTGTTTGTTTGTTTGCTTGTTTGTTTGTTTGTTTGTTTGTTTGCCTCCAAGAGTGGCTCATACGCAGTATTGGCGGTTGGCCAACAATAGGGTTAGGTAAAGAAACACGAGTATAAAAAGAAATGCTATACATAAATTTTGACTAGCTAAATAGAATGAAGTCAGATGAAAATTCAATGAACCTGTTTCACGCCAACTTTGATCACTGGGTCACTGGGCAGAGGGTATGTGCCGCTATTCAATGACAAAAAAAAAGCCTTTAAATTTATCCGGTGCTGGGCGGAACGTAACCTGCTTCACATGTATTGAAACACCGGCCACATGGGAACATAAAGGCGGCTGCGCTAGATGGGGCAGCGTGTCCAGAGGGATGCGCAAAAGAGGCACCCGTTTGCATAAACACGTCACGCATGACACATTTCAGAGTTGTCAATCCTCTGTCTCGCTACAGCGTTTCCATGATAATTGGATCAACCGTCCAGCCTCTTTTTTGTGGGCGAGCCTGTCTCACCGTTCTCATGGGCCGATGTCGGCGATTTGCAATTTCTGCAGTTACTGCACGAGGTGATTTCACTGAGACGATAGGCGGGAGCCAGTCAGCTTGTTTGTTCAGCGTTTTTTTTATCTTCTCTCATCTTTATGATGCAACAAGCGAAGTATTATAAATCTCCCCTTAAGCGCCCGACTCCATTCATCGTAGCGCATGCTCATGATTACAAGTTCTAAATAAAATCTAGCATTCAACTGAGAAATTTGTTCGGTTCAGTCTGAAAAGCCAATGACAGTAACAAGTTATACATCAACTTTTTTCATCTTACCCTTTGTCACATAAGGTGCCAAGGTCTAATCTCCCTATTAGAGGACGTCGCTGGTTGCTCTGCGACACGACATTGAAGATACGAACGTCTATGTCGCCACGTGAGATGGTTCAGGAGATGGGCGAGCTTTGTAAATTCGAATGACTTTTCATGTTGATCTGCATTAGCTAATAAAAGTCACAATGACCGCCTCCGCAGTGCCCAAGACGGTTTTGCTTCAAAATCTGTTAGAAGCTAGCAAGCGGTGATCAAATCAACTAGTTTGATCCTGGAAAAGAAGAGAGTTCCTAGCAGGCCACTGCAGTTCCTATGAAAGCAAAATGTATTCGATCTTCTCCGCAGTTATCCGTGTTGTCTCGACCAGCCACCAGCGCCTGCAACACGCATCTCAGCGTAATTGATGCCAGTCATACATGACACCTCTAAGAGTGTAAGTTTCCTTCATTAAAGGAAGAAGAAATCACAGCCATTGCATCGTCTTTATATTTTTCGACATAATAAATTGAACTTATAAACTATTAGCGCCATCCGCGCACTAATCGCCACAACGCAGATGAGGGCGGCACAATCATATGCTGCTGATTCCCGGTCCTTAGCAGCTGCCACCGAGTGCTCGGCAGGGGCCTGCTGACGGTCTTATGCTGCAATGCAGCCAGCGGCCGACGACGACGGCTGACCTTCGCCTGGGGCACCGACAGCAGAGCCTAGGGTATCCAGAATTCCGCCCTGGTCGAACGTCGGCGTGCCCGCAAAACAAGTCGTCGTCGTAGTCGTCCACGAGCAAGGGGGATAACTGAGTATCAAGCTTTGCTCGCGCACATGGCGTTTTAGGTTGCTTGAATCCGCGAGCTGCCCTTAAGTGAGTGGTGGGCACGGCGTTTTCTCTGTTCTACCCACCCACTGACGGTGGTAGATGACCGGGGAACCAGGGCACGTTGTAGGGTCGATCACCCGATCGAGCCGACGCCGCGGCCGCGGAAGTGGCCGACGGCCTAGGCAGCGTCATTCCCTTAGGAGCGCACGAATCACTGCCCCGGGCAGCACTGGTTGCCCGCCGTTCGTTTCTTTGAGGCGGCGGAGGCGGATGCTGTTGCTGCTGGAACTCCGGCGAGTCTCGATCCTCAGCCGCGGCCATGGAAATGCTCGGCTGCTGCCCCTGCCCCCGGAAGTACCATTCTTGAGCTTGCGGAAATCACCTTAGTCATGCGCTCCTGCCCCTTGCACCGCTGGGCCTCACGTTGATTGTTCATGTAGCCCGGGTACTTCCTTTGGTGGACAGCGGCAGCTGCGGCCGCCACGCGCTGGTAAGGCTGCTTGTCGGCGGCGCTGAGAGAACGCCACAGCTTGCCCAGGCGGCTGCTCACACGCTGGTTGTTTTCGTTCGGGTTCTCAGCGGCCACCGATCGCCTCTTTCCATGTGCGGACAGCATGAAGGCGTTTGGAGGTCGCGGAATGCGCGACCGCCGCTGGTAACTGTGTTGCACCTCACTGCTCTGCGATGCACCCGCCATGCCGGGATTGAAGGCTGGCATCGGAGGCCGGAATTGGAAGTTGTGACCGAAGGCGCTGAATGCGACGCTGACGACGACGTCTGACTATCGCCGGGGTCGTCATCTGCAGAGTCCAGGGTCTCCAAAGATGTAGCCGGCCAAAGATACGACCTGGTCGAACGATGAGCTTCTTCTTCTAGTTCTTCCTCTTCTTCTGCTTCTTCTTCTCTTTAGCTCGTGACCCGTACGCCCTCCTGCCTCGCGAAGACACGAGTGAATAAAGCTAACAAACTCGGAAGTTAAATTCCACTTAAAAATTTGATAAAAGATAAATTCATGGGCTTTCGATCATTATGACGCGTAAAAGAATATTGCGTAAAAGCTCCGAATTTAAATGCACCGCAATCGGACGTTTTCTAGAGTGTTTACAATTTCCTCACTCTGTTTGTCACTAAATATTTGACTTTCTCAGTAGATTAATTATTTTTTTTAATTATGGGGTTTTACGTGCCAAAACCACTTTCTGATTATGAGGCGCGCCGCAGTGAAGGACTCCGGAAATTTCGACCACCTGGGGTTCTTTACCGTGCACCTAAATCTAAGTACACGGATGTTTTCGCGTTTCGCCCCCATCGAAATGCGGCCGCCGTTAGATTAATTATTCTGGACTAATTTGACGACGAAAACATATATAAGAAATTGCCTGATTTCCCCCTCATAAAAATGCAAACAACATAGTTTAGTGTGAAGATTATTGGAGGAACCAACCTAATAATAATGTTAATATTATAAGCTGCGGAGTTCACCGATTCCTTCGGCTCTGAACTTATTTACTGCGACCACACTTTTGTCGCACAGTAAAGACCACCATCGTATTTTTACAGTGAAGCTGTCTATAGCTAACATCCCGGGATTTCTACGTGGCGTAACGCCCACGCGATACTATCATCATCAATTGTTCATACCCCCAAATGCAATGGCTCATAGCCCCGGATGGCAGAGGCTACAAGCATTCAGCAAAAGGAAGTGTACAGTGCATACATTCTTTTGAATCACGCATACAACGTACAGAATAGCACACTTGTCAATAAAGAACAAGCTCAAGACAAACATCCGAACCACATGAGTGCCGATAAGGCGTTCTTGCGTCTACGTGCAATTCGGAGCGAGTAGTGCTTCCGACATAGTTTTCCCAGTAAAGATTACTGTTGCGCAAGCTGCCGCGGCGACAGCAGCTTGACTGTAGCATACGAATCAGGGAGTGACGTTACTACACTTTCGTACCTAAAGTAAAAACGCGCCTGGCAAGTTATTTGCGTTCTGACACTGCTTTGTGAAGGCCACCTACAGTTAGTACTCCTGAAGAGCAGCGTGCATACGAGGTGCGGCGAATTGCTCTCCTCTCTGGTCCACTCTTTGTAGACGCATGAAGTAACGGAGCAAGCCAAGTCTCAGGCCATGGAAACGTCTTACGCTAATAATTAGGTATATTGCATGTGAATGTTGTCACCTTAATAATTCCCCCCTATGTGTACACCGTCGCTGTCCAACCATCTTCACAGGGAGGATTGGAGACATTTTTTTTTATCTTGTCTCTTTCTTTTTTTTCTCACGTGCGTTTACCCCTTACGGGGCGTTAGCGAACAGCCAGCTGTTACAGAGTGTTTATTTACAGTGGGGAAGCGTGCGACCGTAGAATATTATGCTATTTTAAAGTGAGAAGGTGAAAAAATGAAATATGCAGAATCCTATGCAAATTATATTCATAATTTTTATAATATTAGATAAAGAAAACTGCTGCCTAAGTAACGAAATTGTTACTTCATATTGTTTATGATGAGCACAACTTTTTTTTATCGCATAGTAAGGCATAGTGCGAAATTCGAGATGCATATACAGGGTTTGTCAGCCAACAACATGAAAAATTCTTAAAGGTTGCCCCCTGTGGCAGATAGCACAATTCTAGTTCATGGGGTGGTCAACTCCAAGCGGCGGACGCTACTTGCGCAGAAAATTAAAATGCATAATCAACTATCTAACAAAAATTACTAATTGACTTTTTAACTACCTTATGGCCCATATAGCAATTTACAAATTCTAACCGTTGAGTTCGCAAGGCGTATGCACATGGAATGAACTCTCAGGATGACGCCAGTTTCCAGATATTAATTCTCGAACATTGCGGAGAAATGCATTGGCGTTCCAATGACTTTCTTAACAAAATGTTGTTTTATGCACTCTAGCACAAAAGTAACTGGAACGCCAATGCGTTTCTCCGCAATGTTCGAGAATTAATATCTGAGAACTGGTATCATCCTGAGAATTCGTTCCAAGTGCATACGTCTTGCGAACTCCTCGACTTGTATTTGCATATTAGAATATATGCCATAAGGTAATGAGTTAGAAAAATAACTATTGATATTTTACTAAATGGTTGAATATGCATTTCTACGTTTTGTGCAAGTAAGGCGCGCCTCTTCGAGTAGACCAGCTCATGAACCAAAATTGTGCTGACTAACAACCAAGTGTATTCTTTCAAACAGCATACGTATACTCAACCGCTATTTCTCTCCTTCCGAAGAAGACAGCCTTTCTATCTCATTGATTGCGCTTTATTTCCCCTGGGCATGCTGAATTTCTGTTGCTTTTGTGCTTTGAGATAGCGGTAGAGTCTATATATGCTGACGACACTTGTGCTATCTGCCACAGGCAGCCTTTCAGAAATTTTGAAAGTGTTCTCTGAAACACCCGCTATAGACACACATAAGCACTCTCAGACTAGCCATGTGTAGAGACGGAATGGATAGAGCCCTACAAAAAATATAGTTTCATTTAGTACCAAAACAGTGTAGTTACTTTAAAAATAATCTCGAACGAAATCAATGCACTTTAGGAGCGTGTGTTGGGAGACTAGTTGGTAAGACATTTTTTTTTTTTTTTGTGAACTTAAACTGCGCTACGGATGTGACACCAAGGTAGACACCGAGGAATCTCCGTTCGTCCTGTCTTCATCTACAGCGGTGTCTCGTCCTTAGCGAACTTTGAGTTCACAAAAAAATCAATAGTCCTTGAACTTTTTCCCCCTCTTTTCGAAGCAACTCTGGATCTCCTCAATATTTGCGGCGGCTCTGCTTATTCTGCTGATACTGTCCTGTTCAACAACTCACTAGCATAACAGTACTCTAATAACGAATCGGCTTACATGTAGCCCTATCGGCACTGTCGTTGCAAAGATGTGCTTGTTGCCGGCTCTGTTCTCTACGAAATTACGCAATGTCAAAACAAACTGTACCATAATTTTCTTTGTTGCAGACGAGCCTATCTCACCGCTCTCGTGGGCCGAAGCCGGTGTTATGCAAGCTAAAGTTATATGCAACAGCGGTGACTGGGTACGTTCACTCGGTTATTGCACCCGGTTATTGCACTCGGTTACTGCACTGGGACCTTAGGCGGTAGCCAGTCAAATCGTTTGTTCAGCTTTTTTTCTCTTTTCCTCTCATTTTCCTTCTCTTCTTCTGTCAACAAGCGAAGTATTATAAGACAGCCGCTAACCGCGCAAACCCATTCATCACAGCACATCTAGATAATTAAATGTTCAAAATCAAATCTAGCATTCAACTGGAAAATTTGCTCAATTCAAGTCTGAAGATCCTTTGACAAGAACAAGTTACACATGAACTTTTTCATATTACCCTTTACCCCATACGGAGAATGACATGTCTTACCGGCCTATTAAAGGACTGTGGTGGTGGTGGCTCTAGGACGCAATGTTCAAGATGCTAACGTCTATGCCTCCACGTGAGGAGATTCAGGAGCTAGGCGAGCTTTTTCATTTCGTACGATTTTACATATGGATCATTATTCGCTGATAAAAGCGACAGTGAACATCTACGCTGAGCCCAAGAAGGTTTTATTTCAACAGTTCTCAGAAGGTCAGAAGCGCTGACCAATTCAACCAGTTTGATCCTGGAAGAGAATAAAGCTTGCGAGCTCCTAGCTTCCCACTTCATTTCCTAAGACAGCGAAATGAATTCACTCTTCTCCGCAGTTATTCTGGCGTGTTCTCTCAGCCAGCCGACAGCGTCTGCAACTGCCATTCAACGTAATTGAAGCCAGTCTTACGTGACACCTCAGAGGACGTAACCGTTTCTTCACTAAAGGAAGAAGACACAGCCATTGCATGACGTTTTTATTCTTTGACATGATGAATAGCACTTAGGAACTATTTGTGCAGTCCGGCATCCTCGGACTCATCGCGACTATACGGATGAATACTGCGCAATCTTCTGCTGCTGATACCCTGTCTGTAGCAGCCGGCGCTGAATGCTTACAGGCGCGTGCTGGCGGTCCTATGCTGCAGAGGAGCAAGCGGCCGGCGGTGGTGGCGGACCTTCACTTGGGGCGCCAAACGCCAAGCCTAGGGTCCCCAGGAATCTGCCCTGTTCGAACGTCGACGTGCCCGCAGACGAGTCGTCGTCTTCGTCGTGGAAGAGCGTGGGGGATGCTGATTATCAAGCACTGTACGCGCATACGGCATTTTAGCCTGTTTTAATGCGCTGGCTACCGTTAACTGAGCGGTGGGCACGGCATATTCTCTGTTCGCCCCCCGCACTGATGGTGGCAGAGGACCGGGGAAACAGGGCACGTTGCAGGGCCGCGCAGCCGAGCCAGCCGATGCCGTGACCGTGACGAAGGCCTTCGGGTTAGGGAGCGGCATTCGCTGACTAATGCCCGAACCGCTGCCGCGGGCAGCGCTCGTTGCACGGTTTTCGTTGCTCTGCGGCGGCGGCAGCGGATGCTGTTGCTGCAGGAACTCCGGAGAACCTCTATCCTGGGCCACGGCCGTGGAAATCCTCGGCTGCTGCTCCTGGTTCACGGAAGTGCCCCTCTTAAGCTCGCTGGCAATCGCCTTGGCTCTGCGCGCCTGCATCTTGCACCGCTGGGCCTCACGCGTATTGTACAGGTAGTCTGGGTGCTTCCTTCGGTGGACGGCGGCAGCTGCGGACGGCTTGTGCTGGTAAGGCTCTTTGTCGGCGGCGCTGAGAGAATGCCACAGCTTGCCCAGGTGGCTGCTCACACGCTGGTTGTTCTCGTTCGGTTTCTCAGCGGCCACCGATCGCATCTTTTCATGAGCGACCAGCATAAAGGCGTTCGGAGGCCGCTGAATGCACGACCGCAGCTGGTAACTGTGCTGGACCTCGCTGCTCAGCGATGCACCTGCCACGGTAGTATCGGAGGCCACGGCAGACGCCGCCGTCGCCGCTTCTGCTGCTGGCTGGGACAGAAGGCGTGGAATGCTTCGCAGGCGCGTGCGGTTGGTCGTCTGCTGTAGCGAAGCCGACGACGACCGCTGACTCCCACCGGGGTCGACGTCTGCAGAGCCCAGGGTCTCCAAAGATGTAGCCGTCCAAAGATGCGTCCTGGTGATGATGATGATGATGATGGCCTCATGTTATGGCTCATACCCACGCTGGGGGATTGGCCAAGAATTGCGTGCTGAAACGTTCACCTAATCTTTTGAAGTGCTACTTATTCGATGAGAAAAAATATAACGAAAGAGAGATTAAAAAAAAAAAAAATGTACAAGAACAAACAAAATACAAGACAAAAGTTAAAAAGTTATTCGTTTTGTTGACTGAATGTAACTGCAAACGGCATCAAATACGTCCCTGTGGCTGACCCCTATAACTGACGCACCGAAAGATAGTATGATTTCTGGTGATAATATTAACCCTAATTTTGCGAACGGAAGTTCTAGGTGTCTTTTTCTTAACAATTTGTATCGTCGACATACCAAAAAATAATGATCTAGTGATTCTGTTTCTTGGCAGTATGGGCACAGAGGCGATAGCGTCAGACCAGTCCTGTGTAAATATAGGTTTAATGGAGGGACACGGCAGCGTAATCTCGTGATCGCTACTTCTGATTGTCTTGATGGACACCACTGGATCTTCCACGGAAATCTGAGGTGCTGATATTCTGTCCATGTCGTTATTGATTCACTGACATCTCTATGAATAGAATATTTTCTATATCTGATTGCTGTTATGTGAGCCACCAAAGGAAGAACAGGCATTATAGGTCCACTCAGGGATGCTCGCGCTAATGCGTCTGCCATTTCATTTGAATGTAAGCCACAATGTCCAGGTACCCATAATAGTTTTAGAGAAGTCAACTGTGGAGGAACTAATGTTAGAAACGTCTTTATTGGTGGCGAATTGGGTGAAGCCGTAAGAGAAGTACAGACCGAAAGGGAATCTGTTATAATAACTGCACTTATTGAGTTCGACGGGAGTTTCCGAAGCGCTAAAAGAATTGCTAAAAGCTCGGCTTCAAAAACAGGTGTGAAATCTGGCAGTCTCAAGGAGAATGACCAGCCAAGCGGAAGCGAGAAGATGCCTACGCCCGCCTTTTCGTTGCTCACTGAAGCGTCTGTAGCTATTATGTTATTTGTTTGCACGTGCGCTAGGTAATCTTGCAACAGGTTATTTAAAAAAGTGGCAGATTGATTTTTAGAGTTGGGGGGGAATATGTCATCAAAATCTATCTTAATATTCTGATGTGATTCGGTTGACGGAATTACCTCTCGAATGTTCACATTCAGGCTATCTAATTCTTTTTGAACAAATATGATCTGTGGAGTGTGAAATCGAGGCCAATGAGCAAGGAAGAAGGAATTTGGATCATCAATGAATGCGTATTCAGATCGTCTAAGCTGCAAGCTGTAAAATTTCAGAAAGGCTTGAACTGTTAAGATGCGAAATCTGCAGGGCAATGTTGGAAGGCGCGCTTCTTGGTAGATAACATTAATAGCCACAAACCTGGGGAGTCCCAGACATAGGCGTAGAGCCTCACGCTCCAAAAGAACCAGAGGCTTTATTTTATAAGCAGGGCCGCCTGAGAACAAGACACACCCAAATTCCAATATGGGACGTATATACATTTTATAAATCATCAACAGTGAATCCCTACGCAGTCCATATTTTCGGTTGCTCATTCTGCGCAGAATACCTAAAGCACGTTGTGCCTTACCCGCTACACTCTCTATGTGGGGACTCCAGTTGAGTTTTCCATTATATGTGATTCCCAAATATTTTAGAGACTCAACCTGTGGAATGGGTTCGTGTTTATAAGTAATAGAAATTGAAACCGGATCCATGACCGAGAACACTAAAATGGCACTTTTGCTTACATTTAATGACATACAAATTGTCTGAAGCCATACTTCTAGCATGCTCATGTAGCTTTGTAATTTTTGGTATAATGTGTTAATGTCAGTGTCGGCAGCAAAGAATGCAATGTCATCTGCATACACGTAAACGTGCACGTCCTGACAAGTGGGGATAGAGCTCATTAATATATTAAACAATATTGGGGATAGGACAGATCCTTGGGGAACTCCGCGAGTTTGTCTGAATTTAGACGAAGAACATCCGTCCTTAAAGCAATAAAATTCTCTTGATCGCAAAAATTCTGCCACCCATGCGGTTATATAATAGGGAAAATTACGACGCTGCAGAATATCTAGCAGAATTGAATGTTCGACGCTGTCATAAGCTTTAGCTATATCTAATTTCATCAAAGCAGAATATTCTCTCCTTTTCCGGGCAAGTTGGATGCGGCTCTCTAAGTCAGCATGGGCACACCATATTGAGCAATTAGTTCTAAAGCCTATTTGATTTGGACTTAATATTAAATTATCCGTCATCCACATAGTAATGCGGCAGTGTAATACCCTCTCTATGAGTTTGACCATATTAGAAGTAAGAGAAATAGGTCTGATGTTTTCTATGTTATAACCTTGTCCTTGTTTTTTAGGTATCGGGATTACTTTAGCTACTTTCCAATCGTAAGGTATCCAGGCTTTCTGTAAGGAATAGTTTATAACGTTTAGAAGGTCTCCAGGAGATAGATCAAATAAAATTTTTATCATGTGAACGGTAATTCCATCAGGACCAGGGGCTGACAATGGTAAGGTTCGAATCACTTGAGATATTTCTGGCAATGAAACTTCAGTATACACTAAGGATGGGGCTAATTTTTGCAAATTAAACGACATCGATGACGTGAATCTACTCTCCAAGCCTTTAGCAAGGAGTTCGAGAGATTTTCTCATTTCATCGGGAGACAGATTGACACAATCAATATTAGCTGGTGATGGCAGAATTTTCCGAGATCTCATATACCTAAACAGCGGTTTTTTGTTTTTAGATTTAGAAAGGAAATCATAGTGTTTCCTATCATAATCCTCTTTAGCTTTAGCAACTGTACGTTTAAAGACAGCAGCATAAAACTTGTAATCAGACCAATTTTTGGGGCACTGGTTGTAGAGGAGCTGCTTCCAAGCTGCCTGTCGGCGTCGGTGGTCTCGCGTGCAGTCTGCATTCCACCAAGGGTTATAAGATGTTTGCTTTGCAGATGTAACACTGAATTCAGCCTTTTTGTATGTTCTCTTAATTATCGCACAAAGTTTCATAGCCTTGGTGTCTTCCTGCTCTTCGGAATGAGAAGCCAAATGTACCTTAAGATCGGATTTAAATTTATTATAATCTACAAATACGCGTACCTGGGAGCACGATGGCATAATCGGGCAAGCAATTTCAACCATTATTGGAAAGTGGTCACTGTTGGTTGCACAGTCCAAGGCTGTCCAGGATAAGTTAGTGAAGGACGAACTTACAAAACTTAAATCCAATGCGGAGCGGGACTGTTTACAAATATATGTAGGAATTCTAGAGTTCAGGCAAGTCAGATTATTATCTATTATCCAATCCCACAAGCGTTTGCCACATTGGTCAGTTCGAAAACCCCAGCACGTGTGATGGGAGTTGAAATCTCCAACCAGAATTTTGTCCTTACACCATGAAGTCACTGCTGAATTCAAACATCGAGTGTTCTGTACACCCGCCGGAAAGTATACGTTTACTAAAGAGAAAGGTAGACACCCTGGTATAGTTATATCTAATGCGAAAATTTCGCTTTCGGGGGACATATGTTTATATGAAATCTTTGCTTTAAGGCTAATTCTGTTATTGATGAAGAAAGCTAAACCTCCGCCCTTCGATGGACGGTCCAGTCGGAAAGAGCGATAGTTAGCCAATTGAAAACATTGATGAGCTGAAAGCCATGTTTCTTGCAAAGCAATAATATCCGGGGAAAATTTCGATGATAGATACAATAAATCTGTTGCTGCGGAGTAAATTGATCGGCAATTCCAATGAAGAATTTTGAGGAGACCTATGGTTGCGTAAGTATGGACTCAGTAACTGCCTTACCTAAAATGTTTTCCTTTAATAAATCTTCCTTTGTAAGGCTGTCTTTCTGATACTTTTTTGTCTTTGCCTGAGTTAGAGTCGTAGCTTTTTTAGACAAAGGGGACCTACATCGTTTTAAAGATCGAGGATCCATGTCCATTTCCTCTGCGCCCTCTGTGTTATCGTTGGAGCCTGTGCATTGGGTCTCGTTAACAGCGACAGGTGGGATTACACTTTGGGCATCTTGCGACGTGAAATTGGCGGTTACTTCCTCGTTTGAAGTACGTTGACACTCAGTAGTTCGAGAAGTTATACCTACTGCTGTTGTTGTTCCAAATATGTGCGCCATCTGGCTAGTTAGAATTTGTGTCAGGGACTCACAAAGGTTTCCAGCTAGGCGTTCCATAGATTTTTCCATTGCCCTTTCAATGGCATTAGCAATAGAATGTGAAAGAGACGTATCCGTTGCTGTCACCTGGCGGGCTGTGACGCCGGCGTAACCCTGTGTCCTAGAATGAATTACCGCTACGGCTTCTCTACGTGAGCAACGTCTTCGTTCAACGATTTCCAGAATTTCAATTTCCCGTGCCTTGGCTGAGCAATTAGAATAATCAGCAGAGTGCGCGTCATTGCAGAGGCAGCACCTTTCTTCCTTGCTCTTACACTCGCTAGCATTGTGCTCTTGTCCACAAATTCGGCACCTGGAAGCAGATCTACATCCTTTTACCGTGTGTCCGTAGCGCCAGCATTTCACACATTGGAGGGGACGAGGGGACAGAGGTTCCACTCTGTAGATTAGAGGCCATGCCTTTATCTCTGAGGGTCGATTTGTCCCTGCAAATGTGGCTATGATCGACTCAGTAGGGATCCTGTTTTTCTCGACCACACGTCCACACCGATAAACTGAAATTACACCCGCGGGTGAAAGCATCTCTAATACCTCTGTCGGTGTCATGTTCACGTCGACGCCGCGGACAAGCCCTTTCACACATGCCAAGTGGGGAGGAATAAATGCGCTCACCGGATTGGCGGCAAACAGCGAACAGTTTAACAGGTCTTGTACACAGGACTGGTCTGCCGAAAAGCAGAGGACTCCACCTCTTCCAAACTGGCGGACCTCAGTGATGTTCTGGAAATGGGCCGTCACCGATCGCAATTCCGCCTGAATCGCTTTCGGATTCTTCATCCGTATGACTCCGTTATTGGTTGGAACAAGAGCCACAGGAACTGATGTGATGCCGTTTCGTAGAAACAGATCCACAGGTAACTCCTGCGGAGGAAGAGAAGCGGACCAGGGGAATGCCCCTGGCCCTGGCGAAGAAAAGGACATCTGCGTGGTCTGATTAGCTAAATAATAATGAGACTAGCTGAACTGTTGACAAGCGATAGAAGAAAAAAAAATAACAGCTACTCAATTCTTGGCCAAAACCCTGCGAGGCAAGAACAGTCAGGCAAGAACAGGCTTTGGACCAGGACCAGGGCCCCCGGGTGGAACGGGGACCAGGGACACCAGCAGCCTTCTTCTTCTAGTTCTTCTTAGCTCGTGGCCCATACCCTCTGGTGGCTCGTGAAGATACGAGTGGATAAAGCTGATGAAGTTAGAAGCAAAATTCCACTTGAATATTTCAGAAAAAGTAAGTTGGCGGGCTTTCATTATGCCGTAGATATAATATTGCGTCATAGGTACGAATTTAAATATTGCTGAATCAGTCGTTTATGAGAGCGCTCTACAATTTCGTCATTGCAGGTGTCTTTCCCTAAATATTTGACTTCCTCATTTAATTATTCTGGAAAAATAATAATATTATTAATGCTATTATTATTACTATTAATAGTAGTAACATATGCGTGCGCCAAGACTCAGACCTGTTCCTGGGTATGGTAAATACATTACTTTGTTAGATTGATTGATTGATTGATTGATTGATTGATTGATTGATTGATTGATTGATTGATTGATTGATTGATTGATTGATTGATTGATTGATTGATTGATTGATTGATTGATTGGGTTAGTTAATATTGTTATATCCATGAACGCGCTTATGCGCTGTCCAAGGAAAGTAAAAGATATGTGCATTTTAATTGGCAACACATGAGTACAATCACTGTCCTTCAATGCTTTTCTAGTCATGTAACTCTCGCGTGACAATGTGGGAGAGAGAGAGAGAGAGAGAAAACTCTTTAATGAAAATGCAGAGTGTTACTCTGTCGGAGCGTTTCATTCAGCGCCCGCAACGGAAGCGCCACGGCGCTGGCGCAGATAGAAGAGTGAGAAAGAGAGAAGTCATACCCATAGTCAGGCTATAGGAATACCTGGTTGTATAGATAAACGAAGCAAAGACATGTCCCAAGCATACACCAAGGTAATCAAAGAAAGAAGGGGAAGTGGATCTGCTATTTTGAGGCCGCAATAAATATGAGGTGGCGCGGGGAATGTGGAAAATGGTAATAGACCAGAGCTGGCGTTCGCATGTGCAGTAATGTGCTTAAAGTCAGAGGTCTTGTCGTGGTTAAAAGTTAACCAGAGATCGGTAGGCCCGTTGACCTTGGAGGCCCACGGTAAACAAATGACGCAGTGCAGGGCGAGAAGGGTGGGGTCTCTTTGTAAGTCAGAAAAGCGCAAATCAGAATTAATTTTGAAGAACGACCAAGAAACATGGATGAAATAAATGGCCGCGTAAGTGGACAAATATCTGTTACGCGAAAGAGTGGACACAGAACGCAGGAAGAGATCGAGAAAGTTTGTACCCATGTACAGCGTAACTGAAAGTCTAAACAGGCAACCAGGCGTATCCAAAAAGCACATGAGAGCAAGAGAGACAGCAAATTAAGTGTAAAGGGTGGAAGCAAAGAAATGCTACAGAAGCTTTGAGGATTTTCTATTAATGTGTAAGCATTCATTGGCTCGGCGGTTACTTTGCTTTTGCTTACTTACTTATGTTAGCTTATGCACGTCTATGCATCGCTTTTTCCGGAGCCAAGGAATGCTTGCGCATTAGTAGACGATTCTTAGAATTTGTTTAGCTTTTTTTTTTCTAGCGTCTCCCTGTAACGTTGTTTCTGATCCGCTTCTGAACCCCTCCTTTCCTCTTCTTGCTAATTCTAGTTCCTGTCACTGTTCTCGTTGTTCCTTCTGCCGACTACGGTATTCCCGTTGTCGTTCAACGTTCCTACACCGCTTTTGTGTTTCGCCAAGCATACGTTTCTTTGGTGCCATTACAATAAATCGTCTCGGCACATCCGTATCAACCGAGTCTAAGCACTATCACAATGCGTTTTTTGCCAATACACATCTACCTATTAGTCATTGTTACTATATCATTCTTCTTTATTGCATCAAATGACTATGTCGAGGCGATGTCGACGTGACCAGTTTTCTTCTCTTTTTTTGTATCAATTCTAAAGCTAGGAATCGTCTACAGCTAACTATCATAAGGATTAAGTGCCTTAACTTCACCAATTACGCACTTACTGCCAAGTTCCAAAGCATCAGCGGACAGACACGGCTTCTCCGGGGTACTCGCAAAAATAGCTCACGCATTAAAAACATCACGGAGATTTATAAGAACGGCCAAGAAATAATTCGAAAGGAAAATCTGTGCGAGAACACAAAGGGGAGTGCCTTGCTATTTGAGGCTACAAAAACATACCGGAGCAAATATTCGCAACAGGATGAGGCATGTGTTTGCAGCAACGAACATCCGGAGACTACTCAGCACATCGAAATGGAATGCGAAGGTATTTACCCAGCGAGACCAGTAAGAAACATCCACCTTCAAGGAGTGCTTGGATTTAAATAGGATGGGAGCATTAACCGGTCAGCAGTCGAGATAAGGAAGATACGTTTAGGGTGTTAGGGGAAAGAAGGTAGTAAAGAGATGTATATGACCCGATACGTTATAGGCATAGGTAACTATACAAGGTAGATAGATATATAGCTTTAAGGTGATCAGCATTTTTTGCCAACTTCAGCCGTTCCTAGAATGCCTATCTATCTATCTATCTATCTATCTATCTATCTATCTATCTATCTATCTATCTATCTATCTATCTATCTATCTATCTATCTATCTATCTATCTATCTATCCTCTGACGCCGACCCCGTTGTCTAACTTGTCTACCAGCTTGGGCCACTAGGTATATATATGCTCGTGGTTGTGATGCCATCGTCGTTCCATCGTGGTCATTCCGAGCTCGTCATCTGACTCTCCTCATGTCATCGTCATCGCGTCTTCTACACCGACCCAGTGGCCCGAATTGACTAATTGCTCGGGCCAACATGTATGCGCTCGTAGTTCTGATGCCGTCGTGGTTGGTGCATTGTCATCATTCGAACTTTGTCACCTGAATCTCGTCGTGCCACAATCGTCACGCCATCGTCGCCATACAGTCATTATGCATTCGTTGTCATACCGTCGTCGTGAGGCCGTTCTCATTCCAGATTCATCGTGCGACTCTCGTCATACCGTCGTCGTCACGTGTTCTACGCCGACCCGGTGAGGCCTAATTTATCCAATAGCTTGGTCCAAGGGGTTTGTGGTCGTAGTTTTGATGCCGTCGTTATCGTTGCATCGTCATCATTCCAGCTTCGTCATTCTACTCTAGTCATGCAGTCGTCACTTCGCCATCGTCATCACAGAGTCTTTGTAACGCAGTCGTCGGTAGCCGCCGTCGTCATGCACTCGTCGCTGCCCCTTTGTCCTCATACCGTTATCACGCCATCGCCGTCATTGCCTCTTCGTCATACAGTCGCCATCATGCATTTATTGTCATACCGTCGTCGTGATGAAGTCGCGGTCTTTGTATCATTGTCTTTATAACTAAGTCATCGCACTCTTGTCATGCTGCGGTCGTCATGTATGCTATCGCTGTCACGCAGTCGTCATATCATGATCATGATGGTGTCGTCGACACGCTGCCGTTCTACCATCGTCATGACTTCAGAAACATCATCCCATTATAGCCATGACGTCGTCGTCATACGGCCTTCGTCGGTCCATCGATGTTAGTCCTTCTTCGCCATTCTATCGTAAACATGCTGTCGTCGTTCAACTGGAATTACGCCACCGTTGTCACGCCATCGTTGTTATTGCGTCATGTTCAGGTTGTCGCTGTCATGCATCTGCTGCCATACCTTCGTTGTCATGCCATCATGGTCTTGCAATCGTCAACGTTCTAGCTTCGTTATTCGTTGGTCGTCATGCACTCGTCGTCACGCCATCGTAGTCATACATCGTCGTCATCAGATTGTCCTCGTGGCGTCGTCGTGACGTTGTCATCGCTACATTATCATTGTAATTTCAGAATCGTCCTCTCATTGTCGCCATACCGTAGTCGTCATACCGCCTTTGTCGTTGCATCGGCTTCGTTCTTTCTTGAGCATTCCATCATCGCCACTAGCTCGTTCTCGAGCCTTCATGCTCATGGGTGACATTGGGAAGCGAGGGAACGAGAAGAAAGGGGGTTAACCGAGGAGCCCGATTTTTTATTTGTCATATCATAAAAGCCAGCAAACACTGACACCAAGGACAACACAGGGGAAATTACTTGTGCTTAATAATGAAATAAGCAAGCGAGTGTCATAGCAAAGTGGACAGATACCGGAAAATTTCGCATGTAGCCGAAGTAACGGAAGTCTCAGAATGACTGCCACTGATTTTAATTAAACGTAACGTCAGCAATACGGTGTGTCACTCCATTGCTTAAAGTCTAATGGCATTACCGTCGATAGCCATCCTCAGACGGGATCTGCCGTGTTTTTTTTTTATTAGAGAAAATATCAAGCAGATATTGACATAATGGCATACTGATGAACATGCATAGATTAACTGATTAGCTCAAGCCGTCTACGTGGCCATGTGTCACCCCCTCGTTTCGAAGGGCGTGCCAGCATGTCGCCGTCGTCGTCGTCGGAGCGGACGCAGAACGAATGCCGAAGGCGTTCTGTGCGTGCGCTGACTGCTGCGCAAGGATCGACTGCCATTAGCAGCGTGTGAACATTGTCGGCGCAACGTGAAATTTGCCACTCCGTTTTTTGTACAGTGCTAAAAAAACTGAAAAGTGACCAATTTTGCAACTAATCCAGTACGTTGTTTTGTTTCCAGGTTCACCTGCATGTGTAACTGCTATTCATTGGAGTCTCGAAAGCGCACACTTACATGGGTCTACAATGTCTACATGGGTCTACATGGGTTTAGAAATCTGCAGCTACATACTAACTACACGTCCATGTACACAATTCAAAGTAATTAGACGTAAAAGGCGTTCATTGCTGGTCGAGTTTCAATTTTTGAGCACTGTACACACATGTCCCAGTGTTGTGACCCCAACGATGCTTCTTCACAATGAAAATACTTAATATTTCTCTTGTGCCTGCATGTCCGTCCGGTTGCTAGGTCATCAAAGAAAAAGTATGTTTCTTTTGTTTCCCTACCGACGCGGGACCTGCGAAATGAGGGTAAGCGAGCCATTCCACGAAGAAAGTCTCTCGACTTCACTTATGACTGGATGCACGTTCGCACATGTCAAAACATTATCATGACGAAGACGTTCGTGCAGGCAGTGAATGTCCACAGTGTACAGTGTACGTAAATGCTTTGCGGCAACATCAGTTATTTAAAATTAAAGCTAGCGCCATTCTAAGAATTTCTGAAGGCCTGCCTCGTTACTTATCTCAGCCTAAAGAACCGCCTCGTCCAGTATCGTTCATTGACACGATAGCTGTTTGCAGTTACACCGTCCAATATGTGCTTTGTGACAGCAACCATTCTGGCCCTTTCGTCCTGACTACATCTCTCTTTGCACGACAGAGTGTTCTGCAAAGGGATCTGCAGCTAGCGCAGATTATAATTCCTGCCCAAAGAGGTTTTAAACTATATTTCCAACCGCGCCGGGGTTGTCAACTGAAAAAAAAAAGAAAGGGAATCAAGTAATTCGCTTTACTGCTGCAATGTTTTTTATCCGCCGTGGTGACTCAGTGGCTACGCCTTTTTACTAATAACCTGGTTCCGAATCCCTCCCTAAGGGCGACCTCTCATAGCCCTATATTACGACGTTAAACATCATCAACGAATGAATGCACAAAATTAATTATTCCGACTGAAAGCAATAATTTTCATAAGTAAGTCATGCGCCACGGGTGTAGCCGGGGGTGGGGGGTGGGGGGGGGCTTATGTCTTATGAGGCTTCAGCCCCCCCCCCCCGGAAATTTTTTCGTGTTGTCGAGCGCCGCCAACCAAAATAACCCCCGGCGCCGGAAATCATGCTGGATTTAGTCTAGAATGACCTTTTCATGCTCGAAAAGACATTTCAGGACGAACATTGCGAAATTGGACTGGATTTCGCGGCAACGCCCATGCACAGGGAGTCACATATCGTAACGCAAGGAGCCCCTCCCGAGCACAAAGTTTTAAGGGCATTTTGATGGCAAGCGGGCTCGTAGTGGCATCTCGCGGAGGCCGCGCAATCGACGGGGCGCATGATTTCAATTCTGGAACTTTATGGGTATGAAGTTCTCATAGACTGTTGATGGCAATGATTCATTGACATTTCCAAAGTCGTGCTTTAGATTTTCAATTCCGTAACATTGTGGGCTTAATGTTGTTATAAACATTTGATGCCAAAGGTGCGTTGACTTTTCTAAAGTCCTACATCTGACCATACAACGAGACAAGCCAAATCAACATACTATCAGACGAGTTTACAAAGCACGCAGCGAGGTCCGATGAGACGAAGCGTTGTGGTGGTTCATTTGTGGCAGTATGTCACAGAAAATAATATCAACATTTTTCTTTCACCTGCGCCAAAGCATCCATGTCAAGGTACTAAAGCCAGCAAAGGTAACTACGTTCTTATTTATTTTTCCACTTTGACTTTCATTCCTGAGAACACATTTAGCCTCTACTTTTTATTTTTCTTTTTTTTTTGTTCTTGCTACCCGCGGGCTGCCGGAACCAGCCACAGCACATGCGTTTTTCTCGTGTTGCCCCGATTCCCGCGCAGCGCACTTCGATGCCCGTTCGTTCTTCTCTGACCGAGTGGACTATCGTCTGCCATAGTTTTGGACGCTTTCTGGCTAGCAGACGAAAAAAAGAAACATCACTGCGGAGACTCGACGGATTGCAACGCGTTCGCTTGAGCGGAATTTCTCCGGAAAATTAGGATACACTGTAAACGGAAATCACTCCGAGGTGGGAGTATACTGCTTGTCCTCTAGCGACCCGCCGGTTCGGAGTTTATTATGCTCCGTATGATCGGAGTAGAATTTTTACTCCGTACGAGCGGAATTCTTGCGTGGAATTATAGGAGTTTTTTTTCTGTCTTTTTTTCATTTATTTTTTTGCTTTGCAATTGACGGAGCTTTTTCGAGGTGCAACGGGAGTATAAAAAGAGGCATCGAGTGAGTTTGCGCGAACATGTTTACGTGCAGAGGCTGCAGGTCAAATTTCGAAATATGCACACGAGACCGCGTCAAATTCGACGAAACAAGTCAATGAAAGCACATATATCATGACATACATAAACATTTCAAGAACGCCCAATGCAGAAATTTGAAAGACATCCCACGTACACGCGATACTCAGGAAGCAACGGTGCCACTATATATAGCCACGATACTGTGTGCCTCGAAACCGCCTAGGGAGCAGCTGTGTTGTTTTCAGAATTACGACTCACATGCTCGTTCATACGAGATCTGCCTCTCTGAAATTAACAGAATACCTTTATCAACACAAAACTGTTAATTCAAAATAGTGAGAGAAAAAAAGTTAATGGCGTAATTTTTCAAAGTTATCATGCCATTCTGTGAGTGCTGAAGCGACTTCGCACACTGCCGGCGTTCGCGGCCAAAAAGTAGTGCGTTAGTTACAGTAAGCAAGAAAAATGTAAGTTCATGTGCTGCATAGCAAAATTAAATTTTTGCGATATATTGGTAGCGTAGCAAGAAATTATTACGTGTGAGCATGATCCGCAGCAGCCGACGTAACACCGAAAAATGCGCAGTCATACAATTTATACACCGCACTACTTTCTCTGCGTCCAAGCAATCTGTCTCCGTTGCGCAACATGTTTATTTGCCTCTTTTGACGCATTTTATGTAGTGACTTTTTCTTAGATACGCAGATTTATTGGAGACTTATAGTTATATTGACATATCTTGTTGCGAGGTTTTGTGTATACGTGCAGTGAACTTTGTTTCCAGTGACACGTTTTTGCCTTCTGTCAAGCTGTATCTTCGCATTTGCATATTCCATTGTATCTTCGCATTTCTAATGCACGAGGGCGAGTGAAATGAAAGTGAGCCAACCCACCCCGCCCAATAATGGTTCGGTTCATTATCTGCGAGGCATGCACATAGCACAGAGGCATCTCTCGTTTACGAAAGTGACACACAGGTGTGAGGATAAAAGTTCTTTAATGCTCTTGTACATTGGGTTGAACTTGGTTTCGTGGCATAATGGACACTCCGAAAGTGTCACAGCATGTTGTCGTGAGGTTTTTGACAGCTGAAGATGTTTCGGAAAAAGAAATTAGTCGCCGTGTGGCTGCCGTGTACGTTGAACATTGCATTTCATAGGCCACTGTGAAGCGTTGTAGCAAACGGCTCCAAGAAGGACGTTAAAGTTGCGAATACGATCCAAGACCGTGTCAAAGCCACTGTGCAATCAACCCAACACAATTGCAAAGGCTAATTAGAAAAGAACGGAGGATAAGCGTCGGTGAATTGGCAGGGCGTGTGAACATCCGTGATGGTTCGGGTTTCACCATAATTCATGAACATCTCGGTTATCGGCTCTTGTGTGCGCAATAGGTGCCCAAGATTTTGAACCACGGCCAGAAGACGGAGAGGTTCGGCGCTGCCTTGACTCATCTAATCCTGTATCACAATGCGGGTGACGACTTTTGTCTGCAATTGTGACCGGGAACGAATCATGGTGCCACTACTACGAGCCTGAAAGACAACAGCAAAGCTTACAGAGGAAATATTTCAATTCATAACCCCCATGAAAAGCAAAGGCCGTCATTTCTGCCGAAAAGGTGTTGACTTTTTTTCGGTCGTCAGGATCGAATTTGCTAAACCTAGAGAGACTCAATCGTTTCGGATATTGTAAAACGTCGGATAGGCTGCGTGTCGCAATCAAAAACAAATGACGTGGAAATTGAGGAATGGGGTCATCTTGCTGCACAATGTCCGTCCCACGTCACTGATGTCGTTAAATAAAACTGGCAAAGTTCAAGTGGGAAACGCTGCAACATTCGCCATACAGCCTAGACCTGTCGCCTTGTGACTTCCACATTTTGGAGCACTTGAAAAAAAAACCAGCTCGAAAGAACCAGAATCGTGTCGGACGATGACGTGAAAGAGCCAGTTACCGACTTTTTGAAGCAGCAACCCAAGGAATTTTATCAGACGGGAATCACGCGGCTCGTTAGACAGTGGGTCAAATGTCTAAATGCTTATGGAGACTACTTTTAAACAAAGTACGCCGTTAGTCCTATATTCGCACTGGCTGACTTTCATTTCACTCGCCCTCGTACATTTCGCAGAACTCCTTGTTTTTATATTTATTTCATTTATTCCATACTGATAGCCTGGGTGCCAGGCCTTAAGCAGGAGAGAGCATACATAATTTTTTTGGCAAAATAGTTGCAACATATAACATCAGAAAGACATGGTGAAGGAAATAGAAAAATAACTGAACAAACAAAAAAAGCAGAAATAAAGAAAAGCACGGAGGTTAACAAAGTTTCATTAAAATATTCGTCCTCAACTTGATCATTTCATGGGCTTTACATGTTTTATATCAGCGGCATGCACTGCTTTGCTGGTTTCAAACTGATATAGTTCTAAAGTTCGTGTGATATTTTCTTTACGCATTAACTAGACAGAAAGCATGGAAGCATTGATATCAGTGATTTCGGGAACAATTTTTGAGACATATGAGTATACTATTTTATGAAAAAATACATATTTTACTCCTCTAGCTGGACAGTGCGTAGCGTTAAACTATTCGTTTGCCGCATCTTTCGCAATGGCAATGCAGTTATTATTAATGTATTTGATCCCTCGACAAATTCTATGAGGAGGAGGCGGAACCGGTCCGTGAGCCCCCTCCGAACGAAATTTCCGGCTACGCCTCTGCCATGCACATATATATTGCTTAGAGCTATTCGAGTACAAATGTATCCCCGCCTAAAGTTCCTGTTGCATGTTCAGTCTGCGAACCCGCTAAAACAAATGCGAGAGAGGCGCTTTCTGTGGTGAGCTTCGCGCGATAGCACTAACCCATTTCGGCACGGCAGATCGATGGTCTTCTAGTTGCGCCAGCGCCTCTGGTGGCATCTTCTGTCTTTAGCGTAAGTTTCCTGACCAGAAGAATATTATTGAAGGACCCTGGTACAACGTTCTCACAGATTTACAAAAAGAAAAAAAAAAGAATTGGAACTCGTTCAGGTTATAATTATCGTCTTGATCAGTGAAGTTGCGGTAATATTTCACTTATTCGTCATTTACCCTCTTCAGAGGCTTTACATATGCCTTCACTTCTAAATGGCATTACGGTTCAACTGCAGCAATCAGCCTTATTTCCCATTTCATTGAGCTATCTTTCGTTTTCATTTTTTTTACATGGACAAAAATACTCGGCACCTGATTCTACATTGAAATCAAATGTCCCTGAATGCTTGCGTTCAGTTGGACTCGATAATTCAGCTATTTTCAAACGCCTACAGTAAACACCTTAGGTAGAATACATGCGTCGAGCCAAATTGTGCGCACCAGCGGTCGGTTAACTATTCAATGCTAGTTTGACGAGTTGGCACCATATAGCATGGAAATCTCTTTTTAAGCATATGCCCGCCAGTTGTTGTCTTAACGTGATTCTGTCGGCATCGTCTTTCTAAAACAGACAAAAGCACGCTGAAGAAAAAAGCTTCCAAAGAACCTTAGTCATTTTATTTTCTCTCTTGAACCTATCGGCAGCGCATGACTCGAATGGACAAGTTATCTATAGCATTTCAGGTTTCATTAAGGCGTACGTGTTGTTTAAAAGAAAATAATAATAAAGCGTAGCTAATAAAAAAAGAAAATACAAAAAAGAAAAAAAGAAAGACAAATTCTCAAGAAGGCACAACCGCCGTTGATATTAACAGGAGAACCCAGAAATGAACGTCTGCGCATAGTTACTGACGCGAAATAAATCCCCATTCACGTAAGAGCTTGCGGAAGTTCGCGTGCTTTCAAGGAGCCGATTAACAAGAAAAAGTAGACGATTCTGTCAAGAACACGGCATCATCAGGCAAAGCATTATTGACAGGTTGTCACGCATTGCCTTGACAGCTCTGTTAAACAAGAGACGTGCCGTCGTCACTAGTGCGATCAATAGACTTCGCCAAGCCATCCCGCTTTAATGGTATTATGGCATTCTTTGGATACTTCACGCACTTTCCTGTGTCTACCTATCCATCTATTTTCCGTGAACTTGGGTCACCGGGCCAACTTGAGTCAACTTGGGTCTACGGTGTAATATGTAGCGCATTGAGCTGCTGTGCTGAGGGAACCCAGTTTGAAAACAACCACAGGACTAAATCACTGGGTATGTGAAACTGCGGATGCACCATTTGTTTGTTTGTTCGGTTGTTTGTTTGTTTGTTTGTTTGTTTGTTTGTTTGTTTGTTTGTTTGTTTGTTTGTTTGTTTGTTTGTTTGTTTGTTTGTTTGTTTGTTTGTTTGTTTGTTTGTTTGTTTGTTTGTTTGTTTGCCACCAAGAGTGGCTCATACGCAGTATTGGCGGTTGGCCAAAAATAGGGTTAGGTAAAGAAATACGAGTATAAAAAGAAGTGCTATACATAAATTTTGACTAGCTAAAAGGAATGAAGTCAGATGAAAATTCAGTGAACCTTTTTCACCCCAACTTTGGTCACTGGGCCACTGGGCAGAAGGTATGTGCCGCTCAACAACGAACCTCTTTGAAGAGAACTTGGCTCACTGGCTATGTGCCACTCATATGTGCCGCTATCCAATGACAAAAAAGAACCTTTAAATTTATCCGGTGCTGGGCGGAACGTAACCTGCTTCATATGTATTGAAACACCGGCCACATGGGGACATGGAGACGGCTGCGCTAGATGGGGCAGCGTGTCCAGAGGGATGCGCAAGAGAGGCACCCGTTTGCATAAACACGTCACGCATGACACATTTCAGAGTTGTCAATCCTCTGTCTCGCTACACTGTTTCCATGATAATTGGATCAACCGTCCAGCCGCTTTTTTGTGGGCGAGCCTGTTTCGCCGTTTTCATGGGCCGATGTCGGCGATGTGCAATTACTGCAGTTACTGCACGAGATAATTGCACTGGGGCGATAGGCGGGAGCCAGTCAGCTTGTTTGTTCAGCGTTTGTTTCTTCTGTTCTATCATCTTAATGATGCAACTAGCGAAGTATTATTATAAATTGTCCCGTAAGCGCCCGACTCCATTCATCGACGCGCATGCTGATGATTACAAATTCAAAATGAAATCTAGCATGCAATTGAGAAATTTATTCAGTTCAAGTCGGAAGAGCCAATGACAGCCACAAGTTATACATCGACTTTTTTCATTTTACCCTTTGTCACATAA